>NC_137455.1:333450203-334135190 GCF_964235325.1 Thermobia domestica | reverse complement strand
CCCCTGCCAAAATTTAGAGGGGGTGGTCCTAGGTACCCCTAGGTCATTGACCCCGGGCCAGGTCATTGACCTTTCACCCTGGTCATGAAAGAGAGTGAGGATGAGTCATTCGCGCATACGGGGGGGACTACTACTCCTTCATTCTATGAAAACAACTATCAAGTTAGGAGACTTTGCTAGTAGTGGAAGAATAGTCGAGGTGTTATAGGCGCTGGTCAAGTGGTCCCAATGTCTTCAGTTCAAATTCACTCTACTGCAAACTAATACTTTTAAATTTAATTTGTTCTTCCACGGCTATGATAAATTCCCTTTGCTCGAAGTTCTCCATCATGAGATGATATGCAATAGTCATGCACATGTTACCCGAGAGAATGGAGATAAATCTATTGAAATACTATCAGGAATAGTCATCCATATTCATATTTGATAATGCTTTAGGTCATTTTTCGTTTCGGCATCACTTCAACATTGGTCAGTTACTAGTTTAAACGGGTTGTCCTAACCAAGACTTCGCTACTTTAACCTTCATTCGGAAAGCGAAAAGTGTCTGTGTTTATTTCTCTATTCCATTTATACATTTTTCGTTCTTTCTCTTTCCGGCCTTCATTCTATGAAAACAACTATCAAGTTAGGAGACTTTGCTAGTAGTGGAAGAATAGTCGAGGTGTTATAGGCGCTGGTCAAGTGGTCCCAATGTCTTCAGTTCAAATTCACTCTACTGCAAACTAATACTTTTAAATTTAATTTGTTCTTCCACGGCTATGATAAATTCCCTTTGCTCGAAGTTCTCCATCATGAGATGAGATGCAATAGTCATGCACATGTTACCCGAGAGAATGGAGATAAATCTATTGAAATACTATCAGGAATAGTCATCCATATTCATATTTGATAATGCTTTAGGTCATTTTTCGTTTCGGCATCACTTCAACATTGGTCAGTTACTAGTTTAAACGGGTTGTCCTAACCAAGACTTCGCTACTTTAACCTTCATTCGGAAAGCGAAAAGTGTCTGTGTTTATTTCTCTATTCCATTTATACATTTTTCGTTCTTTCTCTTTCCGGCCTTCATTCTATGAAAACAACTATCAAGTTAGGAGACTTCGCTAGTAGTGGAAGAATAGTCGAGGTGTTATAGGCGCTGGTCAAGTGGTCCCAAGGTCTTCAGTTCAAATTCACTCTACTTTTAAATTTAATTTGTTCTTCCACGGCTATGATAAATTCCCTTTGCTCGAAGTTCTCCATCATGAGATGAGATGCAATAGTCATGCACATGTTACCCGAGAGAATGGAGATAAATCTATTGAAATATTATCAGGAATAGTCATCCATATTCATATTTGATAATGCTTTAGGTCATTTTTGTTTATCTTTACGAAATTCCAGTTCTCGGATAATTAGAATATAGCAAGGGATAGTGAATTATAGGTTACAAGAGATAATTAATGTTCTACACGAGAGAATTAATGTTTCGTTCAGCTCGTAAATGCTTCTAATGGAGACATAAATTTTCTTGTATTATTAATTGGAGATTAAATTACACAAACTTATGTGCTCACAAAATACTCGAAGATATGCATTTTTACTGTTTATCATATTTGAAACGCATTATCTATTTTCTATTAATGCAATGGTTTTCACAAATTAAATTGTCACACACTGCAATCTCGTTTTTACTTTCTTAGATTGTATTTTGTTTCTTATCGATTGCATTTTTCGAACACCCTGGAAACTGATAATATAACACGGAAAATATTCTTGTTAGATTTAATGTGTAAACGACATTATAATAATACTTATTTAAAAACAATGAAAAATACGATAGCTTTTTCTTGCATAAAAGAAATTTTCCCAAAACAAAGATGGGAGTCAAATCACCTCGCACGGCGTGATTTTTTTAAAAATAAAGTTTCAGTAGAGATATTAAAACCGAAAACTAACAAGAGTAAAGGTAATGTTGAATCGAATAATATAAAACATCCAAAGTTTTTATAAAATACTGTATGCTGTGAAACAAAATGAAAGTTTGAACGACATTGATTTTTCCTTGGTATGTCTAAATAAAATCACTTTCTGTCTCATAATAGCAATCGCTGTGTAGATACTAAGCGGTATGTTCTTCTCGTTGTTTATTCGTTGCAGAGGCATGGATTTTATTCTACTTTCTTGCAACTAGCTACGCTGACATCTTTTGAACAAACTAGAGCACTTGTAGAACGCCTTACCTAGTTCTCGACCCAGCAAACATCATTGCAAAGTTGGTTGTCTAACGTTGAAGGATGTGAAAATTGGAAGTGTGAATGCACTTTTCTTCGTGTTTTTGTCTGCTATTTGAATGACATTGCCGTGATGAACACTTTTGCATTTTATATATATATATATATATATATATATATATCAATAAAGGTCTATATTCATCTGTCATTTGTCAATAAAGACTTAACAGTTGGATTACAGTTTGCACTGGAGAAAACGGAATGGATTTCTGAACTTGAATCAATGCATAATACGCAACCAGCAGAACAAGCTTAGTAAGTAACAGATAAGGTGATGACCACTTGCTCGTGCCAGTATGAACAGAAGTTATTAGAGGAAATGAATTCTTCCAAAGGCAGTAAAGGAGATCACGCAAAACGTACATTAATGAATGAATGGGATATGGATAGCCACTGCTAAAGTCACTTTTACCCTTGAATATATTAACGGATTGACTTCATTAACAAAGGGGGGCGCGGTGGCTCAGTGGTAGAGCGTTCAGCTCTGGTGCTTGGGGTCCCGGGTTCGATCCCAGCCTCCGCCAAGTGAACTTTGTGGTGGACGAACACCGTGCTCGTGGGTTTTCTCGGGGTTCTCCCGTTTCCTCCCACTTTCTTCATTTCACTCATCTCTCATCATCACCGTCTCCTTTAGCCTAGCCGGCATAACCGTGGGACGTAAAACTTAAAGATTTCATTTCATTTCATTAACAAACTCGGCAGAGACAATCGTTCTGACTGTATATTACAAAAACAAACAAACAAACAGTATAACAAATTGCTTTCATTCCAGAGCTATTGAGTGAAATAACGGATGTAGGTGCGTACCTAAATTACAATCTTATAAGCTCCAATATTATGATTCTAACAATGATGTTTTATCTTAAGGAACTACCCTCGTGTACGACACTGTTTGTAACAGTATACATTCTACAGTTTTGTTTTAGCTCCAGATTCGAGTCGTAAACAGAATGACGTAGGTACTTGAATATTTTTTTATCTCTTTACTCCTAAAGTGACAACAACAATTTGTGATGCCTGGGGGTCTACACCAACTATAGAACTGCTTTGTATCACGTGTAGTAGATCAGAAGATTTAGATACGATTCGTGAAGTATCGTTTCGAATGCATTTGAAAAAGAAAGTCAAACAAACAAAATGCAACAACAATGTTGCCAGACATTGAAGACATAGTGAACGAGCGACAAAACAACATTTTAAGAACTATAACACAAAGGATAGCAAAAATTAAGAAAACGAAACTTCGTGGCAATCCACCAGCACTGTACCCTTAGGAGATGTTCTTCGTAGAGCTCGAGATACGACACTGAGAAAATTTCATGGATGGCGATTGACGATCAAGAGCACACCCTTGTATTCTACTGGATGGCGAAATTATTAGGTCTAGATCAATCTTGCAATCACTATAATTCTAGATATGAATGCATTTAATGTGACTAGAGAAGCTACTATTGCCTACGTAGGACTTAGTGCTTTAAAATTGTTTTAAATTAATTGTTTATAGTTAAAATTATGATTAGCTTTTAGTAATAGTTTTACGTACCAACTTGGTATGCTCTCCGACTTCTTTCATAAAAAATTGGACCTCCACTATCACCCTGTAAAAATGAAAACAACAACAAATTTAGTTAATAATAATTTATGATTTTCACGAAACGTTGCTGATCTTCAACTTGTTCTTGGCAGAAGGTAAATTCCCGACAAAGTGGAGAACCACCATTGTCTGCCTATTCCTAAGTGTAATGAAACAGACAAAATCGAAAACTATAGACCAATATCCATACTAAGCGTACCAGTACCGAGGTATACAAACTGACGATTATTCAGTGCACTCAGGGGTCCCTCAAGGCTCAAGCCGTGGCCTACTTTTATTTTTAATTTTAATTAATGATATTCCAAATAGCCTGCAAAATTCATTCAGCCTACTATATGCAGATGACCTAAAATTCGGAAGATCTATTAGTAACGTCAATGACTCGGTATCTCTACAAAATGATATCAGTGCTGTTTCCTAATGGTGTCAACTCAATGATTTGAACCTTAATGTAAATAAATGTTTTATAATGTCATATTCGCGTAATGTCACCTCTAAAATTTAACTATTGCATTTGTAACGTCAATATTAAAAGGATTGAAGAGTTTAAAGACCTTGGGGTCATCTTTGACACAAAACTAACATTTTCCAACCACGTTAAAAAATGTGAGCGAAGCTTATAGAAAACTAGGGTATACTATAAGAATTTCAAGGGATTTCAAGAAACAAGACACAGTAAAAACGATATATAACGCAATTGTTAAATCGAAACTAGAATATGCTGCCGAAATCTGGAACCCTGCAAGTTAAAAATATAGCAAAATAGAAATGATACAATCAAAATTCGCAAGGTACTTAGTTTTCGAGGAAACATCCTAAATTTGAAACATATCAATGTTTAATTAAACAACTGAACATTGTATCCCTCGACAGCAGAAGAAAAGTTCGGTTACTCTGCCTTCTATATATACAATTTTAAATAACAAAAGCCAAGTGTCGCAATTACTTGAACTTCTGAAATTTAAAGTTCCCAACGTTAGAAGACGTCCAAAAGCTGGCTTATTTCGCTGTAGAACGTTAAGAACAAATATGATGAAAAGCTCACCTATTTGGAGCATTTGTGACCTCTACAACAAACTGTGTGTGGTTGATCCAAGTATTGACATATTCAGAATGTCCTTTACTAAATTTAAAAAAAGTAGTAAATTATTTAAGTGCCAGAATCGATGATTAACGAATCATTAAAATTATTACTTGCCTGTTTATTCTAATGTTGTTATGTTTATGTGTTTTTGTGAATACTGAAGTGGGTATCTTTACCTGGAGTATTCATTTCTCTAAATAAATAAATGTTAAGTTGGCAACTTCGCTCAGAAAAATCATTTAAAAATCAATGAATGCACAGCAGTTTTGTCGCATTAGCTGCTGTTTGGCTAAAATTTAATGTCTATTATCATAATTACCTTTAGATAAGAAGTGGCCGAGAGTTGAACGTGGAATCCGTAACCGGTCGTATATGATGTCAAATATAGTGAAAAGAACGAAGGATATTCAAGTCTAAATGAGGTATAGCTAGTCATTTCTGGCAATAACCGAACTGCAGAGAGGTTTCACAAATCTCTGAAATATACAGTGAAACCTCTTATGTTGGTCACCATTGGTGGCATTGAAAAGTGGCCAAGTTAGACAGGTGGACAACTTACAGAAAATAAGTGTGATTGGTGTATTTTTAGAATGGGATTTCTAGTATTACTTGATTGTAAAATATTAATAAGCAACTACACGACAGTTACTTTTAAATAATGTATATTGAATAATCACAAAATATATACAGTACTAGAAAAAATTAGTACAATATGTTTAATCTGAAAATTAGTCTAGTACACTGAATTATTCGATTGAAAACACAACACAAACAACCATAAAATAGAAACGTATGTATGCAGTTTATTGAGACTGATAGTGTAGCACACTGAGCTATTCAGGTTGAAAACAAGAAAAGCAAAATTATAAATTGAGAAATTTATATGTAGTTTACATTACTTGTTTTAAGTTGTTACTCTTTTTTTTTGTTTTTGTTTGCTTTTTTTTCATTTTGGATAAAATCCAATGTATTTAATTCTCTTGTACAGACGAAACATCATCTGCAAACTCATTCTAGACGAATTTCTTTTGTTCTTTTTGCCTTGTTAATGAGCTACAAGTGTTTCCCACGGAGCAAAAATGTTTTGAGAAAATCTTAAGGGAATTCACATCTCAAAACCTCCACTACTTTCCGACAAGCCATCATGTACCAATAGTTGACAATTGAGATGGTTAGTTTTAACCTTGAGAATTTCAAGGAATTACTAAAGCTTTCCACTGATGAAAGGAGTTGATATAGCTAATAGCTTTACCAAAACGGACAGAGTAAACAAATATACGTACAACCATTTCCTGAATTCCTGTACCTGCTTCTCCTTATTCACATCTTCCTTCACCCCCCTTTATCAGGGTAGTGTTCTGGTCATTGATCTCCAAGAACAAATCGTGCGAATCCATGCTTCTCTGTCTTCAGTTACAAATACAGACTATCTGTCTCTCATATAAGAATACGAAAGTTAAGAAAAGTAACAAAAAGGGATTTTACGTGGCCAAGATACACAGGTAAATATATCATTATCATCTTATGTAAACGTTGCTTCAATGCGGCCAACTTCCAAGATAGACAGGTGGCCAACTTACTGAGTTAGTAGTGACTTATGATGATAACCTGCAGGTGATAAGTAACGAATGTCTTACGGGAAAATACAGGTTCAAGACGAAGCACGCTAAGATAAGCAGGTGGGCAACTTAGAGAGGTGGCCAAGTTGACAGATTTTACTCTACCTTAATTCAACATTAAGGAATGAATTCCGTCATGAGTAAACGCCAACGGTACTCTACTATACGAGAGTTCGATTAGTGATGAGAGTTTTATGGATTGGATCCCACATTGAACTGCAGATTAAAGGAATTGATTTATTAAACTCAAATACAAACTGCTTACTGAATGATAGATTTGCACACATGACACAGAATGTCTTTTTAACAGGTGTTTTTGAAAGTAACGCTAAAGACATACTCAAGGAGGAGATAGAAATATTATAATATAGCTGAAAGAAATGCATAAACATGTACGCGTATTACAGAAGGTCGACACACATTATTTGTGGTTCTTTGATATCAACGTATTTCCCGAAAGTGATTTCTTGATTGAATTGTACTCACGACCTTCTTCAAGAGCAATGGTATATAGGACGACTTCTACAATTTAAAGTGAAGTGTGAATCATTATAGTGCGTTTGATGCCGTCCCGCTGGGAATGAAATATTGAACATGGGGAAAGGAGTTGCTCAAATCGAGTTTTTTTTTTTGTGTGTGTGTGTGAAACCGAAGTTCCACAGAAGGCTACAGCTGAAAAGACCATTGTAATGAAGTAAAGCAGATAACAATTTCGTATAACTTGAAGAATAATTCAGATTGACTTACAAAATGAGCATTGGAACCTGGCATAGGAATCAGCGCAATTAAAGGACCTTTGTTTTTACTTCCCCATGCAAATCCGAACAATGTTCACTCGTTGTATTTTACTGATTTAAACAATCCAAAAATGCAATAATAGTTCCTTATTATTTCTATATGAGACACTTTTACCTGTCACCATGTACTATCTGGGTTACCACGAATACATACACCCTTACATTTGCTTTTGGATAAATGAGACGGTAACATTATTACTTTTAAATTACTCACTAATGATTTTTAAGTGAGAAAATCGTGGTAAGTACCCTTTAATTATAAGATTTTACTTAAAAGTATTACATACTAACCAGGGATGACTTCAAAGTTGAACCTTGAATCTGGGGATAACCTATATATTTCCTGAAAGGGTTTGTCAAGTAAGTTCCAAAGCAAATTTCAATTCCTTGCCCGGAAGTGATCCTACCCCTTCAGGACCGGAAATATATGGAAGAACTTGACCTATAATATGAATTACTCAATTATATCCTATATTAATGAATAAAACCAAAAAACATGATTATTTCACTATAAATATCCTATATTAGTGGAACTATAAAGTTGAGAAAAGCATATCTATAAAATCCAGTCAACAGTAAGTAATTTGTATCATAACTCATGTGATTCATTGTTATTGCTAGTTGAGACACATTCGGTGTACTTTTATTTTCCTCACGATTTTACCTATATACATTGTCAGATTAGTCAACTGTTCGTCATTAGTCAACTGATTCATTCGTCAACTGTTCATCTAGACGAGTTGTTTGATAGGTCACACAGTACAAAAACGTTCAATAGATTTTGAGTTACTACTTAGGGAAAACTAGTCATGGTGGTAATTTGAGGTATTTTACTCGATCTGAACAGCTCTTTCTTTCTAGCTATATAAACCCGATTAGTCACCCTTCAAGGTTTAAGAACTCTAGCTACAACAAGGCCCGGGTAAGGTGAGGGAAGAAGGCTTTGGTTGGATGTTATTGCCTGGAGCTTGGTTTTACTTTTTGGCTATGTATGAGAGTCATGTAACTCACATATCATGATCCTGGCAAGATGGTGAAGCCAGGACTTGGACTTTGTTTTTAATATGTGAGGGCCAGATAACTCACAGTCTCACGATCACTCTACGGTGTGATAGTGAGGTTCACTAATATAGGATATTTATACCGAAATAATATTTTTTGTTTATTACCTTGACATAAGATATAATTGGATAGTGCATATGTATTCTTAATCTACTAGTCATACGGAGCACTTTGATATGTAGGAAATATAGGTCAAGTTGTTCTATATATTTCCAACCCTGAAGGGTTGGGATCACTTCCGGGCAAAGAATTGAAACCTGTCTTGGAACTTGCTCGACGAACCCGGCAAACCTGTAGCCTCAAAAGGAAATGGGCTTCAGGTGTCAGTTGCATTAATCAACAAGTGCTATTGAGGTAAAACTAGTTGTGATGTATAGTACTAAAGATAAGAACTGTATCCGTAACAACCACTAGAAAACATGACACACTTTGGCAATTGTAATTCATTTCTCGAAAAGTTTAATTTTAATGGATTCACGCACAGATTCAGGTATGGAATTGAAATATTGTATCTGCCATCAAAAGTTAATACACGTGCAAATTGTAAAGTAGATCATGCTGATGGAAATGGATGTAAAATTTATTGAAAATGTTGGTACAAATAAACAAATGTGATTAAATGAAGTCATGTCTTGAACAAGAAAATTGAAAGGTTTTTAACTAAACATTTAACACCAATGTAAAATATACATAACTTACCTGACAAGCATCAGTATTATTTGCGATTGCGCAGAACATGTCATAGTCCAAAATTGTTTCGTAAGTGAATTGATGTCCTTTACATGCACTTAGGGGTAGATAATAAACAGTTGTATATCTCAATAGATTGCTTATTTCATTCATTGATTCACCTTCCTTTCCCCAACCAGCTACATTTAATGGTCCTCCTACTGGAATACCTAGACGTATTAATAATAAACTGTTATTGGCTTAGTATTACAATTAATTTGTTACAAGTATGAATTGGAATTGCATGAGGAGAAAATTAGTTATAAATTTATATTATGAGTGGCGAACCTAAACACATCAAGTGTACTTGATGAATCCAGGGAAACGGTAGAAGTCCTAGAATGCTTAAGTCATTACCTATATTGACTTTTACATGCACAAGTCTTAACGTGTAGAAGTTCTGAAATGATAAAATCATTGAGCTCCACAAGGCCTAAAAATCATCTAGCTGCATAAATTCTAAAGTGCATAAGTCCTAAACTGCAGGAGTCCTAAAATGCACAAGCTCTTAAGTGCAAAAGTCCTAAAATCATTGAGCTGCACAAGGCCTAAAAATCATCTAGATGCGTAAGTCCTAAAATCAAGATGCAGATCTAGATAGATCTAGATAAAGTGCATAAGTCCTAAACTGCAGGAGACCTAAAATTTAGGACTCTTTAGGACATATGAATCTCACATATTTTTTTACCTCTTCCCGTTCTTGCTCCCGATAAACTTTTGTTAGACGAAAAGAAGTACGTAGCGTAGTGTTAGTTAGGTTAAAAGGCTTTATTTTGCTACTTCGTATAGAAGACATTTAAAAAAACATATGAAGGAGTTCAAGGGAAGAACATCATAACTCCATTTTCTCAGTCTCAGTTTAGTAGTGATTTATGTTGGTCGAACTGGGAGCCAAATAATAACGAAATATTAAAGGACAAAACATGACAACTCAGGAGATATTTAAGAAAGACAAGTATACCATTAGGGGAATAAAACGGTAACCGATTTAATTTTGGCACTCCTATAAAATTTGCAAAATGGTGGTTATCAAGATCATCTACTGAGGCCTTAATGTGGTGACTATGCGTGTGACACTCAGGAGTGTCTGCGTACTACTAATGACGTATGTACCTTATATTCACTATCTTTCATCCACCATCAATACTCGTAGTATATAGTCGAACTAAAATTTATTCAACATATCATCCAGAGGATTCGAATTCTTGTCATACGTACACTGACATAGCTTCGGGTCAGACTGACCTTGAGAAATTTTTAAAATGCATTTGTAACGCAGCGGTAATTGTATTTTGGGAAACGCTTGGCAATATTTTGTGTTGCGTTGCCTTTTTTATTATTTATGAACATACTAGCGAAGATGTAAAACACAATTTATATTTTTAGCATGGGTTGCCACTTCTTATAAAAAGAAGAAATATTTATCAAGGAATTAATTTTTCTTTAATTATTTATGTGTTTAAGTTTGTTGCTTTAAGATTTGTGCTAATATAATTTTGTTGCCATATGCCTTATATTTAATTTGAACTATAGTTATTATAAAAAGAAGAAAATACACATATAGCAGTTATTTCTGAAGGATGATAAAATATTTAATTTGACACTTAATGTATAGGTAAAAGTGTATGCAGAAACTTTTATTGTAGTTATTAATATAAGTAATATTTTGTAGTTGTGTTATAATACTTTAAACTGGAGATAAGTTTTTGAATATTTTTTGACTTTTTCAGCAATACGGTTACTTATAAGTGCAAAATACTACATTTTGGAATTATAATTATATGAATAACCATTTGCTTTTAAAGTATAACCATGACGTTTAACTATTTTTTTTACCTTCCATTTGCACTTAGTTTTCGTTTATAACTTTGAAGAATAAAATGCACAAAAGAATGTTATACTCTAAATATCTGATTTTTTAAAAAAAATATACTTATTTTGCTCATCAATTTGTTAATTTTTGTAATTTTTGTAAGATAAGCAACGATACTTTCTTTTTTCTTTTTTTGCCGCTCAACTCAGGACGGTGAAGAGTTTAACTTACTCTTTTTACGGATTTTTTAAAAGCACAGCATACAAATTATAAAGATTAACTTTGATAAACGTCAAGATACTAGTTAAACAATTACAAATACACCAAACTAAAAGAGGGAACCATAATTAGAATAATATAAACAAATGGAAACAGACAAAAACATTATAAACAGAATATTTAAAAAGTTGTAGGTGAAAAACTGAACGGTACATCCTCCCCTGCCACACGAAAAACTAATATGAGTAAAAAATGTTAACAGTTTTTAAATTGTTTTTTACTTATATCATTTAACCTCACCTAAATATTTTAGTAAAAGTACTCAGTTTTTAATATATAAAAGTTTATATTGAAGAATGATGTAAAGTTAATTTACTATTTTAGCGTTTAGTAGATACACAAATGCTATTGAAGAACGTTTATACAATGAAAACGAAAACAAAGTATAAATTTACTAAAGATTGATATATAATAAATGCACGAAACAAACTAATTTTATGTAATTACAACATAGTTTTTAACAGTTTTTTGTTTTTCGGAATAATAAACTACTTTAAATTTGAAAAATTTTAAATACTAGCAGTATTTTTTAAAGATTTTGCAATGTAGTGTTATTTTTTATGCGTTTAGGCACTATATATAGTTTTGTGTAAATATTTATGTATTTTGTATTTTTTAAAGAATGAGGAAAGTGCACGTGTTTTAACTAAAATTTATTAATGATTATTATTATTTATTGATGACTTTACTATGTTTTTTCTTTTAAAATTTATTTTAGACACTACTTTTAGGAAGCGATCCTTGATATTTACATTTTTTTATTTTCTTAGGCCAAGGATAGTTAGACTTAAAACGTTTTGATGCTGAATATGAATGAAATAGTTTAGATAGAATATAGCCTGTGTTGGTATAAAATGAGTTGTTTCTTAGATTTTGTGTGTTTTAATATTTTACTTTACTGTGTGTGATTTTTATCACAATATACTTTGATAATAGTATTTAAGTTTTTATGTTTTTATTAAAATATTACACTTTGGATTATAAGGGTATGTTATGATATGCTCATTTAATATTTTGTGCAACTTTTTTATATTTTTGAATTGAATTGAGTTTTTTGATTAGTAATACATCATGCTGGAATGGGATAATGATGGAAGTATTTTTAATATAGGAACATTTTTTGTTTTTGCTAATTTTAGTGGGTAAAAGTAAATAGACCTTGAAAATCATTTAAAATGGAAAGTATAAAATAGTATTTTGATCTGCCTGGAAGTTTACCAACAATATCAACAAAATTTTTTGTGTGGCTTTTTTTTAGCTATTTTTTATTAGTGAACTTAGACGTAGCAGAATTAGGGTAGTTTTTTATGCATTTTGCGAAGGCAGATCTTATACCCTTATAATAGAAAACTGATATAGCGAAAGTTAGGCATTTTTTAATTTTAAATGTTTGTTAATATGTATTTTTGGGCTAGATCCGAAATTATTTTATTGTAATTGTTAATAACCAATTTTGAGTTTTTAGATTTTTTGATAAATTATACCATTTAAAATTTTAACTTTATTTTGGAATTGTAAATTTGCGGTTAGAGATTTTAAATTTATACAATAATTATTTGGTATTTGAATTTTTTATTTTATTAAAATTTAGAAGTGTTGTTTTTGAGATATGAAATTTATTTGGTATATTTGAGTTTTTTATATTAGGTGGATACTTGTTTAAAATGTTTGCGAATTTGTTTTTTTTATTTTTAGCAAATGTACAAACTTTAAGTTAAACCTTTGCAGTTTGAGAGTTATGCGGATTGTGCGCGTTTTTAAGTTTTGTTTTACTTTGTAAATCATGTTAATACTTTGACATTATTGCAATGTATGATAGTTTTTTAATAGATAATATGGAAATTTCTTGCACAAAAATAATACTGCCAGTCGTTTAACTGAAAGATTGATAATTACATTTTATGGGTTTTAACACGTTTGTTAACGTAACTAATTATATTAATTTTTTTCGGATGTGTAATATAACCAGCGAGATTTTGGGCAATGGCATTACTATAGATATGGAATGTTAGATTAAAATTTGGTTGAGATAACGCAGGAGATGAACTAAAGCTTTAGGTGTTTATTTAAATTTATTTACTTTCTTTAATAGGTTGTACAAAGGCGATGTTAAGTTATTGACGAAAAGTTTTTTTTATTTAACTAGCCCTAAAATGTTTTAAGAGCTTTTTGTTTTTGGGAATTGAAAAATTTTAAATTGATTTGTTATGTTTAGGATTTACTTGTATGAAATTTCCACTTATTACATGTTTTAAGAACAAAATTTTGATTTTAAAAATTTAAATTTTTTAAAGTTTAATGAAAAATTTTTGTTTGAAAAATTTTTAATACTATTTTAAATGTGAAAAATGATCCTCGTACGAAGATGTGAAGAACATTATATTATTTAAATAATATGTGAGAAAATTTTTAGTACTAATATTAAAATAATGATTTATAACACTGAAAAACTGATCCTGAAGATTTTAGTTTTATTGGAATTTGTAAAAAGGTAAACTGTTTTTTTAAATAAAGGAAACTAGTATAAAGAGATGACTCTGGATGAAGAGCAATGCCATAGTATGGATTTTTTAAATTTAATGAAGAAAAAATAGTAGACCCTGATATACGATTTAAAATGTTGGTTATTGGTTAACCTGTAATCTTGGTGATACGACTTTAGTATTTCATTGTCTTAAATTGAATACAGGTTTTACGCTTTTTGATGACTTACGAACTCAATGTATTGGATTTTATAAGGAATAATACATTTTACTATACTAATACGTATTTATTTTTTCAAGGTTTTTTGAATTTGCCCTGCATATGTTCAGGAATCGGGTAAGATTTACCTACTACTGGCTTATTATCCTTTAATTGAATTTTATAAGGCTTTGTTTTGTTTTTTCGGATACCTTCAGAACAACGTACAATATTTTAGCAACAATGATAATAAAATTGACTTCGTCTCGTTATTTGTCATTTTACGAACATAATTTTCGATTTTTTCTTATGATATTATGCCCTATATTTTGGGTTGGATTAAGCACTTTTAACTGCCAAAAAGATATATTTATTTAATTTTACAGTAACTTTTGTTTTATTAGAATCCTCGAAAGACAGGATTTTGTTTTTTTTAATTTAGCACAGCGTTATAACTTTTAATGAATGAAACACCTAGTATTATATTAGTTCTTAGGTTTTTTATCACATACACTGGTGTTTTGAATATTTTACCCTGGATATTTAGATTTAAAAGTTGATAACATTTTATAAGGTATTTTTTGTTTTCAATGAAACCAAATAAACCAAGATTAGGGTTTGGCTTTAACTTAGCGGAAGGGTATTTATTTTTCATTTTATTTTAAACAGATAAATTTAGTAAATTTAATTTTGAGCCACAATTGATTATGCACTTTATAAGAAGTTTAGTTATTTTGCAATTTATAGTAGGAGGATGGCACTTTAGAATTTTTATTTTAGAATCATTTAGCTTATTTTTTTTATTGATAAGAAAACGTATTTGCAATGGCAGGTTTTGACTTTGCGGTACAAGTAGATAATTATCCTGCCAAGGTTTGAAAGCTAATTCTAAGGTCAATTTTGAAATTTTATTTGATGCACAACAGCTATCCATTGAAATTTTATAAATTTCAAGTTGTTTTACCCTTCTTTGAAGATTGTTAACACTAAAAAAAGATTTATTACCATGCAAATTGATTGTTAAATTGAAACATTTGTTACCAGAAGTATTTTTGAAATTTGAGTACTGCAGGGGACTCAAATTGCAGTCAAAACTACCACTTTCTAATGTCGACTGTTCGGGAAGTTTTTCTCGTGTGAGTGATGAACAATAGCATTTGTTATTACTGTACTTTTGTTAGGATTTCTTTTAGTGGAATTAGCTTTTATATGATAATTTACATCTTTTGCCTTTTTTTATTTTTAATGAATATTGTACCTTTGGCGACTTATTATGATACGAATTTAACTTGGGGCTATTGCGTTTCCAATTTGTGTTATAATTCCTATTATCATTATTATACATTTTTTCTTACTACGACTATTTTAACTGATTATTTCGTTGGTAATGGTAGGGCTTGAAATAATATTGATAATATTTACGATTATAAGTTTTAGTGTTTTTATTACTAAAAAACTACTTTGTTTGCACCGAAGAATTAATATTTGTTTTTTTATTTTTTGAACATTAATGTTTTTTTTACAAAAGCTTTCTTTGCTTGATTTACACTAGAGGATTAATACTTTGTAACGTTTGTTTGTGCTTTTAATTTCATCAGATGAGCAATTAGGGATTTTGTTCGTTGACAAATTACTAGTTTTAGCAATTTTGACTTTTTCTGGCAAACATTTGAGTATTAGATTTACTATCTTTGTTTTATTTACTGTATTGCAAATACTGTAATAATGATTTACAATGTACCATATGAAATTTACCATTTGTGGGAACTTTATTGTAACGAAGAGCTTGCAACTGTTTTTTTTTGTGTATTTTAGGTGCGCTGAGAAATATTTCTTTTTAAACTGATAGACAAAATTATTGAATGAATTTATTTTTAAGAAAACTTTCTTTAGCCACACTGATGGTGAATGTGTCAACAATTTTTGAATTACCAACATTTTTTTCTTTTTTCACACAATTCCATGCACTGAACCAATTCTTTTAAAAAGTTTCGAGCGGTAACTTGCGTAGGATTACCATTATATTTTGGAAACACGTTTAAATTTTTTAAGGAGAAGCTTGTATTGTTACCATTCTCTGTTTACTAGACTCTTGAGTTGAATATGGGAATATACGTTTGTTTTGACTTAAACAAGTATCGCTTTATTTATTGGTTGAAAGTAGAAAGAATTGTTAACATTATTACCACGAAAAGTATTTGTATTTGGTTGAAAAGACCTTAAACCAAGTCATGAAACAGAGTTGAACAACCTAACTGACTCTTAGTAGTGTTAAAAGGATAAAAACTATTAGCATTACTATGAACGTTAGTTGCTTCAATACCATATACTGTATTTACTTTAAGTGGTTTAACAGGAAATCTAAAAGGCGATGTAAGATTAATTCGTTCATTGCACGGAGTAGTACTAGCTATTGTAGTAACAATACTTGTAGTAGTATAATTCCTGTAACTATTTGCGATTGGAATTTTTCGTACTTTAACTTTAGAATTTCTAGAACGTACAGTATATTGGCGTGTGTTTTGATTATTAATGCAATTACTTTTTGATGGACCTTTATTTTTATCTAAACTAAAGCTTTTTACTTTTTTTAATTCGTTCAAACGTTGGTCTAGATGTTGATCTTTTTGAATACACAAATGGATATTTCTTTCAATGCTTTGCTCTATTTTGTTATTTTTAACCCTATATTTTTCATTAATTTACACGTGCATTTAACTGACAAATACTACATTTATGTCTCCTCGTATCATTTTTAAAGTTACTAAATGATCATTTAGGTCTTTTACTTGTGAATCTATTTTTTCATACTTGTTTTTCAAAGTTTTAATGTCGTCCTGTACAAGTTCTAAGTTGTTACAAATTTTAACGCAAGTATCTAACTGGAAACCCTTTAATTCATTCTGTAACTTAATTATTTTTTATTAAAACTATCACTTATTGCTTTAACCTGGTTTTCTAACCTTTCACTAAAATCCATTGACAGACAGTCTAATCTTTCACTTAACACTTTTTGACTGATTATCCTTTTTATCGACATTTTGTTTAATTTCTTTAATAGTATTATAAACTCGACCTTTGAACTGGTTTGATTACTAGCATTAACCAGATTTACTCCACATTGTTTTCTACGTTATTATTATTTGTGATTTTGGCATTACGATGATTTAATTTTTTATTTGTATTGCTTTTTAACATAAACTCTGAGCAGCTCCATTTTATACTTTTTATTTTTAGTAATTTATATTTTGTATTTGGTATTTTTTGACATCTTAAATGATACAAGTGTTTACAGGTACTACAAGCTACACTGTACCTAATTTTTGATTACAACAACTATGTTCAACACTTTTGTCGTAAGAATTTTCCCCACTACTGCTATCGCTCGGCATTTTGATATTTACTATTAAATTTCCTTCAGAAGCTCACTTAAAAGTTCAGTAAACATAAATTGTTGATAACCGTACTATTAAAAATACTTTCTATCTTGGCTTATTTGCAACAAAATCTAGCAATCAATGCCTAGAAGCAAATATACTTGCTGGGTCGCCATTTATTATGTAACGCAACAGTAATTGTAATTTGCGAAACGCTTGGCAATGTTTTGTGTTGCGTTGCTTTTTTATTATTTAGGAACATACTAGCCAAGATGTAAAACACAATTTATATTTTTTAGCATGGGTTGCCACTTCTTATAAAAAGAAAAACTTACCAACGAACTAACTTTCCTTTAATTATTTACAGTTTAGGTTTGTTGCTTTAAGATTTGTGATAATATAATTTTGTTGCCACATGACACCGTATATTAAATTTGAACTATAATGATTGGAAAAAGAAGAAATTACATATATAGCAGTTATTTTTGAAGAATAATAAAATATTTAATTTATTTGACAGTTACTGTACAGGTAAAAGTGTATGCAGAAAATTTTATTGTAGTTATTAATATACGTAATATTTTGTGGTTGTGTTATAATACTTTAAACTGGAGATAAGTTTCTTCAATATATTTTTTTTTATTTTTGAACAATATGGTTACCTATAAATGCAAATACCACATTTTAGCATTATAATTATATGAATAACCATTTGCTTTTAAAGTACAACCGTGACGTTTTAACTATTTTTCTACCTTGCATTTGCACTTAGTTTTCGTTTATAACTTTGAAGAATAAAATGCACAAAAGAATGTTGTACTGTAAATATTCGATTTCTTTGAAAAATGTACTTATTTTGCTCATCAATTTGTTAATTTTTGTAATTTTTGTAAGATAAGCAACGACATTTCAATTTTTTCCCTTTTTTGCCGCGCAACTCAGGACGGTGAAGAGTTTAACTTACTTTTTTTACGGATTTTTTTTCAAAAGCACAGCATACAAACTATAAAGACTAATTTTGATAAATGTAAAGACACTAGTTAAACAATTACAAATACACCAAACTAAAAGAGTGAACCATAATCAGAATTCTATTAACAAATGAAAACAGACAAAAGATATAAACAGAATATTCAAAAAATTGTAGGGGAAAAACTGAACGCTACACATTCTGAGGATAATTTCTGAGTAAGAACTTTTAAAAGGATAATCATTTTCATCTTCAATTCTTTTCAACTTTTAAACTACTAGAAGACGTGTAAATATATTGAAAGAAGAAATTAGTAAAAGAAAAGAGAATAATAAAATCAGCAAATGAATTAATGCACTATAGGTGATTCAGTAGTGTATTAATGTATAATGAGATTAACTAACTCTATGGCCAATGGAAATCCGAGGTTAATGCCGCGTTCATAAAAGCTCACAACTGATTTCTATCCTTAGACAACTGAATCCAGTTTCTACTTTGTATTCCTATTTCTCCGAGATACATCTTAATATTGTCCTCCCATCTGCGTCTAGGTCTTCCTACTGATCGTTTTCCGATTGGTCTTCCTGTTAAGACTTTCCAAGCGTCCCTACCTTCCTCCATTCCGGCTACATGAGCCTCCTAGATTTAATGACTCTAACAATGTTTGGTAAACGATATAAATTATCCAGTTCCTAGTTACGAAGTTTCCGCCATTCCCCATTCCCGCTTCCGTTGGGTCCGAATATTCGTCTCAGGATATTGTTCTTAATAATTTCAGTCTATGTTCTTCCCTCAGAGTAAGTGATCATGTTTCGCGCAACACACAGTACAACAAACATGATTATTGTTTTATAGCTTTCAAGCTTCAAGTTCCTGGACAGAATTCGTGACGACAAAAGATTTTGAACTGGATGATAGCACGAATTTCCTTGCTTTTAATCGTCATTTAATTTCTTCGTGAATATTGTTTTGGTTTGTTAATATTCATCCTGCGAGTATAATGAGATTACAACCACACACACACACACACACACATATATATATATATATATATATATATATATATATATATATATATATATATATATATATATATTATGAAGTCACTGGTGGTTAAATGCTCTTATATACGGTTTATGCACAACGAACGATATTTTGGAGTCAGTAAGGTTATTGCAAGCTTCACAAAAACGAAATGAAGGTGCGTAAAGCTCACCCAACACAAGTACATGCTAGACATGTGTAAAAAATGTTCCTCGAGGTACATTGAAATATACATGATAGGTACTTGAATAGAGAAATCATGTGAAATTCACATAAAGGGAATAAGGTTACTTCCGCCCTAAAGTACGTGCTTGATACATATCGAGGAATGTACCTGCTATGTGCATATCACGTACAAGGTATGTACTTGACAAGACTGTACTAGGCATGTGTCAAGAGTTATACCCTAACCTTTAAAAATACCCTAAGTTTCAAATGCGATTGGCACACAGACAGGTATGAAATTTGATATTAGCGATTCTACCAGCTGTTACAAAGGCTAGAGCGAAACCAAGCCGCAGGCTAATAATATTATAATCCATAACAATTAAACATAATTTTATATTTTTTTCTAGTAAACATCTACTGTAATATGCAAAAGTTTGAACGTATAAGTGGTATGGAGAACATGAGAAATGAAAACACGTCACGTACGTATATTACCAAATACATAAAACAATAATCATTGGACTTTCCTACGTACCTTGCCTCGAATAAACACAAATTTTGTAGAGAATGTTCCTACTTTATTTTATATTAATTAAACAAAATCAGTACACACCTCACGATGAACTACGATATTCTTTCAAACCCGCCTTTTTCCTTGACTAACTGCGTCTGTGCGGGCAAAGCATCGTACGCGTGACCTGGCCGTAACACATGAGGTATGTGCTATTCACGTTCCTCACATTCCAGTAAAGTATGTAAAATACCTTTCAAGTGTCAGAAATTCCTCGAAGAGTATTACCTAGCGACATACTAGGAACATGAAATGTACATTCCTCAAGTATCAGGTATGTAAACGATTGGTATGGAGGTTAAATGGTACGTGCCTAGCATGTACCTGGTTGCGTGGGAAGGCAATTTTGAAGCCAAATATGATTTTTTTAATCAGGTAAGTAGACAATTTCTGTGTTAATTTTTGAAAATGTTTTTCTAATAGTTTTCTAATGATTCCTTCAATCCGGACATAATTTCCGATCATGGTTTCATTGCAAAGGAAACTTCAGCAGAATCTGTGTGTAATGTTTATATGGGTGTTTAATATTCTGTATTTCCATCCACGTGAACTACAATATCATGTTTCGGTGGAATTCATGAGTGAGGAGACGCTCGCCGATTGACTAACTCTCTCGAATGATGCACAAATTCATTATCAAAAGACAATAGAATGAAGTTTTTTTTTTTTTTTTTTTTTTTAAGAAATAGCATGCGTTCCTACCGTATCTGCTCGAAGCCGTATTTGCAAACGGAAACAGCAATCTCGGTACTAACGGACACGAATTCTCGTTCGCGAAAGAGATCTCTCTTTAGCCCTGAAGAACACTCGGCAAGTAAGATATCTACTAGGAAAGCATCTCAGCGGAACGAACTAGACAGAAGAAAGACACAAGACTAATGCGACAAAAATTTCCTCACTAGTAGTGATCAAACGCAAGAGCAGGACCAAGACTTGGGTTGTCTTAGGTTTCGTCTTATTCTTGCATATCAAGTCTTGATCTAGGTCTTGGTCTTGCGTCAAAAAGTCTTGCAAGCCTAATTTTTAAGATATGCTTTTCATAGGTAAATGTTGTAGTGAAGTAGGTAAAAAGTATTTCAAGAAAATGTATGTTGCAAGGAAGAAGAAAAAGAAATGTTGAATTTATTAAAAAAAAACAATTGATAGTTGCTTTTGTTATTGATTACGTTATTATGTAATATATGTGAAGTTGGTGAAAAGGAAGTTAATTAGTTATTGACGTAAGGTCAGAAGAAAACCCTCCATATAGGGTGATGGTGTAAAAGAGGTAAAAGTTAAAAAGAATTTAATATAAAGTATAAAAATAAAAGTAATTACGATTATATTAGAATGGGTAATAGTATACATGAGAACCCCCTGTCTTCCGTGCGCGAGGATACTTCATATTATATATTTATACGTTACCAAATTAAATCACTGCGTTGTCTTCATTATATGTACTTAACATTCTATTTTTACTTTCTAGAATAAATTTTGTTGATTTCGATTCGAAAAATGTTAAATATTTTTAAATTTATATCATGATGCAGACCAAAATCCTTGTTGCATATAATGTAATGCACTATAGCATATAAAGTACAAGGGCAAATAGGTACGTTCTTTTTTATTTTCGTATCAGTGGATAAGTAAATGAAAGTGGATTTGTTACCCCCTTTCTAAGTTCGTAGATACTCAATGAATAATCCCTAAAAGTATGAGCGTCCAGCTTCTTCTGGAACTCAGACGGTCTTACGTATACTATATCCTTAGAATGTTTACTTTGGTATATGAATTACTGGTCTTGGTAGTTGAGTGGTAGACAATAGATCACAGTCATAAGATATTTTAGTTTTAATAAATTGGCGACGAGGATTAAACATGTCACAAGTGATACAATTGCCTTTTTTCGATACCTTAAATACTGAAGAAATGGATGTGGAAACATATTTAGAACGGTTTGATCAATATTGCATTGCTCATGACATTCAAGAACAGAAAAAAGTCAGTCTGTTGATATCTGTCATGGGCAACACCGTTTATCAAACACTAAGAGAATTAGCAGCTCCTAAAAAAGTGCCAAATTTAAAATATCAAGAAATCAAAGACCTGCTTTTTTCGCAATTTCGATGTACGTCCAATTTCATTGTTGAACGTTACAAATTTCATAACTTAAAACAAGATATTGGTCAACCATGGCAAGATTACATATTGCAATTAAAAAAGCAGGCAAACAAGTGTAATTTTGGGACTTTTAAAAACGATGCTATATGTGATCAGATTGTCTGTGGAATTGCAAGTGAAATAGCTCGTAAGAAACTGCTAGCTACAGCTGAACTTTCTATGGACAAGGCCATTGACATTGTAAATCAAGTAGAACTTCTGGAGAAAGAAATCAGGGTATTTTATCAACCAGGAGGTAATGTTGATTACATACCCTATCAAACAAGAGAAACTAGAGCAACTTGCCTTAATCGTAGGGAAAAATATCCACAAAAGCCACCAAGTTGTCCTGCATGTGGCAGGTCGCATAGTGTGGATCAATGTCCGGCGAAGGGTGTTCAATGTCATTTGTGCAAAAAGTACAACCACTATGCCCAGTATTGTAAACTACAGCGTAACAATACAAGATCATATACGCACTGTGTAGATAGAGTGCCTTTACTGGACAATGCAACGGGTCCAGTATCAAGTACTAGAAATTCACCTAATGAATATGAACAGGTTCTAGATAATTTAGCCTCACTGGGCCTGGAACAGGAATATGTTTTAAATCCTGTTGATGAGTTTCACATGAGTAGTGTGTTGGAGGTGGAATTAGATGAAGGAAGTGAGGAAGAAACAATTGATACCAGGAATTATCAGGCTTCATTTAACGAAGAAATTGAAGTTAAAGACATATTAGAGATGGTCACGTGCAACGGAATGGAGTTACCCTTTTTAACGGATACAGAAGCCCGTTACTCAGTGATATCAATCGCAACTTACGATAAATATCTCAATAATTGTATCTTTGTACCAATCAACAGAACGGTCATGAAGACTGAAGATCGTTTGTTGTCCTTGTTGGGTAAAACTACGGTGGCAGTGGCGGTTAATGGAAGGGAATACGTAGTTGATCTCCGGATTTGTGAATAATATTTGGTCTAGGAATTAATTCGTGCGGTTGGTACGCACACATTGAAGCTGTAGTACAAACACAAAATACATAAATACTTAAAGAAAAATATTGTCCATCGCTAGCCACCACTTTCGCCCATCTGTCAGGCAATGTACGGATTCCGTGGCGAAAGAAGTCCTCATCCTTGGAAGCGATCCAGTCAGAGACCCATGTTTCGATATCTTCTGAAGAAGTAAACCGCTGTCCAATCAAATCGTTGTTCATGCAATCGAACAAGTAGTAGTCCGAAGGAGCAACGTCTGGTGAATACGGCGGGTGGGGTAAAACTTCCCATCCGACATTTTCTAAATAGGTTTTGACCGGTTTTGCGACATGTGGGCGAGCGTTATCATGTTGAACAATAAGTTTATCATGTCTGTTCTCCCATTCTGGTCGTGTTCTGGCCAGAGCTTGCTTCAAACGCATTAATTGTCGTCGATAACGTTCTCCATTCATAGTTTCACCCGGTTGCAGCAGCTCATAGTACACCACACCTTTCATATCTCACCATATGCACAGCATAACCTTTGCACAGTGAATATCTCGTTTTGGTTGTGATGAACCTGGTTCACCTGGTTTCACCCAGGCCTTTTTTCGTTTAGGGTTCTCGTAATGGATCCACTTCTCTTCACCCGTAATAATTCGATGCAGAATCCCCTTTCTGCTCTGTCGTTGAAGCAGCAATTCGCAAATGGTTTTTCGTCTTTCAACGTCTCTGTCTTTCAATTCATATGGAACCCAATGTGACATCTTTTGAATCATTCCCATGGCTTTCAAGCGTTTGGAGACTGTTGTTTGATCAACGCCTAATGCTGCTGCAAGTTGTTCCTGCGTTTGACACGAATCCTGCTCGAGCAATGCTGTCAATTCTTCGTCTTGAAATTTATTTGGCTGTCCAGCTCGCTCTTGGTCTGCCAAGCCGAAATCACCACTTCTAAACCGTGCAAACCACTTCTGACACGTTCGCTCAGCTAGAGCATGGTCACCATACACTTCCACCAAAATACGATGACTTTCAGTCGCACTTTTCTGCATGTTAAAGTAATGCAGCAGGACACCCCGCAAAAACACTTTATCAGGCACAAATTGCGCCATGTTCACTTAACTACAAACTGGTGTTGTTGACGCTTTAATCCACTGCCCTATACTACGAACGATACGCGATGACAGGGGTTTGCAACACATGTGTGGATACACGGAACTGTGGGACGCTCCGTTCGTTGCGCCATCTCTTGTCCACCCGCACGAATTAATTCCTAGACCAAATATCTAGATTGCAACATAATAGGTTGTGATTGGTTGCAATTCTTCAGATCACAAGAAATATCTCCAGAAGGGTACCAGTCAAAGGAAGTTGAAAGGTATGATTACAAGGACGACCAGTTGCAACAAGAAAAGAATACAGTAATAACGCCCAGTCGTAATTATCTAGAAATAATTGAGAAGACAAAAGCTAAAAAGAACCAAATTGAAAAGGAAGAAGCAAAACAAACAAATTCAAGGATGGACTTCCAAGTGAAGGTCGTATTATCTGACAAAGATGAAGAAACTCTAAAGGATACAACACATGATATGGATAAAGGAGGCAGTCACATAGTTGAAACGAAGGAACTTCTGTCCAGACTTGAATCTAGTAATGGATTACAGGGGAAGGAAGACAAGAAAGGTGGAAATATATGTAAACAGAAGACTGGAAGTTCGCTACGAACTCAACAAGGAAGGTCGATTCTAAAAGACAACTTTCAAAGAAAGGAATTACAAAAGGAGAAGGGGATGCTTCAAGAATCATCCGAAGCTTTTCTTCAAGAGGGACATCAGTTACGTTTTGCGGATAATTCTAGGTTGGACAATGGAGCACGAGATACCAGACATCGTAAAAGAGGCAAAATAAAAAAAGACTGTTAATGAGAAAAAGAGTAAGAGTTAACTTCGTTTTAAAAAAAAATGAAGGGGGAAATTTTGTAGTGAAGTAGGTAACAAGTATTTCAAGAAAATGTATGTTGCAAGGAAGAAGAAAAAGAAATGTTGAATTTATTTAAAAAAAACAATTGATAGTTGCTTTTGTTATTGATTACGTTATTATGTAATGTATGTGAAGTTGGTGAAAAGGAAGTTAATTAGCTATTGACGTAAGGTCAGAAGAAAACCCTCGATATAGGGTGATGGTGTAGAAAAGGTAAAAGTTAAAAAGAATTCAATATAAAGTATAAAAATAAAAGTAATTACGATTATATTGGAATGTTTACTTTGGTATATGAATTACTGGTCTTGGTAGTTGAGTGGTAGACAATAGATCACAGTCATAAGATATTTTAGTTTTAACAAATGTTACACTGGATATAATAGATGAGAATTACGAGAATCAATGTCTGTCTTAATGTATCAATAGTATTCGAATTTCTTTTAGATGTAGCATTATTCACTTTCATGAATATAATATGATATTGTTCAATACTACATTTAAAAAATTCAATACTACAGTTCAAATACTAAAGTTTAATATTACGATGCATTTCACTTTAGTTCAGTAAATCGTTCATAATGTCGTTCATTTGTATTTTCGTAAGTTTGGGCTTTCATAAACTTTGTGTAATATTTTCTTTTCAATGCATGGTTACTGACTTAAGAAAAATCAGTAAAGTGTCACTAATGTTAATCATAAGCTACTGTTGTGCTTTTAAGCTTCCAGAAACTTTGTACTGTATAATTCATAATTATTTTAGTCATTTTCACTGTTTCGCGCATTATATTAAATGAATATAATATGTGATGTTACATATTAGTGCTTCATCTTATACGACATTTTTCTTGTTAACCGAACATTGTATTGGGCAATTTACTTCTGTTTGAATATTTCACCCATTGGTGAGGTTATTTGTCTAGATTGATCTTAATCTGTTTCATTATCTACAGTTCAATTAGTATCAAAAACACACACAAATAACTTACAGGTATGTTCATAAGAAAACATGCAGCTTTAATGTACAATACTAACCTTTGAAAAATTCTTTATTTGCGAAAGCTATTAGCTCGAGTTTGACTAAGTGAGTATATTACCCCATGTGACTCTATACGAGAATGACAAAACATGATACGTACATTTTTACAGGAGAGCAAATTAAACAAGATTTTGAATTAAATTAAAATTACTTCCATCCAATCCAAAACTAAAAATGAAATATTTTCTGGTAAATAAGGATTCTTTAATTAAGCAATTATCAATATTTGCCAGCATATGGATCTCAATGTAACTAATTACGGAGCGAAAAATCAGAAAATGGTCAAAAAGTGGCATATCATGTTTTGCCATCCTCGTATGTATAAAAACCGTATTTCGCTGGTCTGAAAATTCATAATATAGGATTAATATTTGATAACATAAACTAGTAATATTGTTATATAATTAAGAATAGTACTTCTTATATTTATATACTTATTGATCATCATATAAATGCATTGCAAAGATTGTAAGGAGCGAAACGCAATATTATAATTGGATAATTTGATATGAACATATCAATAATATAACTGATACATATTCAATGATATGAATTATACATATTCAAAGATATAATGGATATGTTGTAAAGATAACCTATGTATATGTAACTCTTACTAAAAGAAATCCCATAATCGTTTTTCCATTTCTTTCTAAATTCTCAAACCTGAAAGAAGTCAATTAGATGATATTTAGCCACCTTATAAAATACGTATTGTGAATACATAGTACAAATGCTTCCTCGCAAATCCACCAGGTGATATGACTCTACCTAGCAGATTACTGTTCGTTATGTTAACGCATTTAATTGGAAGTAAGCAAGTGACGAAATGTACTTCAAGTTGTAGAAGTAGGAAATGCATCTAAGGAAACATGAAACATGATACAAACAGAAAGCGTATGGTGATCAGGGCGTGTGTTTGAATGGCAAAAGAAGTTTCAAAGAGAGCAGGGGTTTCAGTGGAAGACGATTTATGAGTAGGGTGGTCTTCAACAACACATATTGAAGAATATATGAAACGTAATAGAAACGTATTTTAAGATGTGATGATACTGTTTGTATGCCGCATATACTGAATTGCATAGGAATGTCTCATCAAATCTTCCATGATTTAGGGAAACGGAAGCCTAATGTAAAAATTGTTCCTCATTCCCTGACACAGGAACAGAAGGAACGCGAAGAGCAATTTATTGATGAACTCTTAGAAAACGAGAGAAATGATCTGATTCTCCTGCTCAACAATATTGCATAAGATGAAAATTAGTTTAACAAATACGATCCTCAAACGAAGTAGCAAAGTGTCGAATGACGTAGCCATGATTCAGCAACCATCAGCCTAGAAAAAAGCAAGTTGGAGCTTGATAGCATGAATTGTTAAAGTGTTGGTACCAATACGCCACAAATACCTGCTTCAGGAATAGACAGTAAGCACTTGCACATTGAGGTGCTGAAAAGTTTGTGTCAGGAGATTCGGCGTCGCGAACTGACTTGTAGATGTGAGGCCTGATATTGTTGTAAAGACGAGGAATATCTGGCCGAATATAGTAATCTTTCTCTTTCATATCAGCATGATCAGTCCCTGTGAAATTTATTGTTTTCTCGGTTAAAAATGCCACTGAAATGGAGGAGATATCAAGATCATGTAGAAAATTCGAAAGGCTGTGATAGATTTGCTATTAAGCATCTCAGAAGAAGCTGACTTTGCTGGCTTCCATGACCCTCAGAAACGCTGATAGTTGTGGATAGAAGCAAACTAATGGGTGGAGTGCAGTGAGGGGGCAGAGACAAGATACTTTAGTTACTGAGTTGATTTTCTTTTACATCAGTACTGGAACTTTTCTAGCAAATATAATATTGTTTAAGAAAGAAACTTCTTACTTGCAATTGTATCTAAACATACAGGACTGACAGTTCTGCTGAACTTAATGTTTCTTCTTAATCGAATCACAGCGATGTCTCGATACTGTGCTTGAGGCGTTGCTCGATAATTTTTGTGCATAATGTAATAATCAATCTCATACACTTGTTGGCTGTCCATATTTGCTAGATCATGAACTCCTAACACAACTGTTATATCATTTGAGGCGCTGCAAAATAGAAATCAAGAAATTAATTTCGAAATGGAAAACGAAATGCTTTTACTGTATGTTGTCACATTCTAAAAGAATAAATTTATTTTATTTACTTATTTATTTTGTAAAATCGTTATTTAGTCTCTATTATATTCTTGATCTAATTTCCAACAGACATAATTAGTGAACCCTAGGTGTATCTAAACCCTCATACGTATACCGTATACCTGTACATATTAGATATGTACATAACTGATTCCTTTAAAGTTTTGTTATGTCAGTATCAATGACGGATCTTGGAGGAAGTTACATCGATAAAAATTTAAATGTCGTGGCTATGCAACCTGACGGAAGCAAGCTTACCTAATGCATCTTACTAGTTCTAGTCTACAACTTTCTGAAGCTGCGCGAAGCTTTCTTCTTTAGATTTTAGCAATAAAATTTATACTCTTTATTGATGTGATATCCCCTTAGGAGCCGCCATGGATTTGTATAGATATGTAAAAAAGTGTAGAGCAGCGTTTCCCAACCGGTGTGCCGCGGCACACTGGTGTGCCGCGAATGGGCCGCTGGTGTGCCGCGACGAAATCGAGGTGGTTGTCTCGTAGTCGTGTATTGTCAAGATTTTTTGCACTTAAAGAACAACCTCTTCTATTCTTTCTGTCAGAAGAAAGTGAAAATGTTGATTTCCTTAGTGATAATCCTTGGTGCAATAAAGTTACTTTTCTTACAGACATATTCCAAACATTGAATACGCTGAACAAATGCATGCAGGGAAAAAAGGGAAATATCCTAACCTTAAGTGACAAAATTTGCTCATTTAGGGAGAAACTCTCATTTTGAGAGGTCAGAATTAGAAAACAAAACAAATGTGACATTTGAGATTACAAAGTGCTGTAAAAGTGACACATCTCTCAACACTCATTTCTAGAGGTCTGCGCGAATATAAAATATCGCATCCGCATCCGCATCCGCAGCACTCTATCAGCACCCGCATCCGCAGATAATGAGGTAGCAAATATATACAATTTACATATTCTATGATAGTCATGATTTCGAAACTATTTTAGGCACATTTTAAATAGCCTTTGAAAAGAGCAATAAAAGAACAACTTTCTCGTGTCATTTCTTGCCCTTTTCCTGTCACTGAGTCACAACCTTCACACACACCTATTTTGATTTTAGTCATTTTACAACTGGCTTTAAAACTTCTAATTCGAAACAAACGTTTCTTTAGTGCTCTTTCCACCATCATCATAAATTTCATAGCGCTTTTTTAGGTAGGGAAAAGAAGTAGGACACCATATCCGCAACTTTATCCGCTATCCACACAGAAATGAAATATATATCCGCAGATACCCGTTTCGATGCGGATATCCGCGGGTATCCGCATCCGCGCAGACCTCCACTCATTTCAGACACATTGTCTTTGATGTGCACCAATGTTGAGAAGTATTTTCCTACGCTTCAGTTTAATTCATTTGACTGGGTGAGTGACTACTTTGCGCCTTTCGTCCTACAGTCACCAGAATTAAATGTAGGCCTACAGGAAAAAAGTGAATTGGTCGATGTGAGGAATAACCGAGGTTTGAAGCACCAGCACTCACAAGAAGACAAGGCATCATTCTGGATTTCTCTCCGGAGAGAATATCCAGCTATTTCTGAGTAAAGCAGAATTTTCTGCAAAGAACACAATCAAGTGTAAGAGGGTCACAACTGTTAACTCCGGAACACGACATGAGGGTGTGTTTAACAATTGAAGAAGATTATGAAAGAACATCAAGCTCAAGTTGCACATTAATTTTGCTTCATGCACCAACTTGTTTCACTTAATTTTGAAAAACTGTAACCTTCATATATTATTATTAAACAATTGCAACCTTCAATAGATATTATTGAAATAATGTTACATTACTAATATTATTGAATAATTCTAACCTTCATAAAATATTTAAAAATTAAATGTAGATCAACGATGTTAATAAATTATAATTTTCATACTGTGTTACTTTTCTGTACATTTTTAGCTTTGAAGAAAGTATTTGTTATCATTGTTATTACCATTATTGCTTCTTTATTGTTGCAGAATATTTTGTAACTTGAAATATTAAAATATAATTAATTCCTTTCGGTAAAGCAAACTTGTATACAAATTACCTACATTTGTGTTATTAAAGTACAAGAGATTAGTTTGTTCGTTCGTTATTTAGTGATCTTCCTTCTTAGTGAAAGGTTGGATACAGTTTTCGAAAAAGAAAGTGTATTTTTAAAAACCTGAGTCCTATATTTCAGTGCAATTGTTCTCTATTTTTACACTAGAATGAAAAATAAGCATAATGATTTACCACGGGGGGAGAAGCAGCGATCGAGCTTTCTTCCCTGTGAGATCAGTAATCACAAACAAAAAAATACCACGGTATTTTATATTTACGAATAAAATAATAATAATAATAATAATAATAATAATAATAATAATAATAATAATAATAATAATAATAATAATAATAATAATAATATATGTGTGTCGCGAAAATTCAAGTTACACCCGTAGTGTGCCGCAAGTTGAAAAAGGTTGGGAAACGCTGGTGTAGAGAGTAGTACGTATATGACAGTGGCGGTTAACCTTAGTGTTCCAACATTGCGCAAAGACAAATGTTTTAAGTAACATTTTTATTAGTAATAGTACAACGATATATTATTACTATAACGATATTATCAATCTGTACCTGTTTTTGTCGACATGATCAGAGGCGCAATAATTGAACATATATACATTTAAAAAGAGAAAAGAAGCAATTAATAGGTTGTCATGGAAGAAATTGTTGTTGATATACATGTATGGATAGAAGAATAAACAAGTGTATCTAGGCACGATCCTTATAATAAAAGGGACAAAAAGGAATAATTACTGACCATATTTAATGTCAAAGCTTATCGATCTCTGATCTGAAGTTATTATATATATTAACGAACTAGGGCTAAAACGAGAATAAAAACTTATCGTTTTAATAGTAGTAAATTGTTAATAGTAGTAGTAAGAATATTGCTTTTTATCACTTTCATATACAGTATGCACCTTAAATAATCCTTTTGATCTTCTGTAATTGTAAAATCCATTAAACTGTTCGAAAAGGAGAAAACAGTCCATTACAAAGTCATTAATTTCTATTGCGTGTTGCAACAAGCTTACAACGATAAGAGTCTGAAGCACGAACTATTGTAGCAAACGTTAAGTCTGCTTCCCCTTATCTCAAAAGTCCCTTGATTTGGTTGTTGCAATGGCCGTACAATGTGGCAGGGTTTCCAGTGAATGATAACATAGCCACACACACAAAAATAAAAGTTCTGTTCAGTGGACCCCAGGGTATGGATTTAATGTATTTTGTTACACAGAATCCAACTTTCGAAACCCCAGGATGACTGATCGTGTCAATTTTTATGGCGAAAAATTTGGGCGATTTTGGATAGGGAGGACACGCCCCCTCGCCTATAAAACAAAAATGACATAGTCAATCGTCCTAGGGTTTCGAAATTTGCATTCTGTGTAACAAAATATATCGAATCCTGAGGTCCGCTGCACAAATTTTTTTTTGGTATAACTGTGTTACATGTATCCTCCCTATCCAAAATTGCGCGTTTTTCGCCCATAAAAAAATTGTCACGATCAATTCTTCTGAAGTTTTGAAATTTGGATTATGTGTAACAAAATACATCAAATCCGTACCCTGGGGTCCACTGAACAGAACTTTCGTGTTTTTGTATGGCTGCGTTAAATGTATCCCTCCGCCCTATCTAAAATCGTTCAAGTTTTTCGTCCATAAAAAGGAATTGACACGGTCAATCGCCTTGGGATTTTGAAATTTGGATTCTCTGTGACAAAATACATCGAATCCAAACCCTGGAGTCCGGTACACAGAACTTTTGTTTTTTTGTATGTCTGTGTTACATGTATCCTTCCTGTCCAAAATCGCTCAAGTGCTTCGCCCATAGCAAAAAAACTGACACGGTCGATCGTCCTGGGGTTTCGAAGTTTGTATTCTGTGTAATAAAATACATCAAATCCATACTCTGGGGTTCGGTACACAGAAGTTTTGTTTTTTGTGTGGCTGCGTTATCTTTCGTAGTAGATAAAAATTTTGAAGCATATAATACTAGAAATCAGAATTCACTTAACGTAGGCCTATTCATATTTTGGAAAGAGAAGAGTCGTAATCACATGACTATCCTGAATTCTAATTAATATACATATAATGAATTTTCTGAAAGTGATTTAAGAGTTATAAAATATGAATAAAAATGTGAAGTAGACCAGAAAATAAATGAAAGTATAAGTGCATTTATGAGTTAATTATTCACTTATATAGGTAATATAGGCATCTTTCAGTCATTTGTAAAGCCTAATATTAGTGAACTAATATCTAAAATCCCATTACAAGTAATACTAAGATGTTTCCCTGCTTACGAATCTTTCATCTACACAGCAGGTCATTTTAAACTTAGAAAAGAAAATTATGTGATCAAGAGTTCAAATTGATGGTGCCAGAATAAAGGAATCTACAAACAGAGAACCATAAGAGAAGAAATAATGGCCGCACAGAATAAAACAGAGAAGCAAGTAAAGAATGTGATGTAATTTGCGAAGCTAAAGCCCTCTTTAAGATCATAGGACATCCATGTTATCAAGGTTGTTTCCTCAGAATGCCCCAAATTTTCCTAGAGAAGCCTGAGTATTTTCGTGTTGAACATTTTTTTTTTTTTTTTTTTTACAAAATTGTATTTCTTTTCATGACACCCAGTGTTTGCTTCAGAGAGAGAGTTGTTTAGTAACTGAGACCAATTTCTAACTTCTGTCACCTATTTTTCTTACTGCAATAGCAAGCATTACAATTTACCAGCCACAGTTTGTATAAAGATAGTAGACACAATTCCAGAACTTATTGAATGTTGAGAACATGTCCCCAAATTAGAAAATCGTGAGAAAAATCTTGTAAATGATGCATTTGAAATTATAATGACTGATTTAATTTAAACTGTGACGGATGAACTAATTTACTTTTATATTGGCCTATTTCAGGGAGGGATTAAATTCTAATCTGATTCATGATCATTTTGACCGGAGATAATAGTTTAAATTATTTTGCTCCATTTCGGTACTGTAATTTATTAAATTATGCATGGAACAGAAAGTAAGAAACCAATATCAACAAAATGACTCGTATCTCATAATTGTAGATTATGGCACTTGTAAAAATACTATTACAAAATATGCACTTTTATATGACATAAATATTTAAGACTGATATCCTATAGTTCTAAAGGTACAATTTTGTTGGGACCATGGCTTCCCTTGTAAGACGGGCTGGTCCTCACATTCACCAGAGGCAGGACAACCACGTGAAGGCAGAGGGAGGCAGAAAAAGAGGCGGAGAGATACTCTTGGGTGCATTGACTATACGTCGCAATTACAACATTGGAGAGGCCTTTGGATTTTAGGATTTAGATTTCTGGACCTTCGGCATCTATGGCCAGTTAGAGTCACGTATGAGGGATGACGTCCCTCCGGGCCTGTCGGAGAGGCCTTTCTCTAGATTTGCTCGATTGAATATGCAGTAGTACTTTTGTTGCTTTCTCACAGTACTGTACATAAAATTGGTGGAAGCCTCAGCCCTCCCGAGATTTAATCCCTGATTTTATCTTTTCTTCTTCCAGTGACTATGCAGGTTAAAATATGACTTATAGATCAAAATAAAACACTGTAATCCTTATCATTTACATACAAAGGATCATAATACTCTTCCCACCACTTCTATATACTGTGGTTTACCAAAAAGTAGAACTGAAAATGTTTGTCTAATAAAATACTAAATTGTAATTACACACATAGTATCGCAGGAAATCGGTTTGAAGAATACTTACTCCTTGACACAGTGTCCAGCTGTAAGAATATACCTTGTGTTAAGAATTGTCCCTCCACACAAAGTAGGCCCAGTGAATATTACTGCCAACCAGGGCATCTTGTGAGGGCTTGACAACTGTCCATTAACGATTCTTGCATCTAAATTTAGAATTCCACATTCTGCAATGTTAAAATAATAGTAAGATAGTGCGCTTGCTTTTGTTTTGTCCAGGTATAGGTAAATGTTTGCATGCAGCAGAGAATTTCACTCTTATAGTAAAATCTGCGTTGGTTTCATAGATATTGTGCAAATTATTGTTCATTAGGTTGATACGAATGAATTGTTCATCCTACATCCGGCATTTTTGCACACACACACACACACACACAGACACGCACACACACACAAATGAAAACTGCAATAGACCACGTATGCAACCACACACTTCCACTATCATTCACCCAACTGTTTAATTCCGTGCGAAGAGCTACTTGAACATCTGTTCCAACCCCAATCACCAGGGAAGATGAAAGAGATAACGGAAGAAGTGGTACTGAGAGAGGTATCAGGGTAATACATGATTTCATATGAGAATTCATGGAGAGCTTGCACCGTCGTTTGTGCTACATGTGGCGAACATTGTCGTCCGACATGAAAGCACTACGTCTGTTGATCATTGCTAGATACTTGCAAACAAGTTTGTGGTGCATTTCATGGGGTTCAACACTGTAACTATCTCTATTGGTGGTTTCACCTAGCACGAGAAACATATGATGAATCACTTCTGTCAAAGACCTTAATATCAGCAACACCGTCTGTGGATGGAGACATGGTTTAGCAAACCATCCAGAATGTTGATTACGATATAAGTATTGTTCTGATCATTTACGATTATCATAGTAATTGCATTTTTATCTAAAGTGACAAACCGATGCGGAAAACTTTCCCGGTTCTACCTTACTCTCAAATAACTACACACATCCGGAAGCGCATTTTTTATTGCAAGTGTGAAAACTCATATGGGACCCAGAAGTCCAACTTTTTCAGTTATCGATTGCACGATAATGGTATAGGTTTTGACTAGCTCGTCTGCAATAGCACAAGCACTTTTGTGACGGTCCGTTTCCATGCTGCCTGAAGTCTCATCCGAACATAATGTTGGTTAGTGCCCACGGATCTCATTCTACAATGCTGTGTTACCGGAACGAAATTTGGCAAAGAATGGTGAATGGTACGTTCATTCGCTACTCTGGGCTAAAATTTACTATTAATATTTTTTGCAGAATGTACCAATTTAGAATCAAATAAATTAATCACTTGCAATTGTGTACCCTCAATGTGTACTTTCATACAATCCTGCTCAACAACATAGTGACTTCTGATTGAGTACGCCAATCTGCGTGTTGGACATGTACTGGGTTTCTGAAGTTAGAAGCGCAACCTTAATCCATCCCTTTGTTGTGTTGAAGGGGTGAGCTCCTACTAAATGTCAAAGCGGAAATTTCATTCGCACTAACCTAATACAAAAAGCACACAAATTTTCTCTAAATAAAATTTAACACATTTTAAATAGCTTTTATAATTGCTCAACCAGAAACAGAAATACCAAATTAAAATATAGAATACCTGTTTTGACGTGAATAACGTCGTTCTCTTCAAAATATAAAAATTCCCAGAACTCCACGAATATTATCAGTGCTTTATTAAAACACATTCATTAAAAAAAAGACATTTAGCAATCCATTAGTTTTTGACTGTAACGTGAAAATTATATCTAACGTATCTTCCAATGTAATTTTTATTGATCAAATTACTCATCACGTGTGGAGTCTTACTAACGCAGATGGTATTAATTTTAAACTAATCTGGTGGGATCTTACAGACCCAAGCCTTTCCTTTATTCCTTTCTAAACCAAAAGTAATTTGATATAAGATGCTTTTTACTTGTCCACTCTCGTAGTTTGACGTGAACTACTTTGTACTAATACGGACAAAAACAAATACTGTGACTCTTTGCAGTGTTACTTGGGGTCTGAAATACCTAACAGGGGTATAAACGTTAGTATTTTTTCATTAAATGTCATGAACGATAAATTCAATGTAATAATAATAACTATTATTCGCCAGTGGTCAGCCTTTCAAAACTTAATAATACTTAATAACAATACTGTAATATTAAACTTACACATTACCGTCCAAGTATATCATAAATATCTAGTAAACATCATTGAAAATTTGTATTACTTTCAATTTTTTTTTTTTTTTGCTATGAACATACCTTTACGGTATATTTTATATTTACACCAAGTAATAAACAACATATATTCTCTGTAATCTTTACAGACTCAGTCTTGTTTTCTCTTTGTCACAATGTGTACAAGTATAGAAGAATGTTTGATTTTAAAGAAATGAATTAATATTGGTTCCGGAATCTGACAAGACGAGTACACTCACGATTACGAGTGTACACAGCAAAGAAATTATGATGTTAGTGACTGACATTTTAGCGTGTACGCAATTTCAACACCAATGGCCCGGTGTTACCGTTTTGATACGGAGTTATTGAGCGACGTTAAACTGGACAATAATGTTCCTTTTGCAGTGTGAAAATAACGCCAGGAAGGATACGGAAGTAGAAACAGTCACGTTGTTCTTTCCATATATGAATCGTCCGGTTCCAAAACGGCTCTTGTCCACTTATATCAAATCGAAGAAAAGAAAAAAAAACTGTAGGATCGATGCGTTTTGTAGAACTGGAAATATTGTAGGATTTCAAGTTTTTCACATGAACACACTGAAGTATTCACAATTCTCCAAAACATGCAGATCCTAGATTTTTTTAAGTTTTCTGGGATTTGCTGTAAATGGACAACAGCCATTTTGAAACTGAACGACTCATACACCCATTGTGCTGTTAGGAATATTCTAGCTCGCATGGTCAATCCTTACGCATTGCTTTGCAGGGATGTCACAAATATGTAACTAATACCGAGAATTTGAATTAATTTTTGAGCTACGCGGTATATTTTATATTCACACCAGGTAACGAACAACGTATATTCTCTGTAATCTTTCACGAATAAAGTTCTCTAAGTGCATTGGATTTTCTGATAAAATACACGTTACCTGAAATACTATCATCTGTTTTCGATGTGCCTACAATTTATCTATCTCGGTGTATAAAGACACTTCAAAATGCCAGTAACACAAGAACATTTGATATTGCGTTTGATTACTTTGCTCGTCATTTTCCAATGCTCTTCTTTCATCTACGAAGTCTGTTGGGAAATTTCAACATTAAAGTCCACGATCTTCCCCGTAACTCGACAACAATATTTCGGTTCTTGTAACCACTTACAAATAATTTAAGTTATATACTTTATCATCCCTCATATCCCCTCATGATCCATCCATGTTTTCCCCTTAAGAAAGAAAACATTTTCGTAAAAGTACTTGTTTTGCAACTGTACACAAAAATACAAATGATATGTTATTAAAATCATTCCATACTATAAGTTTTCATATCAAGTACTTGATTTATTCACTACCACTTTAAGAATTTACATTCGGTGGAACTGAAGTAGTACCAGGCTATAACAAAATTTAATACGCGGGTAAAACAGATCCTCATGTGTTGAATTAACACATCCACTTTTTATTGTGTATACATGCGCACTTCCTGAATTTACTCTTTGTTATCAAAATAACTATGAGGATATACATACATTCTCGATACCTCCTTTACAGTCCCGTTTGTGACTATGTAATACATTGAAGTGTACGACCACAAAATTAACTCATAGAATAAGACGCCAATACTTACTACAATTAGGAGGTGCAAAAGCAGCTGCTTCTATTTCATTCTCGTTGCCAGCCATAATTGGTCCTTTAACGAACTGCATTTGTTTGTTATCCATATGTCCCTAAAATTGAGACAAAGACTTTGTCACTTGAATTTATTAATTACTGTACGTATTAGTTTAGATGAGATGGATCTTAAAGTTTGAGTTTGAGTTTTACATCCCACAGTTATGCTGGTTAGGCTAAAGAAGAGAGATGGATCTTAGGTTATATATGTATACATGCAGAACGTTTCTAAAGTCCCCCAACTCTGATTTTAAACATTCATTGTTGACCAATGATGTAATGTTTTTAGAAACTGTTCTCTGTTTGTTCGTATTGTAACATACAAATCAACATTAGATGAACAATGAATGACGATGCATGCGCAGTGAGCAGCAAGAATAAGAGCCAGATGTCCAATTAAAAGACCCACAAATTCAGTTCACTCTGAGTCTTACACGGAAGCAGAGAGTTGTTATTTTGGAAGCTTACTTTGAAGTTAAATCATAGGAACGCTGTGTAAAGATCTTTAATAGAAGATATCCCAACACCCCTTCACGTGGAAAAACAACGATGTATGATTTAGTTAAAAGATTTCGGGAAACAAGAAACGTTGCAGATGAACCGAGGAGCGGACGATTTTCAGACAAGACTTTCTAGTGGATTTGGTCAAAAGTTGCAGAACTTCCCTAGGAAGTCTCTGAGGCGACTTTCGCAAGAGATAGGGAAATCTTTATCATCTTACCATAGGGCTGAAAACGTATAGAGTGCGAGTAGTTTAAGAACTGAGTCGTCCGATTTCCAGAAACGCATAAATTATTGTCAGTGGTTGCACAGGTTTACGTGGAACAACGTCATCATCAAAATGAACAAAATAATTTTCAGTGATGAGGCCTGGTTTAATTTATGTGGATACGTGAATAGTCAGAATACTCATATGAGCTACAGACAATCATCAGAAAGCGTATGAAATTCCAATTCATGCTTAAAAGTGGGAGTATTCAAGAAGAATAGTGGATACATTTTTTTCAACACGACTGTTAATTTGGAAGTTTATAGTGTCATCAACACTCAATATGTAGCTTTGCTCGAGGAAGACGAAAGATGCTGTTGGTTTCAACAGATGGATCAAAAAACCATAAATCAAATGAAGCAATGGAGCTCAGACATTTCTTCGCAGCGAAAAAATATGGAAAAACCTTCATAAAGCTGGGAGCACAATTCTTCGTTTTACAATAGTGATGGATATCCATATTCGTGATAGTAAATAAAATAAAATTACCTTCATTGTAGTGAGTGCACTTTATCTAAAATATAATTTCTTAATTTGTCAGTCTTAATTGGTTATCAAATATATTTACAGTAGAAGTATATTTTATCAGATATAAAATTAGTTTCGCGTATAAATTTCTAATTACATGTTTATTTGCATTTATTTCAGCCTAATTTCCCACACATCCAAGTATCACTGATTATTCTAGAGATTTTCAACCGAGAGCCTTTTAATTATGTATTCTGGAACTAAAAGTTAACAAATATGCAATATAGGGTAATAAACATCAATTTTAACACCAAAGCATTAAATTTGAAATTTACATGTGTAACAAGATTACTTTTAATCATTAGAGCACTTTTAATCATTTCATCATATCTTCATGTTTCAAAAATAAATTAAAAATAAAAAAAAACATCTGATACAGTTTCGAATCCTCGATCTTCAAGTTTAACAAGTTGTTTACGAAGACTCAGTGCCTCACCGCGCTCGGATACCGTCGGCACAAGTACTTCTTGCAGCTAGTGTCTATATAAAGAACGGAGGGAAAATGCAATTACTTCTGTACGGATTTGTGGGAATTGTGATAGATCTAGGCTTACTGTCTTGGACTCAGTATCTGAAAGGGATTCTAGGTTTTTGTTAACAGAACCCTACAAGGTAGATTTTGCGAACCAGCATTATTAAAAACTAAATATAAAGATTAGTATATCGTAGAAAAAGTCTTACGTAAGAAAAGTGATAAAGTATATGTTAAATGGTTAGTGTATGATGATTCCCGTAATAGTTGGATTGATAAAGAAAGTGTTGAAGTGTAAATGTTAATGTACTTTTTTAATGGAATAAGAACTATAAAAAGATTTTTACTGATTTTTAAAAAGATTTTTATACAATAAATATGAGCACTATGGATAATTCTTATAGTTTAAATGACATTTGTTATGAGCAAATTAACGATAATTATTGATATAGTTTATTGGGTGATTTTAAGTTAATTATATATAAGAATACAGGATATTTTAATGTTACTAAGTTATATCAGAATGTGAGTAAAAGATTTGATCATTGGATAGAAAATGAGCAATCAAAGGAATTTAAAGAATATGATAAAAAAATCTAATTTCCGGAATTCTGCAAACACCAATACGCATAAATCAACGTATCTAGTAAAAGTAGCTGGTAGTAAAATAAACAATTTAATGCCTGGAACTTACGTGTATAAAAAGATATTTCTCACTATTTCTTTTCGGATATTTCATGATTTTTGATAAATGTTATAATACTATAAAAGACTATTTTACTCAAGATTTTAAATATCAAGAAGACAAAGAAGTGTTACAATTAAGAGTAGAGGAAGTCGAACAATCAACGGAAATCTTAAAATTAAACAAAAAATTAGAACAAAAAGTTGAATCTCTTAAAATAATAGCAACATCATATACTAATGATATTTCAAAAGATAATTGAACAGTTTGAACAATCAGATTGGTTAAAGATTTATATAAATTTAAACACACAGATGAGAACAAAGGCAATGAATGATTTTGTAAAAGACTTCTATAAGCTAATGAAATGAATAACAGTGTATTCGAGAAAACAATGGAAAACAACATCAGCCTGTAAAAGTATAATGTGATCAAACAATAGTTGAAAAATTAATTGTTCGACCAATTTTTTAAAAAAGAATTCTTTATACAGAGAACTTACGTGCGATAATATTAAATAAAACCAAATTAACTTTTAATAAACCGATATATGTTGGAATGAGGATATTAGACCTCTCAAAATATTTAATGTATGACTTCCATTATAATATGATAAAAACAAAATATCGAAATTAAATAGAAATATGTTATACAGACACAGATAGGTAGTTACATTTATCATATTTAATCAAAAGATGTATAGAAAGATATCAAATAATATATTGATTACTTCGATACAAGTGATTATCCTTCAAGATACTTCAAATAAAGGAGCAAATACTTGGTCAAGTGAAAGACGAGGTTAAAGGTACAATTATAGAAGAATTTTTTGGTTTAATATGGAAAATGTACTCAATTAAAGCACCACAAATCGATTTAACAGATAAGGATTTTAAAGGTACGTTCTATAAAGAAAAGTGTTATAAAAAGGTATAAAGGTGTTAAGCAAAGTGTACATAAAGAGTTCACATTTAACTAATATAAAGACTGCTTGTTAAATCGAAATTAATATTATAAGAAGATGCTAAGTTTTAAGCATTATATATATATAAGACAGTATTAAGTTGTGTAGATGATAAGAAATATGTTTTAAAATATCGAACGAACACCCTTGCCATGAGGTCATTATAAGATAAAAGAAAAAATAGGAATTTAAAAATGAAATATGATTCATTTACACAACAAATGCTCTAAACAAAACATGATGGAAATAGGATACAATAAATTCTATTATAATACTTGTAAATTATTTGGGACAGGTACTAAAGAAGTATGTAAGAGCTGTTTTTGTTTTGTCACTTATAGTAGATGTGAAAATTATGGATATATTTATATTTGTAAAAGTGTAGAATAATTTTAGAGTAGTGTAGATGTAAATTCTTTATAGTTTAATTTTATAAAATTTGTATTAATTAAAACTTCTCTAAATGCTTTTGCGCTAGGACAATTTGAAAAAATGTATTCCAATAGTGAGATTTTTATATATAAAAGAGAGGAAATGTTTTAACTGTTTAAAATGAATCTTGAATATGGTTAGCAGTTGGATTCACTTGAATCTTAATCATTTCACTTTCATGGAAATAGCACCGTATTGAGGGTACTATTGAGGGAAGGGGCTTAAATATTTCGCAAATTATATTTCCATAAACATTTTCTTCTCGTCCGAAGAACGAAAATTTCAGATAGTTCGTGTCTGTTACTTAAAGATTTCCCTAGCCAATATCCTAAAATAAATTATGTATTTTATGAATTTTAGAATATATTTAAGGGCATTTTGAGCCCATATTAGGAACTAGATACTTAATTTTTGGAAGCTAAAAATCCGAAGTTTAATTATGGGTCACAATGGTTCAACCAGAGACCAACTTTTATACCCAGATTTATCATTTTGATCTATTTTTGGGTTTACATGGAAATTGTTCTGTAAATTAATTGCGACTCTTCTCGGATCACAAACCCATCATCTTTCCTGAAACTTACGAGCTGTAAGACTAATGGGTTTGTTGATTGGGAATTTGGCATCCCTTTGAGCACCGAAGATTTGTGAGGCAAGATTACAGCTTAACTTGGGATCCTGAACCAAATGAGATCCTACTAGGAATCAATCTCCTGGTGAGATTTATTTTATAAAATGTTATATTTCTTTTCAATCTCACGTAAGTATTCCCAAATAGACTATGAAGTTTCAGTATACGTACTGTCTTTCCACTAGGCAGGGACACGAATTTATTAATGATGTTGAAGTTATGCGTGAACATACACATAATGAAATCAGTTAATTATATTAAGATCGTCATCCGGTGACGTGTTTGATGCAAGATTCTCATTGTGTCCTCACGAAATTTATATGGCATGTGTCTTGCATTTTCACATTGTTCACCTGTCAATCACGCCATCCATTCTGAAACCGGTTTCACTCTAGGCCAGCGTTTCCCAACCGGTGCGCCGCGAGGAAATCGAAACAAAATTATTAATTCTATAGCAACCAATTGCAAGACATAGGAAAAAATGTATATTTTTGTATTTCACATTACTATGAATTTCTACCATGGAAAAAATTATTGTAATTGTAATATATTATTCTACATCTATTACTGTGTAGCAGACAGTATTTCGGCTCGTACACATTTCCACAGTTAGCTGCTATGTTACGCTTCAATTGAGAGTCATACTAACACCGAGAAATGGAAGCACTTGTACGGTACGCGTGAAATGAACGTTCGTAGAACACTCATTCGCACGTGAATGACAGAACAACACTGTTCAATAGCTGTGTTTTGACTTCCATGCATCGCAACCTGTGTGATTGCAATAACATGCACCGGTTTTGATTAAAACAGCAAAGTTAAAAGTGTACAAGACATTTGTTTGTTCGTTCGTTATTTAGTGATCTTCGTTCTTAGTGAAAGGTTGGATACAGTTTTCGAAAAAGAAAGTGTATTTTTAAAAATCTGAGTCCTTTATTTCATTGCAATTGTTTTCTATTTTAAAATTAGAATAAAAAATAAGCATAATGAATTAGCATGGGGGAAAACCAGTGATCGAGCTTTCATCTCTGTGAGAAGAAGATCAGTAATCACAAAAAAAATGCCATGGTATTTTATATTAGCAAATAATAATAGGGGCTAATAATAATAATAATAATAATAATAATAATAATAATAATAATAATAATAATAATAATATAAGTGTGCCGCGAGAATTCAAGTTACACCCGTAGTGTGCCGCAAGTTGAAAAAGGTTGGGAAACGCTGCTCTAGGCGGAGGGAGGACACAGAACAAAAATGAACTAATAAGTAAGAACAGAAAAAAGACTAAATCCAGGTTGAAATAAATACTAACAATTGCAGTTAATATTAGAGAAGGAGAGCTTAGAAAACGTTTCACTTTCACAAAAAGAATAACAAAGGAAATAACCGGAAATTAAACTAAGAACAAAAGACACAGGACAAAAAACGAACAAAGAAAAGTTATGGTAAAAAAGAAGAGAAAAAAAACAAAACAATGGGAAATTGAAATAAATAAGAGCAAAATAATAACAAAACTATCGCAAATTGAAATAAATGAAAGCAAGCAAAATAGCAAATGAAAACAAATAAGAGGAACAGAATAATCAAAAATTAGAATAATTAGAAATAGAAGATAGAATGATCATAAATTAAAATAAATAAAGAATAAAATAAGCAGCACATCAGAGAATTCAGTCAGGAGGTTCAAATATCGAAGAAAAATGTACTCGTCCCAGACCACAGAAAACCGTTGATTTGTGAAAACACATCAGCCCCATATCCCAAAGCAGTCCTAAGAAGAAACTTGTCATCTTGTTATTTTCCGAGTGAACAGCATGTCATTAAGGTGGAACCTTCATATAAGGTAACCAAGAAAGTTCTGTCGCTTTTTCATCCACCACCTTCAAACATCGATATGTCACTTAAGACGTACCTGGAAGGTCAAAAATAGTCCCCATCAGCACGGATGACCTTCTGCCAACATTCTGGAAGGCCATGGATTCCATCGCGGCAGAACTTGATGGGTCGTAAAAATGTACGGAATAATCTATGTCGAAGTTATGCATCACAACACACACAAAGTGTGTTCAAAAAGTATTGAACCTTGTTTTTATCGCTTAAAGAAATGAAGCACGGGAGATTTTCTTCAGTGTAGATGTAGACGGGATAATCATGCGCAGTCGTGAATTTCCCCCGCCCACAGAAAGCGTCCGTCAGTCGTTGGAGTCGGCCAGAGTAGACGTGTAATGAGCGGATTTCAGTTCTTTTCTTTTTTTTTTTTTTTTTTTTTGTAAAATGACAGAAAAACCTGACCGGCGATATTGTGTCAAATTTTGCCAAAAGCTTGGCAATACTCAAGCTTGGAAACCATTCAATTGGATCGATGTTTTTCAATTTTGAACGAGAATTTGGGCATAAAGTGAGTGTCTGCGAAATTTGATTCAGGTTTTCATCGCCAAAGACAACATTCCTGTGTGTTCTCAGGCTCCCTACTCACCGAACATGGCTCCGTGTGACTTTTGGTTATTTCCCAAGTTGAAAATGCCACTAAAAGGGACCCGATTTGAATCAAGAGAAGACATCATGCGGAATGGAACAACGTGGATGCTCACCATTCCAAAAAATATGTTCCAGAAGTGTTTTCAACAATAGCGGGAACGCTGAGAGAAGTGTGTGTATTACCAAGGAGACTACATTGAAGCGAAGGACATTAGTGTTTTGGATTTCCAATCAATAAATGTATTTTTGCCAACCAAAGGTTCAATACATTTTGAGCACACCTTTCGATATATTGCAAACCTTCCATTTTTGAAGTCGGTTACAAACTAATATCAAAATCAAGAAGTGTACCCAGAAAGTGAGATGATAGCATGAAATAATTGTGAAAACTGATTTTTCAATCAGGGGCCGCTTTAGGATTTTAATTTTGGGTAGGCCCGCTCCCCTCGCTTATGGATACATAAACACATATAATTGATTAATGACAGTAGGAAATTACTTTTACAGTAGTGATTGATGTTACTTGTTAAATAATTATCTATCATTAATATAAATTGTAAAAAATATATTTATTCTTTATTGTATCTTTTAGTGCTTATATATTTTTCAAAATTTTTGGGTAGGCGTGTACCTACCCGGCCTACCAGCTAAAGCCGCCACTGGTTTCCATATGTTTATTTGTTCAACGAAATTAATATAAAGAATCCGTTCCATAGAATCTGTACGTGGCACAAATAAAAATGCAGTACTTTTTTTTAACTGATAACTAAACATTGATTTTAACTTTCTACGAGTATTAGATACATACATAAACTATGAAGCTGTTTTCAGTGGCAAAGAATTTTCTGCAAAATGTAATAAGTTTGCAGAACAAATACTAAAAGAACACAATATTTTTAAAAAAGTTTAAAAAAAAATAATTATATACATAGTCTATATTTATTTATGATAAAATTCAGTAAAACGTCAGCATACTAACTATAAAATGAAATTGTTATCAAAAGTTATGCATGAATTGAAATAGAGAATGGACTGATTGCAGGGTGTCTGTAAATTATTACCATAGTTTAAAAGTTGATTTTATGTATCATATAAAAATAAATAATTAAAACATATTATATACCAAAAATAATATAAACAAAATACGGTAGTTTTGCGTTGTCATGCAACTCTCTCCTTCCTGATATGAACTTAGGTAAGTTCTTACTATTTCAGTTTATATTGAATTGTGTTGACTCATTTTGTGAGCGAATTAAAAGTATGTTATATTTCTCTTCTAACTAAACCATACAGAATTTATGTATTCATTTAATTGCTGCTAACACTTTACTTTATCAAAGTGGCACTAACACGCTGTTTCTTAATAGTCGTGTTATTACTTGTTATCTCAATGTATATTATAATACTGAAAGAATAATATTATTTATATTTAAATGTGTACAGGGACAGATACGTAATCAAGGGTCCGGACCCATCACCCCGAAATCTCAGTTTTTCTGTAAATTTAGCCTAATTTTAGGATTAATTTTACAGACTATAATAAAATTTATCCTGATATTGAATTTGAACCCCTCCGAAATAAATTCCTGTGTATGTACCTGTGTATTGGTGTATTTGTGTTTTTTGGAAAAAGAACAAGTTTATGAAAAATTAAAAATATAGAAGCAAAAGCAAATGAGGTTGACACTTCCTTTAATATAGCTAAGTTAATTTAATCATATAATTTCGGTGTCGTCCCACTTGCGACATTCCTACTAGCGACAGGAACTGTTAACTGTCCTATGAGAGACCGATTCGATCTGTTAACTGCTCTATGAGTCACCGATTCGTTCATACTAAGATAATGGAAGAAGACAAGGTTCTCTCTTCTCTAACTTGTTTCATGCTAATGCGATTTAGAACCTAACAAAATATACTATGAAAAATTTCGCTCTACCTGAATTTAATACGTGAGACTACTCTCATTACACTAACAATATTTTATACGTTTTTCCTAATACAGTATTATATTTTTTGAATTAACTTCTATGAATACATTGACTATACCAAGGGGAAAACTAACTAAATATTTAGAGTAGCTCCGCCTTTGTCTATGATTCTAATATAATTAAAAATTTCATGTTAAAATGATGCGGAGCATAAGTTTAGATTGAATATGTTTATGGCATAAGAAAGAAATCAGAAAGAGGTAGGGGCGCCCGAAGAAAATTTTCTAGGGAGGGACATCTTCATGGTTGCTGTACTATGTCTGGTATATCTGGTATTTAATATACGTGGTTTACTATATTACGTATACATTTTCGTGAGCCAGAGGGTGATCCCTGCCTTCCCATCGGGCGCCCATGGAAAGAGGGTGTTTACCACTTGAGGACATCAAAGAAATCTTTAAAAAAATGTATTCGAAAAAAATTATTACACAAGTTACAAATCTCTCGCAGGACTTGACAGTTCGTCTAGTTATAAGGGATTATTTCAAACAAGCTTTTATGTATAAGTCAAAACAAGGAAGGAAGGCAAAGTAAGCAATTAGTTTGCGTTTTAGTAGCTTACAATAGGGAGGAAGGTAATTTAAAGAGTTTGTTTACCTTTTGGATTGTTTAGAGTGAACTGCATTGTAATTGGTGAGATTGGTTAAGAATAGCCAATCAGATGTAAAGGATCTCAAAAGCTGTCTTTTATCATTGACTTTTTTTATTTTATGCAGTGCTTTTGGAAGTCTAAAAAGTAGATAGGTGGCGAAACTGTTACACGTTTAAGTTTTTCAAAATAAAATATATTACTGTCCTTAGTGAGTAATTAGATTTGAATCAAATTAAGTACAGAAAACAGAGCTTTTGAAGAAAGGGGATACTACAACTGGATTTTCAATAATTACATAAGAATATACTTTTCGTGGAAATGTCCCTGTTGTCTCGCTAAGTTATTCCATATGTTTTATGTCAAATCTAACTCAAAATAAATTTTATTTGTACTCACTGTAAAGGGAAAATATATTTGATGAACTGTATTACTGGCACGTACATTTTTCGTAGCAACGTTTTTCGGACGCTAATACGCCAGAGGCAAACATATTTCACGAGAGGGAATCATATCATCTTCCATCATCTCAATGTAAATGAATCGGTCGCTCATAGGACAGATAACAGTTCCTGTCGCTAATAGGACTGTCGCTTCTGGGACTAATTCGCACACAGGAAAAGGGTACTCAACAAACCAGGGAAAATTTGATAAGAAAAGGGAAATTTTTGTGTCAGTCGAGGGAAATTTTCTTAAGGAGAACCTATGCAAAAGTTATAGAATTCTCATAACGAGACGTAAGGCATTACGCTGTATATATGAGTGAACTTTCCGCAAAACTGCTACATTTTATAATTTTATTTCCATAAAATCACAAATGTTACGCAGGCCCGTACAGAAATTTGTGCTGTTTATGGGCAAGATACGTTATTAAAAGCAAGTGCCAAAAGATGGTTCAGTCACTTTCGTTCTGGAAATTTCGGTATTCAAGATACTCCTGACAGTGAACGACCAATCACAGCAAAAGTACACAATATTCTAACGAAAATCTAGCAAGATTGACATGTAAGCAAGCATGACATTGCCAATGACCTAAACACACATTACCAAATCAGATTAAACAATTTGGAGAAAATTAGCTACAAATAGAACCTCGACTTCTAGGTGCAGGGAGTGTGCCAGAGAACCACATTTAATTACTCAGGAGAGACTAAACGATCTTGTTAGAGACTTTAATTTATCCGAATAACAAGCTGACAAGGAATGGACATGAAAGCGTCATCCGGACATCCGAATCAAACCTAGTCCATTCGATAAACAACAAAGATATATTCATGCACTAGAAAAAGGTGTCATGGACAACGAAGTAAATCCCTGGGGTCCATTAAACCTGTTAGTAGAAAGAAAATCGTAGACTCGCTGACTATTGCATCAACACTGTTCCCCTAACAGCACAACATGTTCAACTTAGATGTCCCAGCTACTTTTTAGATACCCGGCACTTGGTACATATGGTATTCATGTGCTAAGTATGTAGTTCAGCTACGTAAAGTTTTAGGTGCTTGTTACATCTAATTGATATTTGCGACTATGTACCACAAATGTAGCATTTATATACCTGGCTCAGTTTCGCACTGTGATAGTCATTTGTATGTCGTCACTTAGGACGTATATCTTTCACGTTCGAGGTACTTCCTTTAGGTGCATCCTTTTTCAGATACTTATGACACATAATTGATATCTGCAGCGACGCACGAATGACAGTCAGCTGTTTGCATTTGCTCATGCGCAGTAACATGGAACGGTTTCTCGCGCTTTCTCCTGCACTTTCTGTCCTTCTAATACACAATCGCTTAGAAAAAAAGAAGCAACAAATGCATCAAATTTGGGAGATAAATTTAGAAGAAAGAAATGACATAACTGATGAATCTGATCCCAAACGATTATCGTCGAATATAAAGAGTTACAAGAGCAATCTGATTAGCCACATTAAAAAGACACCACGGATTTATCCCTCTACAAGCGACGTTTTCTTCATCGCCTCCATGGTTAAGTCGGAAGTAATCAAAGGGTTGGTGGTTTGCGCCCACCCCCGTGTGATTGTTCTTTTTTTACTTTTTAAAGTGTTTTTAGACACCTTAATTTAAACAAATTACGCATAAAGGCGATTTAACATATTTTGGAGGAGTAATTTTCGCTTAAGGTGTGGGGAAGAACATACCTAGAACATACTAGGTAAGTTCCCCACGTACATGTCAGGCATGTGCCTAGGAGCGGACATAGACTGTGACTATCACTTGCCATTCATGTGATTTCTCTCTCATAGGTACATTAGGCACATACTGGGCACATTTCCTTGTACTTGAGGGAACCTGATAGGCATATGATTGCTATGTAATTGTGCTGTTAGGGCCATTGGAAAGTCATGGTTTATAGTTCATTCTCTTCAGCATAAAACAAGCTTTCCAGAGATGCTATGAGTTGGGGACCATAACGTACTTGAACAGGGAAAATTGGGAGAATGTCGGTAAAGTTCCCTCCAAAAATCCCTTCCATCAACTGCGCCCTCCCTCTGGAGTGGCCCTGGATAAAAGCACACAATCCAAATTTATTTCGAAACATACTATACGAGTATGAGTTAGGAAATGAGTATACCAAGTTTCGTTTTGATAGACGGAATAGGTATGAAGGATACTAATACGCTCTGTACATACAAAACCGAACCTATGATCTGACCTATAAAGAAAACATAATATAAACAATATAAACGCACCACTATTTATCCTGATATCAATAATTGTACCACATTCTCTGTAGAATGAAGCAAGCGTTTCAATGGTTATCAGTAGGGCAACCCAAAAGCATAACAGTAATTCACACATATGGTTGGTACCTTCAACATGGTTGTGGTTGTTTATGGGCCCAGAAGAAACTAATTTTAAAAGCATAATAAAGTATAATTTTGGAAAATAAAGCATAAAGCATAATTTAAAATATGTAGCACAATTTTGGGAAAATTCTGTTTAACTGCAAGTTTAACATACTGTATTAATATTTTTAACCAATATTTACAGTGCAAAACCTTTGAGAATGTAACAATGCAACAATGAAAGCTTATTTTTATTTCTGTAAACTTTTCTGTGTAATCCTTTGAAGTGGAGAAAAGAAAAAAGGAAAACAAGAAGAAATTTTCCGCCAACAATCAATAAACAATAGTTTTATTCTAAGTATAATTGCGCAGTTATGTATGATGATTCGAAATGAACAAAAAGTGCACAAGAACTCCATATGTGTACCTCTTGAGCTTGAGCACTTTTGGTGGCATTTTTACTTTCCCTTTCTGCATATATGCACCTCTAAGGGGCACACAAGAAGGGTAAAAGTGGATCTGAAAAGGTAGGGGGACGGTAGGTAACGATATGACGTCACGCCGTCCCCTTGCCTATCTTTGCCCATTGTATTTTTGTAGGAACTGAGGGGACGCCGTACATATTTTTTCGAGGCGGGGGACGGCGTCCTCCGCGTTCCCCCTCACTTTTACCCCTGCACACAAGTGATAAAAAACTGACTCGAGTAAAGCATATCTCTTTACCGTGCATTAAGTAGAAAGTTCATTAAATATGAAAGAAACTGGTTGCATAAAATATTAATAAATAGATCAAGATATTTAGAATATTTAATGTATAGTAAATATTATACATTATGCACGATTAATGTAAAACAATGATTGAAATTAACAATAAAGCATAATTTGGAAAAATATAAAGCATAATTAAGCAAAAAATAAAGCATAATGTGGGTTCCTCTAGTTATCATGTATATTGTTCCTTGATAGGGAAATTGAGGATAAGTCGCAAAAATATCTTCCAAAATAGTCCTATTGTGGAGTTGTGCGTCCTCTAAAGCGACACCGGAACCAGTTGAAGTTAGTGTACAAATTAAAGGATATTTGACAGAAGGAATAAAGTGCACATTCGAGAAATTTAACATGGGGAAATTCAAAACTTATGGGAGACATCCAATTCTTCAGAGGAGGAGTATTTTTCCCTCATCTCCCATGGCAAGTTGCATACTGATACTGGTAGAAGTACACAATTAACATGTACCTTTAAAAATAATAGGGGGTATATTCTTAAAACAAGGGAGAAAATATAGTATGACACCGTAAGAACGAAATAGAGAATAAAGCTCATGGGTGAGGGTATTGGTAGATAACGTGGGTTTATCCCAATACAACTGTAGCACAATTGCTGTTTAAAACTCTTGGTTCATTCTACGGAGAATGTGCTACAAATCTTCATATCAGGATAAATAGTACTGCGTTCATATTTTTTCTATTATGTTCTCTTTATAGTCTCGTCATAGGTTCGGTTTCGTATGTACAGAGCATATTGGTATACAATCTTCCCTTTCATACTTATTCCGTCTATCGAAAAGAAACTAGGTACACCCATTTCCTAACCATTGAAATAGCAATAGCTATAAATATACCACATTGACTTGACACCTAGTCTTCCGTTTCAGGCGCTGCTATCGGCTGAAGGAATTCCACTCTCTTTCGCTAAGGCTCTCTCGCTTAGTATGCTGAACCCTTATTGGCTCAACTCATGGGTGTGTCGGGGTGTGAGTTTTAGTTCGCATTTTTGCCACGGCTCAAGACATTTTGGCAGCACAATACTTCACTGCGAGTCTACGATTTTCTTTATACTAACAGGGTTAATGGGCCCTAGGGACTTACTTCTTTGTTCATGACACCTACATTTTGTGCATGAACATATCTTTTTTATGTTTATCGAACGGACTAGGTTTGATTCGGATGTCCACCTGACACATTCATGTCCGTTCCTTGTGAACTTGTAGCTTCAAGGCTTCAAGGTTGGAATCTTCTTCAACATTCTTCAAACCAAGTGACATTCTACCGTATTTTACCTACTCGACAACATGACTTTCTTAAAGTTTAGTAGTGATGATTGCATATATTGTACAGATATTGTATGACTTGCAGGTATTACAAATATAGTATAAATTATATTAGTGGCGTTTTTCATTCAAAGGCAAGCATTATTGTGTCCTCTACAATGGTAAGCCTTACTCTTCCATTCCAGTGGGATATTCAGTTAACTTGAAGGAAACTTATCAAAAGTTGTAATTACTGTTGAGAACGTTTACCTATATTTATTGGGTAACGATCCGAATCTTGCTGTCCGATCCGATCCGAAGTGCCTCACATTTAAAATACAATATCTTCCAAACGGTACAAGATACGGTAAAACTTACTACACCAGTGAAATTCCGAGAAAATTCTACATAAATTTGATGTATGACTTGCAACTATCCCCAATATAGATACCGAAAGTTGAATCCAATATGGCGGATCCAAGATGGCGGCCCGGCTTTGTAACATGTGTCAGAGAAGCAGTACTTTATCGTTTTTTTCCTTATGCCCACACTCATGAACAGTTAGATCTAAAGAAACTAAAAGCAATTTTGTGTCCAAACGTTATAGTAGTGTGTGATTGAATACCATATATATGAAGGCCAATAAATATGCAAATCACCGGCATGAGCGCTAAAATTAGTACAATACATATTCGGCAGCGGGGAAATTTGCATTTGGTTCAATTTTACACAAATACGGGGAGCACTTCACGAATGTATCTTGTAAGTCCAAGGAATTGAGTGAGCCACAACGTCCAAGAAGAGAGAACACTTCTGGGATAGAGTTACCCATACCTTTCATGCGACAGATTTTCATTATAATCGAATAAACCCTTTCCACCCTTTTATCGTCTCTCTCAAGGAAGCCACGATTCTTCTGAAAGATAAAATGGTAGCTTGATAAACCTTGATTTATTTAATTGTTTTGAGTTTCATATGTACTACAATATTTACTGTTTTCATCACTGCTTTTTGTAATATAAGTTGCACACACTAGTAAAACTTACGGATAATCGTAGAAATCTTCCATTTTATTTCATTTCATGCATAAATTTCAACCATCAGTCTGCATACCGTAATACTTCATAAGCTTATATACCAGGTCTTCTAGCATGTCAAGTTTTATCCAGATTGGATACGTTTGGTTGAACTCGTAGGAATTATAGAATTTTTGTCATTGATTTTTTAGGGAAAGATCAAATGAAGAATGATAATACCATGACAAATTGATTTTTATATCATTGTTTTTGGGGGCGACGTGAAATAAATGAATGAACTCTAAACTATTTTGGGAGGAACTGTGATAGAATGCTTACCTCTGGTGCATGGGATCTCTGATTCGATCCCCAGCCAAGTAAGTTAATAATGGACGACTTCATGTGCGTGGGTTTTCTCGGGGGTACTCAAGTTTCCTCCCATGTTCTCATTCCACTAATTCTTTCATCATCATTCACTTGCCTTAATCATCGTCTCCGTTAGCCTAACGGGTATAATCGTGTGATGTTAAACTGAAAGATTTCATTTCTAAATTATTTTAAATGAAAAATTCTATTCGGAATAGCAGATTTTTGAGAATAGACACGATTAATTTTCTGGAACGGAGTATTCGAGTAAGTAGAAGTACTTGTATTTAAAAAAAAAGTGAGTTTCGTTTTACAGTGTGAAACTATGGTAAACTACCAAAATATGTGAATTAAATATTCAAACTTGGAATAATACATTTAAAACTATTAACTGCAATAGAATACTTTCATGCACTTCCAAGTCATTGTTGCATCACTTAGTAATCATTGATGTCTGCTGGTGTGTTACAAAGTTTGTTGCACAATCTGCCTCCTACGTTCAATATTAAATTCCTAATTGTAATTATGTTTTGGGGACGTCATGATCGCATTGCCGGCGCACCTTTTCCATTAACAAGTGGGGCATTGCCCGGCCTGTCTCGACGCTAAAGACACCAGTGATAATATTATACTGTACTTATATTTCTACTGTTATCTCATGAATTTACAGTGATAGAACATATGAAGATACATATATTTACATTCTGTTGTAAGAAACTTACACTCTTCTTGAATGTTATTTTAGGTAGAACATCAGTTACTTATATACTTCGGTGTTAGATGCTTAAAATTCCAAACAATAAAGTAAAGCAGTGTTTGTTATTTTTAAGTTTGTTTCATGATGATTTTTTTTACAGTACGTACGCAATGATACAATGCTAATAATGTTATTCCAAAGTGGCAAGAATTCGTATATTGATTGTAATATTCAGTTTAGGTAGTATTACAGTTCGAAATTCTGTTTTAAAAAGGTTTAAAGTAAGTAGCCATAATGCTTTATAGATATTTCAAACCTGCAGCTGAAGTAAGATTTGGTAGCTATGTCAAATATTAGGATTTGACATTTATCATTTGTCACATATTAAGAATGAATAGCAAATCAAGCAATATTGTCTCTCGAACTGTGCAGAGTATTTGTAAATTACAAAATATAACTGAAAAAACTAAAATTAACAATTTTCCTGTATTAATATATTAGTGACGGCATGATTGTTCTTGCTAATTTTAATTTTACGTGTGATATTTTCGTAATTTTGCAAGGTGGTAAGTTGCACTAGTAGCAAATAGTTTTTGTACAATTAATTCTGTTTCTCTAGCGACAATCTGCTGTATTATCGCAGCAACAATAATTTTGTAGTGTGTAATGATAAGTGCTCATAGGAATATGGTATTTTACATTTCGCATACTTTCTTAAATAGACCACAATCCCTTAAATATAATGAAAGGTAATATGTAATATACTACATATAAAATTTATTTTCGACTTAGAAATAATAAAAATCGTAATCACTGGAGAGTTCAGTCTTTAATAAGGTTTATATCGATCAAATCTCCGAGTTTGGATACTCTTTATAAGGATGCTTTTTAAAATAAATATAAAATTCATTTAGTTTATTCTTCAACTTCAGTGTAGAAATCCTCTTTTCATGCTGAGAGTATCGATACATAATCACAAGAAATTATGTATTCTTTCTCAAAAATAAACAATTTTCTGAAAATACATATGAATCATATCAAAGAACAGGACATTAAAAGAAATTGACTAATTAATGAAGTTAATAGTCCGTATAAATATCAATCGTATTTCCACATGTTGCTCCTCAAAAAGTAGCAAAACTTGTTGAAATAACAACGTAATGTCAAGTTATTGTAATAATTTCAAATAATAAACCTTAACTAGTTATCCTTGTATTAATTACTTAGTGTATGTAGTTACTGTAAACATGACTGATATTCTGATTACACCAGTTTATCTGTGATACTTGCCTTTACATTACTTGATTTTCTTTCTTTAAAAAATAGTTAAATTTTACATTTTAGTTTTTATCTTCTAGGACTGTCCTATAAGAAATAAAACAACCTTATTCCTTGGAAGCTTATTTATGAAATTATCTTTGTGATTTCGAGCATCATTTAAAACAAAAGTTAAAGTTTCATAAATATCACAAGTCTGTAGTCCATTAAAATTATTAAGAATATCATATATAAGATTGTTTTATTTATTATTAATTAATTATCTTTCTGAAGTTTAAAGTTCTCTTTACAATCATAAGGATACTGTTTACAATAACACTTCCAAAAGTATTTTCATGAATGTGTGATGTAATACAAGTAAAATAAGCTTATATATTTATATTTGATTTGATACTTTTACTATATATATCTAATATATTTATTTATTTTATATTGTCTGAGTTTATATAAAGTGAGTATTACTAAAGCACCTGATTTCATGTAAACACAACTTTTAAATTTGATTCAAATATAATGAACAGATTAAAATGTGTTTTATTACATGTAAATACATATGTTCCTTCATTTATGCGCTTAATACATTAATATGTTATGTTATACTGTATCTAAATTGAGAAAAAGTGTCAAACTGAACTTTGGTACTAATGTAACAATAAAACTACGTACATAATATTTTTCATTAAGGAAATTCATAAACGAAACACGAAAAAAAGACTTCAATATGTAAAACATTTCATGAAACAATACATTTTGTATGTTTGGCCTACAATATTTTACTAAAGGATTGTAAATTCTTACCGTATTTATTGTAATACATGATCTATTCAATCAACTTCAATCACAATTAAAAAGTGAAAGAGAAACCACAATATTAAACTTTCACCCACATATTTTATTATAATAAGAATTAGCATCTCAGTAAACTGAAGCTACCAGTGTACACTAAAAGTGTTACATACCTTTGCAAAGAGTAATGAGAATATTATCAAATGTGTAACTGATACACCCATTGTACTATCTATTGGTTAAATGTTTTGATTTTACCACGTGCAAAAGAAAAAAGGCAGAGAAGAAAGAAAGTTGAAACGTAATATCACACGTAAATCAATAATAAAATAAAAAAGTATTTTTTTAAAAAAGAACTTTATTAGCCATAAAATTATGGAAATCCTTTTCCGCCAAGGTTCGCTGAACACTGACTAAGATTTGTATTTATCTGGCTTTGCTTTTACATTCAGCACTTATCTCGCTTCTTTTGTTTCAGTTTGTTTATACTTTGCGCAAGATGCAATTTCTACTTAGTTCGAGAAACTAAACATCTCTTTCTATGACGTTCAATTTGATTCTGCGACACTATATGATTAACTTCACTTTAGTATGTTATGTTTTATTTGCGTATTTTTGTTTTTCAAGTTACAGAGCTATACATATTACTTTGAGCTCCTGAGATAAAAACATACAAGATCGTTTGTTCTATGTGACACAAATTTCAACAATACTTCATGAGCATTACACATTGAAAGAAGCCAAGAAAATGAGCAGTTGTTAATATTTATAATATAACAATAAACGAAATGTAAATTATAATTGAATTTGGTAAGTGCTAGAAATGTTAATAAGTTGACCACACTTGGTTTAATTTAATATTCAATCATAATTGTACTACTATATATGTACTGTACATGCATTGAAATTCAGCTTACTATACTCATAATCGTTAGAATACAAAATCCATGTATTGAATACATTAGAAACAACTGTATGACTAAATTTAGTAGAAATATTCGATGAGAAATGATCAATCATTGTCTTCTTCTGTCTGAGGGTTTTGTTTCGAAGATATGATTGTAATCTATTTAGCGTAATTAAGCAAAGGCACTAAGTCAGTAGAACATGAGTAACGTGTGTGCATTATTTCTCACATATTGCTTAAAGAGATTCATTCGGAACTGAAATTCGGAGATCTACAATGGAGGAAACTATTAAAAGCTCTTATGATTAGCACCAAAGACAGACGTGTGAGCAAGTGTATCAATACAAACAAAAATATAATATAGATGAACCATTAACCTTCTCAATTAGCAGTGGAAAAGCCCGGGTTAAGAATAAGCATTGACATACTCCAAGATGTAAACTTTCATACTTAATTTAAATGTGAAATATCGACCCAAATTTAGAGTATATTACAAATTTCCTCATTGTAAAAATCATAAAAATATCATTAAATATTAAAAAATGAATTAGCAGCACTTATAAAGCATATATTACTTTAATGTAGGATGTTTGTGATTAGGAAAAAGTTGTATGATAGGGTAAACCATATTGAAATGTTATTATTATCATTATTATTATTACTATTCACACACAAATATGCTTATTGTTGGTTAATTGGTCATGCACATATATGTGAATAATGCATAACATTTTTTTGTGTATTATATATCAAATATCAATTATTATAAAACTCAGTTCGAAGTTATAGGAAAGATAAAGAATTTTCCTTAATAAGCATGCAAACTGAAGGCTCGGTATAAATAAGAAACAGAGAGAGAGAGAGAGAGAGAGAGAGAGAGAGAGAGAGAGAGAGAGAGAGAGAGAGAGAGAGAGATGTATATTTTGTATACTTTCTAATAAAATAATCACAATTTATAATATACTTCATATAAAAAGTTACAAGCGCATTAGAAATGACATCAAACATAACTTATGTCGTATATAATGCTTCTTGTCAATTTTTAGTGAAACTAATGCTCTAGTAAATAAGCATACCTATTAGTTATATTTTATTTGAGTATAACACTGTAGTGACCTTTAAATGGAACTTCTATTTCTAATTACATGACGATTACCTTGTGAATGAAATGAAGTTTGAGCTTGAGCATGACCATAACTCAAGCATTTTCAGAACATACATAAAAATGTTATATTTCTTTTTACTCTCTTTTTAATCATTATCTTTTCATCACAGTGAAATATGACGTGTACGGTGTATAAGGGAATCAAGTCTACTTTTGGTCATTTTGCATGTGTTTCATCTTTAATATCTGTATTTGAAGCACCTTTGAGAGATTAAAAGATTAATTTTCAAGTATTGTAAATAAATTTTATAGTATAAAGAAACAGTGTTAACTTTTCCATGTAAGCATACTGTACCAACTTCATGTCTTTTTCTCACAACTTGGACTGCGGAACTTCATGTCCTTGTTTTCTGAACGGCTCATGATATATGTTCTCTTCTCTTAGGACTGAGACCCTAAACTATAGGTAAAAGAACATAATTTAACCCTTTATTTTCTTATTCCCTTTTTCCCTGCCGCAGAGCACGAATATCATTATTTAATCATATTTTAAATTAATTTTTCCCAAAACATTTGTCTGATAAATGCAATCAGGATTTGCTGCACCCTGTTATGACTTTCCGGAATTTATAATGAAAGAGAACTAAATACATTGTATTGTAACAGTGCAAGAGCAAGAAAGTTCTATCAGTGTTTGTAAATCGTACAATCAGTAAGTAAATTAATGGTTTGTAAATAGAAAGATCTACGAAGAATTTAAAAGATACAAAAATTTTGGAATTTTGCGCAAGAGCATGACTTGTTAAAATTAATTGAGGATTACAGAAAATGTAATCTTCAGCACATGAAGTGACGATAAAGAACATCAGGGTTTCTGAACGTATCTCACATGAAGACCCCTCTTCTCCCATATCATGTTTCTAGTGATCCCCAAAAGTAATGTCTGTTTTGTAATAAACTTCTCGATTATCCCTGTTTAGCGCTTACAGTTATATATATGTGTGTATGCGTTACACAAATATACAACTATACAAAATAATAATAATAATAATAATAATAATAATAATAATAATAATAATAATAATAATAATAATAATAATAATAATAATAATAATAATAATAATAATAATAATAAAAAGATTCAACGGAGGCAAATTTTCAAAATATGTCGTTATTAAAATAAGTTCAGAACAATACTTTCTAAATATTTCTTTTTCGCTACTAAATCCTAGTTTCGTTTCTTTTCCACCTCCATTCGCGATCATCTGGTGATCCCTCTAGGAATCCAGACACCAGTTTGAAGAATTCCGATGTAGAATATTTCAATAGCTAAATTAAATTTCCGCCACAAATCCCCAAGGGACAAAGCCAATTGACGGTTTATTTAAAATTGAGAGAAATGTGGTGAGCACATTGCAATTCCATGTCTTGAGCGAATGAGCCATCTCTTCCTTTCAGTTGGCTCCCCAATCATCCTGACGACGCTGAGTGAATAAATGCCCTGCCAACGTTATCTAGCTTCCTCAAGAGTCATCCATGTAAGTAGTGACGAGACTCAACACTGCTTGACCTCAGTGATTTCACGTGACAATAATTATAAAATAAAACATACTTTATATACCTGGACATACTGTAAACAGTGCTCACAAAGTCGTGATTCCATTACAATGATCGTAGCACGTAAACGATGTGAGATAGGTACATACGTTTCTCTGTAACGTCTTCTACATCTCTCAAAGTTTTATGTACGTATTATATTGTGTGTTGCAAGTGTTCTACATATATATCTCAAAGTTTCCTTTCCCCTCTTTACAGATTCTGATTTGAACAGCAATCACAACAGCACAGAAGGCCCAATGTATGCAGTGGTATGCTGAGTCTGGAAAATCACCAGTAAATGTTTTGCGAAAATTCCCCCGGCAGTATGGAAGAGTTTCCCCATTAAAAGCATCCATAATTAGATGGGGCGCGAAATTTTAAGAGACAGGTAATGTAATAAACATACCACAAAGTGGACGACCAGATATGCAGCAAGCAATGTTGGACAACGTGCAAGTTCCATTTCAACATACCTGCAGAAATCGGTCTGTCGTGCGTCACGGGAATGACATGTACCGAAATCTACCATTCATAAGGTCCTCCATAAGCGGTTACATCTTCATGCCTACAAAGTGCAACTTATGTAAGCTTTGAAGCCAAATGACCTTTCTCAGTGTGCTACATTTGCTGCATCCATGCTGGACTCAATCGAACATGACAATCAGTACCGTACCTATAAAGGGTGATGTTCTCTAATGAAGTATCATTCTTTGTGTCTGGACATGTTAAAAGCCACAACCTTTGGATATGGTATTTTGAACATCCACATGTCATTCGTGAACATGTTCGTGCAAGCCCAAAACTTAACTTTGGTGAGCTCTTATGCATGATAGAGTAATCGGTCAATTTTTCTTTGCTGAGAACATAGTGACAGGGGCAGCTTACCACGACACGCTTCATGAGTACCTATTGCCTCAGATGTTGGGACTCCAGCCAAAAAAATCTTCCAACAGGATGAACCACCTCCTCATTGATCTCTTGATGTTAGGAACTTTTTAATCGCTGTTTCTCTGGAAGTTGTATTGGCCGTGATGGACCAATCACCTGGCTCCCGCTCTCCCCTCATATCACCTTGGATTTTTCCTTTGGGAATAGGTCAAGAATTGTGTTTACGAAACTCATGTTCCAGATTTTGCCGTACGTACACAGATTGCTATGGTTCTCGAAAACTTTGCTTCTACTATGCTGCAGCGTGTATGGATGGAGCTTTTGTACAGATGGGCACATGTAGAGGTGTTGTAATTAGCAATACATCTTTGAAAGATGTAGAACACCTTGCAAAAAGACGCATGTCTCTATCTCATGTAGTTTACGAGCTATGTTTCATTGTAACGGTAGCAGGACTTTATGAACATCCTGTATATTATTGAGTAGTAAATATTTATATCCCTTCTTAAATATTAATATTATTGTATTAACTTCTTGTGGCCCTTATATAAATAACATCTCTTCATTTCGTTTATTTTCCGACTCTTCCTTCTCAAATGGGCAAAATGTTTTCAACTAGACAGTACCTTGGAGTAAAAGAGGATAAATTATGAGTTCTTGCGCTTTAGCAGATATGTTAACACTTGTTACCAAGTCATGCATAATACTGGAATATGAAGTCTAGGAAAATAGCTCATCTCAATACTCGCTCCACATGTCTGTCTACTAATATCGTCAACAAAATTCCTCAAAGGTTTATCATATTTTCTTGAATTCTCCTCAACATGGAACAATCCAGTAAAACCTGTTCCCGGAAATAACTGAGAATCCGGATATTTACAGGATACACCCCAGACTTAAAAATTCTTCAGATGCAATGTTCATCGGTTTGAGAATAAGTGTTAGTGGTGTTATTGCAAGCCTCTGCTTTATATCCAGTCTGGTAAATATGAGATCAAAACAAGGCATGCAAATTTTGTTTATTTAAGGAATGCTATTTGGTCATTCTTTACAGGCTCCTTGAGTTATATAACCAAAACTTTACCGGTATAAGAATAAATGGACAATGATAGGGTTGACTTTTACTAAAATTCAACAAATTTCATGGATATACTGTAGGGGCAAATATATTTTACTTAAGGAAGAAATTATTTTTAACACACACACACACACACACACACACACACACACACATATATATATATATATATATATATATATATATATATATATATATATATATATATATATATATATATATATATAGTATATTATATAGCCGACACCGACAACGTTTGGGAGGTGATTCCTGACACCAAAATAAGACAAAAAATATAGACCAATCTGGGTGCACAAATGCTTCCTTTCTGAGTTAGAGGATGCCGAAAACAAAAAAAAAAATAATTTTAAAAATCCATAGCTCCCAAACTATGAGACTTACCGTAGTTGGGTCAAGATTTCACTTAGGAACTAGTATGTACCCTATCCAAATATCAATGTTTCAGAATTCTGTGGTGTTTCCGCAACAGTTTTTATAGAGGTAGTTGGTGAGTACTTCAAATTATATGCCCGTAGCTAAACTCCCTCTACAAAAATGTTGCATGAGTCTTTTAGGATTCTGAAACATGCATTTTTGGATAGCACATATATTAATTCCTAAGTGAAATCTTGACCCGATTACGGCAGGTCTCATAGTTTTGGAGCTATGGATGTTTAAAGTTCTTTTTTTTCATGTTTTCGGCAGTCTATAAGTCCGCAAGGAAGCATTTGTGCACCCAAATTTGTCTATACTTTTTGTCTTATCTTGGTGTCAGGAATCACCTCCCGAACGGTCGGTGTCGTCTTGAAACACCCTGTATATATAAAAGACAAAAAAGTATAGACCAACCTGGGTGCACAAATGCTTCCTTTCGGAATTATAGTGTGACGAAAACATGAAAATATGAACTTTAAAGGTTCATAGCTACTAAACTATGGGACCTGCGTAGTCGGGTAAACACTTCACTTTGGAACTAATATGTGCGCTACCCAAAACTACATGTTTCAGAATCCTAAGGTACTCACCCAACGATTTTTATAGACGGAGTTTGGCTACGAGCATATAGTTTGAAGTACCCACCAACTACCTTTATAAAAAGTGATGCGGAAGTACCGCAGGATTCTGAAACATGGATATTCGGATAGGGCACATACTAGTTCCTAACTGAAGTCTTCACCCGACTACGGTAGGTCCCATAGTTTTGGAGCTATGGACCTTTAAAGTTAATTTTTTCTCATGTTTCTGGCATCCTATAACTCTGAAAGGAAGCATTTATGCAAACAGGTTTGTCTATACTTTTTGTCTTATCTTGGTGACAGGAATCACTTCCCAAACGTTCTCTGTGTTGTTTTAAAACACCCTGTGTATATGCAATTTGGTGATTGTGCCCATTAAGAAATAACTGTATATTTTGCAGTAAACTGTTTCTATTAAAATACTATATCTCCTTAATCAGAACGCCAACGTAAATGCAGCTTAACTTCTAGATAGAGAGAGACATAGGGAGAAAACACGTTCCAGTACTTTTACAACACATTTAATTTATACATTTTAGAAGAAACTAATTGCGCGTTAAGGAGTTTGAAATCGGAAACTTAGAGTATACAAAGCCACAGTATGGTAATTTTCCTTTAGGTCAAATATATGCTCGAAGCAGTATAAAAGCCACTTATTGCTCAGAAACATATTTGGCAGCATTGGCTACGAGACTATTTGAAACTTATTTTTGTTAAAAATATTTGGTCTTGTGTAATATGATTTCAAGAAATGAGTGTGAGGACGTCAAAGTGAAGCAGCACTAATCACTTTTGAAAACAGAAATCGGTACCGGTACCTCAGTTTCTGTCTGGCTCTCCTCCACTGCAAAGATACTTGAAGTCCAGCGTCTTTGTTCTATAGTGGAAAATATTTCCATCTATATTTGAGGGAAATTTTTTAAAACACAGGAGATGAAGGTAGTCCATTGAAAGTGCTGTAATCTACATTCACAATCAGAGAATTTTCTCCCGATTCACCTCCTGAAATCATCACCACCACTTATGACAAGATCCGTCCTTTGTTTCTTTTAAATTGAACGTACGCAATTTCGAGTATGAAGAACGTTTGGGAAAAGTTAGAAGGACTTTTGTCATCACTATGTTTCAAATGCTCTCGTAGCGTCAAATTGCGTGGTTTTCAGTAGTAGCGTTATTTCAGCATTTAGTTGGAGAAGGAGAAAGGCACAAGACTCTCCGATAGAAATAGAGTGTCATATGTTTTCTATTATTATATTATTATGGTATTGATTGAAATATATATTAAGACGCCTTTGTTCTTAGATTATATTTTGTCATTTTCTCAGGCATATTTGCAAAGTTTCGAGGTCATAGAAATCCGACCCCTCCCTATTGATAAACACTCAATAGGCTTCGGAATCACTATGATTTTTCAAAGAGGAACAGATTCACTGGTACACACTTTTGGGTTAGTCCCTGGCTATTTGTAGCGTTTGCAAAGCGATTTTATTGCTCTTGGGTACGCTTGGAATACGCTGATCATGTATTTAAATGTGGATGTCTAATCACAAACGCGAAAGCAATAAAATCGATTACGAAGACGCGGAGAAAACGTCAGCTCGAGCGTATTTGATGCGTTTCAGAACAATAGACCGCCTGCTGTTTAAAAGATGTCAAGAGGAAGGAAAAAAGGAAAGACGTGTTGCCAGGCAAGGGAATTTTAGCAAGAAACAGTTGCTTTGAAGATGCTTTGTGCAGAGCACTGGAACTCTGCTATTATAGGCCTGGACTTGGCAGAAAAGGCCTGGAAACCCTGACTGGCTCACAGTATGATTTATAACTCTGGCAAAAGTAAAGTTACCAAATAGCCATCTTGGTCGCGTTCGCTCTAGGGGGTAACGCTTCGAAAACGCATTCCCAAATAGCCACAGACTTACAGTTTGAGGAGAAAATTATTCTCTTGAGTGAATGCGATTGCCCTGAGTGCTCCTCTCATCTTAATCCAATCCACCCACGCACAAGCCTAAACGTAAGACTTGGGACGAAGCAGTCTAAGTAAGATTCAGAAACTGGTTTCAATTCGTAAAATCAACCTTGAAGAATCTACATAATTATTTGTTTAAAAAAAAAGCTGAATTTTTGTTATTTTTGTGAAATACATGTTGGCTTTCGTCCAATAATAAGAATCTAACAGGTCATGAAATCTCAATGGCCCTCAATTTGTCTATCACTTCTTTTTGTTCCAGTGACCCCTTTGGAAATGAGAACGCCCCACGGGGGAGTTAACGCCCATGCTGAGAACCACTATTATAGATGACAAAGCTACTTAAAAGATACAGTAGCCTATTACCTGAACAAACTTTGCATCAATAGTTACATAAGTTCAGGTCCATGAATATCTATTAAACAATCCTGTCTTCGTAGGTAAAGTTCCTAGTAATTCCGAAATGAAATATAAATGTTGAGTGTTCACTAGGGTGATCCAAAAATAAATGCAAAATGTTTTGTTCAAGTCGTAATACTGCGGAAAAGTTGCAAATTGGAGAGACTTAAAAAATTAAAAAAAAAACATATAAAATTGGTTTATTTCTTCCGGGCGCTCGTGGGGTCTAAAGTTTGCCCGAATATAGAAAAATTCAAATTTTTACGATAATTTTTGATAATTTTAAATTAGCATTTTTCCAAATGTAATTGCTCAAATTCTTATTTATTAGAAGCAAAGAAAACAATACTTAAATATGATTTAAATACATTAACATCTTCTGGTCGCGCGTTGTCTTCAAAATTAATGAAATTTTGAAACAAAATTTACAAATAAAAGGTAGATCATAGTTCTGTCAATAAAAAGTATGTTTATAAATATTACTAATAGTCTAAAATAATTTGCTTTGAACATTTAAACTTGTACTCAATAAAGAAAAGTAAAAAAAAAAAAAAATCACTTGTTAGTATTATCTTTCCTTGAACTGTGATCTGCATTTATTTGTATATCTTGTTTCAAAATTTCATTAACTTTGAAGCAATGCGCGACCGGAAGATATTGATGGATTTAAATAATATTTAAACATCATTTTCTTTGGTTCTAATAAATACGAATTTGAGCTATTTCGTTCGGGAATAGGCTAATTTAAAATGTTAAAAGTTACATAAATATGTGTACTTTTCCACATTTCGCAAAACGTTAGAGCACCAGAATATATATAAGCCTATTTTATTTCTTTTTTTTAAATCCTTTTTAGTCCCTCAATTTGCTACTTTTCCGCGGCATGACGACTGGAAAAAGATTTTCTGACTTTTTTCCGGCTCACCCTAATGCTCCTACGTTATGTACTGGTCATTTCGAGGTGACTGATATACCTTCTTACTTTTGATTTGCCGACATTAAATTACTTACATGAAAATCTTCAGTATGACGTTAAAAATTAACTCCCAAATTTTGTTCTAAAGCTTTTGAAATATATGTATATACTCAAACATTATATATATAACTACAAATTGCAATAAGGAGCATCATCTGTTCTTTTGTGAATCCAATCGAGGTAAGAAGTGAGATCTGTATAAACGCCAGGGGAATCTTTTCTCGCACATCCGAAGCCCCAAGAAACAATTCCTGAAATAAAATTATATTATGAGTAAAAAGATGGCATGATATAGGTCTACAAGTATATTGAAAACATTTTTGAACATTACATTATTATGGATGCAGAAATAAAATAATTAAGCTTTGGATTACCTTTTAAAAAAATTATCCAAACATCTCTTCACTGATTACTCACATGTCAGGACTTTTGGGTACCTTCTTAGATTTCTGGAAGAACTGAAACTACAAGAAAATGTTGGCCTTTTTAAAATTAATCTTTTCCTTGTTTCAATTATGCAATTATACAGGGTGTTCATTTATTATGTAGCCAAAATCCATGCTGAAATCCTCACACGTAAACAATTAAAAAAGTCCATATAAACATAGGGCGAAAAACGCGTTGTTTCAAAGCTATGAGATGCCGAAATCGAGAAAATTGTAACTTCGAAGCTGTCTAACTCGAAAACTATGAGAGATATCAAAGGCGGCTAAAGAAATATTAGAGGAACTAATACACTCTCTATCTAAATACCTATGATTCAGAGTTGGATTGTACCGGCGCACATGATTTTAGAGTGATATGCCTTACGGCAATATTATAGGATACTTTGAGCTAATCATCATTTTCGACTATATCTCATTAATAATACTGTGTGCTCTCATCTTGTTAATATCACAGTGTAATGATGAGTGCATAGTTCAGTGAGGTATCACAGTTACCGTTCAGCATAAATTTTAAGTTTTAGGAAAACATTAGTTTATGTCGATTTTCGCCAAATATGGAAGAGAATCTACGATCATTCATATCATTTTATTGAGCTCAAGGTAATATATCGATTGGTGTGTTTCATCCCTTCACTTTTTTTTTTAAATCTATAACAATATTTTTCGGTAGCTTATTGACCGTGCTTAAAGTGTAAACAGCACTTCTGACAAAATGAAGTTGAAAATTGAAAATCTACTTACGTAAGAAAAGTGTTTCTTTCTTTGGAAATACAACAAAATTAGCGCCAACCAATTTATCAATCCAACTTTTGGCTAGGTTTCTGGTTTCCTTTCTTAAGAAATAAGAATCGCAATTTACATATTTAGATACATAAAGATGTTTTCATGGTAATTTAGTTAGTTACACGGGGTATGTAGTGGAACTCAATGTGTGGGTAAATTCATTAAATGACTTATAAAGATTTTTAAATTTTTAAATTTTTACGTTATTTCAGGTGCCGTAGAATGTGGGTCATTACGGCATGGGAAATCTTTGGACTGCTGATCGAGGAGAAAGCCTCCAGACCTGGAGTTTCGATACAAATATATTGAACAAGCATTCGCGGACAGCCAACAATGGTTTGTCCTACTTTGGGGTTTGACGTTACGCTAACAAGTTCATTCTGTAAAATATTCAATCGTTCAGAAAAGTCTCAGAACACGACTGACAACGTGGCACGTTCTTAGAAACAGAAAGTGAACATTGGATTTGGAACGTGGAATGTAACGAGTCTTTATAGGGCAGGGGTTTGATATCAGTAATAATTGAGTTGGAAATAACAGTATAGACTGAATTAGAAGAAAAGGAAACATGACAAACTGGAAATTATATCGTTCGCACAACTTACTTACGCTTATATTTCTTTCTACGAATTCATCAGCTTAATTCATATTTTATACAGGAAACTATATAATAAGGCACAATCATTGAAGAAAGATTTGTATACGATTAACATACATCGGCGAGGCTGTAGATATATTTGTGGTAAGAAAATGGTGATCCATCATTACTAATTTAATTTCAGCAATGCTGAAATAACATGAAATATTAAAAGGTTCTGAAGGCAATTACAAATGTCGGGAACATAACTACTAATAAATATCCCATTTTTTGAAAATTGTTAAGAACAGGAAGATAAGATTGGATGAAAAAAAAACTGTGATGCAGAGTGCTGCAAGAGCATTCGGCAGAACGAGAAGGTATCTTTCTTTTGATATTGATATTTCAAAGTATTGATCGATATCGAAATATCTCACAACCCTATAATAATAATAATAATAATACATTTATTATAGTTCAACATTTGGCTAAACTTTATTTACTATCGAGTGCTGTGGTACATATTAAGGATGGCTTTTATTCTTGAATGTGTAACACAGGATATAACTTAGACATGGTGTTTCTGATTGTAAGCTTATCCAAAGAGTACACTCTAGTCAAGAATCACTTACAAACGAAGATCTATCGTCAACTTAGGAAATAATCTTCAATGTATACCTTTTGTAATTGTATTATATTTCCTACACTTTCTTCACATGGAAAATTTGGCCTTGTAAGTTGAACTTTGCTTCTCTTATAACACCCTAAGCAACCAAAAGGGTCGGTATAACATTGTTTTATGGTTGAATTGATTTTTCATGCGCAAAATAATTTTGGAAACAAGCATTTTATGGTAGTCAAAACAGTTGATTTCCACCAACGAATTTTACTTTTGATTCAACCACAATTCATGATTTCTAATTTCGTTGAATTCAACCAATACTCAGCGTATGACCAACGATTACTTTTGGTAGTTAAGTTGATAACTGGTTGTCGATTTGGTTGCTTTTCCGGTGAAAAGTGGTTGGTTGAAAACTACTCCGGCAAAGCGGATACCATCAACGTATTAGCATCGTAGAAAATGGTTATTACAACGAAAAATCGACCGTTGGACAACATTCATTTGGTTGACTTGGGATATGCATGGACGATCATTGGCAGACGTTTTCTTCATTTGTGGTTTCAAAGTGAAAGATATGAACCACAGCACTAACCTTTGTTCCAATTTCTTAAACTAAATCTTGTTATGCGGCAGTTATTACTGAAACATTATTTTTGTGAAATATAAAAAAAATATAAGCCATTGTTCGAATTTTTGTCAAAAAAAGAGAGAGAGAGAACTCAACCTTGTGGACTTCGTGGAAAATTGTTTATGCTGTACTGTAGGAATTTTTAACGAAACGTACATTTATAAAATATAAACAAATTTGTTGACATTATTTTTGAGAAAATCATTCAGAAAACTGGCCAACCAATATTCACCGTATGACCAATAAAGAGTAAACTAACCTCTTATAGACTTTTCCATCCCTACTAGAGTATTCCAAATTATAGAATTGTTAATGAAGTGTTTATTTACATAATACGAACAAGATCACTTACGTCGTTTTTGAGAAAATGATCTGCGGAAAACTCATTCCTAAGCGCAAGCTGCTTCTTGTGAACTTTTTAATGAAAAATGACCTCATTATAATGCAATTAGTTATTGAAACATTAAGAATATGTATGAAATACGAAGAAAATTGCCTGAATCATTTTTGAGAAAATTGTGCACAAAAGTCTCACCCCCCAGAAAGTAAACTACGCTTTCTGGATTTCTCCCAGAGAAATTGATTATGTTACATGGTTGTTAATTAGATTTGATTTATTAAAAAAAGTAAATGAAACCATTAGAGTCGTTTTCGAGAAAATTGTATTTTTAAAATGTTTGCCTTTCTGTAAGGTACCCGTATTTTGGGGATAGGAAACATTCGAATGCCTCTAGAGAATCACATTAAAACCTTAAATTTAAAATGTTGTCGAGTGAGCGATATGGCCTCTAGGTAAGTGAACATCAGAATGAACAGACATCGAAAAATCACTATTCTTGTTACGTAGGAGCCATAAAACTACATCTGTTGAAATCTCAAATTCAATTGACGATCGCCATACGAACTCTTCTATCATTACTCGTAAAAACGTCACTGAACGTAAAATTTTATCTTTTGTGAATTATGCAATAAGTAATTGTTCCTTTCTCATCATTGCTTTTAGTATTACAGGTAAGTTTTAGAGGTTAGTTTTCAGCTTACGAACAATAGCATGGATTTTTACGTATTTACTAATCTTTTAGTCCCTATACGTCTTTGAATGTACTTCACCTCTACATTCATCAGTTACACTATTGTCTCTGAGTTACACTTTGAGAACACTATTTTCCATTCGTTTTTACAGAGACAACCCACAAATATATCGTACACTGGACATCTGAAATATGATCACTTGTCAAATATTAGTTATATATTAATGATGGGTACAGATGTGTTTTATGGATATTAATTCTAGAAATACAAAGATCAGATCAAAATGACTCAGATACTAAGAAATGTTTGATTTTTTATATCAACTATCACACAGACGTCTGAAATATCATACCATGAGGAATACCCTCACTCAGAAGTATTTAATAAAGTTGATACATTTATTCATTATTTTGGAAGTTTATATATTATCGAAACTGAGTCAACTGCACCAGTCTTGGTATTTGTGGAATTTCGGAATGTTTACAAAATTTATAAACAACGATCTTTATTACATATAAAATCAAATATTTCGTCAGTAAACGAAATTCTTATTTTTGTGACCAACTCTTTACAGTTTATAAACACGAATCAATGAAATAGCGTGCAATGAATTAGTCTTATAATTAGTGGAAGTAAATATGTGTGTATATAAATATCAATTTAACATATGTTACAGCCTTATTTGTTACAAGAAATACTGTATGCATGAGTTAACAATGATCTAATCTTGACGTTTTATGCGATGCAAATGTTCTTGGCTTAGATAGCCTACTCGTTCCATCGCTCACTTTCTTCAAAATCTAAACTCTGTTCTGATTGAATTTGACGAGTCTTTAGTACAACCTTGTGGCATGTTGACCCTCTCGCCATTCAAGTATCCTGTCATCTCTCTACGAAAAATGTCTTCTGGAGTCTCATCTCACTCCACAATTAAATATAGCTCAGAATAGAGATTCGTGATGTCCGGATTTGAATATCGAATATCAGTATCGATAAAATACTGAACCTGATATGAGTATCGGAATATAGAAAAATGTTGAATACCAAAATATAGACATTTTGAATATTAAACTATTGAAATATTGAAGATCGGAGCAGTATTTGCCTAAATGCAGTCGAAAAGTATCAGATGTTAACCTTTACCTTTCTTTTGAGTTGTACTGAAAATAGAGTGTTGTAAACGTAAGTGATGGGAGAATGATAATGGAAGTATTGCAATCACTAAATCATATTGCAATGTTCTGTTTGATTGATTCTTAAATGACGAAACCGAGATTTAAACCCATCACCTTTTATTATAAAAACAAAGTCTTATAAAAGTCTTTACAAAGTTCTTGTAACTGTCTAAATGTCTTCAGAGTTCAATGAAAGATCCTCGGACACGAAAGTGGTCTCGGAATAAAGATTTAATTGTCTTTAGCTCATAATGGCCTTAGACAGGTATCGATGATAACTCCTTCGCTCATTGCAGCCTCAGGAGTGAGTTGTTAAAGGATATCTCCTTTGCTCATAACAGCCTCGGGAGACAGTCAAAGGAATTCCCTGTAGCTCATAGCAGCCCCAGGATAAGGTGATTAAAGTATCGTTTATGGGAGCCTCAAGAATGGTTTAAAGAAATTCTCCATTGCCCATAGCGGCCCCAGGAGATGTTAATAGGTGAATGATCAACAATAAACTGATAGTTTCCTCTTCTGGAGGTCTTCTTTTATAGACTTCTCTTGAAGGGGGGACCCATGAGGGGAAGTCGGCCTTCTTCGTAGTTTTTCCGAATCCTCCTCGTGTCTTCTTGGTAATCTCATTCCGTCGACTGCTATTGTTTATGTATGAACGTAATACATGCATGTTCGTAGTAAAATCATATGGTTCCTGTACGTGAGGATATGAAACCTTACAATATGATAGTGTTTCCCCTTAACATGACGTGGATGGTATAGTAGAGGCTAAACAATCGTGATCCGTTGGAAACTTGGGTTTCAGACGGGTGATGCTGTTTCAACTCATGCCAAAATGTCGCTGTAAGTGAAGACAGCAAATCAATAACTCCAAGCAAATGCTTCTCCCGAGATCCTCATCCAAACATTTCAAGAAAAGTGGTTAGACCGAAGCCGTCATCGGATGCAGTGAAACTCCTGGCAACTCTCTAATAACAGCGAAACTAAAGAATACTCCTAATAGCTGTCTTACTAACTTGAATATATCCTATTTATATATACGCCTACAATGTGAAAATTTTGTTCTACAACTCGAGTTTCAGAACATTGGTTGTGTTGTTGGTTCAACCGTTTCCTCTTGTGTTATTTATAATTTAAGTATCACCAGAATAACGGTGGACTGTGAAATCCTCAGTATTCGGATAGTTTGCCTCTGGTTTAAACGAATTTTGAATGTCCAACAATTTGATTCTGTTGGAAATGAGTTAGTTCTGTTATTAGCATAAGACTTAGAGACATACTTCTAGCTTTCGAGAATGTGACGCTACAGACTAAGCTATGAAGACAGGAAGTCATTATCAGGAACTTGTTAATATTCCTGACATTTGAGGAATAATTTCTATTTTTTCTCAGTTTCCCTTATATATATATATATATATATATATATATATATATATATATATATATATATATATATATATATACTTAACTTTGAAACAGCAATACTTACCAACTTGATAGGCTCTTCGATTTCTCTCATAGAATATAGGGCCCCCACTGTCGCCCTGAAAACAATAAAAAAGACATACTTAAAATCTATATAAAATTTCATTTAAATGGGCTCGAATTCCAAACTTGTTACAAAGTGATTGTTTAAACTATATCTAATTAATAATAAGAGTCAAGCATGGGGTTTGTAGAATTGCTAATGTTATTACCAAGTAAAATCAGTTAATTTTCTCAGAGGACACACATCATAAAAAATTCTAGTTATGTTATCAATATTCCAGTGTCTTTTATTTAGTCTTTGATAATACTATTATAACTGAACATGACTGTGGCATGAACTACTTGGACTTGGGATCAGCTAATCTCTCCATAAGCAATGATTTAAATTTACGTGATATAAGGTAATCAAACAAACTTTGCCAAATGGAATTAGGGGCTTTTAAACAGTATGATACCGATGCAGCACTATTACTATTATATGATAAATAATGTTCGAATCATGGCCTATTCCTTTAATGATTGCAGGAAATAAAATAAAACGAAAACTAGTTTAACATTTTACTATCATGCCTTTGTAACTAGGGGAGGCACACGCTGTTGTCACTCTGCTTTTAAGTCTTTCACATTTAGTTGCGTAACAATCCTAACCTTAGACACTGGTAACTCTGGAAAGTCATCCGGTTAATAGGTATAGTACGTGTAAACAATGGATAAACGACTCCACAGTGTAGGAATAACCACTCTGTCGAGTAGTATAACTTTTAATTATCTCGTTCATGTGATTTGTCACTACAAGGGTCATTTCCTAAATAATACGCAGGTTGGTAATACTGTATAGTGGATGACGGAATCGCAGGATGCCTTGCGTCATTTGAACTTCAATTCATGAGGCAACAGGACATGTACTTGTGCGCACGTAGTGTACACACGTTGCTGTGGCAAGTGCTTGAAATAGAGTTGAAGGCATTTTGGGTATTATGCCTGTTAACTACCAGAGATCGTACATTAAGATGGAAACATTACATGGAGAAGAGACGACAGAAATTCATAATACTTCACGGGAAGTTTGCAGTGAATTAACGATGGACTCTAGTACAATTTTGGTCGTGTGAGTATAAACGAAGATGCAAGAACCCTACGATCAACCAAATGTCGAAGAGTTCAATCATAGATCAATTAAATTATTATTTTTTGTCCACAATCATCAAGATATCATTATAACAGACAGATCTCCATGTAGAAGAAGTGTCACACCAATGTATTATCTTGATTCCTGCAAAACTTGAGCAGAAGATTGCATAAATCCAGGTTTTAGTGCTTAAGTCTGGACCATTCGTTCTCCACGAAAGCCTTGCTCACGGGAACGTCGTAAGTGAAAAGTTTGCTAATACAGTTGGAAGGTGTTACCTCATGCTCCCTACAGCCGTACATGAGTCAACCAAACTTCGATCTAAAGCTGAAACAAATTATGCCTGAACATTGTTTTCCACCTCCTGAAGCTTTCTGGACGGGGACTTGGTCACTGAGGGACAGGAAACTATATTGAAAACATGTAAGGATAAACTAAAAAAAATAACATGTAAATAAATAAAAATTAGTGTGCATTATTTATGGAATGACCCTCATACTATAGAGTTTTCATGAAAACCACGAAATTTCCAGTGCTGCCTAAACATTATCATCATAAGTGTCCTATTTTCAGGAAAATCACTTACCTATACAAATTGAAGAACTCTCGGGCAAATGGTCGTTAGCTAACCTTTGCCGAAACAACAAAACGAAAATTGGCGCAAAATTAAAGATATTCTTTATTATTGGGACATTCTTCTGATACGTACTACACTCAAAAGAAATTCAGAATTATGAAAACATTACGTGATGCTCAAAAAATATGTGCAATGCTGAAGAACATAATTTTACCTATATAAAATGTGGCAAATCTTAAATCATCACAGGTAGGCGTAATACGAAAAATTGTTAGTTTAATTTAAAGATCATGTGTTTAATGATTGTAATTTAATTTTTATCTTTAGTTTACTTTGCTGACTGTTGGATAGTTCAAATGAAAGTTGTATAATGCTCTACATAGTCTAGAAATCTCGGATTCCTTACGCTATAGTTTCATAAGATTACCTGGCAAGCATCAGTATCGTTTCCAATAGCGCAAAACATATCATAATCTAATATATTTGTATACACAAAGGGAGGCTTTTTGCAGGCGTCCAAAGGCACAAAGTTAACAGAAGTATATTGAGGACTTGTTGTTGTGTATTTATCCGTTTCCTTTAGTTTTCCCCATCCAGCAACTGTCAATGGCTCATTGGGCTCAATACCTGCACAACACAAGAATACTATTAAAATCTTGTTACGTGTATTTCACTACCACAACATATAAACTAAACATGCACAGAAAACTCTTGTTTAAAAACTCATGTTTCTAGTAAAAGGGCTTATACTCATAGTAGTAAATACTGTATACTCTTGCTAGTCCGGCCCTCAGTGGTCCATCCTCTTAGTAACCCGATTTCAACATCTGGGGCCTTGTGCAGAGTCGTTCTGACGCGTGATTAGGGCCATACTAAAGAGATCGACTAATATATGTTTCCTGCAGTAGTCAGGCCTTTAGTATGACGCTAATCATAGGTCAAAACGACTCTGCATAAGGCGGCTGACGTCTACCGTATAACGTTGCAACAATCTATCAGTGATTGTATTTGTTTATACATACTGTACTAGCGAAAAAATACATACCATACTATTGTGGATTCCGTTTATTGTTGCTATGCACAGAAGAACACCAGTTACATTCCTTCAACATAATCGCCTCCCTTATAAATTATTCATTATAGCTTTGAAAAATTCAAGATTACTAATAAAACTCCAACTGATCAAAGCAGTATATATATATATATATATATATATATATATATATTAAGATTGTATGTTTGTGTTACAGTTTCGTCTATGTAACATAACCTTCCTCAGACATATCTTCAAAAAGTGTGAATGTCGAGGAGGAGAATCGAACCCAAACTGCGGGATTAGGAAAGCACAACTCTAACCACTCATCTAAAGCGTTATGTTACATACGATAATGTGCCTGAGGAAGGTTATGTTACACAGCCGAAACTGTAAGACAAATATATAATCTTAAAATATACTATATATACTGCTTTGGTCAATTGGAGTTTTATTAGTAATCGCGTCCCATGTCTATCACCTCCTGTCACACATATGAAAGGCATTATACGCCCTCAGCGTGTCCATCTTTCTTGATGTCCCGTAGGGACCGCAATATGGCACAGATAATGGTTTCTTTTGCGTCGTAGTGCCTCCCGCCAAGTTATCCCTTCATTTTAGAGCAAAAGTGGTAACCACACAAGCTCATATCAGGTGAATACTTCGGATGCTACAATCAGTCGTTCTTTCAGAAAAAAATGTTCCGAGGGGGCAAACTTAGTATTCCGGGGGGCACTACTGGTACTATTCTATTTATTATTATATTATAGACGTATTATTTTGGTCTCCTCCGGGGAGCAACCTCAGAGCTCCAGGGGGCGGTGGCCCTCCAAAAATGTCTGGAAGAAACACTGGTTACCATATCTTAACTACCACAAATGTAGGAGCTCCATTACAGTGTTAGCCATGTGACATCTTGCATTGTCATGAAGCATGATGGAACTCCGTGAAGTCGCTATCTCCAGAGTGAAAGACGAAGGTGTTGTCGACAGAGGATGCAACAGTAGATTACAAACCGTGGCCCGTCTGCCCTTGAGATATAGCATGATGCAATATGATCCCATGGATATAGTAAGCAATAATGCAATAATGAACATCACTTTCACATCACCACTGTGTGCAGGGTGCATGCTCTTTGCGCGAGAGGAGTCCGGAAATTTCCATTCATTGCTGCCAATCCACTGTGGATCATACGATCGAATTCAGATTTCAACCATAATGACAATCTTTCTAAGGAAATTTTCACTCTCCCTCTGGTTGCGATTCAGGAATTTCTGTGCAAGTGTATAGCAATGCCATTGCTGCATCTCGACGATTTGATGCAACATCCGATGCGCTGTAATTTTGCGGAATCCAAGAATGTCGTGCTGTATGTGTATCACTCATTTGTGGCACACACCTACCTCTGGAGCTAAGGCAATCGACAATCCGCATGCAGCAACGAGGTAAGCTGAATTGTGTTGTTGTTCGTTGAAGATCTTCTAGAATATGGACATCTTGAACGTCATCCCTGCCTTTACTAAACACTTTCGCCCATCGCACCACTGTACGATGCGGCAACGCTGCATCACCGCATGGGTCACGAAATATCTGAGACGTTGTGTACTGTGCTCATGTGCCACTTCAATCTTGATCCACCTACGTTGTTCGTCTTTCCAAAACATGCTGTTATGGTACGTTCACTTTCCTTCTCTACTTCAGTGCACTGCTGCTTTTGACTGAATAACACAGTCGTTAACACTCGTCACACTTTCTCGTCTCACATTTCCTTATCAGCTACGGAACTCTTACAATGATGGGACCCACCCCTCTGAAGTAAGAGGTGTTGCCACTACTTTTTTACCAACATATGTACTAATATTTCGAAGAACATTTCAAAATAACTAACAGAAAGAAACAATTTAAAATAATATTTGATATTTAAACTTAAGGTAAATTCTGAATTCTTACTCTGTATGGTATCCAAGCATATAGGACTAACAAGTCTGTTGAACTTGATGTCTTGTCTAAGACGCACAATTGCAATATCTCTATACTGAGCGTAAGGTGTGGCACGGTACAGTCCATGTTGGATATAGTAATCAGTGTATGTCCTAGCTCCCTTTGAGTTTCCGATGTCATGAGCTCCTAAAATTATTGTAATGTTCTCACGAGCTCTGAAAAGAAAAATTAGGCGTTTAACTTACCATCTTTAATCTTTAATTCTGCAGTAATATACAGGGTGGGCTGCAAGTAAGTGCACATCAAAAGTTGTTTATAACTTTAGTAAATATTAATGACTTTCATTTAAACGAATAGGTTTATTCATAAAGTAGTGGAAATCTAACCATACTGTTATGTTTTCTTTTATTCTTTTTGATAGAAGCTAACTAAACGGGGCAATATTTTCCAGTGTGTGATTAATCTCAACTTGCCTCACGGCACGAATTGAAGCGTTCAAGATATATTCATAAGATGACGAAGCAAGTCAAGACCTCTTTTTATACGAGGAGTGATCAGAAAGTAAGGTTACAAAGTCTGCAGTGAAACATGTACATATTATTTCATACAACCAATACAACCAACAGATAGTACATACATTAGGTTATTTTTCAACATAGCTAGTCTTCATATCAATTGAGGCACTTGTCGCATCGTGGAATGAGTTTGAAGATTCCCTCCCGGTAAAAATCATGTTCTTGCATGTAAAAACCACATTGTCACGAAGTAGTCACTTCCTCGTCTGAAGCGAAGCGATGGCTTCCTAGGTGTTACTTCAAGTGCGAGAACAGGTGAAAGTCGCTCCTGTTTTCCTGAATCAGGTCCTCCACGCGAGCTGTTTTCAAATCTGTAGATGTTGTACTGGGTCAGCCACTGCGCTCCTCGTCGTTGACATTTTCTCTACCAGACGAACGCTTTTGACATCATTCTGCGACATGCTAACGAAGCATTACAGTTTCTCCGTAAACCTCTACCGCGCGGTTACATGTTTGTCCACAGAAATCGAATAACTGAACGGACTTCTTCGCGAGACCATTTTTCCAAACAAGAAGTTAATTTTGTTTACCTACAACTAGTGACGTAGGTGCTGGGTGGCTGAAACTCTGCATAGTTGCCAACTCCAAGTATTAAAATTACCGCGCACTCCTCATTCTTTTACGACAGACAAAACTCGGTGCTAAGTGAAAATAATGAAACATTATTATTATTATTATTATTGTTATTATTATTATTATTATTATTATTATTATTATTATTATTATTATTATTATTATTATTATTATTATTATTATTTGCGAGGATCCATCGTCCAAGCGAAAGGAAGCTCTCAAACACCAAACGTCCTAGAGAGTGGAGGCGACGATCAATCGGTGAAGATTGATACCTTCTGCGGCACTGTGGCTTCTTTTATCCTGAAATGTTGCTAACTTCAACTTCGTTACTTGACGATTGTTGACGATGGTTGATAACGTTTTCGTGGTTGTTGTCTGAAGTTGTTTACAGCCTGAGCGTGGTGCTGGGAGTACGTTTAGATCATTGCAATATTATGTAATTCAGCTTTCGCATTGCAGTATTATTAAACAGTATTCTTTTTCATACCTATTTGCGACAAATCTTAAATTATGGCAAAAATTCGACTTATTCTAAATTTCAACATGCGCAAAGACTCTTGGAACGACCTATTTACTTAATTCAAGGGTTGTCTGTATTTGTTTAAATCAAGGGCATAACAAGTCATAAAATTATAAAATCTCAACATGGAGGTAGCAAATAGTTAAATTTTGAATACTTACGCGAGTACACAATGTCCAGCTGTGAGAATATATCTGGCATTGATAATTGATCCACCACAAATCGTACGTCCAATCAACAGTACTACCAACCATGGCATTTTATGTGGACTCAACTTTTGCCCGTTTACAATTCTACCTTCAACATTTATTATACCACAAGCTATTGGAAAGACAAGTTGTAAATAATCCATGTTGGTTATGAATTTGATATTATACAATTCTTCCGAATATGGGTGATCATCAACATCTCAAGAAACTAACTATTTCTATTAAACAATAACTACAATTTTATAGTAAATGGATGGTATATCAGTACGAGGCGTATTGGAAAATAAGATTACAAATCCTGTAGGCCAACAAGTAACATTTTCGTGGAAGTTGGCTATGCTGGCTTCCATTGTGAGCCTTCCTCTTCCCTCTCGCGGCTGTTTCTCATTGCTACGTAGAGTCTAGTGCGGAGTAACAAGTGTTTCAATGGCTGCGCCGAATCAGAATGCCCCAAATGTCAAGTGCTCTACGTCATTCGTATTCTCCATGCACAAGGAAAGCGTACAGCAGATATTTACAAATCTCTTGTTCTCGTTTATGCAAACATCTTGTTGGACAATACTTTCACGACAAAAAAGAGATCAAGAGCGAAGTTGAAATATGGATCCAGCAACAGGCGCAAGAATTCTACGACTGTGCGATACAGAAGCTAGAACCCCGATATAACAAATGTTTACACAATGGAAGCAATTATATACCAATAACCCCTATGTCACTAAATATTTTACAGAAACATTTTGTCAAATACACATTTTTCAATGAATAGTAGCCATTGTAAACTTATTTCCCGGGCACACCTCGTATTTGTTTACTAACTTGAAGGAAGGTAAGATCAAATATAAATATTTTTTTTCCGATTTAAAACATATATTACTCACATGTGATAAAATTCAGATGGAAAAATAGTAGCAGTGGAGAAAAAATAAAATTCATTTTTCGGTACCCCATGTAGGTGTTAGTAATTGTTTACATTTAGAGTGTAGTCGATTTTTCCTGGTATTTTACAAGAAAATTATGTCTTTTTCAGTAAACAATGCAGGCAGGGCAAATTCAAGTATGGACAACAGCTTTACCGTAGAATATTCTTTGTTCTATCTTTGAACACTATGGTTAACCACTACACTTACAAATGAAATGAATAATCGTTGAACTTAAATTCAGAAAATTGTTTAACCGATGTCTGTAAATTGGTGTTGAGAAACAGAATAGGGATTTCTCATTAACTTGCATGGATTTCGGAAATTCCATCTAGAATGAATGAAAAGTTTTCGTATTTCTTCTGAATCGTTTCACATAAATATATGAGCATGGGCGCATGAAGGGGAGGGCAGAGTGGGTCCCCAGTCCCCAAACTGGCTCACGAAAATATATTAAGTTTCTTAAGATTTTCTTAATACAAATATAAAATACCAAATGTAATATAGCAACTAGGGATTTGAGCCCCCTAACTAGAAAATTTTCTTCGGGCGAACATGTATATGAGATATTATGGATACGGCTCTTGCATAAACAGAATACGAATATCTCACGAATTTTGTAAGAGCCATCCCAAATTGATGGAAATTTACATATTTCTGAATCGTCTCATACAAAATAAGGTATGGAACAGATGGACATTTTTATTGCTAGAACACTTTATTCACTTTTCATGAACTTCTGAAATTATATTCCGAAGCGTGTTTCGGTGTTTCAGTGTTCGGTGTTCGGTATATATATTCGGTGTTTCAAAACAACACCGACAACGTTTGGGAGGTGATTCCTAACACCAAGATAAAACAAAAAGTATAGACCAACTTGGGTGCACAAACGCTTCCTTCCGGACTTATAGGCTGCTGAAATCATGAAAAATTGAAATTTAAAGCTCCATAATTCCAAAACTATGGACCTATCGAAGTCGGGTCGCAACGCTCTTCAGTTTCTTTTTCAGCATGTGCACTAACTTTTAACACTTTCCGCCAATATGCTCCCAACACTCATAAATACAATGCGGGGAGCCCACATGAGCTTTGGAGGGACCCGGGACCCCTCGACCCCCCAGGATCGGCGCCTTTCGATGAAATTTATTATATGGAGCATCTTTGTTATCTATACAGAATATGAATATCTGATCAATGGAATACATTTTACAAATTCCACCACAAAAGGAGGAAGGGGGAAATTTAATTATTATTACATATTGTTTGTTTTTTTCTGATTTAGTTTAACGTCCCACGGTTATGCCTGCTAGGCTAAAGGAAACGTGGACCCGCTGATTAAAGTGGAATCCGAACCATTTTGGTCGTTCAACTGTACCCCCACAGGAAATCGAACCCTGTATGTTTCTCAATAATCATGAATAAAATCATAAAATTTGGTATAGGCCTACATATATATATGTTCTTATTTAATAAATAAATAATAAAAAACTTATTTGTTGATAGAAATTTTTGAACTTACTACCGAAGAGAAGTTTTCTATTTCTATTATGATCGTTAGAGACATAAAGTCACGAAATGTTGAACATCATGAGTTCTTTCTTAATCACTATTATCCATTTGCTTGAAGTTTGGAAATAACGGAAATACCCTTAGATGTATAAAATGGAGATTAATTCAATATTGCAGAAGCAGAGAAAGGTTTTTATGGGAGCTGAGGTGAAGGAGGGCAGGGGAGTTTCGGAGTTCTAGTGGATTCTAAGTTGCATTAACAAGTTTTCCTATGCAGAAGCTAGGCTTATTTCAAATGCTTTTCATTAAAGTGATCTTTCCACGAGTGCAGAAAGAGTAGTTCAAATAAAATAATTTTCTATACGATGCAGCAGTTATACTTAACGAATATGTTAGAAATAATCAAAAGAAATCTTCAAAAGTCACTGTTATTATAGCCAGAAAAGCAGTATGGATCAAAGTATGTGCTTTCCTTTTACTTTCATCCTAGAAGATAAAATCAAATACGTAATGAAGCTATTTTTTTAAAAAAATACAGAACGCAGCTGAAATTTATGAGAAAAAAATAAAGTGGTAGAATTTCTACTCCTTATGGAACTTCGTTTCGGCGTGTCTGACGGAAGATGATTACTTGCAACAAATAAAGAAAATTATAAATGTAAGTGAAGTAAAACACACACTCCTTTGCAAACAATTTATGAAAAAGGTGGAGTTGTTTTCCAACATGAAATAGGTTGGATATACGTTACTATCTAGAAGTTTTCTCTGAGAGTGAGAGCTGAATCGAATAATATGGTTCCATATTGTTACGATGCAAAATCACTCCTTATCTTGTAATACTATGCTGTATGAAAAACTGCAATGTGAACGGATTTCTCACATAGGGTATTTAGTAAGGATGGTCAATCACGGAATTTTTACTTTCCGGAATCCGGAAAGTAAAATCAGAAAAATTACGAAATTCGGAAAAATCCGGATTTCGGAAAAATTTCAGAATTCGGAAAAATCTGGGCTTGATAGTGTATCAGTCATTTCCAACTGCATGCTCCGGGTTTGATAGCGCATTAGTCATTTCCAACTGCATGCTCTGGGCTTGATAGCGTATCAGTCATTTCCAACTGCATGCTCTGGGCTTGATATCGTATCTCGTTTCAAACTGCATGCTCTGGGCTTGATAGCATATTAGTCATTTCCAACTGCATACTCTGGACTTGATAGCATATCAATAATTTCTAACTTCATACTCTGCAAACTGCATTCTCTGGGCTTGATAGCGTATCAGTCATTTCCATCTACATGCTCCGGGTTTGATAGAGCATTATTCATTTCCAACTGCATGCACTGGGTTTGATAGCGTATCTGTCATTTCCATCTGCATGCTCCAGGTTTGATAGCGCATTAGTCATTTCCAACTGCATGCTCTGGGCTTCATAGCGTATTGCCCAGGGGTGCAGTTGGTTGCGAGTATGTAGGGGGCGCCATTTCGATTCAAAATTAGAAGGAAGGGCGCAGATGTACGTGTTTGACCCGGACGCAATATTTCGTATATCCGGCCCTGACGATCCCGTTCTACAACGTAAGGCAGTTGATACTGAGATAATTTTTAGAAGAATGCAAATTTCAGTTATTTTCAAATATTTGTAGCTTAGGCCCTAACTGGTGAAGCCTAAACACAAAACAAGAAACAATATACATGGGATAGCAGTAGCGTAACGCAAAACTGTCGGTCCCACCGGCTGAATTATTTTTGGGCCCCCTTCCCATGCCCATTAACTTCCCACTATATTATGTCCCTGTAGAAGACAATGGTTAATAAATCCATGGAACATAATAAAATTACAATTAAAATTAATACTCACCGAAAAGAGTACAAATTATTCCCTTAACCTTCGAGAGTTAAGATGATTTCTTTTAAATTGGTGTTGCTAGAATGGATGAATTTTCACCCACAGCATATTTTTCTTTTCTAAAGCAAATAATGGTGTTCAAGGAAATGGATATTCCATATTCAGCTTACTTTTTGTAGCCTATAAGTTAATTCTTGCCATTTGCTTCGCGGTGGACCCCCAAACCCTGCGGGCCTCCCCGCACTGCAGGCCCTGCGGCCCCTCTGTTACGCCACTGTAGGATAGAACAAATGTTCATAAGACATGATATGCATATAATATGTTCTTAAATTTTAACTTGCCGCCATTGTTTATTTATTTTTAATTTGTCTGGCCACTAATTATGGCTTTTATTTTGTCCTGACCCACAGAGCGTTATAAATTGGTCATTACTGTTCTACATATTATAATAGAAAATTACTTACTGCAATCTGGAGGTTTAAAAGCTTCTGCTTCTAAGACATCTTCAGGTTTCACAGAAGTGGAATCACCAACAGATGTTTCCTCAACAGTAGATGGTGTTTCGTCAGAAGGAGGAGGCGTTTTCTCAGAAACACATCCGTCTTGCTGAATTTTTAAAATGAATAAATGAAGTTTCGCTAGAGCAGTGTGTTACTTACAATTTTCTAATACACATTTTTTCTACTTGTACATAACTTATTGAAAGAACGTATCATTCACAGATAGTAAAATGGAAAAATGTAGATTTTAAATGAGAAAGGTACAATCTTGTTTTAAAAAAAGTAACCTGGCCCCCACATCTCTTCGAAATGTCGTGTACTCTTACCAAGAATTTAAATTCATTCAAACAAATGTAGATTTTATTTGGCCCATTAAAATTTTTCTTACAATTTCTGACGAACAGTTTTTTGAACCAGACTATACACTGATGGAAACGCATTTTAGAATACTCATTATACTTCTTCCGATTCCAGCAAAATTTGTTGCGCAGAATTTGTTTGTGGTCGAAAATGATGATCTTAATTTGAAATTTTCAGCACATCGGTCACCATAGAGGGCAGTCTGATGGTATCGTATGTTGAGGGTATGCTGTTAGTAGCTTGAAGATCAGAAGTATGTACTGTACTACACCAGAAGTATGGTTATTCGTGCAAATCGTCTGTGTGTGGATTTGTGTCTGGAACGCGAGGACTACGTCAGCGAACGTCTGTGTCAATTAAGAATCTTCGAGTGTTCAATTAAATCGTATGGTAGGACTGTGAGGTCCGACCACTTGCTTCACAAAATTGGAGCTTGTACAGTTTGTGTCTTGTTAGTGGTGGCATGATGTGCTTGATCGAAGGCAGAAGGTAGCCACAGCATATGTGACCCTCAGTGCAATCAATATGCTCCGGCGACCGCCTGGACAGAAGGATTATCAGAGTCACAAGAGAGCAATATGCAGGGCAATAAGAATGACCGTGGCCCCTCATGCAATTACCCCAAAATCAACTGATAGTCATAAACGTCTTGTGTGATGTCGGAAGAAAGTGCAATGGCGCAAGTCGAACAGAAGCAGTAGGCAATGAGAGTACTTTTTGTCTTCGATACAGTAACAGATATGTGTGCCATGTCCGTAAACGTGAGGTAAGCTGAATATCTGCCTACTGGATTTCAGGATCTAAGCTTTATCGAGCACTCTACGATGCATGAGACGGCGCCTAGCCTACAGCCGAGCTTCGATCTCAAGATTTGCAGTGAGCGTTGCCAGATATTCAGAATCTTTACGACAGGCTACCGCGCTGTATGCTGCCTGTGTGGCTATTCGGATGGTTACACGTACCATTACGATGAACACTATGATTTTTGACGACCCTACGCTAACGTATTGGGATTTTCACAAAAGCCACGTTGGGATCCAGGCCTGTAATTTCAAACGGGCTAAAAAGGGTAACATCCACGAGAGAGATGTTTAAGGGAGATAGATCTATCCTGAATGCGTTGTTGGTATCACAACGCGACAGACTTCTCTTGTTTCGAAGCTACTGGCGCTATAAAGGCTTGAGTTATTGTTAAGTGCTCTGTGCTTTTTGAATGAAAAAATTGTAGGCAACAAAAATTACTTCTGAACATTTTGAAATGTACCTGGTGGTGACATATTGTAAATCAAATGATTACATATATCCAAACTGTGGTTAACATCTGAAGGTACATTACAGAAAAACAAGAACACTTGATGTAAGCATCCTAATATTGCAACTTGAATTTTTATATCATCATCATCATATTTATAAGTCCTTTAAAAATAAGTATATCTATTTGTGAGGAAATTCATTTAAAGAAAATGAGAATTAATGTTAAAAATATATTTGTAGTACATGTTTCATTTAATTTACATTTTTGTTTACATATTTCAGACATTTTTACTACATATTTATGTACATATTTTAGGGTTTGATAATACATAAAAGTATGGGCTCTAGTAATCAGTTTTGGCTATTAAATCTAAGGAAGTCTGATTAACAACAATACAAAATGAATAACATAGCTAAATTAATAATCAAATGTATGGTTACTTCTTGACATTGTTTAGACTGGCGTGCGTTGCGGACATTATACAAAGGGTACTTCCTTGAACGTTCAAATGATTCCACTTGCAGTAATATAAATAGTTCAGGGATGCAAATAAGCAACAAAATTTTACCAGCCCAAGAAAAAAGATACTGGCCCACATCCCACAATAGAAATCATTTACTTACCTTCGGTATGATATTAAATACTCACCCGCATCAATGAACTAGCCCCGGGCGAGTGGGCGATTGGTTATTTGCATCCCTGAAATAGTTATATCTTATTTATTAGATAGTAAAGACATTATAGGGCTTGACCACTTTACAGACACCGCGGCAAATTTTCTATACCGTTACTATACCACGACAAATTTTCTGTCGCGGTATATGGGATACTTCCTTTTGGTAGGCGGAAGAACACAATGTCAGAAGTAAAATATCCGTAGATCTTGGCTTCCTTATAGTGTCATGCCAAGTACAAAGATGGCTCAGAGGTAAGATACTGAACTCTGTACCGCAGATTTAACCTTGATCGTGGTACGTGGACTTTCTATAGAGCGTATATCATTCTAAGAAGTTTTTCAAAATAATTTATCGCTGTCTCTGATTGAATAAAAGGCATGAATTGATTAGTCATTCATGAATTTACTGAATTCGACTCTGTATGAATATAAGGCAATGCCTCTGTAATTATTTCGGACCTAATTATTAAAAAAAATACTTAAATTAAGTTTTAGTCGAATTCATTCCGTACCGAGACAGGAAGTACGGGTAGTGATTAAAGTCCACAGTTATACTTGCTAACAATTGCACGAAGCATTTGCATAAGAAGTGATCATTTGCAACAGCGATCTATAAACATTAAACAAAATATTAGCAACTGAAATAAGACAACAAGTTTTCATAGAGCGTGAACGTTCTTGCATGTTCAACACGCTCTCTCTCATGCCGGATTGCACTTGAGCACGGGTTTGTGCCTGTAAATACTACACTGATTGTAACATGGTTCAAAAAATATAAAATAGTGAAAAAAAATCGTACGAAATTTTAAAATATGCCATATCAATGTATTAAGTTTAGTAATACAAATTTATTAGGCACGAAAAAATACCGAGAATTATATAAATAATTAATTTGCAATTAGAATAACTACAGAGGTACCACCTCATATTAATACAGAGAGTCGAGTTCAGTAAAATCGAGAATGGTTATACGTTATATGTGAGATTAATTTATTCCACGGACCCTGTCAGTACAGCCTGATGAACTCTAGATTACGTAGTGTTTTCTTAAGGATCATGACTAACAAATACATCTTTTATTCAATCAGAAACGGTTATAAATTATCTTGACATACATATTAGAATGATATATGGCCCAAGAAGGAAGTTGGACATATGCCTACTGACACATTCCAAGAAAGAATTAATATCCCAAGAGTAATCTTTAGAGAAAAACAAATATATTTTAATTACTCTATATTATTTACTTATGGAAAATAGAAACATCAATGACAAAATTCAATTTCTTGATTATAAAAACTACAAAAAAGTGTAAAATACAGCTAAAATCCATCCATTCCAAACAAGGATTCGTTCCTCTGGATTGAATCGTTTGGTTCCGGCAAGTTGTATGATTCCGAGTTTCTTGGATTTTCAATCCGGTTCCTCTAAACAAGGATCCGATCCTTTCTCTGGATCGAATCCTTTGGTTCCGATGAATTGAATAATTCCGAGTTCCCATACATCTTTCCAATGATTCCTTATTGCAGTCAAACGAGTCAAACAACTTTTACTATCTGATTAAAGTTATCGCAAATTTGCATTTGTGAGGAGAGGAAGAAAGCGTGTAGAAAGGGATAACTTTTTAGACACACTCATACGCACAGAAAGTTTAATTTCTTCCTGAATTCTAGCTCTTGTTTGTTATTTGGTGGCCACCTATTGTATCAGTGTTGCCAGACATACGGTCTCGAACGTACAAATGGGTAATTTGCTCTTCGTACGATATAGTATACTTCCCGACTCCTTAACCGTATTAATTACGTACGGTGTTGCTAAAATTTTGTAGCAAAATTTTATTTTTAAGCAAAATGTGTTATCTTCTGTCATATTTTCTCTCTCTTAATGGCCACTAGTTCATACATTGCCTCAACCAGATATAATATGGTGCTTTGGGCGCAAACTCTCCCTTTCGCCTTTCAGTAAATATAATCAAATCGCGGGTGATTTCAGGTGGTGGCTCAGGAGGAATATCCCCCCCGAAACGTATCTTTGACCGTATTCACAATGGATTACCAGTATTTTCGCAGTACTACTTCCACCCTCCGAGTATTCAAAATCTGCCGGGATAGGATTACCATAATTTCTGGGCACCAATCCCGGACATTGTTTAGAATGGTTTGTGGTAATTGAGAACTTAAAAAAGTCTAATCTTATGTTCCAAAAATGGTTATATTCATTGTCTTTACTTAAAATATATTTCTATAATTGTCTTAATAATTTTCTAAATTTCCGAAGAACACTTGATCATTATTGATTTTTTCATAATATCCGCACAAGACAGATTTGCAAGCCAACCACGACCAAATACAGCGAAACTTCTCGGCTTTACATTGACTAATCCTAAAATTTCGGACATTAGTTAATCCCAGACATTTTTCTGAACACAGGCTTGAATCTCGGACGTATGGTAAGCCTTCCCGGGCGAAACCTTAAAATCATCCCTGACTTTAATGAAGATGAAAAACTGAAATAAACTTGCTAACTTGACAGCGAAAATACAGTATATGTTCTAAACAGTCAGTCTGTGCATTATGATGGATCTACACACTAGCGGATCCAGGAGTATCGTTTGATGAGGGTAGACTCCCTCCTGAACGAATAATGTTGGCTTAAAATACAAGAGTTTTACATTAATTCAGAATAACGTGGTGCATTATTTTATATATAGTTCTATCAAAAGATGGTCTTGAGGAGGAGGACGAGGTCGCCGCAGCCCTCCCCGTGGATGTGTCAGTGGATCCACATGCGATAGTTTCATACCATCCCAAAGTAATCTTACGCTTTTGCATTCCGTTGGGATGCTTTCGTCGTCATTTTGAAAAAAAGAAAAACGATAATCGTTACTTTGGGAAATATAACTCATTGGTAGAATTGAGAGGTATCTGAGAAGATGACGAGCGTTTTAGTTTGCAGGGCACGCAACTTGTAATAAATAAGAACAAATATTTAAAAAAGAAAGTCGAGAGTTTTGGTTTGGGAAGAAAGAAAAAGGAAGATTGTTAGGGCGTTTAGGGCTTTGGATGTGTGTTCCGTACCTCAGCTTCTGGACGTCGACTGATCGTCTCCATGTCTTAGCCTCTGTACCAAATTGGCGTGGAAGTTGGAATAGATTTCTCCTGTTGTTGCTCACACTCGCTCCTCGTGTACTTCTCCGCTTCTCGTGGGCTTCTCCCATCTTCCGGGTTCTGGGACGTTTTTATACCAATCAAAGAAGGAAGATGGCCGTCGAAAATACGGAAAACATCCAAAGTACGCACGGGTAAGAATTGAGGAAAATGCAAGATAAATGGAATTCTCGACTTATTTAATTATTTGTCAACAGTTACAGAACAATTCGGTTACATCAGGTCACATAAGTTACATAAAATTACAAAGAATGAAGAATGAGGAATCGTCTGCAAAAGAGAATTTTAAAATATTTGCTGACTGTCTTATTATTAAAAGTTATGGCTGTTTTTCACCATCCACAGAAAATAAAGAAAAAAATTTTAAAAATAAAATCGTTATTAAATCTTGAATTATCTTTATACTGAATACTAATAATATGAGGGAAATCCAATATCTCTACAGTAAGTTAAACTCCATGACTTGTGTCCTGCATAGTTCGAGCCAGTGGTGTATGCAGAATTTCATCAAGGAGTATTCATGCAGTCAATTTTATTATTTTACGACAAGCATGATCTTTGTATATATGTAAATTAGCATAGTAAAAGTTTATTATTCCATAATATCTTGCTCAAGAGGATTATTCCATAATAAACCTCAAAGCTCTTGTGTACGTTACTACTTCAATCCAAGGTACTTAAACTAAGTTTAATAATACGTTTTCATTTTTTTTATAATAATGCTCTTTTACTTTTATTTTATTGTGCACAATTTCAAAACCAAACAAACATGTCAGGATACAGTTTATTTTAGAAAAAAATTGACTTACCACGTTTATACTCTGAGGCTAAGGAAGATGATGATGATGGTAATGAAGGAAATGTTGGATTGAAGTAAGCGGAAACAAACAGGAGAATTTCGAGAAAAAATCACGCACATGGTGTTTGTGGACCACAAAATTTTACTTGACGCGAACTCAAACGATCCATAGACTCCACGAACTAGAGATATCTGGATATAAGCAACAAAATGTTATGTGTATATATGCAAAGTACATTATTTACGTGAGAAATTTTATTGTTCGATCCTCCGGACAATAAAACAATCCATATTTATCTTGGTTACGGTTTTCGCGTTTCTTAAGTCTAACAACGTTGTAACGCTAATGTTGGTTTAAAACAATTTTACACACTCTTTTCGACAATATAGAATACGTAACTAAGTACTATTTCCTAAGTAATAAAGGAATTTACAGAGAAATTTTAGTATTAGGCAATGGTGGCACTTGCCGCTGGCGCACGGGGTCCTTGGTTCGATCTCATCTTTCATTTGTGTGAGTGGATTTATCTTCGGGGTTACCCATTTTCCTCCCACTTTCGTCATTCCACTATTATCACGCATCTATCTTACCATCGTCTCCCTTAGCCTCGGTGCAAAACCGTGGAAGATTAAACTAATGAAGAAGATTAAACTAAAGATTAAACTAAAGAAGAAGAAGAATATTATTAGATTTCTGTGGTCTTTTGAGGAATGTAAAAAAATGAAGGGGGGACTGATGAGCACCCCTCAAGGAGTAACTCTGCCGTGCAACTAAGAGCGACAAACAATGAAAAGCAACGGTAGTCCGTTTGTTCTGTGCAACCCAAAAACTTAAAGGATATCATTATTATTATTATTATTATTATTATTATTATTATTATTATTATTATTATTATTATTATTATTATTATTATTATTATTATTATTATTATTATTGCCGCTACTTCCCTGATGGAGTTCAACACTGATGTCTTTTTTCGGCTGTACTAATTATTGGTGGGGTGTCGCAGTGTCTCAGTCATAGAGTGTCACTCCTAGTGCGAAACCATATCATGAGAGTTCGTGATGGATATCATTGTGTTACTGTTTTTTTGGGGGGCTCACCTGTTTCCTCCCACATTTTCATACCATCAAATTCCGTTAATTTCTTTCATAATCATTTACTTTCGTTAGAACCTTAGAGACATTTAACTGAAGATTTTTGCTTAAATATTGGCAACCTTGCCTTAGAAACCTAACGTAGAATGATCAGAATTTTGGAAAGTATATTAGTTCACCCTGTGATGTACGCAGAGGTTCGTCAAGGGGGGCTTCATGCGCTCAAGTTTGTATAATTTCAGGTGTTTGTATAATATGTATTGTAATGTCCCACGTGATGTTGTGTGTAAACAACTCTTCGCGCCAATGTTTACAAACATAGAGGCCATACTCTGAATAGACTGAATTATTTTAATAACATGGCAAAAATACCACCACATGGTTTAGCAAGAGGATTTTACACACCAGATGGATCTACAATCACCTGCAGACGACGGGCTTCTGGCCCCTCCCATGGAGCAGGTGATAACGGCGGAGCAGAAGCGCTACCGCCGCCCAAGGACCTCTATAAATTGGCTGGACGACGACAATTCTGTACCAGTTTTCTGGTGATCCTCCTACTGTTTGCCACAGAACATTAGGAGTAACCTAACCCCAGGGCCTCTAGTCTGCTTCGGGACTACGCATATCCTATCTCCTGGCTTAGCCTGATACGGGGCTCTGTTGACCACTCAACCATTCCTCTGCTTGCCACGGAGCATAGGGTCTTTAACTCCACTCTGCTTAGCCTCCTACGGGTCTCTGTAGAGATCCTGTCTACGACCTTACGGTCAAAGACTACCTGTAACTAACCTTGCAATCTTGGAGAGATGATTTGTACAGTATTTTGTAAAAATACTTTTTATAGTGGAAATTTTATAATAAAAGCCGGTAATGGGAGTCGATTCCGGACATTCATTTTATTAACGCTCTACCTATACCTATATGGGACGAAGTTTTACAATATCAATATGGTAAATAATTATTTTTAATTATCATCTTAGTCAAAGGAGGTTAAAACCCCGAAAACTCCAATGCGTACGTCACTAACTCACCTAACGTTGAAGTATATTCTCCCTTTTCTATCCCATGTTTCTCTGGTCTGTTTATTCATTATTTCATCTCAGTAGGAAGATCTGGGACAGGATTCTAAATTCCTGTATTAATTGCTGTGACATATTATCATGCTATAAGCGATATTTTGTTTTATTCATAATGATCAAACTTTTAGTTTAACTTAGAGGTGAGCAAAGTGATTAATATTCGTATGGTTTCGGGTTCGATCCCAGCGAAGGTGCTTGCCTTTCAGAAAAGTCAGAGTAATGTTTAGGATCTCACCTTATGCAATAGGGCTTATCTCATAAAGTCTTTCTGTTGAACTGTAATGTTAAAACTCAATCAAACAATCAATGAGTATTTTATATTAGAATACCTGACGATGGATCAACATAGGTTACACCAAAAAGCTCATTTTCTAAATAGCAATACAAAAAAATCAGTAGACCTGATAACCCTGAACACCTGTAGATAAGTAAACAGTCAAGAAACATTCTGGTAAGACTTATAGTAGCCACCCTCCCCACTCCCAAAGCAGTTTGATGATCAGAATATTCTGAGAACCCAAAAATCATAAAGAAGGCTTGATTGTTTCTAGACACTCGCAGTAGACCCTTTTTTCCTTTCTCTGTTACACATTGTCTAATTGTTTTGCAGTCTTTCTTTTGTCCGATTCCATCTATATCAATCCATCAACTGGATTGATATCCACACTTGTGTCGTGTGATTCCGTCTTTTGGTTCCACTAACCAAATCCACTGTCTCAATCCGTCTCTTCCTTTCGATGAGCGAATCCTCCAAAGTCAATCCCGTTCCTTTCAGAGATTCGATCCTTTCATTCCACTAAAGAATTCGTTGCTTTGGACAGCGGCGCAAATCTGCCTTAACATTGGGAGGGGGACGGGTAAGACCGTTCTCATAACTTTTTTTATATTTTTTAAGCGATGTTCAAAATATTTATGAAGTTGAAAACAATGCTGTGGAGGATCAGGAGAGCAGAGTTGTCTTCAGCATTGGGAGGCGGGCAGATGTGAAGCTTATTCTAGGAGGACATCAATCTCATCTCACTTTCTTTTGTTTCAATCGGACACAAATCATCACATTTCTCCCCAAAAAATACACTTCAAATCGGATTATTGGGGGGACAGTCCCCCAGTTCCAAGATTGGAGGGAACATGTCCCCCTCATCCCCCCGTGATTTGATTTGCACCAGTGATCCGAATCAATTTGCTTCCGGTAGTGTTTTCACGTCTCACAGCGGTCTACACTATTCCTGAAACGTTGCTTGACAAGGATGTAATCGAATTGGTAGCGTTTCTTATTTCCTGGACTCTTCTACGTGTACAGTTTGGTTTTTCTTCTCTTAAACCATATCACGTTCATCACGACCATATCATGTTGCCTACAGAAATCGATAAGCATTTAGCTACGTTCATTTCTTCTGTCTAGTCCAAATAATTGTTTGTATTTCCTCACGCCCTTCAATTAATACCGAAAGGCAATTCTATCATTATTGCCAAAGAAATGTATAATTTTAGGTAAATTATTGTACATATACACAAGTGTTTCTGATTCTAGACTAAACGTCTATTCCAGATGTATGAATAATTAGTATTACCAATGAATTACGAAATATTTGAACAATACAGTTCACATAATAGTCCTATGTAATATATTAACTAGTGCTTTTTAACGTTTTATCGTGTTATTGTTGCAATTGGTAGAAAAAACGCTTATCGATACAGTGCATTACCGGCACAAATCATCACGTTTTTCCCAAAAAAACACATTTCAAATTGGATTATTGGGGGGACAGTCCCTTAGTTCCAAGATTGCATGTCCCCCCTCATCCTCCACCACCCCCCGGGATTTGCGCCAGTGCCTTTGGAACTAATCGTTCCGGATGGTGTCTACTTGACAGTGTTAGGTGTCCAAGTGAAACGAGGTGAAACCTTATTGTTTGTACGTGAATGAAACTGAGTGTTTAAAACTTACAATAGTGCCTTAATAATTATAAAACAGTATCAAAGTAATGTAGCATTTAAAACAAGTCCTAAACTATGAAGTTTCTCTCATCCAGACGGGATAATTGGTAGTTCGAAGGCAATCATGCAACACAGTGGCTGTAGTACCAACGCTGTGTCATCCTGATTTCCTGCAGGTATTAAGTGTACTTGTTGCAAGAAAAAATGTGATGACACAGACCAGTCTAAAACACTTTGCATTATTTAGAAACATTAGTAATGATACACAAGGGAAACTCAATAATTATTATGTTATAATTCTTAACAAATTAACTTGAAATAAAATATTTTGACAAGATTTTGCAGTCTCCAAATATAGGGAAAAGGTAAACATTGACTGAGAAATATTTTTTTTTTCAGCAATAAAAGACGCGTATTCCAAATGCATATAGTGTTCAATGGTGAGTAGGCAACAATTTGTTGCATTCTGATATTGTGTGAATAAATGATGCTACAAAACGTACCAAATAGTTATTTTATTTAGTTTGAAATAATGCATGTAGTTTTAAAAAAATTAAAATTATTACTTTGAGAAGAATAATATGCAAGTTTTTGTTGTTTAACGTTAAACACAGGCAAAATGAACAATTGAAGGCATGCGTTATACGTGCAATATATTGTCAATACAATAGTTTTTTTTTTTTTTTTTTTTTTTTTTTTTTTTAAAGAATATGGAATTAAAATGTTATCAAAAGGAAGAACGTGCGAGCTCTATATCCAACTCCTGCAATAATCAAAGAGATTTTAACACTATAAATAAGTCTTGTCGCAATAGTCTGGATACTCTAAAGAAAATTAAACAAAGAAATCGAATAAGTTTAATAATTTTCTTTGAGAATGGTTAATTAAGAGTGTTTCTACAAAATATTTTATAAATTGTTAATGTAGATAGACAAATTTAAGAAGAAAATAACTTTCACTAAAATTTTCTGTCATAACCATTTCGTTATTGAAATATTTTAATTTGCTTTTGAAAACGTAAGACTCGTCGTTATTTAAAAGTTCAATTTCATAGAACGAAAGTCAGATTCGACAAACAAATATTAAAAAATAAAAATAATACAAAGTTAAAATAACCTCAAGGTGGTAAAAGGGTAAATTCAAATTACTAAAAGGTATAAAATGAGTCCTTGGAAACTGTAACATAAACGGAAAAGAAATAACCTTGTGCAATATTTCTACATTTCTTCAATACGTCGTATTGTATGAAAATGACCCAGTTCATCAGAATCAAAACGGATTTACATAATTCAAAAAGAATAAAGATTCTTTTCTAGAATAAAGTAAATAATATATACGTTCAACAGATATACGTACATTCCTCACAAAAATATTGGGGGCATATCAAGATAGTAAAGAAATGAAACAAGGGTGTACTAAGTTCGTGTTGATAATAGACGATGAACTTGTTTTCTCATTTAAAATACCGAATATTCTCACTTCTATGAAAAAGTAGTTCAGTGGTTCTCAACCGATGTGTCGCAATACGCTGATGTGTCGCGAAATTTTGGAATTTAAAAAATCATGAAGAATTTAATAATAATTAGTTCAGAACGTACCAGCTAACACCCCAGCGGAGCAGTAATGCTCAGTGCTAAATAGAGTCATTATAAAAATCCATAGGTTTCACTATTATATCACTTATTATTATTATTATTATTATTATTATTATTATTATTATTATTATTATTATTATTATTATTATTTATAATTAAAATATCGAACATGTGTGTTGCGGTGTCCTGGACTTTCATTAAAGTGTGTAGTCAGTCAAAAAAGGTTGAGAACCACTGAAGTAGTTAATACAATTGAAGGTACACGGAAAGAAGGGGCTAATCGACATTTTACATTATTTTTTTCCAGGACAAGCAATTTAAAATGTTAATAGGGCCCTTCTTTCCTTGTATAGCTGTTTTTCTTGTGTAAGTTTCTCTGCTTCGAGTCACTGTTTACATAATATTCGTAGTGCATTTGAAAGTTCAAACTGGCACCAACAGGTAGTGTCCATTTAGGCTTTTTCGCAAAAAAAAATGCAATGAGCCCCTTTTTTTCATGTGTACTCTTCAATTTTGTTTCATTTCTTACTTTTCATATTTTAAAGCTTTTGCAAAGAATGTATTGATGTTTACATTTTATTTGGATGACATCGTTAGATTTGCATTGAAAAGTCATTAAGAATGGAAAAACAACAAACATTACATACATTTCAGTAATGTGTGAAATAAAGAATTGAAATGAAAGATGTTATGTAAATATTCAAACGATTGGAAAAATCACCATTAATCCCATAAAATCATTAAAAACTAATTCTGCACATGAAAAAACTAGATTGAAATCTTTATATGTGCATTTTTCGCAAACAATCAGAACAGAGTTCCAGGAGATTTTATTATAAGTTTATTTCAGGCAACAAACAGGAGAGTATGGCAAACATAGTAAAGTTTCCAACAAGGAAAAAAACACTACGTCAAGGTATTTTTTCTAAACTTTTGTACGTAATAAATTAAATAATCTTCATTTTATCAAATTAGATAGACAGAAATAGACCAATCAAACAACAACTGTAACTTTTATAAAGGTAAATTTATAAAGTTTCTCTGGATCTAGTTTCTTCACTCACAGAATTAGTTGCTGATGACTTTATATGTATGATAAATGATAGCTTTTTCCAATCTTTTGATATGTATATAATAATTATAAGATACTCTTCAATTCATATTTGTATTGCATCCTCCCGTTCACTTCAAACAGTGTAGAATAGATACGAAAATACATGAAATCTCAGAAAATCGATTACTAATACTTGTAAAGATATTCAAGGTACATACCGTTGCCAAGAACAAAGCCACAATTAGAAAAGACCTAATAAGTATATCCATATTTCCAATCTGTTTTCTTACATAGTTGAATGTTTTGTGAAAGGTGCGTGTTGTAGTAACAAGCTTACACAACGAAAATGTATATAACTCAATAGATTTCTCGTTATGCAAATATTTGTATTAAGAAAAATGCTTACAAGACTGAACAAAATGAGTGGAGAGTTGCACAAAAATATGAAACAGTTATTTATCCATCCCAGTTTTCTTTCTTGTGTATTTATTTGATACAAATATTTTCGCAAAGACCAATGTTTGATTGTAAAAATATAGTAGTTGATTAAAAATTGTTTCCTATTCTAAACTCCAAAGAAACTAGTACGTTCGATTTTTTTATTATTCCATCCTATAGTGTGTTTTAATTAAGATTTAAAGGAGAAAAATGTTCATGAATCAAAAAGAGAAAATAAATATTTTGCAAAACTTTTTATTACAATATCAAGAAATACCAAAGTAAATTATTATCTATATTTTGAGCATGAATGTAGTACAACGCATTCACTGTTTCTGTTTCAGTTTATAACACTGTAGAGAAACGTGGATATTATGATTATATTAATAGAAAAACGGACTGCAAATTACCTCACCGCCATGACTTTAAATTCTAAAATATAAAGACCTTTTATAGTTATGTTTTAATATTGATATATTCAAAATTAACATTTGAATATCTAAGGTGATTTTAATGTTAAATTGTGCAACAATATTAGAGTATAATAAAAAAAAAGTTCAAAGATGAGACCTATATCAATCGAAAATCTTATTGAGCTAAGCTCAATGATAGAGTAAATTCTTATTTATTTATTCATTTATTTATTTATTTGTCACCTATAACAGGACTGCTGTCCCAATTACAATAGGCTTACATGAATTAAATTATATTCAAATACTTATATGCATGTACAATAATAAGAATAAAAATAAAAATAAAATAAAACTAAAAGAGAGGAAAAATAGAAAGAAAAACGAGTAAATAAAAATAAAATAAAATAAAATAAAGAAAGATATACGTTTGATTGGCATTGGTATAAAGAAAAACAAAAACAATGTTACATCTATAACGTAATAGAAAAAAGAACTATGTATACAATGTTAGAATAATCATCTGACGCATTGCTTGTCTGATATTTGTTTCAACAATTGCAAATATAAAGGATATAATAGAGAAAATTATACAATATATACAATATTTTAATAATCATCTGACACACCTCTTATCTAATGTTTGTCTTAATAATTTCAAATATAAAATGTATGGCAAAGAAAGATCAATCTCTGGACTTTCCTTAGATACATTATTATAATTTCGACAAATTCTAATTAGGGGGGAATTCATATGCATAGAAGTTCTAGATTTTACAGTATAAAATAGCGATCTAGTCCGTAAGTTCATTTTGGCAGTATTAAAACTTAACTTACTTATGCATTCATGATGCCAGTATATCTATAATGCCATTCACCAATTTAAATAAGAAAATCAATTGAGATATTTCTCTTCGTGTAGTTAATGGCGAATATTTAAAAATGTCTAACAATTTGCTGTAAGAAACTCTCATGTCATAGGAATTCACCCTGTACATTTTAAAATACAAATATCGTAAAAACTTCTTTTGTATTTTTTCAATATTTCTTTCCTGTTGTTTATAGTAAGGAGTCCATACTATTGACGCATACTCTAACTTGCTACGTACTAAGCTATTAAACAAAACCGTACAAGCTCTTATGTTAGTAAATTCATTTGTATTTCTAATTAAAAATCCTAAAGATTTGTATGCCTCATTAATCATTTTATGTATATGCTGATTGAAGCATAGTTTAGAATCTATAAGGACGCCTAAATCCTTTACATGTCTACCTCTTTGTATTATAATGTTATTCATAGAATAATTGGAATTAGGTAGGGTTACCTTTCTCGAGAACGTTATTACCGAACATTTATTTATATTAAAAGGCAATTTATTGTCAATACTTCATCTGTAACAGCTATCTAAATCCATTTGTAACTTGATTACATCACCGTTGTTCTTTATTTCTTTATACAATTTCATGTCATCTGCATACAACAAACATTTGGAGTATTTTATAACTCGAGGCAAATCATTGATAAACAACAGAAAAAGTAATGGTCCAAGATTTGAATCTTGTTGTACACCCGATAAGACTCTATACTGTGACGAACTTAACTGATTATATAATACATACTGTACGCGATATTTCAGATACGATACCACTAATGTCAATAATTTATATGATAATCCAAAGGAAGATAATTTTCGTAGTAACATATCATGATTGAGTCTGTCGAAAGCTTTTGCAAAATCCGTATATATGGTATCAACCATAAAATTATTATTTATGGAATCTGAGATATTTTGGATAAATGTAATTAAGTTGGTCACAGTTGAACGTCCTGGATAAAATCCGTGTTGATATATGGATATGTATGATTTAACATGATTAAAAATTCTATTAAAAATTATGTGCTCAAATATTTTAGCCGGAGTTGATATAAGTGATATTGGCCTATAATTTTCAATTAAATTTGTATTACCTTTTTTCAGAATAGGACAAACTTTACTGACTTTCCACAATTTAGGAAATGTTGCCGTTTTCAATATTAAATTAAAAATATAATACAAAGGGGAAATTAAAATATCACCACAACCTTTGAACACATAGCTAGGAATAGAGTCTGGACCACTTACCTTAGATGGCTTTAGTTTTTTGATGGATTCTTTAATTTCAAGTTCAGTTATAAAATCAATTGTTAAATTCTGAGAAACTTCCATAGTACTTATATCAGGAATAACGTAAGAAGAAGAATCTGAACTATACACACTTCGGAAATACAGCACAAAACTGTCTGCAATATCTCTGTCAGAGTTCAACTTCTGATTATTGTAAAACATACATTTATTTACAAAATTATTATTTTTCTTGGATTTAATAAAATTCCAAAAACATTTAGAATTCTTATTTAGAGTATTTTCAGTTTGTAATATATAACTCTTGTACGCAGTGCTCAACATACGTTTTAGCTGTCTACGAAGTTCAATAAATTTATTATAGTTATACTCCGATTGAGTTTTGTGTTTTCTATAATAATCCTTTTGCTTGAGAATAGTAATAATTTCATGTGTAAACCAACAAGGGTAAGTACGTTTCTTAAATCTTAATCTTTTCTTTGGTACGTATCTATCAATAACACCATTAACTACTTCATAGAAAATATCCACGGCCTTATCAACGTTATTGGAGTTAGTTACTTCGTTCCAATTTTGTTTCTGTAATGATTTATGTAAATTGAAAAAGTCAACTTTACTGTAATCATATACAATAATAGGATCTGGTTTAATAGTAAACTTTGAACTCTTAATATAAAGTTGACAGGTTAAAGAGGGATGATGATAATATTCAGGTAATAAAGGAAATATACACTTAGATACATTTAAACCTCCTTCAATGTTAGAAAGAACTAAATCCAAAGTTTTTCCATTACTATTTCTCACTCTATTAAATGATTGTAAATTAACCAATGACAAGAAGTTGGCCAACGAAACGGTAATTTCTGGAATATTGAAATCACCGAAAATTAATAAGTTATTGTGCTGAATATCCTTAACCTGCTCGATTTTTGCAAAAAATTCTTGATATTTATCAACTTTTGTTTCCGGTGGAAAATACACTACAATTATATAAAAAGATTTATGTGCTAATACCAATTTTATGAACAGTATTTCAATTGTATCAATAGTTATTGGAATATTTTCAACAACAAAATCCTTGAGGACAGCAATCATAACGCCACCCTCATGGGTAAATTTCGAGTATATCGGTAAGAAACTAATTTTATAGCAGTAAACAGTATGGTATTCGTGGATGACATTAAGGTAAACAGCAGACTATCTATTATGGGCAAGCGGATGCTAAAATTTAACCTCTTCAACTCTTTTATTAAGACACTAGCAAAATGTCAGTGCACAGTATGCATAAGGGTTAAAGTTAGGGACTAGGGCTTATCTGTTAACGTAGAGAGAGAGGCAGAGCCGTAACTTAAAACTTTTCCTGAGCGAGGGCTGGGCCGTCCTAGAAAAAAAATATGAAATTTGGGTCTCCTAGATGCAAACCTTAATAAACGTTTAATTACTTTTAGGGGCCCCAGTTGATGTTTTACCGAAATAAGGGCCAGATTACATTTATGCTTCATTTAGGGAAAATTATCTGTTCGGATGATGGGGCAGCAGCAGTATCTTACGTTAAATTCTTTTGATATTGACCCATTCCATGCTTCGCTAGTTAAATTTAGGGAGTAATATTTGACTCAATGTTTAAAGAAATATAGGCTACTTCTGGAGGTCGAATAGTGGGCATTTTACTGAACTAAGCACCGAGTACATTTTTATTTATTTATTTATTATTTTATTGTGGTTTACTTATTTCATGCTTCATTTATACAGTACCTTCATTTTCGTATCATATTATATGGAGTAACAAAATTTTGTTGAATTCCCCCCTCTCTCGAACGGCAGGGTGTTTAAATGGGTGCAGTAGTCCCCCCAAACACAAACACAAGTTACGGAATTGGAAAGAGGCTGCTGGAAGAAAGAAATTTCATGAAAATTGTGAATTCTTATGCCATATTATTAAATATAATGAGAAGTACGCGTTGATTGAATATAAGCAAAAATGCCATGAATATTGTTGAGAGAAAAGAAAATTACATATAAATTTATTTTCTTGCTAAGGTTAAGATCCGCAAAGATTTTAAATTGTTTATCTTCAATGTAATTGTTTAACTTCGCAGTGATTAGGCCCTAATCTTCGGTGAGTGTACGTTTCATGATAAGTGCCGAAGATTTTCAATATTTCTCACAAAGAAAATTCACTTTCAAATGAAAAGATCATGCTCTATGACACTTAATGTCTTATTTAATTACATGCAATGTACAATATAAAAAGGAGCATAGTACTAATGTGTATTCTTTATTTTTTATATGCATATTTTAATGATGCACATATCGACGGTGTTAAGATAAAACGTCGTAAGCCTCATTTCCAACTTTTTTTCAGGAGAGCAAAAAAATAACCTCTAAGTTCCATTTACATCCTTGCAATACACAAGTATAAAAAGTGGTTTATTTGCCTTAATAATACACACAAGCTTACAATATTTTTGTCACCTATGGCCTTACCTATAGTAAGCTGAATAATACCGGTATAAAAATCCACATTTTCGTTTATTTATTTATTTATTTATTTTAGGATTGCAACCTTTTAAGTTAACACCTCGATATGTATAATCATGTGTTATACAAATTAAAAGTCATGCAGAAATCTTTAAAATTCAAACAATAGTCAGTCTTACACACGGTTATACATATGAAAGACTTGTTGATTCTTTTTTATCTTATTACTGTTCAGGCCCGTAGCTAGGAAATGACCAAGAGGTTGAACCCCCATGCAACTGTCTTTAATGCTCTTGAAACTTTCATTTCTGCATTGGTAGATATATAGTGCATGTACAAAAAATAGTGTGAGTAATGTTTCTTCTCTATTTGTGGGTCTTCTATATTTTCCACTTGACATCATCAGACTTGTATATAAAACTTTTTGCAACAGTAAAGAATAATCTTCTAATGGGCTATTGGAATCAATCGCACATAAGCGAAATTGATTTTGATTTTCTTAGCTCTACAAATACTTTCCAGGATCACAAATTTATGAACTTATACAATTTTAAAACACTAAATGGTATTAAAAATGAACTTGGCAGAACATTACATCTAGTTCTTGCAAATATCAATGATATTGAAGTGGGACATGAACTTCAATCATTGGTAATTGAAGTTGCTCATCATCCTGCTTTATTTATTGACTTTTGCTACAGGAAGGGAGTCTATTCTGAATGTGAAATATTAAATCACATTTAAATCAGATTATATCTTCCATAAAGCTAATCACTAAGAGCTAATCACTTAAAGCTAATTAGAGAAATGACATCCGTAGAATTGGAAACAGTGTAGCAGTTCTACGGTTTACGAAGCTGTTGATGCTTCCCAGGGGTAAAAATGAGGGAGAACGCGGGGAAACGCCGTCCCTCACCTCCGAAACATACCTAAGGCGTCCCCCAGTTCCTAAAATAATAATAATAATACAATGGGCAAAGACAAGCAGGTTCACAGCGTGATGTCATGCCGCTACCTGCCGTCCCCCTAACTTTTCAGATCCACTTTTACCCCTGATGCTTCCTATAAAATAATGAATATATTTCCGGCAAATGTGTACCACGCAAGAAAATTAATCAGAAATATCTTGTTTGATTCACGCATAAAAAGTAACCAAAATAATAAAGTACAAAGGGCATCTTCGAAGGAAATGGAGACAAGTAGTTGGGACATTACCTATCATTTAAAGAAATTAGGGTTGTAGACAACGGGAAGTTTCAAGCGCTTATGATAGATACATAAGTGATTGCGAATCCAGCATTAATGTAAATCCAACGTTTTTTGGACTTGCGTTTAAAAAAAAAAAAGCAATTCCAATAACAGTATCCTAACTGATGAAGAACGTCAATTAAACACCAAAATAGATGTTGCTAATGCATTATGCAAAACTTTCAGATCTCAAATAACAAATCTAAGTATGATCTTGAGCCTATTTTTTTTTTTTTTTTACTCAGTTTATATTTACTAATGTTGAAATGGAATAAATCATAGATGCTATCAAAAGGCTTAGACCTCAAACCTCTTCAAGAACTGTCAAAATGTCGTCAATTATCATCAACATTTTGCTCTTAAATACCCATTACAGACGATATTTAATAAGCCATTAGCCAGTTTTCACTTTCCAACTAGATGGAGGACGTTGATGATAACTTGCCCAATTCCCAAGGCCAATGAAAATAATATTAATATAAAAAGTTACAGACCAGTAGCAAGACCTCTGCACCCACGAAGACAATTGAGATTATTATTATTCAGAAATATATATATACTCACACATTTATCCAACTATTTTACAAAGTCAACATAGTTTACTACCCAGAAAATAAACAGTAAATAATTTCAGGAAGTCCACTCACTCAAACTAGCAACAGAAATTGATAACAAAATGAATATCATGGTGTTCAAATCACTATTTCCTAAGTTATAAGTAAAATAATAAGTAGCAGTATGACAGTATATACAATGTAAACTAAACTTTTTAATAAGCTAAATTAAAGCAAGCCTGTGCTTACATATAGCATTTTACCCCTGAAATAAAGTGAAGTGTATATTTTAGGACGAATGAATAGTTGAAAATAGAAATATTTAAGTCTTCACATTTGTCAAATATAAAGTAATTTACTTTCATTTTAGCATCCTGAGCATTATACTAACATCTAGTCTCAACTGCATTGCGGGTAGTCTGCAATCAAGGATATCTACAATTACTCCCATAGGAATATATGGGGAACTGATTTTTGATTTGCATATATTGGAATCAAATGGATGAATCACCTCCATTAATGAACTCTTTTTCTTTTTTTTTTTAATTTTTGACCCTGTACTTCCTGGTCAAAATGGATGGTGAGCCATCAAGTAGTTCTTCACCTTTTGTGTCTTCCGGATGAACTCACAAACAGACAGAGAACCTTTGATAAACGAAGCTCCTTAAAAAACAAATGAAGGGCGATATTTCACGACTATATGTAAGTTTTACTTCTAGTACAGGTCAAATCAAAATGATGGACCCGATTTCAGAAATTTATTTTGTGAAATCTACCTAATAAACATATTGTGAAACATCCGTTTCGAAAGACTAACTTTCAAAGTTTATGTTCCACGCAGTGTTGCCACTTTCTACTGCTAAGAGTCAGCACCGAGCAGGTAAGAAAAATGGCGTTGACTGGAGATGTGTGCTTGATTACTATGTAAACAAGTCTGTGATTAGTGTGCAACGTCATTTCCATACCAAATATCGGAGAGACTCACCTGCAGGGAAGACCATTCATAACACCCTTCCAAAAACATTGGATGACCTGCATAACCGTATTGCTCACATTGACCACAAGATGCTACAAAAGGTTTGGTAGGAAATAGACTATCGGTTGATGAGTGCCATGTTACGAGAAGTGCTTACATCGAACACTTGTAATATGTTTGAAGAAAACTTAGACAGTTTACCTTTCTTAGCCTTAAAATAACAAGTTTATTAAATTTCACAGAATACATTTCTGAATTCGGGCCCATCATTTTGACTTGCCTTATATATTTGCTCCTCATGCTTCCCTTCACATCTGTCGCCACTGAATGTTTATTATAAAGTGAAAAAGCAATATCGTGACATCCCAATGAAAAAACAGAAAAGTTTTGCAATGTATACAGAAAAACAGACTTAAATAGTTTTTTTTTTAACGCTCTTTTCCTGACATTCCATATTCTTCCTCTTTCTCCCTGCAGTCTTCATTTGAATTATAGAAAAACATACGTCTTACAGATTCTCAATAATTATTATATTAAAATTTTCTCTTTGCCTTAAAACACTTAAACAATTCCATTTTCTCTGTAACTTTGCTTCATTAAACTCTCTTATACCGATATGAAATGTGCTATTTCATAAAAAGAAATTAATGGTCTATATAGATATTTCTTTGCTGGTAATTTTTTTTATGGAATAGCAGTTTCAGTTTTTGAAGTTATTTCTCTACACGAATAAATATTGGAAGTTAATTGTAATTACACATAAAGGAGTATGTTTAATCAGTATGCTTACGTGAAATTAATTGTATTGTGAATAAAGTAGTGTTGATAGCATAGTAAAGAATGCTAATACTTTTTGCGTCAATATTATTTTTAAAATGTTCATTGTTACAATCAGTAGAGTTAAAAGCGAAGGACTTTCTTATATTTTGGATGTTCCTACTACCTACAAAAGAGGTAATGAAACTTTTTCTTTGCAGAAATCTGATAATACTCTCCTAATATTTCTAACTCACTAAAATAGTTGTTCATACATTCAAGTTATTATAACTTTCATATTTGTAACTGGCAGGTGTATAGAAACAAGTTGTAAAGAATTTTATGGTTTGTTTTCATAAGATTGGGTCAACTTTTCTCCATTTTTTTAAACAAAGAAATTGATAACACGTTATCAAATAATTGAAATGTAGTAAAACACTAAAAATACTTTCTTTTTGTGTTATAGTAAAGGTTTGTAGTTATATATCAGAGTGTGGCACAAAACAATGTAACATGTAACAAACTTTTAAAATCTCATATATGAAACCGATATGAAAGATGCAAATGACAAGCAGCAAGGAAAGAAACATATTGTCCTTATTAAAACCAGTGATATATCGTAAATAAATGGCAAAACAACATTTTTGCAATATTTCTTATATTCTTTAAAGTTAAGTTACTTTCATAGACAGAATATTGCCCTATATTTTTGAATCCAAGACGACTCCGAATTCAAAACGAGCCCCATTTTTTTTTAACAAAGGATTTTGAAAAACCTACAGTACATACTGGAAAGATTGTTCAGAACTTACCATGAAAATAACTCAAAAATCTGATCAGATACAGACCTCCGTTAGTCTTCCTCACTGGGAGGATTAACTGAATCTTGAGTGTTACTGCCAGTGCCATTTTGATCTTGGATTTCTTCCCACACAAGATCGCTCTTAGTTTCACATTATATGTCGCGAAAGCAAGACGACCCCATCTTTTGAATTGAAATTGAGGCAAATAAACTTGTCTTCGATTCGGAAATACAGTATACGATATATTGTTTACTTATTGAAATTGAACTGGGAAAATGCTAAACACTCAAAGGAAAATGACAAAATTTGTATGACATATTCCTAATAAGAAATAAACACAGAACTCAATTTTTTAAAAAAGTGCTCAACTTCTTGCAGTAATTGGATATGCCTCCCCCTTCCGTTTTTTCATATAAAAATTAGGCAATTTACAGAAGTGAGGTAAGAAATGATTATGTGGAGTTCTTGTGTGATGTTTAGGTGTGTAAATTTGGCTGTAAAGTTATGTTTAACACGATAAAAGATAAGTAGAAGTGGGTACTATTTGGAAGACGCGGAAGATTTCACTGATACAGCAGCATGGTAGTTGTATAGGTTGGCGAATCGGTGCGTTGAATGTGATATTTCCGCATTAAGTTTTACAGAATTATATAAGAATAATGAAGAGAATCTATTGAGTTTTTTTAATTAAAAGCACGGATTACAGAATTTAAGTGATGATTGAAGCCTCTATGAGAACCGGTTCCAGTCACTGTTAGTCTAACTAAAATCTTATCGGAAATCTAATCTAAACTTAGCTAGTCTAACATAACATTTTTTAATGTTTTAAATGCTTTTTGTAGGTCTGAAACTGGAGGGGCACCTCTAAACGTAAGCCCAGTAATTTCGTGTGTACAAATAATCAGGCGTTTAAGTTTTTCTTCATAAAGAACTAGGAATTAATGGTTACTCTTTCGGAATCACTGGCATATGGTTTAAATGCCATTTATTTATTTATTTACAAACATAATTCCAGATACAGCTGAACGCCAATTTACACTGGAATACCTAACAAATCTAAGAGATGATGAAATAATAATAATAATAATAATAATAATAATAATAATAATAATAATAATAATAATAATAATAATAAATAACAACATCAAGTAATAACAAGAAAGATTGCCAATAGGTGACTAAAATTTATTCATTAAAATTTAAACTCCAAGTTATTACTCCAAAGACTTAAATAAATAACATTACCACTATCGCCCTAAAAAAAGAAAAAAACTTTTTTTAAAGTAAATTTTTAAATGTGCATGAAGAGTCTTGTTAAAAAGAACTTGCCTTAAACTCCAACCATTCCACGTTTTCTCGACTTGATTTATTTCCTAACTTTGCTCTGTAGATTTCCTGTAGCACTCCTGCTCTAGAGATAGACCAGAAGGACTAATTTTTACCCGCCGAATCCTATGTTCCGCCTCTTGAGTCTTTGTGATGGGGGTAAAATAGAGATATTAGCCAATGCCTACGCCAGCTCCCAATATAAATAGAGGACCGCACCTTCACTCCTCTGCTCTAACCGAAGGAATGATAAGATTCGCGGTCTTTCCTTGCGCCCACAATACCGTATATGACGGCATAAGAAAAACAAATTAATTAAATGTCAATAACTAATATTATTTTTATGTTTAATGAGATATTTTACAATATGTACTTGTCTTTTTTATATCAATATTACACTGGTCTCAATATTTCAATCAGCGATTTTCTCAAAAACGACTCTAAGGATTTTATTCATATTTCATAAATCAATTTTTACATAATAATCCCACACCGTGGTATAAGTAATTTCTCTCTGAAAAATCGAGGATGGGTAGTTTAATCTTGGGATGGTTTTTTTCAGACAGACGATTTTCTCAAAAAATGACAGAAATAATTATCTTCATATTTCATAACTAAATATTTATGAACAATCTGATATGTGATAACTCATTTTTCCTGAAAATATATGGGAAGTAGTTTATTCTTGGAGATGAGCTTTTTCCAGATGATTTGCTCAAAAATTGCTCAGGTGATATTGTTCAAATTTCATAAATAAAAAAAATCATTAATAACTACAATGTTGCTTCAACTACTTCTTACGAATGAATTTACAAGGGATGAATTTACTCTTGGGGTGAGTTTTTTTAATATAGTTTTGTGAAATATAACTTGTGCGATTCTGTTATTTTTATATACAAATATTTCGTTAATAATCCTAACATATGGTAAAGTCATTTTCTTGTGGAAAAATCTACAAGGGAATATTTACTTTAGTAGGTCAGTTTTCTTTGTGCAAAATTTTCCTAAAACGCCCTATAATTTTGTTCATATTTCACAACAAAATGTTTCGTTAATAACTGCAGCACAACATGATTTAGCTTAAGGAATTGGAGAGAGAAAGTTCAGTGCCCTTGCCCATACCTTTTATTATAACTGAATTCCTTTCTTAATAACAGATTCATTCCAAGGTAATTAAAAGTTTTTATTATTATTATTATTCTCGCGTGTAATCTTATTCACAATGACTTCAGATGGTAAATAGCTTATCCACTTTTTTTAATTTATGCAAATTATGAAAAGTATTCTGTTATTGGAAACTCAAATAAAAGTAAGTACATATTTTATTACGTATATCCTAATCATAAACGAAACCTTAAAAATAACATTTTCTTATTTGCAGGTATGCAAAGGAAACCGAACGGAAGAATCAGTATTTATCCCTCCAAATTGTGGCAAGTAAACCTGAACCATTTCCATTATACCAACAATGCACAAACAACCATATTTAGCTTGAAAAGGGTCAATAAAATATACAGTAAAATTAGTTCATGGGAGATTTGCAAATCCACTAATGCATCAAGTAATGTGATTCAAATGCAGAAAATAGTATTAAGTAAGACATAGGAAAGAGCTTCTATTAACGCATTTCCAATTTGACAAGTATATTAAAATTATATGTTGGATACTTTCATGGCTGAATAGGTAACAAGCAGTTATTCGTTCCTTGCAGTCATTGTTCGCTTTGCTGTCCACGTGAAATTAGAATATGTGCTTGTATAGCAGGTGTCAGCACACACTAGACTTTCCCACACACCTGCACGTCTGCACTCTGCAGATACTTGCGCACGGCTGCTACTATATATCGGAGACTGAAACCCTCATCGCTGAATTTTATCGCCTCTATTCATCTCACCTCTGCTTTTTTTCCGACACCACTGAAGATGTTCTCGGTGATGAGTAGGTATCAGGAATGTAAGAATGTAGACCTGTCTCCAAGCGTTTACATTCTTGGCCACGGTGACTAATTTTACTGACAGTTTCCGTCCTGCCAGTTAGGGTAGCCCGAACAATCTTTCTGCTCAGGCGCTCTCCGGACCGGTACGTCGAAGAACACGTCAACAGTGAGAACCTCTACCTCCCATCGTGTACACCACTGATAAATCACTAACACATCACAACCTATACGTGTGGCAATTCTGCGGAGGACTTTGCTTTTTTGCAGCCTTACTATACGCCCACTCTATGTGTCATTTATTATATATTATGCACTTGCTGAAATTGCAACAAAGAAGGTGTCTTCTTGGACTTGCAAACACACAATAGTTTAGTACATAGAACAACATTCTTTGTGATATCCAATATCTTTCAAACTACTTGCAACATACACTTCACAGACACTACGATCATCCTACCATCTGGCCGATGTGTTGGGCAATTAAAACTTTAAGGTCAATATGCCAAAACAGTATTTTCAGCAGCTGCTGTTCTCTTATACTCTTTTATTCGCTATAAACAATTGTACATTCAGGTGTTTTGTTGCACACTTCTAATTTAGATAAATTAACCCTTAAACTACGGATGTAAATCTTTAACTTTTAAACTACGGAGGCAATTTATCTTTAACCTTTAAACTACATTTAAAGCGTTTTCGTAAGGGTTTACAAAGAAGTCCATTTCTTCACTTCTATTTATCGAAGACACATGAAACAAAACGTGTTAAAAAGTTATTGCAGTACCATTTCGAAATCGAAATATCCGTAGTTAAGACACGAAACAGGGTATTTTGAAAACAAAATATGCCGTAGTTTAAAGGTTAATTTTTTTTCGGACAACCATTAATGAAGGACACAATTAATCAGGGCTTATTTATTTATAAAAAGTGTAATTAATATCCTTTATCAGTGTGCAAAATTTGGACATCTTCAGTTTTACAATTCTCGAGACATAAACAGTGAACAAAATTCATAAGAACTTGGAACCGTGTTTCAAATACTGGTGCAACCTAACTCTTGTTTCTTCCCACTCCATCAGTTAGCTTCCTAATGTCTGCTGTAGCTAATTTTATAGCAAGATACATGTGGCATATTGGATTATGCTTTTCGTTTATGGCATAGTGAAATGTGTTGGTTGGTTTATCTGAGAGAGTAGCCAGCTGTTTAAAAATTCATTCAATATTGTCATTTTTCTTTTTCGTTTTCTTTTTCTTTTTTTCTTTTTTTTTTTTTAAAAGAATGTTCATATGAATTTCTATAATGTGTCAATACCTTAAATTGTCTTCCATTTTCACTGAAGTGAAGAAAGAGAATAAGATTGGGTGAAATATAATTATCATATACTGCAATCGTAACTTTAAATCAACGATTTGTTGATCTCCAAAAGTTTAGATGGATAAGAGTCGTATAAGAATTACATTACTATACTACTCTATATAAAAATAAGATTGTTATTTCTTAAAATTTAACAGCATGTGGACTGACAAATAGAAATCTTCGTATTGTTGGTGGTTTCGAAGCACCGGCACATTTCTTGCCATGGATGGTTCTTACTTTTTACTTTGTGGAAGCGGAAAACTTAACAAAGGGAATTATGTGTGGAGGCTCACTCATCAATAACAGATATGTCCTAACAGCTGGGCATTGCGTTATTCCGTAAGTCATTTATTTATTATTCATAAGCTATTAACATTTTGAAAGTGCCCATATTTTCTCTGTAAACCAATACATTTGCTTAATTCCAAAGTTGAATATTTGAAATTGCTTTACTTCAATACCTTGCACTTTTAAACGTGTTTTTCTGTTTTGTTATTGTCGCAACTTAACGGATTTAGAAGCGTGGCCATAGATTTTCTGATGTAGGTTGTATTGACATTTTGACCAGTTGCCCGTTTGCACAGGGTTATCGTAGAGAGTTGAGATTTGTTCTATCTTGTTTTATTTAACAATAGCTTTCATACAATATGCTATTTGAGCCCCGGTTCCATTTGCAAATTTTGAGTTGGACCCCGCCTGGGACCCTACGAGTGCCCCGGGGACATAAATTTTTCATTCAAAAGGTGCTGTGCTCCCCATACTAATTTGATATGTGTTCGTTTAGTTTCCTTACCTGACCGTTTCCGAAAAATCTGACCCGGAATCTGATTTTGTAATGTATAATATGGAGCTCAATTTCTAACTTTTCACGCTTATATCTTCGCAACGGTTGCGATCGAGGATGTATCCCTTTTCGTGTTATGTTCTTTTGGGACAAGGTATCCAACGGCCATAGTCTCGACTCGAAGTCAGAGTTACACTTGGATAGATTCCCTCATAAGATAAATTATAATAACATGCCATATAACATGCCATTCTTCTGTATGTACCAGTGCAGCCCTATCACATATTTACAAAAAACAGAAAAAATCCTATTGAATACTACAATAGGGATATAAATATCAAATATAAGATAATACATAATTAACCCTTGATATTCTTAAAACTTGACAAGAAATTTATAAAATTTGTAGAAGAATTTCCTCAAAAGATATAGCTACAAAATGTGAAGTATTGCACTATTCTCGCTGTTTCTCGAAATAATTATGAGACAATATCCTATTTATAAACGACAAACGTGTGCAGGCAATTAGCCGGTTTAAACTATTGTGACCATTCAATTGCAAATTAAGAACTGTTTTGCTTGAATTTATATGAAATAAGAAGAACCGTAATAATATTTAGATTTTACCACAATTAGATCCTATTAATGTAATTGTATATTAGTTGATGAATAGACTCAAAACAAAAATTATAATAAAATAAATTAAATAAAATTGTTAAATTTAAACAAATAAAACTTTTAATATTGCATGATTTGAATCTCCAGTACCACCAGGGTGACTCAGGTGCAAGAACTAGTAGTATTTATTTTCAATGTTTTTTTTTTTTTTTTTCAGAGAAAATGTCGGAATTATTGCACTTTTGGGTTTACCATCTCCAAGAGATGAAGCAGATAATACTGTCGTTGATATGAAAGTTGATTATTGGCTACGTCATAAGGATTTCCGTTTTACAACGAAGAAGATTGTTTCAGACATTGCGCTTCTTCATTTGGAACGAGAAGTTACAATTAACAGATATATCTCTCCAGTGTGTTTAGTTACAAGTTTTCAAGGTAATAGATTTATACTACTACCAAAAAGTACTTACTAATAATATTCTATAAAACTACTTTTACATATTTTTTTTACTGAAATGATTTGCTTAACAAAATCATTTAAGAGAATTATTGAAATGGATGTTTCTAAAGTTTTGGGGAACTGGGCATATCCACAATTGAACACACATTACATTGTTTTTGATCACTCGCCTAATGTTCCTCATAGAAGAGGTTCGACTGAGTGAACTACAAAATATTCGGGTATATACCTAGGTACTAGTCAATAGCCATGATAATTGCTCTGCAAAATGGAGCTCCATTTTAGGCTCTGCAGAAGGATCCTACAGGCTTTATCACTCCTAATGGATGTAACTGGCACCACTGAAAACGAGAGTAAGTATAACTTGAAATCATGTCAACTATATTTTTCCCGCTAATTTTCAAATTCTAAAGACAACCAGAAATAATTATATCAGACTTGTGACATGTGTGTAAGAAATAAGTTTTCATTTTCTGTTTGTGTTAGTAGATTTTTAGGCTAAACAATCGTATTTACCTTTCATAACACAGTTTAAAATTTCGTATTGAGTGATCGTGCCTTGCCACACTCGGAAACACTGCTTTAAATATTTCAAAGCAAATTTACTTTCAACTTAGCAGTAAGCAAAAATCTATTTATTTAATAAACACCTATTTAGATTGATTTCTATAGACTATATAGGGCGAGAAATACAGTTTAAATTGAGACCATGAATCAAACTCAGGGGCGTGTTGTTATGAGTCTTCCGTCTAGGTATATTACTATTAAATTTGTGTCAAAGTTTATATATCCAATATTGGAGATAAATGGCGCCACCTCCAAAAATTTTTGGATACTATCGGTACTTCTACCTTTCGTTACACTTGGTATTATTTCATACGATCTGGTGCCATAGGAAATAACGTACGTCTCTGATTATATAGTCGACTGTGATTAGTTCTTTTTAGGGATGGTACCGAGACCGAGACTAGTCTCGGTCTCGTCTCGGTATCGTCTCGAATTATCGAGACGAGACCGAGACCGAGACGGCCTTTTATATACCGAGACGAGACCGAGACCGAGACGACCTTTTATTTACCGAGACGAGACCGAGACCGAGACGGAGCTCTATAAATCGAGACGAGACTTAGGTCAGTCTCGAAAGTCTCGGTCTCGTCTCGAATATTGATATAGACAACTATTAAGATTGACCTTTGCTCAAAATTTCTTTCGTTGCTGTATTAGGTAATATGGGAACAGTTGACTAATGTTCAGTGGCGTATTTAGCGAATGGCTATCGGACTGAAGCTCCTCCTGAAATAGATTTGTGATCATTTTTTCGCATTGCACGTACAACATAAATATTTCTTACTCGTTCTCAAGCCTCTCCCGAAACAAAATCCACTGCTGATGTGGATAGTCATCTCTGTCTCTCTCTCCCTCTATCAATATATATATATATATATATATATATATATATATATACAAGCGGATCCAGGATATGATCGAGGGAGGGGCTAAACCATAGTTTGACATTTTATCCAGTGTAAAGAAAGAAGTAAGATTGAAGCCCATTTTATACAGTGTATAGCTGAGCGTCAAGGTGAGGTATAACCCCTTTAACATTCCCCTTGGATCCTCGCCTGTATATCATATCTAATATAAGTAAAAGAAAGAGTTTGTTTGTCTGTGTGTCTGCGTGCCTGTATTTCTGATTACCTGTGTGCGGCCTGAGGACCAGATGAGAGTCCAAGAGTTACGAAATTTGGGTGACAAGTATCATGTCCCAGGCCTCAGACCAAGAAGAAGGTTTTTTTTTTATTTTGAATCAGGAGGGGCGTTTACCGGGACATGTAAAAGTAGTAGAAAATGACCGATATTAGTGTCGAATACATAGTTTTCATAGTCGCTGAGATCAATGATGATACTGCCATTAACGATGACTTTCAAAGTCAACTACCAGTGCATGCGGGCCGTGGTTCACTTGCGGGGGAGGGGAGTACCGAGACGTAAAAATAATACAAAATGACCGATATTAGTGTCAAATAGTTTTCGCATTTTCTGACAAGTAAACCTTACGTTTGGGTGAATCGAGTTGCTGACTGAGACACATATGAAAAAGTAGTACTAAATGTGGTAAGTATTTCAGTGAAGTTTTAGGTGCGAAGCTCCAGGGGTTTAGGAGATACAGCTACCAGAACATCACATGGAAGTACACAATAGTCTTCATACAGTTGGAGGTAAAAGCCCTGTAAGACCTCTTGTAACGACAAAAGGTGAATAACAAATATATGGGTACATATTAGGACTAGGGGGAAGTCATATAGTAAGGGTATACCTGACGGCGGCCATCTTGAAATCCGCCATTTTGAATTAAAGTTAAGTTTTTAAAATAGGAATAGGGTCATGTGATACATGATTTAAGGCTCAAATTTAATCAGAAGAACAATGGTGACGTTAATTTTGATTTACGCGCAATTGTTAAAAAGTTACAGGCAAATTAAATATTGTTGCAGCATATGTATTAGTCCTTTATCCCACCTTGTAAATTTTGTGTTAATGATAATAATTAAATAAAAAGGAGGTGGATAAATATTAGGTCTATGGTAAGAGTTGCCTTGATGGCGGCCATGTTCAAATCCCCCATTTTGAATCAGACAAAAGTTTTAAACAAAACGCATGACAGTGACACCATATTAATAGCAAATTTTACCGTAAATCCAACAGTATAACCATTTTTGCTTTATCATTAACCAGCACAAAAGTAAATGGGAATAGAGTAATGCAATAGATGACTTCGGGCTAGAAGTTAATCAGAACTACAATGGTGGCGTTACAATGTTAGTTGTTTGATGCTGTACTTGCACGCCATTTCGTTGTTTTTCGTGTATCCTGTTCACATCTATTCCTCGCTCGCTCTTGTCATTGGATCGCTCCTTACGATTACTGCTTTGACGGAATTGTTAACGACAAATGTGTGAAGTGTAACTCGATTGCCTTTGTCAGGTGTGCTCACTGTGAGCAGAGCATTTGTGCAAGTCATGCACTCTTTTCTGAACTACATATCGATTGTACTAATTGAGGACTTTTCTGGAAGAAAGACCCAAGTTCAATTATGACTCACTTCCACTTTGGTCATTTTTTCTTAAATTAGCAACTTGTTTATGCGATAACAAATGCTGGTTCATGATAAAGTAAAAATGGTTATACCGTTGGAAATTTGCTATTAATAAGGTGTCAATGTCATGCGTTTTGTTTAAAACTTTTGTCTGATTCAAAATGGGGGATTTGAACATGGCCGCCATCAAGGCAACTCTTACCATAGACCTAATATTTATCCACCTCCTTTTTATTTAATTATTATCATTAACACAAAATTTACAAGGTGGGATAAAGGACTAATACATATGCTGCAACAATATTTAATTTGCCTGTAACTTTTTAACAATTGCGCGTAAATCAAAATTAACGTCACCATTGTTCTTCTGATTAAATTTGAGCCTTAAATCATGTATCACATGACCCTATTCCTATTTTAAAAACTTAACTTTAATTCAAAATGGCGGATTTCAAGATGGCCGCCGTCAGGTATACCCTTACTATATGACTTCCCCCTAGTCCTAATATGTACCCATATATTTGTTATTCACCTTTTGTCGTTACAAGAGGTCTTACAGGGCTTTTACCTCCAACTGTATGAAGACTATTGTGTACTTCCATGTGATGTTCTGGTAGCTGTATCTCCTAAACCCCTGGAGCTTCGCACCTAAAACTTCACTGAAATACTTACCACATTTAGTACTACTTTTTCATATGTGTCTCAGTCAGCAACTCGATTCACCCAAACGTAAGGTTTACTTGTGAGATCAATGGTGAAACTCCGATCGCATTAACCTCCAAATTCACCCCCATTCAGCTGCGGGCCGGAGTTCACAGGAGAGATACCGAGACATGTAAAAGTAATCCAAAATGGCCGATATTAGTGTCAAATGTATACTTTTTGCGGTCGCTGAGATCAATGGTGTCACTTCCATTAGCGATGACTTTCAAATTCAGTTACCAGTGCATGCGGTCCAGGGTTCACCTGCTGGGGAGGGGGTGCCGAGACATGTAAAAATAATACAAAATGACCGATATTAGTGTCAAATACATAGTTTTCGCGGTTGCTGAGATAGTGATACTCCCACAGGCCTTGACTTCCAAATACTGGTCCCATGAGGAAAATGGGTATTTCATCAAGTTATATATAATAGTCATATATATTAAAAATGCTGAATTTTTTTTAACATGCTGTGTGAAATATGGAAGGGGAAATTCTTCTAGATACTCTGCAATACCACTAGATAAACAAGCAATGTTGCCAACGCAACATAAAGTTGTAATTTCTCAAATTGCACTATGTTTGATATTACATATTTATGTTCAGTTAATTTAGTTTAGTGCATGGGTTTTCTCGGGGTTCTCCCGTTTCCTCCCACTTTCTTCATTCCACCATTTCATTCATCTCTCATCATCACAGTCTCCTTTAGCCTAACCGGCATAAACGTGGGACGTAAAACTCAAAATTTTCATTTCTTTTTTAATTGAGTTTAACGCCTCTTTCAGCAGTGAGATTATATGAGACTGAACCTACTGATTAACGCTGAATCTAAACCACGTGATCTCCCGCCGGGAATCTAACGCATAGGCTAACTGCTTAGTCACGAAAGAGCTCTACATATTTCTAATTTAGATATTAAATAAAACCATAATACCACATACATTATTCAGTGTAACAAAGAACAATACAGTATCACTAACATCAACATTTTGGAGATCTCTAATAACTCAAATGACATGAACATTATAACATTAGTGTTCAGTAGTTTTAATTACAACAAGTCTCAGTTACATTATTTTAAGCAGTGTTGCGAACTTAAATAAATTGCTAAATATTATTATAAATATAGTGCAAATAACGTAGCTAAAGTGCAAAATGTTTTAAAATTACTCGTAATTTGTTTTATGGTGCAAGAATGTTTGCAAAACACGATGTTTTTCATAGTCTTTGGGCTACTTATAATGTTAATGTCAAATTTTTCGTTCCAGCAATACATGTAAAAGCAAATTGTATTTGAAATTAAATGCAATTGATAACTTTTCAGTAGCACTAGTTGTTCTCCCTAAGCCTTAGGCCTGGTGTATTTTTTAGATTAAAACACTGCTTTATTAAAATTTTAATTACACCCTAACTGCATTTCATTTGTTATAGTTTGACCACCGACCACCTCAAACTCGATCCATACCATATAGCTAAATGCAATTATTCAAAGACTTACAGTTAGTAATACACATTGTGTTGATTTTTGGTTTGTTTTGTTTTAGTTTAACGTCTCACGATTATGCTAAACCAAAATCAAGCGTACTAGCCATTACAGCAAATGGGGGTTCTTACATTGTGTTGATTTAAATAACTGAGTCAGTGTTGCCAGATCCGAAGATCAAAAAGTAGCGTGTCTGTTCTCCAAAAGTAGAGGATATGAACTATTTGTAGCCCAAATATATAGAAATGAATTATTTGGCAACTAATGACTGGTACTAATGAAATAATGTTTAAAATAGACCGAAAAAATGTGATGGACATATTGCAAGACGAAATTATGATCGATAGACGAAAACAATTTTAGATTGGATACCACGTGACAAAAACAGCCTAGGAAATGTCCGCATACAAGAAATTGTGACAAAATCAGGAACCACTGGGGAGTAACCTGGAAAAGAATTACCCAAGATAGATAGTTGTAGAGAAAACTTGGGAAGACTTCATCCAGCAGTGGATTGATAATGCTTGATTATGATGATGGTGATGATTTTATATCGAGATCTCAGAGGTAAACTAAACCAAGTCATAATTTCGTAATTTTACAGGAGAAGCGAAAAACCTTAACTAAGATCTATAATACTGTTTTTCAAACTATACTAAGTAGTTACAAAGTAGTAAGATGGCTTTAGACTTACATTATTACACCACTAGAAAGAACATAGTCTATTTAAAAAAAATATTCTAACTCAATTTGAGCAAAAAGTGACTTAACATAGTCTACCACTAATGTTCATATATATATATATATATATATACTGTATAAATTTACTAGGTAAGTTAGGGTAAAATTGGATCCAAAATTTAACGAAAGTCATACAGCGAAAAAAAAATATTTTTGACTATTTAATACTTCATGTTGCTGCAAAACTACGAAAATGAATACAAAAGAAAACTAGAATGTTAAGAATCACTTGTTTTGGCAAGAGAGAGAAAATAGATACAGCTAGCTCGAATTACCTATATACTTATATAATATGTATGTTCATGTTTCAATCAATATAAGTATATCAAGTAATTTTCAATCAATATAAAATTTCAACGTAATGAACGCACGATTGGTTTTCTCGAATAAAAATCACATGCACCGCTAAGAGCTCAGGAATAAGCTTAATCTATGTTACGGCAGTGGATATACGTATGCGTATGTAAAGCATTACAACTTTAGGAACTTGTATAAGAAACAGAATGTACTTAAATTTAGACGCGAACTATCCGAAACATCTGACTTTGAATCTAACTTGTTTTATGATGCAACCCGAGGCCACACATAGCAAAGATGAGTGCCGTAGCTCCCACCACAAAGTTCAGGAATTTCGTGTTATAAGGTGTCAATTAAACACGTAGATGTGAAACGGTAATAAAGCATTTGATCAATTTTAAACAAAATATATTGTAGTAATAACTTACCCTATTTGTTCAGATAATGAACGTTATATTATGTTTTTAAAATGACAGTGAAAACAGAATGTATTGGATAATAAATGAGAAATTGTAAAATTTCAATTTCGGTACGATTAAATACATTTAAGCTGCTATGTGTTGCGTTATCCGTTAGAATGTATTGAACAATTCTTATTCTAAGGAAGGAAATAAACTACTGTATAGTACTGAAGTTAATTTAATAGAGTTTAATTGTATAGGCAGTACTGAGGCCATATAAGAAAGTCTTTTGCGGAAAGTGAAATATGGGTTACTATTAGAATTTTATCCCAGATATGATATACCCACTGATGATTGAAACTGGAACACACGCATGGAAGGCATAGCACTAGCAAATTAGCTCTGAAGAAGTACAACATACTATAATTCTAAGTCAAGAATAAGGTCAAAAATAAGAAGCAGAAACGACAGACTTTACAATAATAATACTTTTACAATTTTAATTTCACCTATTTATTTCGAGACTTTCGAGACGAGACCGAGATTTGGCCCTCGAGACCGAGACCGAGACCGAGACAAGCATTTGTTGACCGAGACGAGACCGAGACCGAGGCGGCGATTTTAGACTCGAGACGAGACCGAGACCGAGACAGCTATTTTTAAACCGAGACGAGACCGAGACTGTACAAAGTCTCGTCTCGTCTCGTCTCGGTACCATCCCTAGTTCTTTTCGAAATAGGGCCAAATTCAATGTTCAAGTGACCTGATTCAGGCCGCTAGCCAGTCCAAAAATGTAGGGGGGGGGGCGTTCCAACCATATAGTGCATCATCATATTATAGTTCGATTGCCAGCCTACCGTGAAAATTTTGGGGGAGCAGCAAAAATTTAGGGGGGCCCGGCCCCCTAGACCCCCTGGATACGGGCCTGACCTGATTCATCACTTGACAACGATTATGGTACGTGTTAACAATTTTATGTTTTTTGTGTTACAATAATTTGTGATAATAGAGGTTTATATAAGCCGTGAATACGAAACTCTACACATTAAGAATAATACAATTGATCTTTCTTTTCATATGATAATGGTAAATTACCCTCTTAAGATAAATATTTCATGCTTTTTTGACTGAAATACAATTTTTCGAAAAAAGTGAGAGGCCATATTAGATACAAATACTGACATGTGTAATGAAATGTTATTTGTTATTCGCAAAGTTTGCAATTCTTTATTCTAGTCTGTTAGCTATTGAAGGATTAAGTATCATCCATGTGCATAATTTCTGTAAACTGTAGTTTTTGTATATTATATTTTTTTGTATATTATTTTTGTTGTAATAAAATTATTCATGCACTTTTAAATAATGGGTTCTCCATTACCAAAAAAAAAAAAAAAAAAAAAATGCATACAGCCCAGAACTGAATTGAAACCTTTAATTAATTATTTTCAGTTTAAAAATGCACTCTAGCGTTCTTAGATTAGAGTATCGGTTCACTTCTTCTGGACTGTTATTCGGATACTTTGTGTTCATTCTATTAGAAATAATTTTTTAGTTTTTTAAGTTTATTTTAGTTTAGCGTCCCTTTCAGCAGCGAGGCTATATGAGACGTGGACCTACTGATTAACGTGGAATCCGAACCACATGAGCTCCCGCCGGGAATCGAACCCGGGTCTCCCACGCCAAAGGCGCGTACGCTAACCGCTTAGCCACGGAGGAGCTCTCCTCTATTAGAAATAAAACTTAAGCTATATTTTGGGCGGATGTCCTGTTTGTTTTCCGAGTAGTGGTCTGGACAGGGATACAGAATGGTACAGTGTACACCAAAAGCACCTGCGTCAGCCAATAGGCGAGCGAGAAAGGCTGAGTGCTATTTAGAGATGAGTTTCTATAATTATTCCCTGAATGAAAACTCGTTTGAATAACGCAATTGATGAGTTCCTCATAATTGTGTTTTCATGTTAATTTATGCAATCAGTGATGTCATTTAAATAATCTATCAACTGGTTCCAGAGAGGTACGCAAGGGGTGGATGAGTCCCGAAGGTTCACACCCCCTCCGTGAAATGTTGACTTTTCTGTAAATTTAGTTTAATTTTAAGAGTAATTTTACAATTTTTTATATAATTTATTCTCATTAAATTTCGACTCTCCTGAAATAAATTCTTGCGTGCCTGACTGGCTCTGATTAGTAGGCTGTCGTATGCTGAGTTACTATATATATATATATATATATATATATATATATATATATATATATATATATATATATATATATATATATATATATATATAATAAACAAAACAGCATCAAGGGCTCCACTTCATGACGGTTTGTGCCAACTCAACACAATATTTGCGCCTCTGACAGGAAACTCGTAAACATCAGAAACAAATTGCGTTTACAAATCAGCAGAATTACTCATTGAAAGATAAGGCGATGTAGAAAATTGAAGTATCATGTCTCAAGTGATACATGTCTTAATTACCTCTTTAAAAGCTGGCAAAGAACATATATACAGGGTGAGGCATTTAAAACTGTTTTTGGAAATAGAAAAACTACAAATCGGATTTTAAAAAAGTTGTAGCAAAAGTCGTTCGTCTCAAAGGAGGACATTCAATGATACCACACTTGACCCCCTACCCCACCCCCTATGGGCGGGAGAGGGTCAACTTTGAATTCTTACATAGGAACCAAGGCATTTTTAACAACTGATTCGCAATTCATATTTTATGATTGAATTCTTGTTGTTCGTGATACAAGAGAAGAGAAATTATTAAAGGAAATGATGTTTTACGTATTTTTTAAGTAAAAAAATAAACTAATTGTATTATGTCGTAAGTCATAACAACCCTTTGACCATCAGGTAAAATAATTTACTTTCTTTTTCTTTTACAGTTCCAAAAGACAAATCAGGAAGAGAAGTCTTTGGTAAGTATTATTAAATACAATTTTTCTCTTTAGCTCATCCAGAGACTTAGTATTTAAGCTATAGAGCTATTAATACACATTTGAGAGCCCTCTTTCTGATCATCACCAATTTTTAATGAACTTAAATAGTTCGTTACTGAATTCTCGATGTCTGTGTGTGTGTGTGTGTGTGTGTATTGTTTGTGAATTTTTCAATTTTGAGCCCTTCATTCGATAGAGCGTCAAAAACTATCTGAAAGAAGTGATGGAATTTTTGTTCATTCTTCCGTTGCCGAGATATTGGCCAATAAAAGTTTAATTTCGGGAGGTTTAAGGAGCCATATCTCGGGAACGTAAGTCATGGAGAGATCATATTATTGTTGATCAATATCTAAAAGGATGGTGAACATTTTGGTACACTCCACATCAAAAAAATTGCGACAGCTAACGCCATGCAGCTAGGCCACCCAATATACACCTTCTTATCCCATAATCTTGTCTGGTAAAGACATCCCCTCTCTCCCCTCCTTTCCTCTCTCCCATACTAAAATCAGCAAAAAAGATGAGTGCAATTCTTATTTCAATATATACATATATTAGTATACACAAAATGAAACAATCAAAGAGAGACGAAACAAGATTCATAAGATAATGTAGGGAGAGACTTAAACACACACACAATGAACAGTTGAAAGCGATGTATGCCTGTTAGACAGACATACAGAACTGAGATAGAGAGAGGAAAGGGGAGAGAAGAAGGAGAAGAAGAAAAACTGAACACAGATAAAAATATGGAATTTAAAAGTATTAATAAAAGAACCTAACATTATAAAGTTCCGTTTCCAGAAATCCAACAAGAAATATAGGAGTAACGTTTGGATTATATATTTCTTCAGGACAATTCGAATACATAGAAGATACAGGAAACAATCATTAAGTTACGTTCAAAATGAATACCAAACTTGGAGGTCAAATTAAATACTCAATTTCCTGTGAAACTGTACAGCTCTGAAACACATATAGAATAATGTCAGTAGTTTAACACACGTGCTTTGTTTCACGTGTTTCGGGAGCAAATTCGGTGGTGTTCATTGAACGTACTGATACGAAATACATGATAATAAACCCGGTAATACCTCCATTCCGGACTACTAATACAAACTGAACAAAAATTAAAAAGGAAAAAGAAGAAGGAAACAGAGAAAAGGATAAATGAATGAGTGCTATTTTACTGCTAAATTTCTATTAAAAAGAGTCAATATTAGCAGTCCAAACTGTATCATAATGAAAAGTTATAAATATTCAAAACAAAAATTGGATGTTCTTTATAAACGTAACAGACCTTGCATGTTTCACATTGAAAACGTGAATAAAATACATCGAATTATAGGATGGAAACGAACTTTGTGTCAAACTAATATAAATAAAATCTTCTCTTGAATCAGAAGAAAAGGGGCCATTTTCTAGTCATCTCTGAAGATTTATCTGTTCTGCAACATCCACTCTCGATTTCACCTATTGTGAATATAACGTTCTAATTCAAACAAATAGAATGAACGCGCCAGAGCTTAAGTGGGCCATTGCATCAGTTGGGTGATGTGGGTTGGTTATGGACCGACACTGCGTCGAAGATTCGAACCCGTACTGACCAGGTGATTCGATTGAGACACGGTAACCTGGAGAACAAAGAACAGATTTACGAGAGAGAGAAGCAATAAGAGAGAGAGAGAGAGAGAGAAGTAATAAATAGGAGACGAAGATAAAGATGACTAGACACAGAGATGAAACGAATTTATAAATGAACACTACTTACCATTATACTGTATGACAAAGAACACATACACTCTTTACTCATATTCTCATAAGTGATGCTTTGTAAGTTCTCCAACGGCAGATGAATCTCTGTTTGTAGCCATTGTTTTATGAGAAAAATATTTTACTTGATAGGGAATCGAACCGGGGTTTTCCAGTTGCAAGTCCAGCACGCTACCGCTTCTCCACAGATTATTGTACCCAAAACATCTTTAACAAATGGTGTAATTTTCTTTCTAAGACCAATAATATGAAAAGTGGATACTTCAGATTATTGAATAGGTTCGATTCGTCCTGGTAATTCCTGTAAATGTTGTTTGCCCATCCCCAACCAACATTCGTAAATTGTCTCCATCGTGATACAGGTGTGTGCTTCCACCTTCTTAACGATTCCTCATTTAGTATGAAAAGTCAATCTTAGATTCCTCACGATCGCTTTGTGAAAAAACAAAGGTTGGCCTGAAGAAGATTTGAACCTATATTGCCTAGCTGCACTACTCATGAGTCCCACACATTACCCCTACACTATCTTGGCAGCTCAAACCATAAGCCAAATATTACAAAATTCAGCCATGATGTTTGGAACGAACTAGTTTCTTTCTGTAATGCTATTTACACCACAATACACGCCGAAATTCATTTATTGGATGACCTGGAGACAAGGTAGTGTCCACTAATAAACTAAATAACATACGATCCAGGAATCCAGGAAAATTTTCAGAAATAATAACAAGTTATGCAGTAATTTCCAGTGCACATTCAAAAATACGCTCATAATAATAATAATAATAATAATAATAATAATAATAATAATAATAATAATAATAATAATAATAATAATAATAATGACATTTTAACCTTCATTGCATAAGATATCATCTCAACGAACAATAATATTAATATGCTCCCAATTTTCGTCGCCACACACACGCACGTCACACAGCGTCCATCTCGCGAACGATCCTTTTGGGATTAGGTTCCTGTCTCATTTCCTTTTCCGTTTCTATAAAAGCCACACACATGGTGTTTATCCACCATAAAGTTATATGGCATGAGGAGGGATCTATCTTACGTATACATAAAAATCGGGAACAGTACTACAAGTATTATTGTCGAATAAGCTTGCGCACAGCTTTACACAAAATATTCACTTACGCCTTGCTGCACGTCCGTTGAGGACTATTGACCGCATTAGTTCTTAGCCCACTTTAGCCCAAATTGCAAGCCCCGTCGTTAGGAGCCTAGATGTTCGTTTTAGTCTTTCGTAGCAATTCTTTAGTACTGGTAATAGTGTTTGTTTTGGTGTATTGTTTTCACTCTTTTCTTCGTTTTAAAAATATATCCAAATAAATGTCATTATAATTCCTCTTATTTGGAATGTAAAGATGAAAATTTCAACGTTCCGACATAGCTGCAAAAAATAAAAAGTGGTAGCGTTGGGCTTCGAACCCATACTCATGGACACCAAAAGTACAACAAGCAAATGCCTGAAACCCCGTGACCATGATGGTTAGTCTTAGGAAGACTCAATTTATTCAAGTTCTGTACCGCCCCATTATAGCAAGCTTGTGCGGATTATTTTTGCTCCTTATTCTAGAGAAGGGGTAAATGTGGAGATAAGTTTGATGCTATGGGACTTCAGTCATTAAGCTTGTTCTTCAGAAAATATAGGAGAAGGTACACTTTCGCGGAAAAGAGACATATGACGTCAAATCCAATCCTAAGGTACTTTTTTGAGTAGGAATCAATACAATGCGCCTGCGTTGTTTTCACAACGTCACAAGCGACTGTATATTATCGTTAGCTGATAATATGCATTGTTGTGTGCTGGGACTCTGGGAGCATGGCGCGTCATTACGACAGTGCTGTTAAACGGGGTGTTATAGCTCTCATTCAACATGCAAACGTGAGTGTTACTGATGCAGGTTTGGAATATGGCGTCGATCGTGCTACTGCGTACAGATGGTGGAAACGTCATCAAGAAAATGGAAATGTAGCCCGAAAACCTGGATCTGGCCGGCCCCGAGTTTCTTCTGCTGTTCAAGATCGCTCTCTAACTGAAGAATGCCGTCGGCATCCTTTCATGTCTGCCCGACAACTAAAAGAGGCATCGGGGTTTCCAGGTGATGTAAACACCGTTCGGCGCCGCCTCAGAAATGCAAATCTGAGGTCGTTCCGGGCTGCAAGGAAAGAACAACTGTCAGATAGCCACATGGTCGATCGACGGGCGTTTGCAGAAGAAAATATCGGTCGTATGTGGGACAGCGTTGTCTTTACAGACGAGAAAGTTTTTTCTACTGCAAATGATGGTCCTCAGCGTGTCTATCGTCCACCTGGAACACGATATGAACCACGATACATGACCCGTTCACGTCGAATGGGACATGTTACTTTTCATTGTTGGGGTTGGATATGTAAAGATGCCGGTGGTGGTGGTATCTACCGCATTAATGGTCGACTTCATGGTCAGAAATATTTGGAACTACTGGAGGATGCGCTTCCTGAGATACGAGCTCGATTAGCTGACGAAATCTTACACTTACAACAGGATCATAGCTCTGTACACGATTCCAATCTTGTTCAGGCATATCCACAACAAGAACCACATATCGAACTAGTCGATTGGGTACCTCGCACAGCGGATTTGAATCCAACAGAAAACGTTTGGAGTGCCGTTGTAAGAGAACTTCAAGAAAATTGGCTGCAGAATCCACCACGCACTGGAGATGAATTATGGGAGCTGGTTCAACATACATGGTCGGACTGTCCACAGCGAAACTATATTGCTCGCCTGGTTGATTCCATCCAAACCGACTGCAAGCAGTTATACAAGTTAATGGCGATTACACTCGCTATTAAATAAACATACCTCCCAACAATTCACCTTGGATCACAAGAACAGGTGGCATCACAAACTTGTACCTGTTGTTGCTACCTGTCAATGAAAGTTTATAATTCTCGAGAAGTCCACACTTCGGTCTTACTGTGGTCAAGTTACCTCATTAAAATGATAAAGTAAGAAAATTTACAATTCCTTTACTTTCTCAGAATTATATCTCTCTTACATTTCATATTCCTTATATAATTTAGCATTTTATATAACAGACCCAGAAGTTCGCATTTTATGACTCTCAAGGCCGCAGGTTCCCTAAACCTGCCCTAAACCTCGTCTTCTATGTCATTACATGATTGAAGATTTAGGCTTGCACTATTAAACTGCGTAAACTATTTGAGATATGCAGTAATCTTTTTTAATTAAGCAAATTATTTCCTAACTAACTAACTAACTCTATGGCCTATGGAACCCGAAGGTTCAATGCCGCGTTCACAAAAACTCTCCACTGACTTCTACCCTTAGCTAACTGCATCCAGTTTCTACTTTGTATTCCAATCTCTGCGAGATCCATCTTAATATTGTCCTCCCATCTGCGCCTAGATCTTCCTAATGGTCGTTTTCCGATTGGTCTTCCAGTCAAGACTTTGAAAGCGTTTCTACTTTCTTCCATTCTAGCTACATGACCCGCCCACCTAAGCCTCCTAGACTTGACGACCCTAACAATGTTGGGTAGACCATATAAATTATGTAGTTCCTCGTTATGAAGTTTCCGCCATTCCCCATTCCCGTTCCTCTTGGGTCCGAATATTCGTCTCAGAATCTTGTTCTCAAATACTTTCAGTCTATGTTCTTCCCTCAGAGTAAGTGACCATGCTTCGCAGCCATACAGAACAACAGGCATAATTATCGTTTTGTATATTTTAAGCTTCAAATTCCTCGACAGAATTCGCGACGACAAGAGATTTTGAACCGAATAGTAACACGGATTCCCTGCTTTTAGTCGACATTTAATTTCTCCGTGAATATGATTTTCCTCTGTTAATATTGATCCTAGATATTTGAAACTATCCACTTTATCAAAAGTATTATTTAATATTTTAACGTATCCATAATTTGCTGTATTCCGGTCCCGACGCACTTCCATGTATTTAGTTTTCTCTGCATTTACTTCTAAACCCATGTCCCTGCAAGCGTTTAAAAAGATCTCTGCATTTCTTTCTATTGTTCTCCTATCATCCACTATTAAATTTACATCATCAGCATATGCCATTACCTGGTGAATACCATTCAACTGTAGGCCCTGGTTGCTATCTTTGATTTTCCTTATAGCTTATTCCAGAACGAAGTTAAATAATAATGGCGACAACGCATCTCCTTGTTTCAGGCCATTTTCGACGTGAAAGCTCGTGGGCAGAAATTTTCCTACCCGGACTTTACTTTGGGATTCATTTAAACATATCTTAATTAATATAATTAGCTTTCTTGGTATTCCAAGTTCTGTAAGAACGTTGTATAATGTTTCTCTCCTAACCGAGTCGTACGCCTTTCTAAAATCAATAAATAGTTGATGTACTGGGGTATTGTATTCCCACTTCTTTTCGAGTATTTGGCGAATGGTAAATATTTGGTCGATAGTTGATCGATTTCGTCTAAATCCGCACTGATAATCTCCAATAATTGCATCTGCGTATGGGGTCAGTCTTGCTAACATAATATTTGAAAGGATTTTATAGGATGTTGACAGAAGAGAAATGCCTCGATAATTATTACAATCAGTTTTGTCGCCTTTCTTGTGAATTTGAACAATGGTTGATTCTTTCCACTCTTGTGGCAATTCTTCCTTGTTCCAGATAAGGAGAATGAGTTTGTGTATCTTGTTCCACAATTTTTCGCCTCCAGCTAAAATTAACTCAGCCGGAATTTCATCTACACCCGGAGATTTGTGTTTCTTTAATTTCTTTATAGCGGTTTCTACTTCTATCCGGTTGGGTTCTGGAATATACGGTTCTGCGGTGTGTATCTCCTTTTCTCTACGCACAATAGTTTTTGGTTGCGTGTTAAGCAAATCGTCAAAGAAATCTTTCCATCTATTTAAGATGTTATCCGTGTCAGTGAGAACTGTACCGTCAGATTTCTTTAATATATAAGCACGAGGTTGATAGCCTTTCTTAAATTCATTGATTCCCTTATACATGTCCCGGATGTTTTTATTTTTACTATTATTTTCAAGGTCCTTAATTATAGCTTTCAGAAAATCGCGTTTCTTTGTTCTAAAAGTTTTGGAAGTTTCCCGCCTGATATCTGCGAAATTTTGTGTAGTGTTTACATTCGGATTTTGTAGCCAGCGTAATTTTGCCTGTTTTCTCTTCTCTGCTAATTTTATGCATTCCTGGTCGATCCATGGTTTGTTCCTACGTATTTCCGCGTGTCCCAATTTTTCTTTTGCTGAAATTTTAATGCTATCTCTAATTTCAATCCAGGTATCCTCAACACTAGTGCACTCCGAATCTTCTAAGGCCGAGAATCTATTCGAGACTTCAATCTGGTATTTCTATCTTACCTGGCTCTCTTCTAATTTCTTTAAATTGAATCTCTCCGTTTCCGGACAATGAATATTACCTTTATTCAACGATAACCTCTTTCGTATTATCGCTGCTGCCAGGTAGTGATCAGTATCACAATCAGCCCCTCTAAACGACCGGACATCAATTATGCTAGATTGCCTTCTTCTATCTACTAAAACGTGATCAATTTGATTGTGTGTATTTCCGTCTGGTGATGTCCAAGTGTATTTATGAACGTCGCGATGTGGGAACTTTAGAACTTTAGAAAATAGAGTACTTTCTACATGAATTAACTTTTAATATAATGTTTTTGTCTAATATTTTATAAATTATAATCTAATATGTTCTACTACATTATTTATACTTGTAAGAGTCGTAGGGTTGCCAACCGTCCGGTATTTTACCCGACAGTTCGGTTTTTGACCTCCTTGTCCGGTGTCCGGTATAAACTGAAAACCGGACGTTCTTTTCCAAATTTATTAAATATTGTAAAACATGTGTACGCTGTACCGCCAAGTAACTCCTATGTCGAACGCATATTTAGTGTTGCCTAGGTCTGAAGACTACACTCTTAAAAATTTCCTTGCTCAGAAATGAGAAAAATGCATGTTCAAAACAAAATAAGTAATTTTTACTCATATTTGAGGAAAAATGTCTCATTATTTCCAAATGTGTTTTCATTTATGAGCTCAAGGCAAATTTTCAGGTTCCCATTTATGAGATTTTCTCATTTCTTAAAAATGAGAATGGAATAGTGCGTGATTTTCAATATCATAGATGATTTAAAAAACAACGATAACAATCTTACCGAAATAATATTACTATGTTTTACTAGGGAGTAATATTATTAGGGCTTAATTACTATTCAGGAAAGGAGATAAATGATTTCAGCTGTAGCAGAGTGCGAATGGATATGAGTACGCAGTAGGTGATGCAGCTGAGGTGGCGTATGAATACACGTCATGTGACAGCGGCGAGGAGCAGCGTACATATCAACTTTCGAACGTAAGTTTGGGTGAATTGTAAACACTACCATACACTAAAAGTTACTGTAGTATACTGTAGTATAGTAAAAGTACTGTAGTGTAGAACGCTGACCCCCCCCCCCTCATACAGGTTATATAGGCTATAGCAGTCAGGTTGGCTCTTTATGTATCAAAGCTCAGTACTCAATTTACATAATAACGAGTGCAGCAATAACAAGTGAAGGCGGGTTAGAGCCCCGTAGGACACGTTGTTTTCTATATTACAATAGAACGGGGAGGCATGTCAATGTTTTACACCCTTCTTCATTCGTTATAATGTGCAAAATAGCTTATGTATGGAAACAAAGAATACGTAAGTCATCTGTGTAGTTAGAAACAGCGTTACAAAAGTGTGAGTTATTATTATGGAATTGTAATACAAAGGTACTTTGTACTGATCACCTAGCATAGCTTGGCGCCTCCCTTCTTTCACTAAAAGTAATCGTTTTAATGACACGCGTTTGCTGGTTATTTATGACATAGTACTGTACGCATTTGCTCTTGATTTAACGTAGAGGCTGCGGTAGCTCAGTGGTAGAGCGCTAACCTCTGGTGCGATGAGGCCCTTGGTTTGATCCCAGGATTTCCAGCTTGCGGCAAGTGGGCTTGCTGGTGGATAAACAGTATGCATAGGTTTTCTCGGGGTTCTCCCATTTCTTCCCACTTTCTTCATTCCACTATTTTTTTCATTCTCATCATAATCGTCTCCTTTAGCCTATCCAACACAACTGTGGGAAGTAAAACTCAAAGATTTCATTTATTTTTTTAAACCCAACGTCCCAGAATTGTGCTCCAAGGCTAAAAGAGACAGTGATAGAGATGGATAATAATGGTGTAATGAAAATGTGGACGTACGTTTCTTGGCAGTTTTTGCATGGGTTTGTGACCTTGTTTCCAATCTGAATTGAATCCTAGCAGTGGAGTTTCAGCACATTTATGAGGGGCACAAACTGTCGCATTCCCCTGCAGTAATGAAGAAGGTGGAAGGTAGGGGGTGATTCCTGGAGCTCCGGACCTTCCCCGAAATCGCTACTTTTATGTAAATTTTATCTAATTTTAGGTACAATTTTACATGTTTTAATACAATTTGTCCTCGTATTGAACTTGGAGCATCTCCGAAATAAATTCCTGCGTGCGTTTCTTGTAGGAGGAAACTGAAAAATCCTGGAAAAACCCACGAACACGGTGTTTCTCATGTAGGTAACTTTTTTATGGTAGAGAAGTAGGCATATTGGACTGCGATAACTCAGTGGTAGAACTAAACTCCGATGCATGGGGTCCCTAGTTTGATTCCACCTCCGTCAAGTGGGCAGTGTGAGTAAACATATTATGTATGTTTGCTCGGGATTCCCTCACTTTCTTCATTACAGCATTTTCGCTCATGATCATCATAACGTCTCCCTGAGCCTCGTAGCATAAGCGTGGGACGTTACACTCCAGCAGAAATTGTTCTGTTATTCTGAAGTAGACGGATAATTCTTGAATCTGAATTATCAAGAAGTTGGTATAATGTTGGATCAAACGGGACAATCTTGAGTAAACCACGTCGATGAAAAAGAAAAGTCTTGAGAAAGTGGACAGTGATGAAAAGAAAAATGTTCAACTGTCTGATGCAGTAGGAATAAGTAACGCACCTAAAATACAAGTCATCGTGGTATTCGTGGAATTTTCATGAATTGAAGTGAAGATTAAAATGTTATGTTTTAAACAATACCTATAACTGTAGGTGTTTATTTAATATAAATTCTGGGTGTACTAATAGTTTGAATTTTTTTGCAGGTTTATATTTTGTTTATATTCTTTTCCGTCTTCTCGTATTTGAGAACCCTGTTTCTGTGCACCGTTTCTCGCTTTTGAGGGAGATATTTCTCAAATCTTTTTGAGAAATGTGTTTCTCAAAATTGGGGCTATACGTCTCATTTCCTCAAATGTTACTTTCTCAATTTTAAGAAAAAATACACTTTTTCTCAAATTTGAGAAAGCATTTGCACCCTCAGAAATGAGACATAATTCCTCGCATTTGAGTCATTATTTCTCAAAATGATTTGAGAAAATCGAAATCTCACTTTTAAGAATGTATTACTCGGTGCACAGATAAGAAACGGATGTTCTCAAATACGAGGAATATTTTCTCGAATTTAAGAAACCATTTTTAACAGTGTACTTTGGAGTGACGAAAGGAATCGTTTGTCGATGAACATGGTTGAAGCAGAGCTTATAATTCGCTTTGATATCGACCTGTCGTGCGTGGAATTTGCTGAAGAGTTGAAGGCGAGCAAATTTACTGAACTGCTGAAGGTCAACAAAAGTACATTGTCAAGAGCGCTGCTAGCACTGCATCATCCTCAGCTACATCTTCCAATTAAATAATGCATCAGATCCAGTAAAAATATGTAAGCATTATGAGACATTACTAGCCTCAGCGAAGCTGGTAAGGCTTATTTTTCAATATATTTGTGCATGTCATGATTATGCCTTGCCAATTATATTTGCCTTTCTGTTTTAAATACGATGTATTATTGATGGTAGACTACAAAAATTACATATGCCGATTCATTCAAACCTGGAATAAAAAAGTGTAATAAATGCTTCAAAAATAACTAAAATTATTAAATTTGAACTTCGAGTCGCTCAATTTTATGTGAAGTATCTTTCTTCAGGTTGTTCACACTTTTGACGAGTGATGATGTTACAGTCTTAAGTATAGACCTACGTACTCCAGAAGGGTGTCTGGTATTTCCATTTTCAAAAGTTGGCAACCCTAAAGAGACTGAAGTTTAGTCAGTATTCGTTGCATTTCATATATACTCCGAAAATTTGCCTTCTTAAAACTTGTTACTACCCAGATAGCAAAAATGATTGCAACAAACTTGCAGCAGATTTGCAGTTCAAGTCCGGCAAACTTGCAGCAGACTTGTGATGCAAGTCTGCAAGTTTGATGCAAATTTAATGCAACCTTCCTAGTTGTCGCTAGTCGAACTTGCAGCACGCCTGCAGTGCAAGTGTATGGCAAGTTTGCAAAGCAAGTTTCTGCAAGGGGTTTACTTGCACAGCAAATTTACTGCAATTTTCCACTTGCACTGCAAGTGCACAGCAAGTTGGCAGCAAGTTAGTGCAGGTTTGACGCAAGTCTCTGTAAGGATACCACTTGCACTGCAAGTCTACAGCAAGTTTGTAGTAAGTCTTCTGCAAGTATATACTTGCATTGCAAGTCTACAACAAGTGAGTGTAGTAAGTCTTCTGCAGGTATATACTTGCATTGCATTAAATGCCTTTTACAAACCGAACATTTACTGTATACGAACAATCACACAGTATATTTTTCTCATCAACTTTGTCAAACAATACACGTTTAAAATATAAATTATCTCTACATAGTGGATACTTACGTAATTATTATAATTATCCACTTGTTTTAATGCTTCACACGCTTCGCACCTACTACAAATGGCAGCTGGCGGGGAGATTTCTAAGATTAGACTTTTGTGCCACCCGTTGGTAGAAACTAGAACTGACACACTTGCTACAAAGTTGCAGCAAGCCTCCGAGGCAAGTAAAATCTAGCAAGTGAAAATCAAATTCGACATTTGCGGGTAACTCTTTCAAAACGTTTGCAGCAGGTGTACAGTGCACGGAAATTCTAGCAAGTTAAAATCAATTATAGTGAAATACTTGCTGCAAACCAACATGCTATTAGGGTAGCAGTTGTGACAACTTTTATGTTCAACAGTTATCTGTATTTAGCATTTGAATTTCCTATTACTAAGCGCTAAATTCTACCAAGGCAACACTCAAAAGTCAAGTATATTAATTTACAAAATAAAACGAGACAAGAAAACTTTTCGAGAAACGAGACGAGAAGTATCCTTCGACAATCGATACGAAACGAAGCTTTCACAAAATTTACGAGATCAGAGGAAAAAAAAAAAACTTATTCTTCGTCTTATAGGTAACACTATACATATCGGAGTTTTAAAATCCTCATTTGATGGCTTTTGTTTTCTGTATAATTGCAACTTCAGTTTCTTCATTTTTCAGGTGAAATCCAAGAAAACTCGACTTTGATGGTAGCTGGATGGGGAGCAGTGGGCGAAAATGATAGTTATAGCCGTATACTTAAATATACTTTCGTTAAGTACATTTCTCACAGCAAATGCAAAGAAAGGAATTATGAATCATATCTAGAAAAGAACATAAGCGACGAAAACTTCTGTGCTATGAATGAGAAGACAGACGCCTGTAAGGTAAATAAAGTAGCTTATCATCTTTCATTTATCCTTATTTGAGCATTTACCGAAACAAAGTTCAATATTCGAGAAACTTACTTAAAAGGCGTTTATTTATAACTGGTATATAATGGTGTTTTAAACATACCGGTACTGTACAGCATTGGATGCTTGATGATGATGACTGAGCTTGCAGCATAATTATTCAGGTGGCGGAAAAGCTGTTACACTTTTTTGACCGAGTGTCCCCACCTGGAATCGAACGCGGGACCGCTCGCACCAAAGGCGTGAGCGTTAGCAACTACGCCACGCGGGGCCACCCAAGTGAAATTATTACACCAAACGAGATTAAATATAGTTCAATACAGCTCTAGGTACCAACCATATTACATTGACCAAGAGATGGAGTTCTTGATTATTGCAAGCTCTTAGCAGTTTTTGAAAAAACCTTTGTCACAATGGAAAGCTTGAATTATATAAGGCTACATAACAGAATTTCAGAAGCTCCTACGGAAAGAATAGTAATTTAATGTATTTTGTACGTCAATATATATTTTTATCTATCTTTTTCCAACTGTGGTGTTTTCATATCCATAGAATTAGGTTATATTTAACATTTTCTCAAAGCTGAATCTTGGAGATATCCAATTGTTGCACAGGAATGAAACTCTCGGTTGCCAGTGCAAGTACACGCACTGACGACGTCAGCTTTAATTTCATGATGGGGGAAAATGAAGACGGGTAGAAATTTCTTGGGGAGAAGGCCCGTATCCAGGGGGTCTAGGGGGCCGGCCCCCTTAAGTTTTACTGGCCTCCTCTAAAATGTTCACAATAGGTTTGCAAATGAACGGGATGAATTATAATATTTTTCGATCGCCCTTCCCCCCCCCCAACTTTCACCGGGCCCCTCTACATTTTCGAGCTGGCTGCGGGCCTGGGAGGGGGCAGTTATTTTGTACACCGAAAGGGACAGTTTTATATTACTTGACCTAAATTACAACACATCTGTGGGCAGGAGTAGCAACCGGGGGTAGGCGACCACCCCGTTCCTTTCTTCTAGTATTGTTACTGAGTACACGTGCTCCAAATGGAGGTGCATCGAAATTGAGATGAAATATGCATATTCTTTAGTAGACGAATTATGATGATGGAAGACATGTGTGAGATAAAGATAGTCAGAAGAAGATAGAATAATCTAGAAAAAAGGACGGGACATAACTTATCTACTACAATGTCAGACGGCCTAGAATCGAACAAATAAATCTTTGCACGAGAGGTAAGTGCTCTGTAACTGAGCCACTGTATCCCCTCTCAAAAAAAAGAATAAATTTATCCTCTTTCCTATTTAAACTTTTAGAATAGAAACTTTATGTATTGATGTATGTATTACGCCTATCCTTCCAAAGTGTTTGACCTTATTTCCCTAAATTAACCATTCATCCTATATTCCTCAAAAACAAAATAGTAGAGGAGACCGGAGCTGTTTGTAATAAAACCAAGATAAGTTGCTTTGTGGGCTAAATTCTATTCGATTTCGGAAATACTTGTCATTCTTAGAAGCGTCATTTGGTATAATTCAAATTGGATTGTAACATTTTCAATGAAAAGTCTCCGCCGCCTTCCCTTTCTCCATAAACAATCTCATGAGCGCAATTTGAGCCCTAAAACCCGCCTGTGGTCATCTCTAGTCTTATTATGTAAATAATTATACGAAACTAAATCATTTACATGTGAAATTTTATTCCAGGGAGACAGTGGAGGGCCAATAGTCATAGAACGTCACGGGCGATTTTATCAAATAGGTAAGCAGAATATCTGGTCAAAGGATTGCACTTAATTTGGACCTACGACTAGTGATGAGCGCAAGAGTCTTGGTCTTGTAGTTTTTGCAAGAGTCTTGCATGCAAGACCAAGACCAAGACCAGGAATCCCGATGCAAGACCAAGACCAAGACCAGGAATTCCGATGCAAGACCAAGACTAAGACTCTTGCGCAAGAGTCTTGCACAAGTACCGACACTACTTGATTATATATATATATATATATATATATATATATATATATATATATATATATATATATATATATATATATATATATATATATATAATGTAAAAAAGAAGGAGATGGATTTCTTGACTTCAGTAAAAATGCTGCTGGAGTGAATGTGTTCCCAGTAGTTTATGCAATCCGTGTGAGTCGATCTGCTCCTGTAGTATATAGCTACAGTATGTCGTTTTCTGAATTGATTGTTCGCGTTTCCTGTAAATATTGCTCCTTTCCAAGCCACACAGGTGTCATCTTGCGTCATGTGAGCTTTTTTGGTGGACAAACATTGTGTGCGTGGATTTTCTCGGTGTTTTTCTGTTTCCTGCTACTTTCTTCATTCCATCATTTCAGTCATTTCTCATCATTACCGTCTCCCTTAGCCTTGATGCATACTTGTGGGACGCTAAACTAGATACGTTCATTTCATTTCAAAGCATATTAGTGGTGTTCTTCTTCCAAAACTAAAGAGAAATTCAGTATTGAACATTGGTAATACCGTACACCATAGGTGTCGACTACATGGGTATGGGCTTGGCTCCTCGACTCAAGGATCCGTTGGAAATTTTTAATGTGTGCTCATAAACTTAATATCGAAATAACATTTTCATGACATTGACAAAAACTTAGTGCATGTGACCGCAAGTTTGATTGGGTGCTTGTACGTTGGCAAGTTTGGACGGATGCTTGTACGTAGAATAATTGTTTATTAATATAGCTTTTAGCCTCCTTAGGTATACGGCACATCGAGGATTGAGCGATATAACATTATACTATAACAATAAATCTATATTATAAAACTGAAAGTGACTATTTTTGTGACTACTAATCTCTTGAACCACCTGACGATCTCGATCAAATTTTCAACATAGATGAAGTTTGGGCCTGGGAATGTTTTCATAATTTCACTTTGACGGTAAAACTTAGAGGAGGGGAGGGGAAAGATATTTAAAAATGATCGAAAATGACCGATATTAAAATGGAATCTATATAGTTTTGGGAGTCGCTGAGCTAAACAGTGACACTTCCGATGTTGTTTAAATTCAAATTCAGCCCCGTAGCTTGGCGGAGGGAAGGGAAGAGATATAAAAATGATCGAAAATGACGAATACACTAGTCAACAAATTTTAACTTTTTTTCTGCCACATGAGAGAAAACACCTGATCTTAAAGGAACTTTGGCCGCTGAATTCGAATCTGCAATCCATTTTTCTCTATCACGCACAGTTTTCCCGTGACAGAGGGATTTTCGGGAAATTTCCCCCAATATTTCCCTTTTTCTTCATTTTTGTATTTGGTCTAGGAATTAGTTCGTGCGGGTGGACAAGAGATGGCGCAACGAACGGAGCGTCCCACAGTTCCGTGTATCCACACATGTGTTGCAAACCCCTGTCATCGCGTATCGTTCGTAGTATAGGGCAGTGGATTAAAGCGTCAACAACACCAGTTTGTAGTTAAGTGAACATGGCGCAATTTGTGCCTGATAAAGTGTTTTTGCGGGGTGTCCTGCTGCATTACTTTAACATGCAGACAAGTGCGACTGAAAGTCATCGTATTTTGGTGGAAGTGTATGGTGACCATGCTCTAGCTGAGCGAACGTGTCAGAAGTGGTTTGCACGGTTTAGAAGTGGTGATTTCGGCTTGGCAGACCAAGAGCGAGCTGGACAGCCAAAAAATTTCAAGACGAAGAATTGACAGCATTGCTCGAGCAGGATTCGTGTCAAACGCAGGAACAACTTGCAGCAGCATTAGGCGTTGATCAAACAACAGTCTCCAAACGCTTGAAAGCCATGGGAATGATTCAAAAGATGTCACATTGGGTTCCACATGAATTGAAAGACAGAGACGTTGAAAGACGAAAAACCATTTGCGAATTGCTGCTTCAACGACAGAGCAGAAAGGGGTTTCTGCATCGAATTATTATGGGTGATGAGAAGTGGATCCATTACGAGAACCCTAAACGAAAAAAGGCCTGGGTGAAACCAGGTGAACCAGGTCCATCACAACCAAAACGAGATATTCACTGTGCAAAGGTTATGCTGTGCATATGGTGGGATATGAAAGGTGTGGTGTACTATGAGCTGCTGCAACCGGGTGAAACTATGAATGGAGAACGTTATCGACGACAATTAATGCGTTTGAAGCAAGCTCTGGCCAGAACACGACCAGAATGGGAGAACAGACATGATAAACTTATTGTTCAACATGATAACTCTCGCCCACATGTCGCAAAACCGGTCAAAACCTATTTAGAAAATGTCGGATGGGAAGTTTTACCCCACCCGCCGTATTCACGAGACGTTCCTCCTTCGGACTACTACTTGTTCGATTGCATGAACAACGATTTGATTGGACAGCGGTTTACTTCTTCAGAAGATATCGAAACATGGGTCTCTGACTGGATCGCTTCCAAGGATGAGGACTTCTTTCGCCACGGAATCCGTACATTGCCTGACAGATGGGCGAAAGTGGTGGCTAGCGATGGACAATATTTTTCTTAAGGTATTTATGTATTTTGTGTTTGTACTACAGCTTCAATGTGTGCGTACCAACCGCACGAATTAATTCCTAGACCAAATACCTCTAGCTCGGATACCCTTAGGCATATAAACATACAAATTATATTCTAGGTTAGCTTGATTTATACTTAGTAAACCCTGTAAGTTTCATCTGAGTCGCATCATTCTTCATTGAGAAATAAATATGTTTCTATAAATATATGCTATGTGTACTGTCCATTTTACCATATACAATAGGTGCAGAAAAATCACATGTAACTTCCACGGGAATTACAATATAAGCAAGGTTTATACTTCATTGGATTTGTAATGAAACATACTGTACAATGATGTATACATCATGTCCGCCATTTTTATAAGAGGGAAATTCTAGAGGGATTTTTCGGGAAATTCCCTAAAAAAGTAGATTTTTTGTCTCATGTCACTGTTCATATAGTGATACAGAAACGGGAATTGCGCCAGATTAATCCTATTGAAAAACTTATCTTTAACTCCAAAAGTATACAACAATATTCTTAGTTTCCACGCCTTTAAAACGTTATTCAAGATAGTAAACAAAAAATTAATATTGACCTACAAAAACAAATATCAATAACTCACAATGGATCAAATGCACAACTGCTTTACAAAGTATGAAAATAAAACATTTGTACTTCCAATTAATTCTTCCTTTTGTAGTGTCAGTCACTTTCTCTAACTAAAAACCAGCAGTAGTCGCCCATCATATGAGGATCCCATTTACCTTGATAACATTGCTCCATTTTTTGAATGTCCTGATAGATTCGTTCCCCTTGTTCGTCACTTACAGCTCCTAAATTCTCGGGGAAAAATTCCAAGTGGGAATGAAGGTGAATTTTCAGGAACATTCTACATCCTAACCTTTGATAGCGATCCAAAAGCTCTTGAACCAATTGACGGTAATTTTCTGCCTTATGATTTCCCAAAAATCCATACACCACTTTAACCACTTTACTGAAAGCTCTCCAGGCGGATAGTTCATCATTACTTAACTTTGTCTCAAAGATGTTGTCCTTTAATAGTTTCCGAATTTGGGGCCCGACGAATATCCCCTCTTTTACTTTCTCGTCACTAAGTTTTGGAAACTGACTTCTAAGGTACGCAAAACCTTCTCCATTCTTGTCCATGGCCTTAACAAAGTTTTTCATTAAGCCTAATTTTATATGTAAAGGCGGCAGCAGAATTTTTTCTGAATTAACTAAGGGAGAATATTTAACATTGTGTTTCCCTGGCATATATGTTTCTCTTGGGGACCATTCTTTTTGAATGTAGTGTGATTCAGTTGCCCTACTGTCCCACAAGCAAAGAAAACAACAGTATTTTGTAAATCCTCCCTGAAGCCCCAGTAATATAGCAATGACCTTTAAATCACCACAAATTTGCCAACAGTACTTGTTATAATGTATCACAGCTAACAACACAGACAAATTTTTATAAGTTTCCTTCATCTCTACGGAATATGCCATTGGAATTGATGGTTTAGTGTTCCCATTATGTGGCAAAACAGCCTTAAGGCTTGTTTTAGAGGAGTCGATAAACAACCTCCATTCTTCAGGGATGTGTTGGAAACCTAGTGCATCCATTAAACCATCTATATTTGTACATGCACAGAGGGAATTTTGCATTATATAGTAACCTGAAAATTGTTCATGTCGGTTTCTGAAAATTGAAATTCTGGTGGTAGGAGCCAGTAAATTCCATTCTTGAAGTCTCGATCCGAGCAACTCAGCTTGTTGCTTACTCAGATTTAGATCCCTCACTAAGTCATTCAGTCTGGACTGGTTAACAAGAAGAGGTGTGTTTTTGGTTGGGCTATAGTTTGGATCAAAGGAAGTTGATGGTTCGGGCAACTCATCTACTTGCTCTTCTGCTGGAGAAGATTCTTCTAACTGTGCGTATGGATCAGGGATTGCGAGTTCAGGTCCATGTGGTATGGGTTTTAGAGCGGATGGAACATTTGGATACTCAATATTAGATTTTGTTCGTTTAGAATGACCCCAAATTTTTGTTAGACAGAAATAACAGTCTTTAGCATGACTGGTTGGTTCTCGCCAGACCATTGGCACCGCAAAAGGCATAGCTCGAGTTTTATCGCCACTTTTCCACTTAATAAGAGTAGAATAGCATGTTACACAGCACATATGGGGAGCCCACACTTTGTCTTGATCACCCACATGACACCTAAAATAGCTATAATAAGCTTGTTTTAACGTTTCTGTTAATGCACGGCGCTGACTTTTCACAGTATATTTTCCACACACGTAACAGAAAGTGTTCGGTGAGTTTATACACGCACGCCGCGATCTCTTCATAGCGGAGAAAGAAAACAAACACGCACACGCACTTACGACCACTTGTCACAGGTAAATCCAAATTAAAACTAAACCTACAATATGCATGCAGTTATACAACACTTCCTTATCTATTTGCCATGGACCTGACAATTTATCAGTAGAGTCCGATTTTGCGCAGCTTTATTGCATCAGCTAAACACGTGTTGTTGTACAGCTGTATCAATGCAATCACATGCCAGGTGGTAGAAAACCACAGACCTCTTACTCCATGTCGTATACTCTCATTTTTCGTATTTGTGCCTGTATGGGTAATTTTTTTTTCTTTCGGTGCAAAGAACGCAACATCACGTCTTAAAATAAGTAGTACAAACAACATACATGCAGCTATATTTATTTCTCTAGAAATAATAATGCGATTGTTCTGAAACTTGCGAGGTTTCTTAAGTATAAATCAAAGTTTTATATGGTGTCATTTTTGTATTTATATTTCAAGGGCCAGTGGTAAGAAAATTTGGAAAAAAGGTATATTTTGAGGGAATTTCTCAGCCCCCTCCCCTTGTCACGCAAAAAACTGTGGGTGATGGAGAAAAACGGATTGCACTTTCGAATTCAGCGACCAAAGTTCCTTTAGGATCAGATGTTTTCTTTCATGTGGCAAAAATCTTGTTTACTAGTGAGCTATTGATTTATTGAATTGATATAAATCTATATTCTGGCGCAATTCTCGCTTTTGTATCACTATATGAACAGTGACATGAGACAAAAATCTACTTTTTTAGAGAATTTCCCGAAAAATCCCTCTAGAATTTTCCTCTTATAAAAATGGCGGACATGGGGTATACATCATTGTACAGTATGTTTCATTACAAATCCAATGAAGTATAAACCTTGCTTATATTGTAATTCCCGTGGAAGTTACATGTGATTTTTCTGCACCTATTGTATATGGTAAAATGGACAGTACACATAGCATATATTTATAGAAATATATTTATTTCTCAATGAAGAATGATGCGACTCAGATGAAACTTACAGGGTTTACTAAGTATAAATCAAGCTAAAATAGAATATAATTTGTATGTTTATATGCCCAAGGGTACCCGAGCTAGAGGTACAAAAATGAAGAAAAAGGGAAATATTGGGGAAAATTTCCCGAAAATCCCTCTGTCACGGGAAAACTGTGCGTGATAGAGAAAAACGGATTGCAGATTCGAATTCAGCGGCCAAAGTTCCTTAAAGATCAGCATTCTTCTTTCATGTGGCAAAAACCTTGTTGACTAGTGATATTAGTGTCGACTCCATAGTTTTCGAGGTCGCTGAGTTGAATACTGACCTTCCGATACCGTTTACGACCAAATTCAGCCTCATAACTTGTGGGAGAGGGAGATATATAATAATGATCAAAAAAGATCAAATATTAGTGTCGAATCCATAGTTTTCGGCGTCGCTAAGGTGAACAGTGATACTTCCTATTCCGTTTAAATGTAAATTCAACACCGCAACATGGGGGAGGAAGGAGATATATTAAAAATATCGAAAATTACTATTATCAATGTCGAACTCATGGTTTTCGAGGTCATTGGGATGAGCAATGACACTTCCGATGCCGTGCCTTGCAACATAGGGGAGGAGGAGATATATAAGTTTATTGAAAATGACCTATATTAGTGCCGAATCGATAGTTTTCGGGGTCTCTGAGACGAACAGTAACATTTCTGATGTCGTTTAAATTCAAATTTAGCCCCGCAACTTGGGGTGAAGGAGTTGAGGGAAATATAAAAATAATCGAAAATGATCGATATCAGAGAGCGCTTTACTAATAGTAAAAAGTGACTGACTAACGAATTAGTTTAATCCAACGAAGTGGATAATTGATTCTAGTAATCCATATTCACAAATGAGACTTCAAATAACTTGGAGTTTGATGCCGTTATTTTGTATTTCTAATACAGGTCGAAAGTATTCATATAAATTGAGTTTATATCAGACATAGGCAGTTCAGCCATTTTCAGTTTTCACTCAAATTATTCTAAAATATTAAGAGGTTTGATTATAATAATTATTTTAATTTTCTCTTTTTTTTTTTTGGTCAATATTGCTAAACATATCATCATCATCGTAGCTTTTCTGCCATTATTGGCAGGTTGCTTGCTGCAACTGAGAAGGTTCGACGTTCAGTGGCCCTCAGCTAGTCTCTTCGTCTTGACGTAGCAATTTTCTGTTTTAATACCTTCCTTCAACTACAGTCTCATTCGCTCCCTCCCTCTCTTTCCTTCCACAATATCCACTAGCACGTCCCTCATAATACAGTTCCTCCTCAGCCAATATCCTAACCACTTCCTCTTCCTCCTCTTAACAATATCTAAAATTCTTCTTTTTTCCCCTACTGCTAATATTTCTACATCTACATTTCTCATTCGTTTTACGTTCAACACAGCTAATTCTTTCCTTTCTTCTTCATGCCCACATTTCGAAAGCCTGCAATTTTTTTATTCGCTTTTGCGTAATGTCCATGTTTATGCCCCATAGAGTACATACTGGAATCAGTAAAAGAAAATCTCAATATGTAATTGGAAGTTTGTTTAATATAAGGATTAGCTAATAGTGGTTAAAAAGAAAAATCTGACACCTTTAGAGTGTAAAAATTATTTTGCAATTCATGGTATTTCAATAATCTGTGCAGTCTTGATTTTCTTTCATGTGCCTCAGGGGTAGCTTCCCTAATTTGGGAACCAGAAGAGTGTTGGGATCTGTTAAAAAAATATAAACAGGTTACGAAACGTTGTGATTTAGGCATATCTTATAAGTAGTGAAGCGTGGGCACCCATTAAAAAAAATAAAGGTCATCACCTATGTTGTACACTATCATCATATTTACACGAAGTTAAACTATATTACATTTAGAAACATACATTGTATTTCCGTTACTATTGGCGCATTGTAGAGTTTATTATCCCTTATATCCATAGTAAAATTTACCTATGAAAAGCTTGAGATGTCTTAAATGCAAGACTTGCAAGACTCTTGCATGCAAGACCAAGACCAAGACTGAGTGTGCAAGACCAAGACCAAGACCAAGAATTCCAGTGCAAGACCAACTTCACTTACGACTGTCCGATTGTAAGTCAGAAACGCGGTAGCCTATTAGTATATACAGTTCAGTATCAAATGGTTTAATTGTCAACCGAGATTTAAGCTGCGATTATACTGGATCAGAACTCGAACAAAATTTGGTCATGCTAATCTCATAAATTAAATTAATTGATCTTCATAGACGTGGTAATATTACTTCCTTACGATTCGTATGAATAAGCGTCTATGAACATCAATTATAGCATAACCTGTTAACTTGGCCATCTGTCTACGTTGGCCTCTTTCCTAAGGAACTTGTAATTTCCCATAAGACATTATTTATTACTCTGCAACTTAGTCATCGGTCTATCTTGGAACTTGGCCGTACTGAAACAACGTTACTTCTGTGCTGCTAATGTTGGGCACCTATATAATCATAATTTCTTAGAATACATTTTACTGTTAAGTATTTCTTGAAGGTCAATAAACCGAAGGAAAAATGTATAAAACTTGTCCATTAAAAGTAACTTCTCCAAAACTGCAGCAAGAAGTGGTAGTCTTTATTCCTTTTGTGACTATTGTCGACATTTGTATCAATAAACTGATAAAGTTAAGGCTTGTCTAATACCTGAGATGCGATAGAACATCCCCATATAATAACATGGTATATTTCATTCGAAAGTTTTATTAAAACTATTTATTTTACACATTTCAAAGTGCGGTCCAGATCTGTGTTATTGAATCCATATCTATGGATAAGTAAAAGGCACATTCAAATTCGGCTCAATATAACTGGATCAACCTTTGTAGCTATTTTGAGGCAATCATAGGCGCCGACTTGAAGAAAATATTGGGGGGGCCAAAACAATAATAAATATATCATCATATTCAGCCGTTTTCTATCAACCGCTTGATGACCCTCCCCCCCAGTTCTTGGTAAGCTGTATCCAAATTCACGGCCTAATGCAAATTTGCCTAAAGGCTTTAAAACAAATTCAAGTTCAAAATTTGGGAACTTCACTGCAAGTTTGCGCTCACATTGATCTTCACTTGTCATATCAGTGCTGCCTAGTGTTGTAAAATTTCCTGAAAGTTTGAACCGGCTGGTAAAAAACCGTTTTTTCCGGTTTCTTTCCGGAAAAATTGGGAAAATAACAAAAATCTTTGTATTAAGTTAGTTTTACTAGTAATGGAACAGTTATTGTTTGAACGCCTGAAAAATGTAACTTGAGAAATTTCAATATTGTGAATATTAAAAAAAAAAAAAAAGCATTCGAAAATAAAACTTGTAATTATTCTTGAAAATTAATAGTATGTACTCATTTCCTTTATACAGGGGGGCGCGGTGGCTCAGTGGTAGAGCGTTCACCTCTGGTGCTGGAGGTCCCGGGTTCGATCCCAGCCTCCGCCAAGTGAACTTTGTGGTGGACAAACACCGTGCTCGTGGGTTTTCTCGGGGTTCTCCCGTTTCCTCCCACTTTCTTCATTCCACCATTTCACTCATCTCTCATCATCACCGTCTCCTTTAGCCTAACGGGCATAATCGTGGGACGTAAAACTTAAAGATTTCATTTCATTTCATTTCATTTCCTTTATGTGTCTTTTAGTCGTTTACTCCTGGTTGTGCAGACCTGTTGGTATTAATTACAGAACTTCTACAATTGCATACACATCTAACATCAGAAAGCGTTTCTGTTGCAACAAATAGGGCTCTTGAATGAAACTGAGTTCTTAATATACTCTTTGATCTGGTGAAATTTTGTTAATTTTAACTAAACTACTGCTTAAAACAGAGAGCAGTAAGCAAATTTCACTAATATTCATGCACTAAGACATATAATTATTATTTAATATTCAAATACAGACATAAATATAAACTTTATGTGCAATGTAAACAAATACATGTTTTCTAATGCGACAAATTATCTACATATAAATGAAAGTGACTATATTTGCAACTTAACAACTCTTGAACCACCAGACTGATCTCGATAAAAAATTTCAACATAGATGAAGTTCGGACCTGGGATGGATTCGAGACCTTTGAAAGTGCAACTTGGAAAAAGTACGGATATATATTGAAAATTACCGATCTTAGTGTCGAACTCATCGTTTTCGGAGTTGCTGAGATGAACAGTGATATTTCCGATGAAACTTAAATTCAAATTCAGCACTGGAACTTGGGAGAATGGGAGGGAGATACATAAAATGATCAAGAATGACCGATATTAGTGTCAGATCCATACTTTTCGTGGTTGCTGAGATGAACAGTAACATTTCCGATGCTGTTTAAATAAAAAATCAGGCCCGCAACTTAGGAGAGGAGAAGGGGAAAGGGGAAATATATAAAAATGATTCAAAATAGCCGATATCAGTGTCGAATCCATAGTTTTCAGGGTCGCTGAGGTGAACACTGATACTTTCGATGCCGTTTAAATCCAAATATATCCCCGCAAACTGGGGGAGGAGGGAGATTTATAAAAATGATGCAAAATGATCGATATTGGTGTGAATCCATAGTTTTCAGGGCCGCTGAGATGAACAGTGACATTTCCGGTGCAGTTTAAATCAAAATTCAGCGCCGCAACTTGGGGCAGGGAGAATGGGTGGATACATAAAAATGATCGAAAATGGCTGATATTAGTATCGAATTCATAGTTTTGGGGGTTCCTAAGTTCATTGGTGACAGTTTTGGTGCTCTTTATACCCAAAATGAAACTCATTCTCTCCGTGCGAAAAACGGGTATTTTGTTAGGCTTTAGTAATAAAGAATGGAAATTTCAAATGTTAAATTCTTTAATATATTTGTCGCTGCTCAAATTTACGCACTTCTGCGGTATATGTGTATATATGTAAATAACATCCTCTCTCTTTTTGAGTTGTTCGAAAAATATAAATACAAATAATAAAGAGGGATTCTTATCAGAAATCAGAAAACTAAATGTAAAATTAAAACCTGTTACTTTAAATATTTCCTGCTAGCGAAATACGTTGTATACATATATGCTGCAGACACGCTACAGAAAGTAAGATTAGTATCAGGCGAAAAAATAGTTTTTAAATTATATTTTCTGGTTTTGGCAATATTTCTGAACAAAAGATTTTTTTCTAATGGGTTCAAAAATTCCGGAAATTTTACACAGCACAAGGACAATACGTATCTCCATAAAATATACAGGGTGTTTCAAAACAACACCGACAACGTTTGGGAGGTTATTCCTGACACCAAGATAAGAAAAAAAGTATAGACCATCTTGGGTGCACAAATGCTTCCTTTCGCAGTTATAGAATGCCAAAAACATGTAAAAAACGAACTCTAAAGATCCATAGCTCCAAAAATATGGGACCTACCGTAGTCGAGTCAAGATTTCACTTAGAAACTAGTATGTGCCCTATCGAAATATCCATGTTTCAGAATCTTGTGGTACTTCCGCAACATTTTTTATAGAGGCAGTTCGAGAGTACTTCAAATTATATGCCCGTAGCCAAACTCCCTATTTAAAAATTGCTTCGTGAGAACCTTAGGATTCTGAAACATGGAATTTTGGATAGGATTCATATTAGTTTCTAAGTAAAGTCTTGTCCCGACTACGATAAATTCCACAGTTTTGGAGCTATGGACCTTCAAAGTTCATTTTTTCATGTTTTCGGCGGCCTATAACTTCGAAAGAACGCATTTGTGTACCCAGGATGGTCTATACTTTTTGTCTTATCTTGGTGTCAGCAATCTCCTCCCAAACGTTGTCGGTGTTCCGTGTTCTTTTGAAACACCTTGTATATTTGATTTTAACATACTGGTATTAACTAGAATGATTCTGGCCCTTTTATTTAACACCTTCCTGCCATAAAACGGTAACTTTATAAGATTACTTAAGATAATTTAAATACGTCTATATTAATTATTCTAACTAGGATTATATTTTAGGATCTTTTGTTGCCATGACTCCATTCTATCACGGTGCAAAGGAATGGTATAAATATATTTGTTGCCACAAAATTTTTCTATTCTAATACAAGAAACATAACTACTCAATGATCTTAACTGTAAACTAGTAAATATAAAATAGTTTTCATTTTAAAAGCATAATGTAGTAAAATATTCGAAAATTTCAATTTTTCCCAATTTTCCCGTTTATTTCCAAGCTCGGAAAAAAACGGTAAAAAAACAGTTTTTTACCCAAAATTTTCGTTTTTTTTCAGGCCTTTACAACACTAGTGCTGGCAGAGTGTTGGTTGAAGCTTCAGTGCTCTATTCTACAAAGTTTTGAAAATGGCGTTTTCTATCGAATAAAAAGGTTCTTCCTATATTGAATTAAAAGCACGACAAAGTCTACGACAGAAATTCTTGCTCCTCTTTGTTAATTCTTCCTCGACTGGATTATATTGGAGGGGCGAGGACCCCACCTATAAATATTGGGGGGCCAAAAGTGTCTTGCCCCCCCCCAAAGTCGGCGCCTATGGAGGCAATGTTGCTTGCAAATAAACATGCTGTGTATTAAAATATAAAAGTACTTTTAAAATTACGAAATCGAGAGCAGGAAAACGTGTTTCACCAGTGTTTCTTCCAGACATGTTTTTTGGGGGGCACTGCTCCCCGGAGAAGACTAAAATAAGACGTATATAATATAATAATAAATTGAATAGTACCAGCAGTGGCCCCCAGTCAGTCTTTGTTTCTGAAAGAAATACTGGTTTCAACCATAAAAGCAAGCTAAAACATTTTGACGGGAATTTCTGGTTGTCAATTAAAAGGTTAAGTATAGCACGAATGATATTAACTTATGGTTTGGAGGAAAGCCAGGACATTTGAGGTTTCAAACAATTTCTGGGGATGGGGGAGGCATGATATAATAATTTTAGTTAATTTTGATATGACAGCAAAAAAGAAACACGTACATAACTGTGAATATGATGCAGTTTTCATAGGGTGTCCCCGTTTTTTAGTCAAGAAACCTTATGGCCCTACCTATCCATGTATAAATTGGTTTATTTACAAAACAAATTTACTATTGTACAAAATAGTATATACAGGGTGTCTGTGAATAAACCGACAAACTATGCATGCGTGGACAGAACTTAAATACTACAAAAAAGTTGATCTGCGATTTTAATCGGAAACTCCAAATTAAAAAGATAGAAATCAATTTCAGGTAATTAATGGAAACTGTCTGCTTTCTTTTTCTGTCCGGAAAATGCAGAAAATTTAGTAGTATGTCCGGTTTTATGAAGAAAACAATATGAACAAGATTATTTACTACAAGTAATCTCCTAAATGAACTCATACAAGTGCCCAACAAAATCAGCATCTTGATCAAATGACTAGTGGTGGTCTTGTGTTCTGAGGCTGGAGCTGTTGTATTTTTCTCGTGGAGAAAATACTAATAATAAACCATTATCCCCAAAAGACCATTAGGTCTTTTTCGTGACTATATGGTTAGTGTATGCACCCTCTGCGCGGGAAACCCGGGTTCGATTCTTGGCAGGAGCTTATGTGGTTTGGATCCCACGTTAAGCTCTACGTCCACGTCTCATATAAGCTTGCTACTGAATGGAAGGCTAAACTCAAACCCAATCCCAAAGACCGTTGATTTTTTCTTAACCTCCTTCAAGAAGTAGTAGAATTTATCTTATTATCTTTACCCACCATCGTTATAATGATTCAGAATTAGAAACAAATAAACCGCATCTACTGAAGAAAACGATCAATTGAAAACTACCCTCGGTTATCAACAGGCGCATCAAAGGATAAATACTGTAGTAGTAATATTGTTTTTATGCAGGAATAAATGTATTCACTGAGTTAGTAAATTTGTAGTTTTGGTGATGTATCAATATATTTAATGTGGGGGCACGGCACTAGTCCTAAATGGCACAAGACCTAAAAATCATTTCGCGGCACAAGTCCTAAACGGCACTAGTCCTAAACGATATAAGATAAACGGCACAAGACCTAAAAATTATTTCGCGGCGCAAGTCCTAAACGGCACTGGACCTAAAAATCTCTTGTGACGCTACCATCGCGTCCGTGCCAAGAATACTGTCAATCTGTTAGTCAAAGTTTTAGATATGCTGTTTCATATTACAGAACCAGATTCTAGCTTAGTTCTTATAAGTAATTTGTATAAATACATATTTATCGTTCTAAAATTTAAAAAAAATAACAAATAAAGCCTATTGTTCTTTCTTGCTGTTATAACGGTATGGACTGGCTTGAATTTTTAAATCAACCCTCGTATTTCCCCAGCTTCAATTCTTAGAAATATAACGCAATCAGATAACAGTTGGAGGAGAACAATGCTTAAGAATTTGTCACCCAAAAGGTGCCTCACTTTTCCAGACAGTCTTGCTTCCTCCCGTCAGCCCATATTTGGAGGAGGAATTTTGCTACTCTCGAAATCAACGCCCACGCACAAGCCCTCATGACGATGATAGATTTTTACGTGACAATATAAAATCTATCAATAATCGTCAGTTCCATAACTTATTGGAACAATCAGTGTTTTTAATGTGATTTCTATTAACTTATGAACCATTCATTATATATTATTAGCAATAGAATAAAGTCAAAACTTAATGTTTTCTACGAACTATATTTTAGTTTAGTCAGTGTATTCTTGCGCTGCTAACTGGCAACTATGTGACGCATGAAGAGAAGCGTGTGTGTTCTGCTAGCCGTCATGTGAAGTGAATGTACTAAGTTTCTGTCTTCACGAAGACCATTAAAGTATGTAAAGTTTTAGTGTTTAACTCCCAAGAATAATATAAGATGATTTGAGCAACACACCATTCGAATCTAAGTAAACAAATCATTACCTTTTCATTTACCAGTGAATAATGAAAACAACATAATAATATAACGGAAATTCACAATTCGCAATGTCAAGGAGAGCACCGACTTCTAGTAAGCGACGTAGACATATTCACCAGTTGTAGTTGACTTTTTCGAATGAGGAAATTTATGGAAAACGATGCAAAACTCATTTTTATTCAACAGTGCACTAGTGAATTTTATTCCGTATAGTTGCCGGAATCGTCGTGCGCGCTTACGTATCGGTTCGTATACCACAGTGATTGGGCCATCCTTTTTTATATAAGTGAAATCTTGTGTTTTGTGTTCTTATACATGTGTAAATGTTTTATATTCATTGAAGTTAGAAGTTAAATATAAGTGTTTTGCAAATATTTCTTTTTTTAATATGCAATGAGAAACAATATTTAATAATTTCAAAGTGTGTGACCTATATTGTCTTTCTCAGCGAATGGAGGATGTTACCTTCTAATAGTGTACATGGCTTAGAGTAGAATTAAACAGGTAAGGTATTTCTAATCAGTGGAGGACAAACATTACTTTCGTCTCTCACTATCCATCTGGCGTAAATTATGCATTGCTGTCCCACCTTGTATTTTTTACAGGTATTGACCAGTGTATCTTGGAGCTGACGTACCAGCGACGGTGGGTATACGGCTTATGCCTCTGATATGTATAACGCCCGAATCCCAGGACCGTGGGAGTGAGACTATTTGTTTACTTGCCAGTTCCTCATTGGATCTATTAGTCTTTTACAAATGAATGATGTTCTAAGGAAGACTCATAAAAAGATCCAAGGTTCGAATCCCAATATTGTATCTGGCTTTCGTCACGGAACCCAGCACCCTTATAGCTGTCGCTCCAAACAGGAACACACTACAATTAATAGTAAAATGTGTTTCCCAAACTCCCATTATAAATGGCGCCCGAACAGGGACAGATGTTTTAGTGGGGAGAAAGCGAATTTTTGAACTCCACTGTTTCGTATTCAATGCCAGTGTAATGATTTGTGTGTTGTGTTTTGTAGTATAATATTTTACAATGTCAACGCTTAGTGAAATGGAAACACTGCTCGAAGCGGTGAGAAAGTTATCCGTAGATTTGGCTGCAACTAATCAAATATTAAAATCAAATCAAAAAGAGTTGACCAAACAATTTGAGAATTTAAGAGCAGATGTGGTTGAATTACGCGAAAAGGTTGAAAGTAATTCTCAGGAGCTGTTAAATCAGCCAAACACTGTTGTACAAATGCAGGTAGATCCTGGTTTACGCATACAAGAATGCGAAACAATTACTGAAAAGGCAAATTATAAATTTAGCAATTAATGTTCTGCGAAAGAAACAGTTCCTTGCATTCTTTTACATGTAGTGTTACTTACATTTTTATATTGTTGTGTTCGTTTTAGAATATATAATTCATAAATCCACGTACAAAATGCTAGCGCTGAATTTAATGAATGTAAGAGCACAGATAGAGTTAGAGTACGCTAACGCAATAAATGAATATAAATATAGTACTGTTCCATTTTGCTTAGAAGAGTTTCAAAATGTTTTAGGCCTCAATTTAGAAACTCATAGATTCAGTAGAGCAGCGAAAATTGCAATTTGTGAATTTGTATTTAATTTTAATTGTGAATATAGGAGAGATATCGAAAAAGAGATCAATCTCCGCGTACGTGGTATTAGGAAATCAATTCAGTACGAGAAACTGAAAGAGAAGTGTGCTCGCGGCAAGTATATAGATTTTAACTATGTAGCTAGAAAGTTGAAACTTCAATGTGATGACGTTAATGTCAAGAATAAAGTTATTGAAATAATAGTTCAACGGCTACAGGAAAAGTATTTTAATGTTAGTTATTTTGGCGATCAGGATAATACGTTCAGTGAAAAGGAGAAAGAATTATTTTCAAGCAATGTTGAAAATTCTCCTGAAATTGTTGTTAGTAGTATCAAATCTATCCTCAAAAAACGTAGCAAGGATGTCAACTTACATACTATGTCAGGTAATGTGGGTCAAACCGAAAAGGAAAATAAAATTCCGAAAAAAGTTAAATTTGCAGATGAATTTAACGTGGACCCGTTAGCACATGTTCGTCATAGTTATTCTTTTGAGGTTAGAGCTAAAAGTTGTAAGAGGAAATTGGAAAATGTCACCGATGATACTGATTTATATCCAAATCCTGTAACTCACTCAACTTTTTTAGATGAGTACAGAAGATGAAGACAGTCAAACAAATGGTCTTTCATGAACAGTTTCCGATTTCTTATTCGTATATACATTTCCCATAAGCTGTAGTTTTAAATTCACGCACTGTCAAGACCCAGGTTTCAAAAATGTAACAAACTGAAAATATAATAATAATAATAATAATAATAATATGTGTATTTATGTACGTGTGTTACATGTATATATTTATTGTCTTATTGAAAGCTTTCGTAATTTGGAAAAATATTTTTGGTTTACTTTTAATATGAAAAAGTCTGCTTCCCTGGAAAAGTGCAGCTATATCCCTAAATGACTATGTATTGATTTCTTTAAACGTATTGTGTTGCGTATTACATTAGTGATTTAGCGTTATTTGTTGATTTTTCTTGCTTATACGTATCAACTCGATCAAAACACACTGTGAAATATACTAAATGTCTGCGGTTTTAATGTAGGCTATATAGTCGGTATTTAATGTTCACGTGTGAAGTATCTAGTGGACTTTTGCGCTAACTAAGCAAACTGGTGGGATTTTGTTCTATCTTTGGAGAGTTAGTGGGCTTCTGTCCTACTCTTAATAAAACACACTCCACAGAGTATATATTGCAATTCTTAATGCTTGCTTGGTTTCAGAAAAGTCTGGTAAAATATGCTGTTTAAACATTTTTATTAAATTCTTTTTTTTTAGAAATCTGTTATGGGATTCTCGTATCTACATTTGAAAGAAATGAATTTCTTAACCAATTATATAATTAATTCTTAGAATGAAATAGGTTATATAATGTAATTCATGTATAACTGCATAACAGATAATAATTTTAGTAGTACAAATGTAGCTGCTACCGCTAGAATCAGCTACGTTTGTAACATTATTGCCAACTAGTTACTGCATCGTCCAATTTCGTGAGGTGGTGGCGGATTTCAGAACTAAAGCAGATGAATCAAAAAGCACAAGACCTAAAAATCATTTCGTGGCACTAGTCCTAAAAGGCACAAGACCTAAAATTTAGGACTAGTGCCTATATTTTTAGGACTTATGCCGTTTAGGTCTTCCTTTTCTAACATAAACCCTTTTGTTTCAAAGACCAATACTTGAAATTAGATGTCCTCTATTTAGTTGTATGAAGTTTGGTAACCCTGATTTTCGTAAGTTAAACCAATCAGCTCTAAAGCTAAATTTCGAGTTTTCTATCACGATATTTCAAATTTTTCTTTTCCTTTGTACTTTTAGGTATCACTTCTTGGGGATTTGGATGTGCAAGGGAGAATACTCCTGGCGTTTATGTAGACTTGGAATACTTCAAAGACTGGATTCTTCGAAGAACCTCTGATGCACAATATTGTACGAAATAAATATAGTTCTACTAATGTTTTTTTACTCATTTAAAACTGTGTGGTTAAAGTAAATATTTTATGTATTTGATCACTTTTTTTTTAAAAAAAAACAAATATTAAAGGTTTTATTGTATCTCAGGGAGTTGTGATTTTTGTAAGATGCTACTTTGGATGTCACTAGTAAGTGGCCGATGTATAGTCGATTAAAAAAAAAAACGATCCACACTGCAAATGCCCAGCAGATACTAATGAAAAAACTTTACGTCCTATGGTTATACCATGTGGGCTAAAGGACACGGTGATGATGAGAAATGAATGAAATGAAGTGGGAGGAAACAGGAGGATCCCGAGAAAACCCACATTCACGGTATTTGTCCCCCACAAAGTCCACTTGGCGCGAGCTGGGATCGAACTAGGGACCCCACGCACCAGAGGTGAAACGCTCTATCACTGAGCCACCGCGGCCTCCAGATAATAATGGAAGTGGTTGTGAAATGTTTCCTGCAAAGAGGAAGTGAATGTTGGAAGGAAATATAATTGAGTGTTGTAGTATCGCAAATGATGTGTTGAAGATGTGAACAGAATTTGGTACCGGAATTCAATCATATTCTCAGTTGAACTGCAAACTGAATATTGAAAATTGTGGATCAGATTCTGGAATAATCTGATATATTCAGTAGTCTTGATGCGTTAATAAGGAATGGCGGATCATTGGAGTCGCTCTCCAGGTTTTATTTATAAATAGCAGAATGATTGTTCTTCGCATGGGAAGAATAAGGTTTATGGGAAATATCTGAAAGATATATTTCGAACCCAAGTCTTAGGATATGCAAATTCCAAAATCTACGTAGCCTACGGTTGCTTCCATAGCTACCTAGAAGTATGTCATGCCAACGGTATGGACTTGTATACGGGACACACACAAATATTCTGCTTTATATATAAGGTTATGTTCTTCCAGTTTATGTTAAGATCATGATTACTTCATGTATTGGTATCATCTTAGTAAAATCAAGAATAGGTTACAGTTTACTATCCACACACTTGTAAAAATAATTCAGTACGTTCCCCTTCTTTTATCTCATAATAAATATTATCGTAACAATCAAGTCAGATATTTACTTACATTTTATACTTAGATTATGCTGCAAACTTTCGTTGAAGCACCTTGGAGATATCTGCTGGACACAGACACGTAGGACGATGTTGAAAAATTTACAATTGACTATGAATTTGAAATATTTATTACGTTTTACCTAATTTTCCATCGGAAAGAAATACGATATAATTCTACTATAGTATTAGCATTTACCGGGGAGGCGGTAATGTCCAAAGATAAGAAATATATCAATGGACAGAACAAAGTGATATGAGTGAGTGTAAAAGCTCATGCATAATTTGAGAAAAAGTAATTTCTTTGTAAATCTAAAAATTAATGCTGTACAAGATCCATGATTACTTGATATGGAAAAGGAAATATACTCTCATTAAGGTCTTCATTATAGCACTAGAAAGATGACAGTTCACCTATAATTGAAATATAGTCTAACATTAGCGTAGCATTAACTCAAACTTTGATTTTTTACTTAATTGTATTGCTATGCAAAATGACTGACTAATACAAAAGGTACTAGGAAAATTTTGCAATGCAGTTTTATTCATTTAATTTTTTCAAAATAATTTCCACCACATTCAACACACTTCTCTATCCTCCGAAACCAATCGTTAAATTAGATCTGCCAAGTTTCACTAGGGAGTAATGCACACTCGTTGTCCCAAGCCCTGAGATCCTCATAACTGGAAAAACTGCATCCATTTCATCTTCATTTTCACATACAGGAACAGTGCAAAGTCCCAGGAAGCAAGGTCTGGATTGTAAAGAGGGTGCTCAAGAAGTTTCAGTCCTCTAGTGATCAAATATTCGGCGAAGGTTTTCGCGCGGTGAGCTGGAACATTGTCATGATGGAGGAAACAGGTGTCCATTCTGAAATTTGGTCGTAGATTCTTCATAGATTCGATGACTTGTCTTTTGTGTATTTAAAACGGCACACTCCACAATTGCATTTAATTTTAAAAAAATACAACTATCATTTTCTTCTTTAGTGATTGGGATTATCTGACAGCTACATGTGTATCCTCATCATCGAAGACAAACTTTGTTCCAAGTCTTGGTCAGCATATCATAATAGTGCAACCAAATCTCGTCACCTGTCATGATGTTCCCATATCGAAATTGTCCCTTATCAAACATTTGCAGCGTCTCCCGGCATCATGTCACACATCATGTCATATGCTCTTGTCAGACTAAGCGGTACCCAGACACAACAAAGTTTCTTTGTGTGCATCAAAATCCAAACGAAAACGTCATACAAAATCGAATGATCTGCTAATGCATTTAGGCCTAAGGTATCCTCAGTCTTCTGGTAGGTCACTCGCTTGTTTTAATCAAGCATTTTCTTAACATCGGTAATGTTTTCCTTCGTAACTGATGTTCGTGGTCTTCCTGCCCTCTCAGCACCCTCCAGAATAAAATTTCCCCTTTGAAATTTTCTGTTACCACCTGAATATAGTCGTACGATATGGACAGACATTACCCAATGCAAGAGTCATTTCTTCTAAGCACTGCTCTACGTTTAAACCGAATTCGCAAAGTTATACCATAAAATTGCTCGTATCTCATTTCGTGACCAAGGTACCATAGCAAGCACTTTAGACTATCACTGCTAATGAATAACTTAGCCCATCGACTTGGCGCAGCGATTACTGTGCAAGTATGAACATGTCTCAGCATTACACAAAGAAGCAACTCCTGCGACATGTTTGCGTCGTATTCCAAAACTTTCCTAGTACCCTTTGTAAAATAACACCTAAAAAGTAAATTCTAACGCATCATTACCGAGGAAATCGTTAAAAACTCATTTTTATGGTGCTAAAAGTCGTTAGTAACCAACAGCTTTTATTCCGCTGAAAAAGATTGTTCATTTGTGTACTGTATAGGCCCTATATGAAATAAAATATGCTGTTAACTAGAACAATGCATCTATAGTTTGTGTTCTCTTAACTGACACATGTACTCCGAACAATGATACAGATGTTCCTAAAATATTACTTGTAAAGTTAGAAACAGGATTTGCGACTATGAACATATTTAATCCGTTAATATGGAGAATAACATTTTATTGCATTTTTCAGCAAAAACAAAGTTTTCACATACGCGGATTGATAAAATTATACTACAGATCTATATTATACTACAGAATTTCTTACTTCAGAATTCGACATTTTCTTTTAGGGCCAAAGCTAACGTGGTACTTGAAATTGCAACTTAACGTGACAATTCGCACCCTATGCTCTCCCCACAAAGGATTACTCACAAATTCAACGTGGACTAACTCACTCACTCACTCACTCTATGGCCTATAAAACCCGGAGGTTCAATGCCGCGTTCACAAAACCTCTCCAATGACTTCTATCCTTAGCCAACTCGATCCAGTTTCTACTTTGTATTCATATTTCTGCGAGATCCATCTCAATATTGTCCTCCCATCTGCACCTAGGTCTTCCTAATGGTCGTTTTCCGGTTGGTTTTCCAGTTAAGACTTTTAAAAGCTTTCCTACTTTCTTTCATCCTGGCTATATGGCCTACCCACCTGAGCCTCCTAGACTTGATAACTAACAATGTTTGGTAAACCATATAAATTGTGTAGTTCCTCGTTATGAAATTTCCGCATTCCCGTTCCTCTTGGGTCCGAATATTATTCTCAGGATCTTGTTAAATACTTTCAATCTATGTTCTTCCCTTAGAGTAAGCGACCATGTTTTGCAACCATACAGAACAACAAGCATGATTAACAGGCAACGTGGACTAACATTAAAAAAAAAAATAAATAAATAAATAAATAAATAAACATATTAATATTGTTTTCTTATTTATTTCTTTACAAAGTTACATTCGTTTCGATTTACAAAGTTCTTTTACATCCACATTTTCAACTTTTCTTTTTGTATTGTCAACAATATTTTTGCACTTAGTACATCCCTCAACAGAAACGAAGCCAATATAAAGTGCCAACATAAATAAAACATCCTCAAAATCACAACACAATGGATTCACATTCTCTAAAAAATAATTTACTTCTGAATAAATAGCTAACCTGATCTAATGTCATGTATACAAAATCAACAGATCTAATGTCATGTATACAAATCAATAAAACTTGTTTCATAAAAAGATCTAATTCGAATCTACACTTATATATACACAACATTTTCATGATTGACAACCGTGAGCAGTAACGACGATTAAACTCTTAGATCTCATATTTACGTTTCAATAACATAACTTCATTGATGAATATAATTTAGCATTTTACTAATTTACAATTTCATACAACATAAAAAGAATAAAAATCAAAACGATACCACACTCACATGTTGAAAACTACAATCTCTATTTTAAATAACTTTAGTTTTCGTTAAGGTAGCTCAATATTAGAAAAAAATGAAATCTTTTAAGTTTTACGTCCCACTGTTATGTCGGCTAGGCTAAAGGAGACGGTGATTATTGGAAATGAATGAAATGGTGGAATGAAGAAAGTGGGAGGAAACGGGAAAACCCCGAGAAAATCCACGCACACGGTGTTTGTCCACCACAAAGTTCATTTAGCGTGAGCTGGGATTGAACCAAGGACACCATGCATCAGAGGTGAACACTACCACTGAGCCATCACGTCCCCGGCTCAATATTAGAGTATCCTCCTATAATTTCACCACATGGGTGTAATGCGCCGCTATTATATAGTTGAGCGACACATCACAAAACACCCCTGAGGATGTTTTAAAAGGACACCGGTCCGTATCAGATGATCTGGAAATCACAAAATCTAAAAGAAATTAAATTTTTCGAATCGTTTTTTGGATAAACAAACTGATATAAATTTTATAGTAAAGAAGACATTTTCTGAGTTAGTTAACATGCATTGTGTAGAAATGTATCTTTAAAATTTGTAAGCCTCGGATCGATCATCGACGCTATCCCAACTGTAGTTCGTATATAATATTGTGATTTAATTTGAACTATCGGATAGTGCAATGAGTAATTTTAATAACGCGGTGTGATGGATAATTAGCTGGATGATGATGATGCCTACTTGTATATGTTGATATGTGATCCTAGTGTATTATTACTAAATTGGGCCTTCAACAGAATATAATTTTATCTATCTATCTATATATATATGGAAAATAAATATGATAAGTGACAAGTGTATATTAATAATAATAATAATAATAATGTTGAAATTGATGAAGAGGCTGATAAAGGAGTAACTGAATTAATATCCAATAAAATATATCTACACATATGTATACCAGTACGTCATTTATTAATATCATTCAGTAAATATTACCAGGAATCATAGGCTGAATGTACATCTGATATGGAGAGTAGAAATGATATACTGTGGAAGTCTCCATCAATACCAGAACCTAAAATATGACAAACTACGAAGTGTAATAACCCTTCTGCACTGTGGTGAAAGTAGGGCAGTACATGACATAGCAGATGAAAGCTGTTTTTTTTTTTTTTTTTTTTATAGGTACTCCCATTTCCTTCCAATACATCAACCATATAATTTATTAACCTTTATCATGCTCCTCTTTAGCACAAACAGAACCACAGCGGACGTTAAAGATTTGATTTAAACGTTCATTTCTTGATAGTTTTACACAATATCTAAAACCTCAATCAGAAGTCATAATCCAGAGAAAAATATTCCGAGTGTTGTTGCTTGAAGTTTAATAACCAGCCTTAGCATTAAGACTGTATTAGGATGACTAGACACCCCGTTTTTAACGGGATTGTCCCTTTTCATACAGTCGTCCGGACTCTTGAGAAAAATGCAAATGAAACGCAGAATATTAAAAATGAGTCCTATTTTTTTACTCTTAGTTACGTAATGTAATTTTTACATGTTCTTAAATCCTCAAGTTGAGTCTTAGGTTGGAAAGATTTCAAAAATGTTAGGAAAGCTTCATATTTTTCCAACAGATGGCTCCGTGCTTTGATATTCAATAACCTTCCGTGTGTCGATAATCGAAGTTACGCATAAACTCGCTAGGTGGATTATCAAACTACGCCTGCCAGTTTTGCCGATTATCCCCTTTCTCTTTTTATTTTTTAATTTATTTTTTATTTTTAATTTTCTAAATCTGGTCTCCCTAAACTGTTAGACTGACTTAAGTGCAAAATTAGAACACGTGCTTCTGTCGCAAGTCAAATAAGAGATCAGATGTACAAAAAGCACATCTCCTAACCCTTCACTGTTCCACATAACTTAACCAACAATGACGATGAAGTACTTTTATCATTTCACAGCCATATCGCACGGACGGATATCACAACCACTCAAGATTCCATTGTACAATATTTCGCTGTCGTAGTTACTCATCGTATACAGTTGGTTTTCTGTGGAAAGATCACGTTTGTAAAGAAAAGAGTTGATGTACGATACAAGTCTTAGTTAGCATCGAAAATGAATCGAAAGCGGTATCTTTAGATGCTCTAACCGAAGGTCAAATAGGAGGAATCTGGTCACATGCAGGTGCAGACAGTTGATCCAGATAGCAATGAAGTGTGTATATATTATGATACGCATCCATCATGGTTCTCCGGTTTGGTGTAACATCAAGCCGGTTCGAAAACGGCTTGACGGTAACAAGTTTGTCATGCCATTTTTCTCGTGCTACAGAAACGCAGTAACTGAATAATGCGGGACTATACGCCAACAAACCGTGGTATATTTACTTCAAGGCTCGACACAAATATGAGCGCTACAGATGGTGTGCAATTCGACAAAAGCAAATGCTGTCAGTACTGCCGTGAGATTAATATCACCTAAATCTTTCGTCACATTCTGGACAGCAGCTCATTTGGATAAAGCAAAAAATTTGAATATAACCCCAACTTCATTGGAGAGAGACTATTCTGCAGAGGTGATTCAATATAATTTGGATCTGTTAGATAGGAAAACTGATTTCCATATTGTTAACTTAAAAACACTGATGCCGTGACGTTACTTAACTTATTGCGTCAATATGTACGATATCCGTAAAACATTTGGCTCCGAGTTTCTATACTATTATAGTTAGCGACAATACCATGTGTGTAATTTCGAATTTTAGAAGACACTATCGTATTCAGGGACCTGCATGACCTGCATGTTCGACAGAACTTAATGCTATCAAGCGTACCTGGTATACTCTTGACTGATCAACTATTCAGTTTACTCCACCCTCCGAGGAATTTTTAAACCTAGAAAGCAGTCTTAAAGGAGAGGTTCCGTATTCCTCAAGATTTAGATTAACCTTCTTCAGAGTTTGAAAGCAAAATATTACATATATTTCTTAGGGATGGTTACACTCCACTGATTGTTTCACGTAATCTTTGCGCTGTTATACTCATTTTTATCAAATTTCTTTTTTCCTTTTGCACACGTTTGTTATTGGCATACTTCATTCTGATACATAAGTGTTGCTTAATTTATTTATATTTTAGTTTTACATCCCATAGTTCTACTCTTTACGCTAAAAGAGACTATGAGAACATGAATGAGACAGGACAATGAATTACACCTATACCAGAGCAGTTTCGAACACGCAACAGGCAGCTATAGCAATGCTTGAAGACCTTAAGACCCCTCAATCATGCTAGCCAACTAATGTTTCTTAAGTTTTGTGACGTACTGTCTTCGGGGATTCTGCATTAAATGCGACGCAACGTAGTTATATTCAGAAAATTCTGGTTTCGATAGCAATGTCGTCCTTGCCTAACGATGCTTTCTTACATACAATCAGAAAAAAATCTCGGATAAAGTATGTCCAATCTTTCTATAAACAAAATCAATGAACTGGTAACATGCCTCCGCTTGCGCCTGTGCAAACTAATGGTCAACACAATATTTTTGATACGTGTAATCCCGGTTAGGATACAGAATTTTAGGAGCTTACTTATGATCGTGCGGTACTTTGGCAGGTACTTGACTTAGAGATGATAAACTCAGTTTTACAAATTTAAAACTACCAATGAAAGGAGCTGAAGTGCTGACTATACTCATCTAACAAATCAACAGTTGCTCAGCCAGGTATCTTAATGATCAACAGGTTATATTATAGCGTTTAGATACATAACAACGCTCTCACAATGCAAGTGTTCAGTAATGTCGTGTAGCCCATTGCAAGTAAGTTACGAAGACACGAAGGCATGTAACGAAACAGAAGAAAAGCTACGACACAAAACGACTTCAATTAAGTTTTATACCCCTAATAATTAGCTTAAATAAGAAAACTATTTTAAGAATCTAATTTCTTGAACGACGCTCGAGTAATAAATAACATTATGCCAACAACCCGAATATTATCCCGTACATATAGAGATATTTTGCAAACTGAGAAACTGACCTCCCTATTCAGTGGTAACAAACTTAATGATAAAAATTTTACATAATGATATGTTCAATATTAATTACAATTTGTTAAATCGTATCGATCAGAAACGGAAATCAATTATAAGAATGAAATCGAACCTATTACAGGAATGGTATGATACAAAATTGATTATTTCCTCATTTTATTCAACTGAATCAAATCAAACTGACCTTACCAACAAACCTTAATTCATATATTGCATTTCTGAATATCACAACGCAAATTCACAACCATAGCCCATACATGGGTTATAAGCAATGAGTTTATCCAACGAAAGATTTTAACCTCGTTGGTGCACACGGAAATGACAATCAAATATACTTTTTCTCCTGTAACATATATTCAGAAACTATCAACTCAATTTGATATCCTGTGTTACTAACAACCTTTATCTATTATTTTTTTTTAAGTTTGCTTTAAACATTATGTAAAGCAAAGAAAAAGAAACTGTTAAAATCATTATACACACACTCTACTCGCTCACCGCAAAATACAAAGTACAAGTAAGAACTCCCATTATTTTTGACGTTAAGTATAAGCAACAGTTAGCAACAATACGTATAAAACGCCAACAGTGAAGTACTCAACGAAACTAGCTGCTTCTGTCCATGGTCCATTATACCGTGGAATAGTTTTCTGAAGAATCTCACAAGTATGATATCTCTAATTACGTTGTCAATCTTCTTTGGCAGACAAGAATAATTTTTGAACTCCAAACGTAAGGTTACCTGGAAAAGTAAAGATTCGCAATTAAGTACTATAAATACATCTACATTTATGCTATTTACGAAACTCTGGTTCAATGTCACACGAACAAGCTTACCTTGGAGATTATGCTGTGCTAAATCAGCTTCATTACTCATTTCTAAGAACCATTTCTATATTATCCTCGTATCTTAGCTTACCTGAAACTCTTTTCCAAAGGCTTTGCCATTAAAAGCCACACATCCCACGATTATTCCCAATGCGAACATGTTCTAACAATCTCACGAGGAGGTGTCGTAAGAAATGTCAATCTGGAGTCGACATATCGAATAGGTTTAGCACACAACACTAATATATTATTATTATTATTATTATTATTATTATTATTGAAACATCTTCGATGTCCCACATTTGACGAGTCTATACACGTTCCGTCTAGTAATTATTATTTACTATCTTACACTTATCGGATAATAATGGTACAATACATAGGTACATTCATAAAAACCTATACGTAACAAATAAAAAGGAAAATACGTCCCCAAAACAACGTAACATTTTATACTTTGTACTTAATTATATTTTAAGTTAACATACAAACAAATTTAAAGTACGAAATTTAGTTTTTCTGAAGTATCTTTTGCTAAATTTTGGGTCTACAGTAGTTATCAATAAGGACATTTTAAATCTAATTCCATTTTTAAAAAAGCAATTTTTGGACTCTTTTTTTCATACACATCGATCAGTTTGTTTACGAATTCTTCCTTGTTTGATTCAATATTTGCTCAAATGTATGCAAAATATCAAGTATTTTATAAACAAAAAGTAAAATACATTAGAAATTCCCAGGAAATCAGCAATAGTTCTTATTGCCGCCTTTGCTGGCGTCCAATGTCAGGAAACATCTATTCACCGTTTACCTCTGCTGACTGAAGTGATCTCAAAACTAAGTCAGTAGCCTAGAATCTCAGAGAGAATCACAATATTCACTTCCTACGATTCCTAATACGCCGCATCTACTTACCAAGCATTTTCTGAAACCATTGGGGCTTGTTCTGCCAATGTACGCCTAACAGATAGACAGGAACACCAGTGACTGTTATTAGCACTCCCATACCAACTTCTACGGGCCGTACACTAATAGGAAGAATTACTAGGAAGGCACATATGATGATGAAAGTAATTGGAATCCATAAAGATACCTGGGAAGGTAAAATAAACGCACTTCTATACTACATAAATTATGTCTTGTCAAGTATATTAAGTATAGTATTTAATTTAGATGTAAAAGAAAAAAGCTATATAATATTTATGATTTAATTTCATACATTTACCTAAAATCTAGAGCCTATAAAAAAATGTACACACAACATAGTAGGTGTTATTGTTTTCGAAGTTCAATTAACATTACACGTGGTGTGGCCTTACCTCAAATGTCGGTATTTTCATTGTAACATATGGTGAAACAAAGTGGCTAGTATATGCTTGACACTTGAACAGAAGTCCATTTCAAATATGAAATGTCGCTACAGTTTAACGTCAGGAGAAGCATAAAGACGTCGTGTACCGCAGGAAACTGGCTACGCTGGTAAACCTTCGTGAAGAAATTACAGCCATATGAAGCAATCGGCGCGATAACTCGCCGTTGTGACATGTGTCTGGCCTAGGGTTACTAGATCTTACGTTTTTCTGGCAAGTTTTACGTTATAATGTTTTAATTTTCCCATAAAACGATTTCATATAAGTTAGATCTAGGTATTTTAAAAATGTTTTTATAAGTTAGTACAAAAAGTAATTAGAGGAACTAATTTCTCATACATCTTAAACAACGCAGCTCAACTTGTAACTTACTATTCAGAGAGAAAATGCCACATTTTGAGTTTTTATCTCCTGCATAACTGGCACCGCATAAATAGCACTGCACAACAATCGCCGCTGCCTTTGAAAACCTAATTTTTAATCAGTAAATCCGAATTATATGCTGAAATAATTTTTCATCATCTTACAATTTTTTTTTTTTTTTTTTTTTTTTTTTTTTTTTTTTTTTTTTTTTTTTTACATGAAAATGGACGATTTAGTAGTGAAAGTCCAATAGGAAGAAGTTTAAACGAGGAGCTCGCTCATGGCTAGTGTACGCGCTTTTGGCATGGGAGACCCGGTTTGATATCTGGGATAATTTTGTTTGAATCCCACATTAAGCTGTAGATCAACATCTCATAGCCTCCGAAAAAAGCCGGTTTTTTCCGAACCCTTGCATCTCTACCTATAAGGTAACAAATGTGGAAAGTTAAAGTCTTAAAATGATTAAAATTTCAAGAATATATCTTACAAACTGTAGTAGATGAACTAAATGTGTCCTTATCTTTATCTTAAAAACTCAAATACAGTTTACAAGTTCTTTTGCTGAAGTTCGAAGAAAGAACGAAATGACAGTTTAGTAGTTAAGTAATGTTCATCTCCAAATTCTGTATTTTAGTCCCTTTTTAGAAGTTGATTTGGTTTGTTTTGAATTTAATGTCCCACGATTATGCCTGGGCGGCTTAGGGAGGCGTGGATCTACTGATTATAGTAGAATCCGAACCACATTTTTCATTCAACTGTACCCCTCCCCCCTGGGAATCTAGCCCGAGACCACGCACACCAAAGGCAAGCGGGGGTCCATGTTAGAAGTTGAATCTGACCTTAAACCTATCATCTCGACTCTGAAGGGAAAAAAAAAAAATGTCAGTGAGAACGATTGATACATAGAAAAATCTCAGAACGTCGCTATACACAGTTTTCGTTACTCCATCGAGATATAAAACATTGTATTTTTAGTTAATGCAATTAATTTTCTGACCCACATTTTTAATATACTTCATTGTAGAATTAAATAACACTATCTTATTAACTTCCATACGGAATGACGATATGTACTCGTATTGCTGGTTGCACTTACCTTAATTGGCCTCTGCATGTCAGGCCTTTTCCACCGAAGCCACAGAATTCCCGCAACAGACATCATAATGAAAAATGATTCCACGAAGCTTGAGTAATCTATAAGTGCATAGATATCACTCGTGCACAGCATGATAAGAGACAAAAGATTCTGGAGGAAAAAGAAAAGTAAAAACTGTGACATAAAATATACGATTCTGTTAAAAACAAAGTAAAAACCGACATAAAACATGTTAACAGATATAATCGATTAGAATAAAAACCGTAACATTAACCAGAAGATTCAGAAGAAAAAATACAAAATTCTTATTTTAAGAAGTATATATTATTTGTGCAATTCTATAATTTTTAAAGTCAGAAAAGAGAACTCCGATCATACAGTGGGAAGTGTATCAGGATCAAGGCAATATAGCGTAGTCGGGAACACCACAAAAGTTTGGGAAATGAATCCTTACATGAAAATAAAATAATTACAGATTAACATGAGTGCATAAATGCGTCATTTTGGAGTGATAGCCACTTGAAAATTGTTCGGTATAATACAAAATGGGTCGGATAAGAGAATGTAGTAATTTTGTGCCTAGATAAAATTGTACCAACGGATCTACAATGAGCGGCAGTTTTCAGTTCCTGATTTATCATTTTTCCTTTCTAGAACACCTTATAAATCTCTATGTTTTGATGCAAACTCTTCGCCGTTCCAGTTCCACATTCACTGGTTTACTAATGGAATCTAGGCTTGAAATAAGCACTGCGTTCTTTACTCAAACTTGATCCGACATTTCTTTCCTGAGTTATGATCCTTTATTTTATCGTTCCGACCAATTTTCGACGAGCTATAGCTCCGAAAATATGCATTTATGGACCCATTTTGTTTCACAAAGTTTGTTGGTATTGTTTCCGGATACCTTGTACATTTATGTTGGTCGTGCAGATCGAGTGGACAAACGATACGAAGTATGTACACAAAACTAGAGGAATGATCAGCACCAATGACGTATGAGACATGCAACCACAAACAACCCACCAGAAATCAAACCAGCGTACAATGTTGTCTATCTCGAAGTCCACATAGTGAAAAACTCCGTAAGTATACTACCAGTGAGTCGGTGTGTTCCTCACCCAACAAATCACGTATACTCGCTCAAAATATTTTTTCTCGGTGTCATCCTTTAAAAAGGTTGATGCTTCACATGAAAATAACAAAAGTGATATAGTAACACTGGGGACATGTAAAGAGGAATTAGTTTCATTATTATTATTATTTTTTAAATCTTTTTTCCTTCTTGGTTTTAATGACTAGCATGTCGTCATGGGTTTGATTTCCGGTGACATTTAACACGCACTACGGTAGTTCGGATTCCATCTTAAACCGTAGGTCCACGTCTCATGTAGCGTCGGTGCTGGAAAGGAAAGCTAAACTTCAATAAATAAGAAAAAAATCTTATTGCGAATGTGATAGAAGATACGAGGATCAGTCAAAAAGTTATTTGCACTGCTTAAGAAAATACAACAGCATAGAAATTTTACAATAACTTTATTTGTACCGTAAAGTTCCATTCACAATCTACTTTTCAACGTTAATTATCTCCGTTATTTAAGCATTTGTCGTGGCGTGGTACAAGTTTTTCTATGCCTTCTGCAAAGAAATCCCGTCCAATGCCCGATAACCATTTTGGATTGCAGCTTTCGCCTAGTCATCCGAGTGGTATCATTCATTTGCGATTTCGTCTACTGTTGTGTGTCTGTTTGCAAGAATGCATTCATTCACGCGAGCAGTGATTTCCGGATTTGTCGCAGTTGATGGTCTTCCCTCGCGCTCGGCATCGTCAATATCTGTATGTCCGTTCTCAAACATGTTGCAACACTTCCCGATAGCTTGACATGACCTTGCATTTTCCCCATACACTTCATGAAACTGCCGATAAATTTCAGTGCAGTTACACCTTATTTTTGTTCGCAAAAAACGAATCAATGCACGCATTTCCAATTTGGAGGCCACTTGCAGCTGTCGAGACATGTTTACGACTGGTTATCAGAACACCTATACCTGCCTCGTGAAAGCCGCTACGTCACACGATACAGCTACATGTCTGCAGTGTTGCCATACAATTTCATCAAAATAACCTTTGCCCGAAAATATTTACGAGGGAATGCAACTAACTTTCTGACTGACCCATGTAAAATAAGAAAGGGAAGAAAGCAATGGCTGTTGGTTTAGAGTTAGCGTCTCTTCAACACCGAGACCACATGAGACGTGGACATACAGCTTAGCGTGATATCCCAACCATGAGCTTTCACTTGGAATAGAACATGGGTCTCCCGCACCGAACGAGCGTATGGTGGCTATATAGCCATGGAGCTCAAGAAAAAAAGCAATTGACGGGCAATATTCAAGAAGATATTCTCGTAACATCAAAATGAGGAGAAATCTCGGTGGACTGTAATGTATGGAAGTTTTACAATTCGCGGCATGCAACCTGTTACTTGAGGCACAATACTTATGAGAAGTAGTATCCTTTTTCAATGGTGTAAATACGCCATCAGTAGGGAGCAGTATCGACATATCTTCCACTTCTGAATGTAATACAATTATGAGTTAGAGATGGGAATATTAATTTCATACAGACTCGATATTTCTGTTTATAGTAAAACTATTTTTACACAAATCTAGTTTTATATGATTAGAAATGTTCTTATGATCACAGATTACATAGATTTCTTGCTTAAGTAAATGAATTAGCTACAAGGTGTTCAACTACACAATACTTTCTTCTACTTAAAACAAACAGGCAAATTACTCATATACGGGTTACAGAAATGAATCTCGGCGAAAACCTAGAAAAGAAAGAAGAATGTATTTGCATGTTACTACTTTCCACAATTGGCAACACACTCCTCCCTCCCTCCCTCTCTTCCTCTGATACTACGCAACGGAAGCTGTAGTTTAAGAATTATTGTGGGTGTCAGGTAAAGCCAGTCCTGCACCCTCCGCGACAAAACGAAGTCACTTCAAACTTTTCTACTTCCCAAGCACATAAAAATGGATGGATTGGATGTAACTTCCAAAGAGCTTGATATTACCTATGTGAGTCTTAATGTTATCGTCTTCGTTAGGAATCTACATTTTTGGTTCATTATTATGTAAGTTGTTTGAGAAACTCAAACTGTACTCACCTTGCTTCTCTGCATTCTGTAGTTCACGTAAACATGTTAAATGTCGAATTCTCGCTGACTGCTGTCAGCATTGTAAAGACATAGCTAACAAAACGTTTCAATAAGAATACGATGTATGGGTTTTATATTATATATATATATATATATATATATATATATATATATATATAATTTTACAGGAGAACAATTACATACATGTTAATGATGCAAGACGCTGATGATCGTACCTCACGCCAAGTCTTCTCTATCCACAGCGATACAACAATAGCGCAATTTTCCCAGTTTTAGCCGAGTTTCATTTGCCTGTTTCTTCCATATTTCAATGCAAATATGTACAAAGAAAATATTAAAAGCAACTTACGAGGAAAACTAGTGATGGTGTTGGTGTAAACCTATTAATATTGATAAAGGAAAGCATAGCCGGCAGATGACCTTGTCTGGCACCAACGAAACACAATCTGGAACACACAAACAAAAAAACAAAAAAAGTTTTATTTACCATACAATTCCCAGCAATCTTACTAGTAAAATGAAAAACAATTTTTACAAAATTGTGAAATGAGAAATTTTCTCTACTTCAATCATGACTTCCCTTATTAGAATCAACATCAAATAATACTATCTTACAGCGTTATTGACCCTTTGTGTCCCAGTGATTACACCATGAAACCACCATTTTGAATGTTCCTTCTCCGCTTCCAGTATTTCCTGTTGACTACACAGTAAAACCACGATACACGACTGATTACTATTGCCATTTGCTGTACGAAATGCAATTAACTCTTGCCCGGACCAGTAAGAGCAACCACGTAGTAGAACAATAGTGAAGATTTATAAATAAATAATAAAAAAAATGAAATAATAATAATTTCCTATGTAGGAATAGTCTAAGTATCAATTTAGTTACTAGATATATGTTAAAAATTGTTTTTTTCAGAATACTATATTTATGCATGACCCTCAAAGTGTTATATTCCATTGAATGAATTTACATTGTCTCGATCACACATCAAGCGAAGTGAGTTGCACGCGAAGTGTTGTAGTTAGCCTCTCTGATGTTCTGCTTTCTTTAGGTTACGAAGGAAAAGATAACTTCACTGACAACATATGATGTACAACGAGCAAATCCCCTTTTCCATTCGGAGAATTACTTGTCAATGTGTAAGCACTCCAAGCAGTGAACAATTACTAATTCCACACAACTAGGACCCTAATATTGCATTAGGAGAATAACGGGAAATGAATCAATGTCTCTGGAAGAAACTAATGCAAAGAAATTTCAAAGGAATAAAATATTATTCTCCCGGAGACCTCAGGCGTCCCACCAACGTGAAAATCCCAGTTGGATACACGTGAGAGTTATGGTTAGCCATCTCTTCCTAAATCTTAACTTCGTTATAATTTTGAGAGTTATATTGTTCAATCTGAAGGATCTTTCGCCGATCAGAAACTTTCCTAGCTTGCACCATCAAATGAACAAGTTAATGTTTTATAAGTAAACTGGAAACTGTTTTTCGATACGGGAAACAATATAAATTTATTAGCTCTATCAATACATTCTAATCCTTTTGATTCGTACGATTATTCGTAAAGAAATTTTGTAAAGATCTTTGTTAATACCTTAGGCACTTTAAACAGAATTTTACTCTTACATTACATTTTGGTGTTGCGACATGGACTATATTATACTACTAACTTACTATCTAGATTGTTACTACTAAGTTGATGTTTCATTGATCACTTTAAGAAATCTCCCAATCGATCCTGATAACATGTCACTACAAAAATATATTTATTTATTATGGTTTCTCCTATATTGTTAGTTCAATAAAAATTAACGGTAACAACAGTATATTACAAAATTAATACTGATTTCACATGCTTCCAATTAGAATTCCGCTGTGTAATCCAACATCATATATTCGTTAATACAATTTACAATATAATTTATCAATGATGCCTTCATAATCATTCTACCGTATTACAATACTTCTCTGTTGTCCTCTTGACAATTATCTACACTTTTACCTTGACAAATCAATTTTTCTGACAACCCGGCGGAGTTTCTTTACGAACATGATATTTATGTAGCAACTAATTTTATCTTTGATTATACAGCAAAATTATTTAGCATTGAGTATCGCGTCTGTACTACGCAACCCTAATATATTTTGTTATTTTTACGTTTTATTTCAATTACAATTTCTATGAATTCAAAATTTCGAACATTTGTGTCAAACAATAAAAAAATGGAATATTCATACAATAAAAAAATGGAATATTCATAATAGATATTTTTTTCAAAGGATCCCACGATTATAAACTGAGACTACGGGAGACTAATTAATGATTGGATGACTGGTGGAATAAAGAAAGTGGGAGGAAACGGTAGAACTTCGAGAAAACCCACACACAAGGAATGTGTACACCACAAAGTCCACTTGGCGGAAGCTGGAATCGGACCAGGCACCACATGCATCACAGGTGAGCGTTCTACCACTGAGCCACCGTGGCCCCGTATCCATTTTCATATTAATGACATAGCTTATTGTATTAAGTTATTCTTACGCTTTTGAAATTTCCTCAAACTTTTACTAGTCTTGGAAATGTGACTAATATAATGTTAATTATCGACTTTAGGAAGTTACTATTTTAATTATTATGTAGAATAAATGCTCACGTTCAGAGTCACATATGCCTTCTTTATGACAAACGTATAGTTTGGACAATAATTTCGTGCATGAATTGGCATTTTTAAAGACTCCTTTCGTTACAAACACAAATAGTTGTCATAAGGATTGAAAAATTAAATTTGATTTATGCATTGTTTTTGAATTATTCTGATATACTGTTGTATTACATTGTTTTCTTTGCATTCATACGCAATACCACTTAAATAATATTGGATGTATTATATACGATAAACTGAGGATTTCATCTCACATCAGTTCCTCTATAGGTGTGAATTCGATTACATTCAAAGTGAAAAGTGAATGACTGGACAGATTCTAACCTGGGTCTCTGGCCTACCGTGCCGATACGTTAGCCAGTACGTTACCCAGTTCGGTCCTTGAACACGCCATACCATACATTCTATCATTCTTAAAATGGTGATGACACTCAGACCATTACGTAATAGAATGTGCAACATCGACATGGTAAGCCAGAGACTCAGGTTCAAATTTCGATCCAGTCGTACGTTTTTCATTCTTCGAATATCAATTCTAAATGTATCCAAATGCAATCTTTGGAACTAGCTCTTGGGGAAGCAGAGGTAATAGGAAACAATTAGGGTTATGTTAACTGAATTATTTAAATTCGTTAATTGGTATGAAAATCGTCAGAATAAAAGTATCATTGTTTCGTACACCTAATCCTACGGATTATATCATATTTAAAGACATTTGTAAATTAACACTAAAAAGACAAATTAACAAACATTTCTTATACAATCTAACTTCTACATTGAAGATGTGCTTGTCATCGTAATAGTAATCTTTGTCTCAGCTTTTCCCATTTTTATAAGATGTTGGCGTTCGTCTTTTCCTCCACTCTCCTCTATCCTGGGCCCCTCTCCATCAGTTCATCTTGTATCTTGTCCTTCCATATCATCTTGGTTCTTTCCCTCTTTCTTTTACCTTTACTTCCAGCTTCCCAATTCTCTTTCCAATATAGTCGTCGTCTCTTCGTTCCACATGTCCAAGTAATCTCAGCCTTAGAACTTGGTACTCATAGGTTCCACTTGAACAGTACATAATCATACCTTATTCTATTTTTCCAAGTCTACCACAAATCCATCTTAACATTCTCATCTCCGCCAATTACAACTTTTCATGGACCCTTGTGATTGCCCAAGTTTCACTACAGTACATCATGATCAGTCTTCTTACTGTTTTACGAATATATACTCAGCCTTTTAACCTACAATTTACTTTCCTGTCGCATAGCACTCCACTCATCCTTCCTCAGTTTAGCCAGCGAGATTGTATTATGTTGGGGTTTTGTACGTAATCCTCCATTCTGGTCGAAGTATAATTTAAGATACTTCGATTTCGAGGTAGGCAGTAGCCTCTCTCCTTGTAGCCATAGGAAGCTCCTTGCTATATTCTGTCTTTGTTTTACTTATCATTTGCCTCTCTCTCTCTCTTTTACAATACCCTTCTCCATTCTTGTATTTTCTTCTCTGTCTTACCTTTGGATGTACAAAAGTATAAAAACCACCACACGAACGACATTTCTCGTACAATCCAACTTCTATATTGAAATATGTTTCCTTATGATTTTGCATAAAAAGAAGTTCTTGTTAAAACCGTAATACAGTAATTGATTTTTTTTTTTTTTTTTTTTTTTAAGTATACGGAAATGAGAATCTATGATACAATACAAGAAGAAAAGTAACTAGGTTGATTTAAAAAGCCAGTATCTCAAATCCTCATGACATATCCGAAGTTCAATAATAACCGATTTTGTACTTAAAATTATACTAAACCTAAACAGACACGGAATTCATATTAAAAAGTAGAAGGAAGCATGTAACTCACCTGGATGATGTCATAATATGGACACTAAGGCCACCGAAAGCAGACATAGCCACAAACAGAGGCATGATCCACGACATTACGCCAAGTAGCTGGTTACCGAAAGTCTAAAACAAAATTATTTAAAAATAATAATAATAATAATTACAAAAAATAAAATTGACACAATAATGACTATAGTGTTATATACCACTTAAGTATAAAATTCATTAGCTGGTACCATTTATTAATCTCTTCTCCACCAAACAAAAAAGAAATTAAATGTTTAGTTTAACCTCTCATGGATATAAACAGTTCGGTACTTTGAAATCGAGACTGAAGATGTAGGAAAAAAAGTGTAAACATAGATTTTTTTTTTTTAACCTTGGATTATTCAAGTATCCTGCATCCATATATCGCTGTGTCCTAGAAGTCAGTGCATAGAAGGATTGCTGAAGTCCTTTTGTGTAATACTGTTCACAAACCTTGTTGTAGTCTTGTTGATGGCCGTTACATCATCGAAGTACGAACTTTTGAGTGCAGATTTGAGTTTAGCAAATATAAAACAATAGTATGGAGCAAGATCTGGTAACACAACACAATCTCCTTTTGAGACAAACGATCTTCCACAATCACTGCCTTGTGACCTGGGGCATTGTCATGGAGAAGACGCCACTGAACATCACCCCGATATTCGGGCCTCACACGTGTGATATGTTAACAGTAACCGCTTCAGTTACTCAAGGTAAAGTAAAGCATTAACTATCTGTCCTGTAGACAAAATTTCTCATGCACGATGCCCTTACTACCGTAAAAAAACCATGAGCAAAAGTTTGATTTTGGATTTGACTGTCGTAATTTTCTGGCTAGTGGAGAGATTTCCAGTCTGCACTCTGATGTTTTGTCATACTGAAAAACCCATGTCTCATTCCCGGTACCGATATTCAGGAGGAGGTTAGGGTTTTTATTGACGATAACAATCAGTCCTTTGCAGTGATCAACTATGCCATTTTGTTGATATTTGTTAAGGAATCACGCACGAAACAGATGTTCATCGTTTTCAATTGAAATGAAATGAAGTCTAAGTTTTACGTCCCACGATTATACCGGTTAGGCTAAAGGAGACGGCGATGAGAAATGAACGGAATGGTGGAACGAAGAAAGTGGGAGGAAACGGGAGAACCCCGAGAAAACCCACGCACACGCTTCCTTCCCACCACAAAGCTCACTTGGCGCGCGCTGGATCAAACGAAGGACCCCATGCACCAGAGGTGAAAGCTCTACCACTGAGCCACCGCGTCCCCTTGTTTTTAACTGACTCCCGTCCCTCCCTAAAATTGCTATGCCATGCAAATAGACGCGCACGAGATAAACAAGTGGGCCCCATACACTTGTTGCAACATTTGATAAGTTAACGTAGAAGTCTTAGCCAGACGCGCATAAAACTTTATGTTCGTTCTTTGTTCCATGTTGAACTCACGACGTAGCTTAGGAACACTTGTCTACCTCACCACGCCTACACAAGTAACTGTCAACAAGATCAATGCACCTAGTATCAGTAACTCATGAAGCATTTCTCTTATGTTTGCACCACAGTTCATTTGCACAACTGCACCACATGTTGAGAAAAAAAATCAGTCTCAATTTCAAATTACCGTACTGTGTAGGTTGACATACACAAAAGATCAATAAACGTGAATAATCATGAAAGAATTAAGTGATATGAAAATAGTGAGTAGAAACAGACTTCTGGAGAAGTCCACGTAAATTAAGACTTCCATAGTATGACGTGAACTCAAGCGTTCTATTTGTATGCCACCACGTCAAAAATAATGTTTTAAGACATACATAAGAAGTGAAATAATATTGTATCTATTTATCGCAGACGTAAATATTTTTTTAAGATTAAAAATATTACAAAAACAGTATAGGTAGGCAAATTAATGAAACTGTAATACTCTGAAAAAAGAATTTCAACAAATGACGGGATAATTTTCTCAATTACCATGCAAATTGGTCGATGAGAAACAAAAACAAAATAAGGCAGTCTACCGAAAGCTTATAGAAGCTACGAAACGGCGAATACCGCATTGTCCCGAATACAGTAGGATAGTTATTACAAAACAGTATCGTAGAAAACATACTAGTATTAAATTGCAGCCTAGTCCTTTACACTTGAGAGAAACAAAGAAAAAAGAAGAAAAGAAAAAGAAAAGAAAAAAACAGAAAAAGGAAAACAAAAAAACAAAAAGGAAATCAGAAAAGGAAAGAAAAAAGGAGAGAGAAAAAAAGAAAATTATTTCATATTACGCAGAACTGTACCATCTATATCACTCTCCTACGACTCGTGAAAGTTAGACGTATATAGGAAAGATATAATGGTATTGGGCCTTCAATAAACCCTTTAAGGACAATCTACGCTTGGATATACTGACTTGATTCCTGAAACAGAAAATTCACCGACTCCACCAGGAAAACTGAAATCACTGCTCAGTGGATCATTACAGCACGGGCCAAGATTAGCAGTTAGTTTATTGTTAAGAGTTCAAACAATGCTGTTTCTAACGATATGGATGATGGTGAAGATGGACATTTTAAGGGGTGATTATCGATATGGAGAAGAATCCAGTTGTATTTCTGATGATGATGATGATGATGATGATGACAGTAAAAGAACGAAGAAAATTGGAAGCCACCAGAAGGCGCAATAAAGAATGGGATTTAAATCTTAAAAATAGTTTTACCTTGGTAAGTTTTCCATTATCTATCTTAAAAGTGTGTGTGTGTGTGCAATATTTTACGCTAGGTACTTTTTTCTAATTTATTTTTTCATTAAAATCGTGTCAAAAACATGGGGCCGTATTATAGTCTGGGCTGCACTATATATCCGGGATAATATGGTATATTCTTTTTTCAATTATCTGTTTAAAGATCTAGCGTAACCACAGTGTCAGCGAATATTAATATGTCCTGGATAAATTTAAACAATACGTTAAAAATTACATCCTCAACTTCATTACTTTCGATTAAGTACAAATCAAGTAGATACGTTACACAATACAAACATATAAGCAAACTAAAGAAAGTCACAGAACGATGGAAATGCTGACTCACCACAGCAATAGCATCGGAAGCTCCCATTTCCAAAGGAGATAACACAGCAAGGTAGGCAACGTTGGCAAGAACATAGATCAATGTTACTAGAGGAAGGGAGATATAAATGGCTCTTGGAAGATTCCTATAACAAATAAGTTAATTGATAGTTATCAGAAAAAAAAACAAACGAGATTCATTCAATTTAAAACTTTCATTTGCGTTATTTTAATAATTCTCATTTAAGATTTAATAACTAACACATTAGGAATGAATCTGAATTTATCTTCCCTGCAATTGTAACAACAAAACTTCACACGACTAACAGGTTATAGAACGTAAAAAACACATTTTAGCATGATAGCTATTTATGGTATTGTTACTGCATAAGTGTACTGGTATCTTGAAGTTCAAAGAATTTCATTTTATCCAGAAGAGTTACATCGTTATAGAATGTGATCGACTTATTGCATAGAACGATATAATTTCCACTCCTGATGAAGGACAATCGGAGAAATTTGTCCGAAATATTTAATCGTGAAGGTTAGGACTTTATGTTTAAAAAACTCACTTCATGTTTATTAGGTACCAATTTAAAATTATAATCTCTCTTGAAAATTTGACAAAGGTTTCCATTAATATGAAATTCGTGTTGGCAATTTTGTTGTTCATTTTTATTGTTTCTGAGCAAGTACCTAAACGTGTTGTAATAACTTAAAATACTTAAGTTTTCAGTATGTAAGAATGAAAAAGCAAGCACTTAGAATTTAAATAGAAACTTCAGTTCTCCAACAGATGTAAAAGTTGCTAACTTAGTGAAAGAACGAAACTGCATCGTATAAAAAACAAACTAATCTACTACCCTTTTCTACTAGATTTTACATTCAAGTAAGAAATTTTAGCTACTAACTTGATCTAAAAGTAGAACTAAACAGTAATACACTAAATCCTTACCTTACAGTATCTATCTATGTTAAAATAAAGGAACTCAGAAATGCAAATGCAACACATTCAAGAAGTAAAAAATAAACTGGTATTGCGTAGGATTGGTACACTAGCAACAGACAACTCCACACCGTTGCTGAAAGGTTGATAAGGAAAAAAAAAAAAAAAATAATTAAAATTTCTCAAGAAGCAACTACAAAAAGCAAGAAATACAGTATGGTAGAAATCGAGCAGGCTAGTTTAAAGTAAAGCATAACACAAAACAGCGAGTAAACAGATTAGAACTGGAAATGCAGATAGAATATTTCACGTCAGGCGTAAAGTACTGTATTTTTACAATACAAATATTGTATTCAGTAATTACCATATAAATGAGTAGATATATGTCAAGCGTATTTACAGCTGAAGCATAATGTACCTGAAGCACACAAAATGAAGGATAGAACAGAATGAGGAAGCTACTAAAGGATGTGTCTATGGCATTCTGATTCAATATTCTCATACACAGCTACTCACCTGATCTTTAGAAACCATTTGAGATGGATATAAATAGTTTTGTTTTAGTTATGAAAAAACAAAAATTAACGCAAAACTACATTACGCATTTTTGACCATTTCCATCAGTGCTATGATCCGAAGTACTCAACCTGCTTGATATTCGAGCTAATAACATGGATGTAAAATCAGGCAAGATTGCACAAACCTCTCCAGCAATTTGTCAAATGTATTGCCTGAACAAAATTAATAAAAATAAACGAGATTGTGTAAGAATTCAGAAAAATATCCACACAATTAAAAGAAATAAACAATATTAGTTTAAAATTTCTTTGAGATCAGTGGCGTAATTAGGAGGGAGGATATCGGGCTCAAGCCTCCCACCCCACCCTCAACCGAAATAAGTGTTTTTCGCATTCCACGTACAACAATGATCCTTCTTACCATTTCTAAGAATTTCATTGACTTTATATTTTTTTACGCTCTTTGTTCAGAAATAATATTGTATCTGTCAAATTTCATTCCATGTAAGAACTGCGTTCCTTTTTTCCCCTTTCTTTCTTTCATTCATTCTACTCTTCTGTTTCTTTTTCTTAGTTGTGATTTAATTCGGCCGTCGTCAGTAACATTAAAACTAAGGAAGTATGTATCTTAATATAGGCCCTAATCGCCATACTATTCACAAGGAGCTGTTTTAAACAAATATAAAATTATTAAATTAGTTGTGAAAAATTATGTAAGAACAAAATGTTGTATGTTATTTAATAAAATATAGTGTAGTAATATTAATATCCTTCTATTGTTCATAACTGTTTTGTTGTTTGATTATTTCATTCAAATTACACCTTTTCCTTTAAATGGCTTACATTTATTTTCCTTATCGTGGGATCTGTATTTAATTTTAAACGATAGGTTACTTATTTTTCTAAAATGTGCCGGCACCTAATTTCATACCTCTCCCCCTGTCCATTTCCTTCTTGACAATTTAGGTATTATCTTACCTTTCAGTTATTTCTGCCCGCTCCCCACTCTCACTCAATGTTTTCATTCCTCATACCTGGAAGTGTCATTATATAAATATTAAAGGAAGGAAAATTAACTTCATTAAAATTTGTCAACACCCAAAAGGAAAAATACAAGTGCTTAGTCACGTGTTGTTCATAGCCCCCCAAAAAAAATCCTATATACGCCACTGCTTGAGATAAAAGTATTCTCCAAACAATATATTATTCCTTGGTCTTTACAAAGCAACTGATGAGTTTAAAAGACTTGAAAATCAAATTAACTTCCTTTTTATTTCACGGAACACTGAATTTTCACTAGATTTTTTTTCTACACTGATGCTACTTGCTACTTCTAAAAAGAAAAAAAAATCTTTTAGTTTTACGTCCCACGGTTATGCCGGTTAGGCTAAAGGAGACGGTGATGATGAGAGATGAGTGAAATGGTGGAATGAAGAAAGTGGGAGGAAACGGGAGAACCCCGAGAAAACCCACGAACACGGTGTTTGTCCACCACAAAGTTCACTTGGCGGGGGCTGGGATCGAACCCGGGACCCCAAGCACCAGAGGTGAACGCTCTACCACTGAGCCACCGCGCCCCCTACTTCTAAAAAGAAATGAACCCGAAAATCCAATAACATATTAGTCTACTGTGTATGAAATGGTCAATCCATTACAATTATACGTCAACGAAGAGGATATAATTAAGTCAAATATATCGATATGGAATGAAAAACCAAACTTACGTTACTTTTTGCAACGAATTCTCGCTATAAAAGTAATCTTCAACTAAACTCATTAAAAATTTGGGAATAGGCCTATTCTCTTTCATGCATTAAAATTGACAACACGACTTCAAATTAGCATTACTATTCTGCAATTCAAAATGGCTGCCACGTGCGTAATGAACTTGATAGTTGCATATCTCGTATTCAGATGATCCGATGCCTACTCAGGGTGTCTACTGGAATACCAGAAAGTAAATTCATGACTTTTTCATGACTTTTCATGACCTTTTTGTTCAAATTTTCATGACCATGGCGATAAAAATTTACCATTAGTAATAATAAACCCCTACCATCAGTGGTGCATCGGTTAAGATGAAGATCACGTTATGTTCTTATTTGTCTAATGTACATAATGTCGATTAGCTGACAACTAATTTTAAAATGCAAGAGCAATTTAAAAGGCAGTAAACAAATTTTTAATTGCGGTTTAAAAAGACAAAACAAATTATAAAAGAAATTCGTTTTAAAAAAATTGATAATCAAATTTAAAATCTGCAAACTCAAACGAATAATATTATTTGCATACGTCTAAAGGCCCAAAAATACACAATTTACATTTCTTAGAAGTAAAGAAATAGCAGATCTGAAAGTTGGACAGTAAAAAGTTGTTACTATATTACAGAGACTAGAAGATGAAATGGGGAGCAGCTAGGAAGACAGTAAAGTACCAGTTAGCCAGCACTAACTGGTGGGGGATATTCTCACAATTACTGACCTGATACAACTGTTTCAGTACATGCAGTATGAGGTATAAAAGTATGAAGTATAAAAATATACACTCTGAGATTTCAGATTTTCATGACCAGTTGGGTAAATAAAGGACTTTTTCATGGATTTCATGACCACTAAGCAAAATATATGACTTTTTCATGACTTTCATGACCAGTAGACACCCTGCTACTATTCACTCGGTACGTTTCTCTCCACCCAACCAAAGGGTGGAAGAATGGTAATTTTCATTACGATTAGGACTGGATCTTTTCTCTTGCTCAGAGGTGAAGCAAATAAAATTAAAAGTAGCTCAAAAGACATCAGAAATATATACGAAAGCAAGTTTTAAAAATATTTAGAACTATCTATTCTACTAAAAAGCTACGTTTATATGTTTGTGGTTAAAAAAGTTTATATGCTTGTGGTCAATTCTTTTGACAACGATATCTCGGAAACCACAATCCCTAGAAAGATTCAGTTTTCACCGATTGATTGCAAATTTTGTGTAGATTGTTCAGTTCTAATTGAATATTTAAAAAAAAAAACATGGCTGTTACTGTTTTCTTACATTTTTAGGAGTACACTGGAAATATTGAAATTTTAAAAAGTAAAGCATCATATCCAACGAGTTATACATTCCAACACCACACATTTGTATACAGGGTTAGTATATCCCGCCGACGGTTTTTTTTTTTAATGGCAAATGATAATGAAAAACGAAGAATAACCATTTCTTTAGTCTAAAATGAATATAGTAAGACTATTCATGGCTTTGGATTGATTATTTTAACAAAAAAGACTGACCAAAGCTTAAAACCCACTTTATTTTAAATTATAATTTGTAACTGTTTCGGATATCTAGCATTTCCTTCTTCAGACACTATCGAAAATAAATAAAAAACGAAAACAGGCAAGGAAGTTTGAATAGCATAGAGAAAAAGAAAATAATAATAATAATAAAAAAAGCCCTTATAAGAACCAAAAATGAAGGAACGTGATTAATTGGAAAGTGAACACGAAGACTTATGGGATTGGCTGAGGGCCTCAGTAAATAGAAAAAAAAATAAATAAATAAAAAGTACAACAATGACTATATATGTCTGGTAAAAAAAAAAAATTAAACTTTTTCATAACAATGACTATATATATGACGATTAAAAAATTTAAACTTTGTCATAACAATATTTATATGTATGTCTGTATTTTCATTTATTTTCGATAGGACTGAAGAAGGATATGCTAGATATCCGAAACAGTTACAAATCATAATTTAAAATAAAGTGGGTTTTTTTAAGTTTTGGCCAGTGTTTCTTTTGCTAAAATGAATCTTTATTGTTTGGAGTGTTTTGCCCAACGAACACCATATATCACTGTCACTAATTAATTGTGTGTGTAATGTATTTGCAATCACATATTGTATGAAAGAAGAAAGAAAACCCTGATCATACATAAATTAGAAACTCCAACCGGAAGTAGGCTCAAATCTTGCAAATGATGCGAGATACTGAAAAAATAATCGAAAAAATCTCCCCTTTATGATACCCCTTGCCGATTCTTATAAAGACGTCCTTCACTTGTGTCTGTAAAGGTACATATACAGATGATGCGAAGAATAACAAGATTCATGCTCACATGTGAATGATGCGCTGTGTAGAGAGCGCAAGTTCAGCTAGTTAAATCACATAGTTAAAAAATAAAAATAAAAAAAAAAAAACGACAATACGAAATAATCCATTTCATATACAACAGTCTAATACTAAAGAATTTAAGCCACAATACTAAAAAACTTCCTCTCTTTATATTTCTTGCAAAAATGATCCATTACTTACCCGTATTTTTTTCTCTTCAGAACAGAACAAATACTAATAAATTTCTGCAAGAATTCTGTGCAAAGCTGAAGCTAATCTACACTACCATTTTCATCGTTAAGATGTGAGTAATGTCGTTACTCACTAGATAAATCCTCCTTCCTTCGGCAATGTACAGTAAGCAGGCGCAATGGCGTGTGATAATGTCCTCTTCATCTAGTACGTAATGCAGTGTAAGTCATACCGTGCGCTATGCACTCAACATTCACAAATAAAGATGGCGTGAACTGTAACATCTGTGAAAACATTTGGTGTGTCAACAACATTAAAGGCTAAAAAAAGTTTAATATAAACCCACAACCACTACACTTGCTATATGTAAAGCACAAATAAGTATACAAATATTTTCTAAGCAAAGGATAAAAAAAGGTACAAAATTACTTCACCATACATGTGATTAGTTATTCTATAAAATATTAACCACACTACATTTTAGCTCAATCATGCTTTCCTACCGTCATAAATACTACCTCATGTTACTTACACGTAGGGATTTTTCAGCTCTTCGGTCATGAAGTTGAGGTAATTCCTAAAAACAAGAAAGAAAATCACATTTATTTATTTTCTTTAACACTTCTGCGCGACATATCAAAATATTCAATATTTTGCCCATTACTACAATGATTTATCGTTACACAGAACCACAAGGACCTATCCGGTTGCAAAGATGTGAACAGACTTTGGGGGAGATGGCTGCAATTTACCTCAAATGTAGAAGAGATTACGTAGATTTTATATTCTAAAAGCAAATTGACCTAAAATAGATGGAACGTAGTCAAAAAGCACGAAACATTAACATTAATGTCAAGATTTGAGCATTAATATTCGTGTAGCCGCATGTTTAGCCACCTAATAACGTAACTGCATGTATTTGGTACATATTTGGTTTAGTTAGTACAACCACTATCATTCTGTTCATCGACGCGCAGGGCAAAAGTAATGTTTAATGTATTCTTTGGGCTCCACCTATTTTAATATGTCGTTCTTTGATGATGCAGCGGGCCACAGGCTCGGGCTGAACACCTAGTTCTACATTAAGTTGTTTATTGAATGGAAAATATTTCCCTTAGTTTCCTATTATAGCTTTATTTCCTCGTAAATTGCATTAACATTTGCACTCGGGCTGAACAACTAGTTGTACATTAAGTTGTTTATTGAATGGAAAATATTTCCCTTAGTTTCCTATTATAGCTTTATTTCCTCGTAAATTGCATTAACATTTGCAGACATTTCCGGAAGTAGTGAGTACTTAATTCTAAAAAGAAAGAGATCAGTTATTACTTACATTTTTTAGATCAAAAGATCCAATATATTTCAATCAAAAATTTTCTTGTAGGCTTTGTATCTGGAGAACTAGATATGGTGTAGCCAAACCCAAACTATCACTTAACTCAGTATGATATGCTTATTCCGTAGGAAATACGAAAACTCGATTTAGGGACCGTTCAAAAATTTTGTGGCTCCTGATCCAAAAACTAATTATTAGCCAAGATCGCAATCTTTTGATCCATTTTTATCCCCCCCCCCTCAGGAAATTAACTGCTTTCTTTTCAAAAAGTTGTAAATGTGCGATTTTTCCCATCAGGCCCCTCCATGAAATCAAATAAACGTGTACCTTTTTTCAACTGAGATCCTTAATTTCAATCCAAAGCATGTTTCCTACTTATTGTGAAATATGGCTTTTAAAAGAGAAGGTGGCCACGATTCTTTGAGCAAGACTTTACTATGTTTAACTGTTTAAAGTTATATTTCCCATTTCTACACTACACACCACGTTTCAATGATTTCTGTCACGAATTGCATTATTTACAACTCACGAACTTGGCTGCTCTTTAGAATGGAGGAATACAACTATATTAACGGAACTTCATTGTGTTGTAAATTCGCAAATCATGGTCATCCTCTAACAAGTTTTACACTTAAAATATACTCACCATCCGGCATAAGAAAATATTCCTGAATAAAAGGACACCGCTATCTGTCCTGGATCAGTACTGGTCCCGAAAAATGGATCATCAAAATTTTCTGTGTGTCCTATAAAATTAAAAATTCATTGACAGAACTAAGTGGACAATATAGATATATATATTAACATTTTAAGTTTTTTAACGGGACTTTTCCTTTATACCAAGGTCTTAGTAGGAACCTTTTCCTAGGTATCACACAATGCCAAAATTTGCAGAGAGAAGAAATTTAGATCAAACACATACAGTAATAAAATATCTTAAAAAATAATTCACGAACTTACCAAGGCTAGGAATTTTCAATTTTTTTTTTTTTTTTTTTTTTTTTTTTTTTTTTTTTTTTTTTTTTTTTTACGAATCCGCAAATGACCCTCTAATAAAATTCCAATCAGGAAAATTCAATTAGCTATCAAACATCGTCATGAACCTAACAGTGACACAGTTCACGATATTAACTAACCCATACTCTACGAACTCTTTCTCTCCCCAAAGCTGAGAAAAAAAAAAAAAAAAAAAAAAACTTGCCTCACTAATTTTTCTATTTACTCAAACTGACAGATGCACAGGGCAAGATCTATTGATAACTTTCCCCTGCAATAATAAATCTAAAGTTTAAAGTTAAAACAGTACATATGTAATGCACAATTACATAATTGACTCATTCTTCAATATTCAACAGAAAACACTTAAAGATGGATGAACAATAAATATGACAGACAATAAGTAACTAAAAATAAAATTGCACACTACTAATATAGAGCAAATAAGGGTAAACAGTGCCAATTATCACGTACAGTAAGCATAGCATATATTAAAACTTTAAAAAATCCAAAAGAAACAGCAGTTTCTACTGTCAAAGAAACTTTCTGATATTATATATATAATTTTTTTAACTGCAACACCAAGAAAGAATACCATGAAACGTACGGCACACATTCATTACACGACTATAAAGAAATAACTATGATTTCAGAACTGCACAACACGTCCAAATTTGATAAACTAGTATAGTGTGAAACCTATACGTACTGAAACCAGAACCTCTATAAATCGTGATAGCGAATGAAACAGATGTTGGATATGTTTATGAGGAATTGCCTGATAAGATATGGTCAACTGTCTGCTGAAATACAATGACGAACATGATGCCAACTAGCTATACACTGTGCATGTACAACGACGGAAATGTCACGCGACAGGTAGAGCAGGAAAGCAACGGTACCCGCCGTTCCTCAATGATGATTTGCACATTCCGGGATACATGTGGATGAGCACTGTCCTCACAAAAATATGACTGATCCATTAATACTAAACGCCCCTTTCCAGCACTGAGGCTATATGAGACGGGACCTACTATTTCAAGTGGAACCTGAACCACTAGTTAGAACCCAACGGAATCGAACTCGAAACTACATGTACAGACACCACACGCGTAAGTTATGTCCGGAGTTATCTAAAAGCAGGGACTCTTAATTTCCTCGATGAAAATTAAATCTTTCAGTTTTACGTCCCACGGTTATGCCATATAGGCTAAAGGAGACTGTAATGATAATGAATGAAATTATGGAAAGAAAGAAAGAAGCTGGAAACGGGAGAACTCCGAGAAAACCCATGCACACTGTTCTCCACAAAGCCCATTTGGCGCAAAAAGTTTCCTGATGTAGTGATCACTGGTGACGTTGTCCACAATGCGTAGCAGCCGAGATGTGTTGTACCATCACATTTGCAGTTCGGCTCCTACGACGTTCGATAATGCACATTGTCGACTGCTTTCACCACAATAACATCTAACGCGTATATTAATGTTCCTGTGCGAGAGCTTGAAGTAAGATTCGTTCGGAAGCACGAATGTCAGCCACTCAGCATGCAAGCGACGGTATTCATTCGCCCTGAGACGTCGCCATTGTACCCTGAGGTGTTTGTGTTGTTCGTGAATGGAAGCCTAGGCAAAGACACGTAGACACCCAGTCCAACGCTCAGTAGATGCCATCGACTTAGACAAGTCCGCATTTATGCCGTGCTCCAGCGTTGAATGAACTCTGCAGGCAACACTGTGTGATCACAACTAAGCGGACAAGATGTCCATCATCCCATGATGTAACTTATTGCATGATCGTTGCTCTGTATGTTTCTCTTCTGTCCACTCTTTCCCGAAATTCACTGCAATAGCATAACGCTTGTGCGTGCTATTTTCATGGTAGAAGCTGCCTTCCGTTGAGCTGATTATTAGCCCCGTTTCAACGCTGTAGTCTGTTTATATTGCGTCTTTCGATGCCCATGCCGTAGTAACACTTGTTCGTACGTTTCCCCATTCACATTTTCTGAGTGGTGTATAAATCACTCTCCATCCATACTATGCGTACATAATCAAGGACGCTGCTCAGCACACGTTATGTGTCAACTCGTTGAAATCTGAATAGTTCGTACATCATACCCTGTCATACAAACCCTGAGTCTGGATGCATTTCCGTCTTTCTTTCTTGGTGCTGCAGTTTTCATAAATAGCAGTGCATTTAATATGCCATTTCTTGTGATCGTAAGTCTTGAGGCAGGACTTAAAAAAAGAAGAAAGCTACAGTGTTTTTCTATTGTACGTTATCTTAATGTGCTGATAAAGAACAAGCCACACTTACCCAAAAACAACCAACTTAAACCAGCGATAATAATTATGACAAGGGCTGCAATTTTGGCGAACATGAACACATCTTGCAATCTTGTTGTCGCCTTCACGTTGAAGCAATTCATGAAGGTGACGAAACCTAAAACGAGGAATACCATGATAATAAAAATTTGTTTATAATAACCAGTATGACTGTAATTACAAACTCACTGTAATTGACGAGTAGTCACACACTTATCTTAAATGTTTATTTCAAACTCTCAGCGGATATCTCTGGTATAGTAAGGTGAGTTTATAAAAAGAAACTAACTGTGCCCTACTTTATTTGGATAATGGACCCATTTCTGCTTAAAACAGGTTACATGGAACTTAAACAATTATCTTAAAAGACTATAGTTATCACCTATGCTATTGCATTAAGTATATTCTATTACTTTACATGTCACCCCTTCCCTTCCTAGGAACGGTTTCAGTGTCTTACCCCATCCCCCATAGTATATTTTTCTGATGGTAATTTATACATATACTAAATTCGTTTGAAATTCCTCCTAGAGACCATGTTGCATCGTACGGTCCATTATATGCTTTTCTTCTTCCTGACAAGGGATGTACGTGACCCATGACAACTGGATATTTATGAAAATTGGTACCCTGATTAATTGTAGGTCGCTAATCATCTGGGTGATAGTCACTCGGTGCGGAAATGCCTTGTTTACCCGCTACATATAATGTATAATATATGGGCCCTATACATGAAGCAGTGATCGGGTGAGACTGTTCCGAGTTATACCCCAAAAAATGCCGGAAAAAAACAGAAAATGAAAAATGTGTGCAGGTAACATGATACCTACGGGAGGGGGACACGTGACCAAGAACACGGCAGTAGTGCCACACAAGCAGTGTTGCCATCCCAACACAAACTTATAGTTTTGCAAATAGAACTATACCATTTTATGGCATTAAAACAATTAGCATAAAACGTGAAAGAAAATAAGCAAAAGGTGAGTTATTATTGTTGCCAAATAAGGGAGGCATGAGGCTTTTAAGTTGATAAATTATAGGGTCCGTACAGAGAAACGAAGAAATGTACAACAACAAGACTGCAGAAGGAACAAGTGTACAGTAGGGAGTAAAATATGCCCCTGGAACATTTGCTTGCAAATACTCCAAATAAAATGAAATGAAAAATCATTGAATAACATTCATTTCTGTCAGTAATTTTCAGAACTCTGCGCACGCATTACAGACTTTGCGAAGTACAAAACCTATTGCCGTGGTTGACAATTTCCATAGCATTTACAAGGAGCATCTTTCTAGCTTGATGTGGTATGCATTTTTTAAACAAGGGAAAGAATGCAAAAAGGCATTTGTGAAGGTATGGGAACATTGTGACATTTTTTTCTTTATTCAGGCTCAAAAAAGGCATTTCAGAAGAAACGAATGAAAGAGGGTTTTAGAGCTATAAAGCTTGTAAATATGGTTCCTGTTTTCACTGTCTGAATGGAAAGAGTATATTACGTCACATAGACTGCTTTAGACAAGAAGAAGTAAGAGAGAGGAGGGCGGGTTAGTTTGAATACCAGGAGTAGATAGTAGATCAAGACGTGTGTTTCTGAATGCATAAGCACACCGCGCAAGAGTTTGTTAGTAATTTGGACTTAACTTTCTTGTATCATTTTGAAAGTCGCGAATAGTACTTTACAATTACTGTTGAAACTGTCTCCTACCAAGAGGCACAACTCTTCGGCACTGATTTGCCAGTATCACGACAACCGAAGATTGGCATTATTCGATTAATTGTTTGAAGTGTTCCAAATCATCCGGTTGCCCGGAAACACCTCATCTTAACAATATAGAAATGAAGAAGTCACATGAACGGGGTGGTCAATCTGCCGTACCACGACGACCAATTCATTAATCGAAATGTTGATCCAATAAATTACTTACAACACCAAAATGAGGCGGTGCTCCATCGTGTTGCCACGTGAACTGAATAATTTTGTAACGAGTGTTGTTTTCAAGTTCTGGAATTAAAACTTCTTGCAACATCTTATAGTTTGAAGGAATTGTTTACAGTGATACACAAAAGAATGATCCTATGACATCATACTCCAAATACCACCCCACTTAGTGACACCAAGGACGTATAACTCTTCTGTCACAATCACTGCAATAAACATAATTGTCTGTTTACGCGACGGTTCACCTGAAATGAGGCCTTGTCTGTTCATACAATTCGTTTCCATAAATGTTACCGTTCTGAATAAGAAACCACTCGCAGAACTCAACACACTGGTTCGGATCACATTCGTGCTTTGGCTGTTGAGGTTTCATCTTCAAATCCTTTAATATGTTCGTTAACGAGGTACGCGTTAATCCCAGGTCACGTGTGTTCCTTTTGGTAGACTTCTTCGGGCTAGATACAAACCTATGAACAATATATTCAGAATTTCTCTTATTTCGTACACTTTGTGGTCATCCGTTTCGCGGTAGATCAGAGAATCTATAACCTCAAATCGTTGGTTCAGATTTCTCATGGCTTGACATGGTGTTTCCACATCTAGAAATCTGATGTCTGTCACCATATTTGTATTTTTGTTGTGTTTCCATCAAGCTTCTGGCACGAAAACACATTGTCACTTTGTTAATTCGCGATTCATCTCAACACCTGTACTATTTGGAAGAACACTCAAACTTCTAAACAAACAAACAAACAAACAAACAAACAAACAAAAAAAACCGTTCCAAAACACTGGTACCACTTCTAGTGTGTATTATATATATAAGGTGTGTGAGAAAAGTAATGAGACTGGCAACACTGCGGGCGATCTGACAACGTTGTGTCTACCGGTTTGTTTATCCCTTCCAGTTCCTCAGTCCGAATTACAGCTCCATACAGCTAACACATTATTTTTGACAGAGCCATCAGTGAAGTTGTGTTACTGAAATGGAGCATCGGAATTTAGAGCAACGTTGTGCAATAAAGTTTTGTGTTAATCCATGAGTGTGACTTTTGAAAAGTTGAAACAGGGCTATGGGGAACACTGCTTATCAAGAGTACAAGTTTTCCGCTGGTACAAATGATTTTTGGGAGGCCGAGAACATGTTAAAGATGAAACTCGCTCAGGGAGACTTTCAACTTCAAAAACTGACGAAAACGTTGAATGTGTGAGAGCTCTTGTAAGATCAGACCGTCGTTTAACAATAAGAATGAGTGAACAGTTAAATTTAAACACTTTCACCGTACATCAAATTTTGACAGACGATTTGAACATGCGAAAGATTTGCGCCAAAATGGTGCCGAAAAACCTTACAACTAAACAAGGACAATCGAAAAAAATATGTGCGTTGATCTTCTTGAGAGGACTGCCAATGGCCAAGAATTAAATTGTGTGATCACAGGTGATGAATCCTGAATATTTAAGTATGATCCTGAAACAAAGCAGCAAAGCGAAGAGTGGCACACTCCGTCATCTTCTCGGCCGAAGAAATGTCGAATGAGCAAATCAAAGATCAAGACAATGCTGATTTGTTTTTTGACACTAAGGGTATCGTGCACCAAGAATTTGTTCCAGCAGGACAAACTGTCAACTAAGTGTTTTATAAAAGTGTCCTTGAAAGGCTCAGGGAAACAGTGATTCGTGTGAGACCAGACATTGTAGACAGTGAATGCTTCATTACAATGCCCCGTGTCACACGGCCATTTCCATCAGTGAATTTTTGGCCTCAAAACTCATTACTGTTGTTCCTCAACCCCTCTATTCACTGATTTGAGTTCTTGTGACATTTCCCTTTTCCTGAAGTTGAAACATGTCCTAAAAGGACGTAATTTTGGAACTCTAGAGAACTTCAAAAGACTGTGACCGACCAGTTAAAAGCCATACCATTTGAAGACTTCTAGCGCTGCTACCAAGAGTGGGAACAACGATTCCGCCAGTGTATAGCTGCCCAAGAAAACTACTTTGAAGGGACAACATTGTTGTTTGAAAAACAAGGACTTTAGTTAGTACGAAATCAGTCTCATTACTTTTCTAATACACCTTGTATATATAAAAGTCTCGCTCATTTCTTTACTTTGTTCACCTGCTTTAGAGAAAGTGACTTTGTGCCCATCCAATATGTGCGGGCAGTAGTATTAAGCTTTCTTCTTTCAGCAACTCAATATTCATTTTACTGTTCTCAGAATGTAATCGACAAAACATCAGATAATCTTACAGTAATCAGATTATTGTGAAACATATAAACGATCACGAGATACTATTATAAAAGAACACAAACTAAATTATTGTTACTTACATATGGCAGCCGCAGCAAGCATCCTTTTTGCAGCATCTGGAGGTTCACATGTTGGGAAGAATGGCTGAATTACATAATTTGCGAACGTCAAACCCATAATCGCATTGGTTGTAGGCCTGTAGAACAGTGAACAAAATGCACCTATAATTCGGTAGAAACAATTCTACACCAAACGTAACAACAATGACCGAATATTACCAGATAAATTAGGGTTATATTGAAAAGAAAATTAAAAAAGGCTTTTGAAACTCAAATTTATCTTTACCACCAATATTTCTCCTTGTAGCACAAAAGATCTGCATTAACAGGCCTGCAGTAAGCACTAAAATTATGGCTCTTGTTCAAATGCCTGATATGCAATTTTTGATACCTTTACGAAGCAAACTAGGCGAAAGTAGGTAGATAGCTCTCACTTGACTATCCAGTAGTTTTGGATACGAATCTCGCAGCCAACTCTCCCGACTGGGTTTCTCTTCAGCAATTGCGCTATGCAAGTGCTGGTAGATAAACCCAAATCTTGACCTAGTTTCTCTGGAATATTCTTTTCCATCTTCAATTGGTTTAAGAAAATGTAATTCCGCTATACTTATTTTATGAATACGTACGTACGTATCCCATCACTGTAATGTTTTGCAATTACCGTAACATGAATTTTAAAATTAATGAGGAAAATACTATATTGCATCTATGGCAACCTGCCATACCATAGTTACGCCACTACGTACAATTACTTCAAATTATTTATGTCTATTTATATGGCTCGTAATACATTGGCAAACTTCTTATCTGTGAAAGTCATTGTCACATGACCTCATAAAACTGTTTCAAACTCATGCTTTTGAGTACTTTGACTTCCAAACCTACTTTAACTAAAACAATACTTTATAAGCACTACAAAGGAAAACTTACACAAATATCAAGTTAGCATCCCATAAATACAAAAACGCAGGCAACCCGCCGAATGCTTCATGGATATAAGCATAATCTCCACCAGATTTCAAAATCGATGTTCCCAATTCAGCATAACACAGGGCGCCGATCATGGAGAGTAATCCACACATCACCCATACACCAATCGTAAGACCAACAGAGCCAGCCTCTTTTATAACTCCCTTTGGAGATATGAAGATTCCTACAAAGAAATACTTCTGAAATCATATGTAACATATTTCGAATATAAACAAGTTGAGTACCATTCTAATTTTGTCGCCTGCTTAATTTTGCTGCATATGTAAATGAAATCACATACTAGTACTACTCCGTAAGATCCCTTCTGTAACATCTGGGTATTTTGTAAAACAACCACACAGTGCCTACGTTACGCAGTATCATGTATTTTTATTATTACTACAAAAAAAGGTGAATATCAGCAAAGGGCAAATTTCTTTGCAGAGATGTAATATTTATTAATAGTCTACACATGTTTTGTCTCCTACATAATTTTACATGATTTCGTTGTATTTTCACACAAGCAATCCGGCTTTGCTATCAAAATGCTGTAATCACATGTAGTTTTATAGATACAAAACTGTTTTTATCGAATTTTGTGTGACAATTGTTTCTTTATAATTACCGATTTGGCCTACTATTAATTTTTATTACAATTTATAGTGGCATACTGACCTGTGATGAGTTTAATTAGTGGAGAGATGCTATAGTCTTGCCAGGACTTGTTGCGACCTAAACGTTTAATGGTTGATCATTGCATTACTTAACTGTCTCAGCTCTTTTTAGATCCCGAAGTGATCGCAGGGCTATCCTTTATTAGTAGCTATGGTTTGTATATGAGAGCTTATGTATGCTATATATGTGCCTAAACATCCGGATAGTTTCTGTTTTGTGTGGGTGGTGAGTTTACTTTTAAACCTCAAAGAAAGAACTTCATTCTATTAATTCGAAAACGGTATCTTTATTTAAGTTGCAAGGTAGATCGGAACAAGATTGAGCCCCTCATATTTATTGTGTTACTTTCTCAAAGCTTTTAATTCATTCACGATCAGTAGTTAGACGAGGTATTTAAATGCGCAGGTTATCCGTGTTTAAATGTCTATGCGAGTCACTCCTACATACAACCTCCCTTAACTGAAATTAGTTTTACTTCTACACTATAAATCAGAAAGATCTAAAATATTGTGATAATGATTAATATGATTTGATTTTAGTCGGATGAGGTAGGATATATACCAGGGATGTAATGGAGGGTATACGGCGTATACTCACCTCTAATTTTTGGAAACTATCGTATAGCTTCCTAAAATTTAGAAAGTACGCGGGTATACGCTACATTCGATCCATAGTATACTTACTTCATTGGAACAATCAACAAATGCTTTTCATGCACTGTATTTCAAAACAAAAAAATCTCACTAAACAGCTAGTCGTCAGGCTGTTCCTGCGAATGATGTCTAGATTCTTTTAAAATGTTTGCGTTTTCGTGGTGTAGGAATAGAGTTTTCCGAGAATCTCTTCTATAATGGAAAACAGCTCTCTGAACCTGTGTTTTTTCTTCAAGATGTAACATGTCCTGTCCTTACCTTGTGAAAGCTGACCTCTGATATTATAATAAAACAAATCCAAGCTGTTTCCAAATGTTTTTCTTTGAAACTCTTGTTTCTAAAGATTAGTGGGAGATAGAGTTTAGTGGTGAGGAGGGTGAAGAGTAAGGCCTATGATCATGTGGTGACATTGAAGTTGTTCTGTTTTGACATAGTAATGACCAGTTTTCATGCCCTCTTTGATCCAGATTCAAAGTCTGCCAGTTGGATACAATTTGAGTAAGGCAATAAGGGATGGAACCAGTTCCTTTCTAATTGCGGAAGGAGGTTTCGAGAAAACGTGATCTTTACTTTAGTTCAAGGGTTAAGAGGAAATTAAATAAATACATTTGCGCCAAGAAATCGTTGACTTCCACAAAAATAACGAAACATGACCTATCGTAAGTTTAATTTGAAGCATTCACCATCGTTTCCAATACCATCAACCACAACAGCGAACCTCGGATTTGCACTGCCCATTTGTAACGGCAATTGATATCAAAGAAAGCAACGACTGATTTCGATAAATAGCAGCTAGTACTAGTAGTACTTTTTCGCAACCTATTGGTCAAAAAAAAAGGGGGGAGGGGCTAAAAAATAAATATTTTTCTTTGTTTCGTTTGCGTTCAGATAAAAATAATTGAAGAAAATCTGTTAACAGGAAAGGGTAGAAAACAAAAGTCAGGAAAAACTTGTAGCGTATGAGCATGTAACAGCAATCTTTGACCATTTCAGTATAGCCATCACTTCGAAACTGTTTGTTTGGTAGTGTTTAAACTTTATTTGTGGGTTTAGAATTAAGAGTTGTTTCGCAATTTGCAAGATCTCGATGATAATGTTAGAAAATTGGTTAAAAAGGAAAAAAAAAAAGACAACATTTTCCGTCGACGAAAATGTAAAAGCAAAGACATCGAAAAATAGCAACGAAAAATCCAAAGAACATGTTAATTTGCCAGCTCTACTTCAGAGAAAGATGTAAGTATATTTATTTATTTCACATTATAAAAGTTGATAAGGCATCTCCGGCTAGATGACTAAGATGTCAGAAGAATAACATCCTTTGTTAAAGGGATTGGAAAGGAGACTACTTCGGGCTTAAAAGTTAAGTACCATTCCGACACTTACCTCGTGCGAATAATAATAAAAAAAACTCTTATGATATGTAAAGGTTTTTTCACACCTTCTTGAACGATTTATAATTATTATTGTTGGAATTTACATGTGTGAACAGCCTCAGGTTCAAATTTCGCTGGAAACAGCTGTTCGAGTAATTCTATATTTAAAAAATCGATTGCGAGTCACCCTCACTGGTCCAAGCTGTTCTTTGACACATTAAGTGAATGCTGGAATGGTACACACATATCCAAAATGATTGTCGCATATCTATAACTGTCTTCTTGTAAGAAAATAATTTGATCATGATTTTGCAGGCTACTTTTACTACTGATACTGTGTGTAAAATCGGGAATTGTATATTTATGGTAAATTTCATAGGAAAAGAATTATAAACACTAAAATTAGAATGAGTAAAACAAAATATTGCTAAATGGACAAAAAGCTTTATATCCGTTTTATTGTTCTTATTTACTGCTCTTTTGACATGAAGTTTGCCACATACATGTCTTTGCCGATTATACACATACTAACATTATAAGAAATACCGGGCGAATTAGTTATCAAATTACATTACTACAACATATTTATAGACATGCGACAATAATTTTGGACATGAGTGTACATCAGCTTATAAATCCAGGCAGCGTCCTTTTCAAATCCTTTTTTCTGACAGTGTGCTCAAAGTTTAATAATTTAATAAGCAGTGAAAAAACACCTTTCAACTGCTGAGAAAATGTCTGATCACGGAAACTGTAATCTATCTAGAAGATCTAAATATTCGGGTTTTCTTATTTGCTTCCTCAGTTTTAATAATAATAATAATAATAATAATAATAAAAATTAAAAGTTCAAATTTGAATCTTAAAAATGGAAAACTTTCCATTTTTTGTTTATAATTTTTCTTTCTTTTACAAGATCATCGTATGTCTTTATCTCTTTTTCCTTTTTTCCAGAGTGCGTATTTATTTTATTTTATTTAACAATCACCACATACTGCTCAGAGGCTATTTTATACTGGATATCAAGCAAGAACAACATCAATGGAAAAGATTTGGGAAGGTATCGGCCAGGGCTATTATAGTAGGTACCATCCCTGCATTTTCCTGGTAAGACTGGAAAACCCGTCAGGATGGTCGTCAGCGGGAGTCGAATCCACGACCTCCCGAATGCTAAGCCAACGTTCTACTACTTTAGTTACGGTACTTCACTCGGTAAGATTTTGGATTGTGATTTTTTTTTTTCTTTTTGAATCGTTTCTGATAGGAAAACTAAGCCTCAAGTCGAAATAAATTAGTGGATTAAAAATGAAAAATAAAATGAAATGAAATCTTTCAGTTTTACGTCCCACGGTTATGCCAGTTAGGCTAAAGGAGACGATGATTATGAGAAATGAATGAAATGGTGGAATGAAGAAAGTGAGAGGAAATGGGAGAACCCCGAGAAAACCCACGAGCACGGTGTTTTTCCACAAAATCCACACGGCGCGAGGTGGAATCAAACCAAGGACCCCAAGCACGGGAGGTGAACGCTCTACCACTGAGCCACCGCGCCCCCACATTATTGGACTCAAGTTTTAATGGGTACAGATACTACTCGACTCTCACTCCGGCGCTGTTGTCAGAAAATAGCAAGTTCCAGAGTGTGGGGAAAGTAGATACAAAATTTCACAAATTAAGTCAAACTCTCATTTGTGGATTGAATGGGGCAAGATTTAATGAAATATTGCGTAATTTCCTGAACATTTTTCGAAAATAGAAAAGGTTTCCTCTGAAATTCACCATACTGCCCCGCTGTTAATGTTCGAAGTTCAATTTTCAGCATCTTCCCGCGCTCATAACTCGGAAGGGCGCCGCTTTTGACTTCATTGTAATAAACTTTTTTTGCTTGTTTTCATGCCTACTTTCAACCCCCAAGCGCTGTAAAAGGAATTATCAAAAACCCTATATGTATGTATAGGTCCATATTATTATATATATATATATATATATATATATATATATATATATATATATATATATATATAAAGAGTGTGTGTGTGTGTGTGTGTTTGTGTGTAACAAGGAATGGAGCGTATACCCTCCTAATAAATTAGCATTACATCACTGCTATATACTTCAATTCACATTCGACCGAGTTCGGATATGGGTGTAGACCTGTTAACAGAGTGGACAAACTGTTCTTGTCATATCCCATTTACCGTTCCCATGATTTGGGGACATCCGAACTCTGACCAAAAAAAAAATGTAACTACTATAGGGATCTAGTAAAGCTGTAGAAGGCTACGCAAATTTCGACTGTAATATATGTGTGAAGATTTACTTCCTCCACTGTCACTAATTTCTTTCCGGTAAACTTCGGGGCTATAAATAGCGAACACAGTGAAAGCTACTATCAGGATATTTCAATCATGAAAAATAGGTACCAAGGGCACTGGAGCTGAAGTATGTTGGCAGATTACTGCCGAACTCTGAAAAGGGACATCCCATAGGAAAAATATCAGCACTTTAGATACGATTAACTTTATCTTTACTGTAAATCCTATAAGTGTTGAACATTTACCTTACTGACCCAAAATCCTTACGTGATAGGGGAAAACTGCTGTTAGTTCTTTTTAATCAACGCAAATTTTCCTATAAAAAACAGTCAATTTTTTTGGGACAGAAAAAAAGTTTCATTCTGTAAACAAAATAATCTTTCCTGATCTATTTGGTCTAGGAATTAATTCGTGCGGGTGGACAAGAGATGGCGCAACGAACGGAGCGTCCCACAGTTCCGTGTATCCACACATGTGCTGCAAACCCCTGTCATCGCGTATCGTTCGTAGTATAGGGCAGTGGATTAAAGCGTCAACAACACCAGTTTGTAGTTAAGTGAACATGGCGCAATTTGTGCCTGATAAAGTGTTTTTGCGGGGTGTCCTGCTGCATTACTTTAACATGCAGAAAAGTGCGACTGAAAGTCATCGTATTTTGGTGGAAGTGTATGGTGACCATGCTCTAGCTGAGCGAACGTGTCAGAAGTGGTTTGCACGGTTTAGAAGTGGTGATTTCGGCTTGGCAGACCAAGAGCGAGCTGGACAAACAAAAAAATTTCAAGACGAAGAATTGACAGCATTGCTCGAGCAGGATTCGTGTCAAACGCAGGAACAACTTGCAGCAGCATTAGGCGTTGATCAAACAACAGTCTCCAAACGCTTGAAAGCCATGGGAATGATTCAAAAGATGTCACATTGGGTTCCACATGAATTGAAAGACAGAGACGTTGAAAGACGAAAAACCATTTGCGAATTGCTGCTTCAACGACAGAGCAGAAAGGGGTTTCTGCATCGAATTATTACGGGTGATGAGAAGTGGATCCAATACGAGAACCCTAAACGAAAAAAGGCCTGGGTGAAACCAGGTGAACCAGGTCCATCACAACCAAAACGAGATCTTCACTGTGCAAAGGTTATGCTGTGCATATGGTGGGATATGAAAGGTGTGGTGTACTATGAGCTGCTGCAACCGGGTGAAACTATGAATGGAGAACGTTATCGACGACAATTAATGCGTTTGAAGCAAGCTCTGGCCAGAACACGACCAGAATGGGAGAACAGACATGATAAACTTATTGTTCAACATGATAACGCTCGCCCACATGTCGCAAAACCGGTCAAAACCTATTTAGAAAATATCGGATGGGAAGTTTTACCCCACCCGCCGTATTCACCAGACGTTGCTCCTTCGGACTACTACTTGTTCGATTGCATGAACAACGATTTGATTGGACAGCGGTTTACTTCTTCAGAAGATATCGAAACATGGGTCTCTGACTGGATCGCTTCCAAGGATGAGGACTTCTTTCGCCACGGAATCCGTACATTGCCTGACAGATGGGCGAAAGTGGTGGCTAGCGATGGACAATATTTTTCTTAAGGTATTTATGTATTTTGTGTTTGTACTACAGCTTCAATGTGTGCGTACCAACCGCACGAATTAATTCCTAGACCAAATATAATACTATATAACATTTCTATTACTTGACAACTAACCCTATGCCGCCGTATTGTATTATAAATTTGAAATTAAAGTTTTCACACAATATTGAAACCGTACATCACACTGGTGGAAACTGTAAAACTATACAAAAGTGGATTAAACTGAAATTTAAAAGCACTGCTTATGAAACTAAAGGAAACAACTCAAAACAAAAAGTGAATTTGATTCTATCAATCACAATTGACGTTCATGGATATCACTATAAGAAATACGAAGAACACCCTTCGAATGAACTATGTAAATAGATTATTCATTTTACACCCGCTGTGAAAATCTTAGTTTGGGAAATTCTAGCATCTTCAGTTATTTTATCTGGGCAATTTTAAAACCATAACCTATAAAGATATCAACAACTTCAAATTGAAACGTTACATGTAATTATACTTAAAAGTGACCACCAAGAGCGTATCTCAATGTTCATCTTCCCTGCTTAGAAAATGAAGATTTCAAAATTTCCGGTTAATAAAAACGATTTCTAAATTTCTTGATTTCCATTTTACTAATTCAGCTGCTTTTGTTTTGTTAAAAACTCGCCATGAAATCAGAACAAGAAAAAAAATAACTGAAGTATATAGAATAATACTAAGTTTAGAAGATTCCCAACGTCTGGAACTTACCTGAACCAAAGATGATTCCCAGAATTATAGCCACGCCCTCTAGAAGTCCTAGCTCTTTTTTCAGCTTCACCTGCTGCTCTGGTTCCTCATCCGGACTGGAGGGAGCCATCAACTGGGTCTCAGTGGGTGAACCCAACTCCTGTGTCGTGGTTTTGCCCATTGTCCTGCAAATGAAACTCCTATCATTATTTCTGTAAAATTGAAATGACAGAAAAACTAGTATCTTTTTTAATAAGAAAACACGACAAATACGAATTTTGTGTTTAAGAAAAAGAACCTCAATCCTCTCAATTACCAATATATCATGAGTAGAGACAGGATGTTTAGGTACTAAAAACCTGGAAAATAGGCAGGCATATAGGCACTAAAATATTAAAAAATAGGCACTAAAATGTAACTCGAAATAATGAAGATAAATACTCAATACCATTACAAAATAGATTCCAGTCATAGATGTTCAAAGAATATAGAAACATACTTGTTTGTTAATACCCTCATTTATTGTATATACACCCTCCATTCCAAAAGAAACCGAACTTTTGAAAACAAATAGTACCACTAGTGCCATCTGTTGTAATATTTTACCGGTAGATGGCGTAGTCCCTCATTGACAACTGGTATAAATGTCATGACATTTGGATGCACGGCAACAAAGTTATTGCGTTTCAACTGTCAGTGTGTTGTGTACATCGGTCGGAAAATGAGTTTCAAACAACGAGCTGCAATTGAGTTTTGTGTTAAACTGGGTAAAACTTTTAGTGAAACGCACCGAATGCTACAAAATGCATATGGTGATGAGTGTCTATCCCGTACGCAAGTTTACGAGTGGTTCAGGCGATTCAAATCGGGTAGAGAGACGCCGGATGATGACGAAAGATCAGGCCGTCCCAGAACCGGATTATCGGAAGAAAACATCGAAAAAGTGCGTGAATTCATCAAACATAACAAAAAATCGTCGGTGAAAGTTATTGAAATGGAATTAGGCATTCCTCAAACAACCGCATACCGCATTTTGACCGAAGTTTTGGGCCTTAAGAAGGTTAATTCGCGGTTTGTACCACACAAACTCACCGAGGACCAAAAAGTTGATCGAATTGCGCATTGCAAAGACATCGTTAAAAGTGCTCGGCAGGATCGAAACTTCTTGAAATCGATTGTAACTGGTGACGAGACGTGGTGTTTTGAATATGAGCCCGAAACAAAGCGGCAAAGTGCTGAATGGAGAGCGCCGGATGAAGGAACACCCAAAAAAAAGTCGCTTGGTGAAGTCAAAAGTTAAGGTGATGCTGATTTGTTTTTACGATTCAAAAGGAATTATCCACAAAGAATTTGTTCAGCCCGGCCAGACAGAAACTGGAAAGTTTTACTTCGGCGTCATGAAGCGTTTGCTGGCAAGAATTCGTCGTATTCGGCCCGAATATCGCGAAATCGGCAGTTGGGCTCTTTTGGACGATAATGCACCATCACATCGTTCGCGACTTGTAACTGAATTTTTGGTCAAAAATCACATTATTCGGTTGCATCATCCGCCCTATTCACCAGATCTCGCTCTGTGCGATTTCTATCTGTTCCCGAAACTGCATTTGGCGATGAAAGGAAAGTGGCACGCATCGATTGATGCCATTGAGAAGGCGACGACCGCCGTCCTAAAGACCATTCCAATAAAGGACATGGAGAAGTCGTTTGACAACTTGTTGGAGCGTGCAAATATGTGTATCGATGCAGAAGGGGAATACATTGATTAATAAAAATGATTTGTTTCAAAATGTACATTGCTTTTTTGTTTTTTTAAAACGTTCGGTTTCTTTTGGAATGGAGGGTGTATAAAAAGGAAGCTTGTTATGCATTCCATACATACAGGGTGAACCTGAAAGATGTGCACATACTTTGGAAGATGATTCGTGATATTCAAGAGGACTTTTTGTCTTCTTTTCATGTCACGAATCACTTCCCAACGTACGTGCACATCTATCTGTTTCATTCCAATTGTCAAGATTCGATTTTCGATTCCTAGTGGACACCACTGTCAATCGTACACGACACGGAATTCGACAAAATACAAGAGAACTTTTTGTCTCCTTTTCATATTAATCACCTCCCGAAGTATGTGCACATCTTTAAAGTTCACCCTGTATATATATTGTAACGCACCACGTGCTTGTGTTTACAAAGACCTAATATGCGTATATATGTGTGTATTATTTGTGTTATATAAATTATATATTTTCCCAATGAACGCTTATTTTGAAGAAAATGCATAGAATAGGCAACATTAGGCACTAAAGGTCGAAATAGGCAAAATAAAATTTGCTTAAATCGAAACTACATCCCTACATATAAACTGTAAAACGTTATTTTTGAGCATATCTAAAATACACCACATTTTACAAAATTTACAGGTGAAATTTAATACTCTGTATGGAAAGACATGTTTATAAGGAATAAATTACTGCAGGTGGGACAATTCAGTACTAAATAATACAGCTTTATTTTAGGTTTATAATTGTAGGGTTACTAGTGTAAAATTATGACAAGCGTTTTACGACAGTTACAGTGAGTGAGTGCATATGAAAGATAACTGTATTAGATACTATTTTCCACCAGTAGAGTATATCTGCATAGTGTACAAAAATTATAGCATATGTTTACAAATGCTATTGGAAATCGTACTACTGCGAAATACAACATGTTTATCGTAGCGTAGCTTATATATACCCACCATCGTTGACGCGCCCGCTTCTTTAAGATACACTCTACATGGGTCATCTACTTCGCCCTCCCCTGGTTCGATTAAATAGCATTCGTATTTCTTAGTGGCCACCTAGCACTTGTTGATATGCGTTTTCTACACTCTGTCTTAATGCCACACATCCTGACTCTGCATTTATACATAAACCGTGGAAGAATTATAACGTTTCAATGATTATTTTGAGTGGTGTGTCTCAAGTTGATCCGCATGATTAAAATAACAATTGCTAATACAACGTTGAAAACAGGTTTATGCATGTATCATCCGGGACCACTATCAGCGGAACCTTTGCCACTATTTCCTCTATTTCTCGTGTTTACACTTCTTAATACTAGTTTGGAATATCGACGTAAGAATTAGTGGACAATGTTTAGCAGAAGGGGTTCAGGTATTTTTTTTCTAAAAATATGTTACAATTTCGGAAGTTTCTGTTCACATTAGGTTAGTTTAGGTTACTTTATGTTAGATTATATTAGTGTAGGGATCCAGCGTGGTAATAGTTAAGAACAGCTACTTCTCATCTCCCGTGCACGAGGATACATCTTACTGTTGCACTACCTAAACACCCTAAGTACAAGGGCAAGAACTCAGTCTATTACCTACTTTTTAATATCCTAGATAGTCATTGAATAATTTCTGAAAGTATGGCGTTTCTCGTCCTTCCCTAAATGGGAAGTACGGCTCCTTAACTATAACCGGGTATGTTAAGTCTACGTATTTATATCTTCCTCTTTTCCCGTAAATTTTGTCTTTTTTATGTACTTCTGGACCCCTTCTGCCAAACATTTACCGAATTAGCTACAGAACAGTTATCTGAAACAAATCAATGCGAAGGTTACTCAACCTAACGCTTCCTGGGTGCAAAAATCTTCCGAATCTGAATTACAGGTACTTAAGAAATGTTTGTGAACACTTTCATAAGCAAGCTATACAATTGGAAGATGCCGCCTTATTACGCCATGGGGATAAAATCTCAATATTTCTGAGCAAGTGTTTCTAATGGTTCCGCTAATGTACCTCTGTAGCGATTGATCAGGCATGAATTGGTACACCGTATCTTAGAGTACTAATGTGAATTAAAAGAATGACGCAATCTTTCATCATCGTTTTAAGATACCATTCTCAGCGTAAATTTAAAATGTTTACTGGAAGTACATACGTAGAATTAATATGTATTCATTATTAAAACTGCCAAAAAAACATTGTAGGATTGATTTGGATCATATTAAGACAAAACTCGAGTTATCTTATTCAATGATATGTGTCAGTAATGTGTTGTATTAACTAAAGACAAAATTAAATACATCAATTGCCTACCGCTAAAATTTACATTATATTCGCTCTTGCAACAAAAATAGAAACAAATGTTATCAGTCGGTTTTTTTTAACGTACTGCGAAAATATTTGTAAATTATATGAAACTACTCTGAAACTTATATACACTATTCTACTTACTTATTTATAGCTTGAGATACCTTTTCTTTCCATACACAGCTTCAATGAAGATTTTTCACTATATCCCACCTTCCCTCCAGCGTAGGTGTACAATAAGGCCAAGGCCTGCCGCTGCCGCAAGTATCAAATAGAACACACTTCTGCAGAAACACACGTGAGCGTGTTAATTCTCGGGAGCCAAAGATTTTATATTTCGTAAGCGTCACTCTCGCGTAACAGTTTTCTCATTTTAGGACCAACTGAGCACAAAGACTATTGCGTTTTACTATTTTTCAAGAGAATACATTGATCATTTGTGTATATTAATCATTTGTGTAATAATGCTTTTTCTAAGATAACTACGTGCAAAACAGTTACTACCGTTAGCAAGAAATGAAGGCAGCAATATTTATCCGATGTAAGTTGGTATGTTTGGTTATGGAAAGCTGATCTTAGTACTGGAGACAACATCTTCAAAACTGAAACTCTGGAAAACGAATTCTTCTTCTATGGCAGCAGTTTATGACGCAAGAACTACTAAGAATTACCCTATTCAAAGTGTTACTGGAATGAAGATCATATGTTATGATGGTTTTTCTTATAGAATATATGATAAGATCATATTCGGAGAACATTTGGCAGTTAGAAGTTTACCAGCAAATAAATTCACCTTTTATGTATTCTTTTTGTTTTTCTTGCGTTCTTAGAAATACAAAAACTGATTATTTAAATGATAAAAATAACAGAAAAGCAGAAAGAAAAGAATATCAATCAAAACAATTAATTAGTAATAATCATTAATATTGGGAGTAATAGGAAGTATTTGTCGATATCAATAATAAACCAAAATCGAAACTGTCTCCTTAGTACTGCCCTCCCTGCTGATCTAGTGTCTAGCGCGTGAGCATTCCAACGCATTGTGGTGGTTCGGATTCCATAGATTAGATGGTGGACCTACGTTCAGGGCTGGATTAACTATGATGATTGTATCTTCATGATTCTTTTTAGTTAGCCAGTTGAGATTTTGATCAGAGTGGAGGCTTCTGTCCACCTGGAGCAAGGTGACCAGAACTTTTACTTTTAAAAACGGGACGCATACGAATCGGCGACGGAGGGGGGAGGGGTGTGACTTCTACATTGCATTTTGGGACTCAGCAGTGTTTTCAATTTACAAAATACACAAGAATGATAACACAGCGTTTCTAACTTAAGTACTACCCAAAAATACTTTTAACTACTTGAACGCTCAGAATTCCCACTCAATTCCCACTTGAACACAGAACACTCAATTCTCATTTGAATATTCAGAAGTTCTAGGCACGGCTGAACCTTCCCAATGAGTGTTGGTACGGAAGAGCGTAAAATTTGCATTGACCATTTATATTTTGAATAATAATTACGGGACACCTGGGTCATGTTTGCTTAAAAGCGGTACATTTAGGCGTCCCGTTTGAGAATCAGAAAAAACGGGACAACGGTTGCAAATAAGGGACTGTCCCGGCTAAAACGGGACGTCTGGTCAGCTTGACCTGGAGGCCCGGGACCATATCACTCCTAAGCCCCTCCCTCCTTAATCTGGCTCTGCCCACGTCTCATATTATGCTAAAAAGTGTTATAATTATTTTATTAAAATATTAAAAAACTTTTTTTTATATAAATATACAAACACAAACTTTTTAATAGTGTAATACTAAAAAAAAATAACAAAATACGTTAGGAGACAAATAACAAAATACGTCATGAGATAAATAAGTTGTTTGTCACGTAGTTTACTCTCTTCAACCAGTATATAAATTTTAAAAAATTAAAACTTTAAAATTACACATCAACTCAAATCTTACATCATACTTTACATCTATAACCTGCGTTTCGCATTTGGACTAGAAGCCACAACAAAAATGGTTAACATTAAGTTGAGAGAGAGACCTCCAAACTACACATATAAATTTTATCCTTTTAAATAATTTTAATTTCTAAAAAAAAAAGAAAGAAAAGAAAAGAAAAAAGAAAGAAAGAAAAGAAAAAAATTTATGGCAGTCTTCTGCTAAAAACCTTATAAATAACAAATTTTTAAATTTTACTTTATTATTAATTTCACTATTGTAAATCACTGCAAACAAACTTAAACTCAATTAAATATTAACATTTAATTTATTATATTTGCATATTGTAAAATAACATTTATTCTTTGTAATAAATTTATATTTTAAAAATTCCTTCTTTTTCACACATACTACTAAATTTAATAATTTTACTGGCTAACCACTATACTAAAAATAAATCAAACTTATTAAATTAAACAAAAGGGACGCTAAATTTCGGTAAATACTGTAAAGGCAATCACCGAGATTTGCATATATGGGATAGTCTATGGATAGCCACTGTTAAAATAATCGTAACTGTGAATATGTTAACAAATTGCTTGCATTTAGAACAGGGACGTCATTTCAGACCGCTTGGGGGGGCAAGAGTACCATCGACATAAGACTTTCACGTTTTGTACTAATAATATTAGTAGACAATCGATTAAAGTATATGTATTCCTCAAAATCTTGGGGAGACAATTGCCCCTTCCTGCCCCCCTTGATTTAGGAACTCGACTGAGATAATTAACTATCTATTGCGTAAAACAATATAAAAATCCAGTCTCGTTCAAGAGTTATCGTGTAATGACGGACGGCGTTAACGTTAAAATCCCCATTCGCAAGACACCTGGCGTGTCTCCAACGAAATTATACTTATGCCGCAGCGATCCGCCGCAATAATCAATCCTCTTTGATCCGTTGTTTCGTGTGCGCCAATCTCTGGTGACTATTTCACTAATCTCTCTCTGAGTAATATACAGTGTTGCTAAAAAGTTCACACAAAAGTCAGTAAATTGGTGGTGAAATGACTCCAATATGGGTGAAGAGTCGCTATAGTGCTGCCAAAATAACTTGAGCCGTGGAAAAATGCGAACTAAAGCTCACACCCACGCATTGAGCCAATAAGGGTTTAGCTGTTACTAAGCGAGAGAGCCTTAGCGAAAGGGAGTGAAATTCCTTCAGCCGATAGGACGCTTGGAACGGAAGACTAAACGTCAAGTCAAAGCAATGTGGTATATCTATAAAAAATAATATTCGTGATATATGTATATATAGGCGCGGATCCAAAAGGGCTATAGTAAAAGAAGGGTGTTAGGGCACCGTTAGGGCTCCGACCTCATGACCCGTAACACCCTTCTTTTACTTACCATTTTTTACCAATACTATTTTCACAGTACACCTTTAATGTGAACGATGTATTTGTAGTATAAAAAATTAAATTTTATCATGAGTAGAAATATTCTAAGTGAAAATTTCTTATCATAAGTAGCAATATTCTAAGTAGAAATTTCTTATCATAAGTAGAAATATTATAAGTTACTACACGGATTTAAAATTCATATAATTTATATATTGTAGATTATGTCCCAGTCTCTTACTAAAATCCAGTTTAATATTTTCCCTTATCACTCCAACTATAAACAAAAGAATCAAAATTCCACTGAGTCCGAATTCAAAGTAACACACTTAAATGTAGCAGCACGTAGCAACAGCTACATCCTACGGAACTAACTTACACAAACTTTCATGCCAGAAATAATATACAGGGTGGCCAGAAAGTTCCTTTACACCAGAAGTTAATGCGTGTAACAATGTAAGATGTTAAAATATAGATTTGAGCCTCCCAGCCTGATCATTGATACGTCAACGGTATTCCTCACTTAAATTACAACGCGACTGCCGGTGAAGGGAGGAGAATGAAGTCCGTGAAATGACCAGTTCATTGTCATGCCTTTCCGTGTTTGATGAACAACAATGGCAGACACCAGTGACTTCACTTTCGAGAAGTGCTTACTGGCTAGTGTTTAGATCTATGAACGGAAGCACAACAACGAAAATATGCCGCAGATGATGGATAAGTCTCGTGAACAGTTTGGTAATTAGATACCAAGTTTTGAGACTTTGATCACATGGGAGAAGAAAGCTTTCCGCCTGGAAAGTGTTTTGGACACCTCTCATGACGCCACTACTACTAAACTACTAAAGCGGATAAGTAGTAGGATATGGAGGCGTATCAAGCTGTGCAGGGATAATGGAGGTGAACATATGGATGTTTTGGAGACAAAATTTTAAGTATTATTAAGTAATTAATGTAGGAATGAAATAAGTGCAGGTGTAAAGGGATTTTCTGGCCACCCTGTATATATACGCGGAGACATGTCAAAAACAATTGATACAGGCAAAGTGGACTTTGGCAACGGTAGCTTTAATAAGAATTTGGTAAACGAAGTTACGATCCACCTGCCTTCTGGTCGCTAAAGGCTAATCTCAATCTATCCGGCTTCGGTTCGAATACAAAATCAAGCTGCACTAGCGATAGCAGCCCAAGAATCGAACCTGTTCCGAATGTGCTTTACACATTCGAACGGTTCTGGCGCCGTTGTAGGGCGCCATTTGCTAATGGAGATGTTAACGAATTGACTCATATAACAATCTGGCAGATATAATCCCTCTACCTATCTATCGTAAAATAACAGAAAAACTGAAATGAAATCTTTGAGTTTTACGTCCAATAATTATGCCGGCTAGGCTAAAGAAGACGGTGATGATGAAAAATGAATGAAATGGTGGAATGAAGAAAGTGGGAAGAAACATGAGAATCCCGAGGCAACCCACGAACACGGTGTTTGTCCACCACAAAGACCACTGAACCACCGCAGCCCCCTCGTAAAAAACAGAATTCATAAAGTATTAGCTTTTAGAGTGCCAGATGGCGTTACTCGATAAGATGTTAACGAATTGACGCAACGAGCTCGACGTAGATAACCGTTCTAGTTATCTATTGCAAAAAAGAAAATAACTTCCATTCAAAAGTTATTATTACTTGTATAGGATATGAATAGTCACCGTCACGCGTTAAGATATTATAGTCCGGAGGATAACGGAAAAATCGTGCATTTTGGTATACCAACATGAAATTTGGTACAAACGTTCTTTGTGATCATTTGGTTAATTTAAGATATGGAGGCATTTTCAAAATCACGTTAATCCAAATTGGCGACCAATTTTCAAAATGGCTGAACCCGAACGTAATTATTATGAAACAACACAAATGTCATGTTTTTAATACTAATTCAGTGAAATTTACTACATATGTTCTTTGTGTTCCACTTCTAATTTTTACATGCGAAAGAATAATTAGTTTTAAAGCTCCTTATGAAAAATGGAGGGCGGTTTTCAAAATGGCGGATGGTAATTACAGAAAATAGACGGGAAAATTGATAACTTGAAATTTAGATGAAGTATTTTGTGATTGCTGCTGGTCAGTATAAAGAATAAACTATTTTCAAACCATGGCGATCTAAAATGGCGGATTGTAATTTGAAGAAACTAACTGAAATATTGCTCTTTTCGTTTCGAAATATGTTCTACATGTTTCATTTGCAGTTTCACAGTATGAAGATATTTGGAAACAGCTTCCATGTCATCTCAATATCACCGTTAGTACTTTCAAGATATTTTTCTATTATCATTTACTCTGCTTATCTTGTTTATGTATTTATGCACAACAGTTCTGTAATATGAGTCATGCACTAACTCTTGTTCTTATCGGGGCCGCGGAGACTCAGTGGTAGAGCGTTCACCTCTGGTGTATAGGGTCCTGGGTTCGATCCCAGCACGCACCAAGTGAACTTTGTGGTGGACAAACACCGTGTGCGTGGGTTTTCTCGGGTTCTTCCGTTTCCTCCCACTTTCTTCATTCCACCATTTCATTCATTTCTCATAATCACCGTCTCCTTAAGCCTAGCCGCCATAATCATGGGACGTAAAACTTAAAGATTTCATTTCATTTATTGTTCTTATCGCTGCAGGAAATGGGTTACTCCCTGAAATCTTGTCTGGAGAAGTCACTTTTGTGCTTGTATACGTGTGAACTTATGTCGTGAGTGACTGAAATAAATATCTGTGTATTGGTAGTGTGTGAATCTTTGACAATAAAAAGAACATTCCAGTTAATAGATTCACTATACAGTGACTCAAGTAGTGATACTAATTGGGACAAGTGATTCTTTTGTCAGAAGGAGACCATCGAACATTTAGTATGTCCTAGTAATCCTACAAATACGAGAAAATTTTCCGTGAGCAGAAACAGCAACTATGTTTTCTGAAGCAAGACCGTAATATTTCTCTACGCATGTACATCTCTTGTCAAGCGCGTGATGGAAATCTTTCAGAATTCTTCCGACATGAAAATCAACGGTTTCCTCCATCGTTGACAGAAAAAGATGGTTTGATGCGATCCGGTGGAAAGTCTGATCTGCTGAAATGTTTAGAAGATTACCTAAGAAAGAACGAGCAAATCATAGGAGAAAAGGTCGGTCAGTCTGCAAATATGATCATCATTGATGGCGCAGCTTTAGTCAACATGATGGAGCCAACTTTGGCAGACACTTTCGAAAACTATGCAGATAAATTCATCATTTACTTGATCCAAAAAGTCAGCCATCCAAATATTCTCAGAATTGATGTGATTGGACTGACAGCGTAAAAGCAGAGACGCATGAAGTACAACCTTGGGATAAAGTTCCAAGCAAATGGGACGAACTTCTTTGCGTAAAAGCAAACAAAGAAGAGCTTTTCTTACTTTTGGCAGACAGAATACCAAAATCTTCGTTCCGTAGCACAGTTGTAACTTCAGGACAATCTGATTTCAGCTCGAATTTGATCGACGTAAGTGGATTTATGCTCTGCAACCACGAAGAAGCAGAAATTAGGATATATCTTCAGGCTGCGCATGGTCTTTCCAGTGGATGTCGCTGTGTCTTGGTATGAACTGTTTAGTGATGAGTGCAAGAGTCTTGGTCTTGCAGTTTTTGCAAGAGTCTTCCATGCAAGACCAAGACCAAGACCAGGAATACCGATGCAAGACCAAGACCAAGACTCTTGCGCAAGTCTTGCACAAGTACTGATACTACTTGAATTTTTTTAGGGAATGTAAAAAAGGAGAAAAATCATTACATCTTTTACTTGATTTTTTTGGCTTCAGTAAAAATGCCACTGGAGTGAATGTGTTCCCCGCAATCCGTGTGAGTCGATCTGCCCGTGTAGCTTATAGCTACAATATATCGTTTCCTGAATTGGTTGTTCGCGTTTTCTGTAGATATTGCTCGTTTTCAAGCTACACAGGTTTCATCTGCGCCATGTAAGCTATTTTGGTGGACATCGTGTGCGTGGGTTTTCTCAGGTTTTTTCCGTTTTCTCCTACTTTCTTCATTCCATCATTTCAGTCATTTTTCATCATCACCGTCTCCCTTAGTCTTGGTGCATATCTGTGGGACGTTAAACTAGATACTTCATTTCATTCCAAGCATACAAGTGGTGTTCTTCTTCCAAAACTGAAGAGAAATGTAGTATTGAACATCGGTAATTCTACACCATAGGTGCTGATTACATGAGTATGGCCTTGGCTCCGAGACTCAAGCACCCCTTGGAAATTTTTAATGTGTGCTCATAAAATTAATATCGAAATAACATTTTCATGACATTGACAAAAACTTAGTGCATCTGACCGCAAGTTTGATTTCATGGGCGGATACTTATACATTGAATAATTGTTTATCAATATAACTTTTAGTCTCCTTAAGTATACGGCACATCGAGGATTGAGCGATATAACATTATACTACAACAGTAAATCTATATTATAAAATTGAAAGTGACTATGTTTGTGACTCTTAATCTCTTGAATCACCTGCTCGAGATCGATCAAATTTTCAATATAGATCAGGTTTGGGCCTGGAATGTTATTTGTCAGTTTACTTCGAAGGAGCAACGCATGGGAGGAGGAGAAGAGGTAGGTATACAAAAATCAAAATAAATAAAAATAAAAGTGATTAAGTTAGTGACTTAATAATTCTTCAACCACCAGACCGATCTTAATCAAATTTTTACCATGTATGAGTTTCAAAGTTGGAAAGTTTTTTATAGTTTCATTTTGATGATAGAACGTAGGAGAGGGGGAGGGTACGGGGAGGTATATATAAAAATAAATAAAACTTAATAACTCTTGAAACACCCGACCGATCTCGGTCAAATTTTCAACATAGATGAAGCTCAGGCCTGGCACGATTTTTATCATTTTACTTTGACGATGCAACATAGGAGATGGGGAGGAGGGAGATATATGTAAAAAATAAAAGTATAAGTGACTGTCTTTGTGAGTTCATCACTCTTGAACCAGCCAATCGATCTTAATGAAATTTTCAACATAGATGAGGTTCGGACCTGAGATGGTTTCTGCCATATCACTTTGACAGTGGAGCTTAGGGGACGGGGAGAGGAGAGATATTTAAAAATGATCGAAAATGACGAATATTAGAGTGGAGTCTATACTTTTGGGGGTCACTGAGATAAACAGTGACACTTCCGATGCTGTTTAAATCCAAATTCAGCCTCGTAGCTTGGCGGTGGGAGGGGAGATATCTATAAATGAACAAAAATTAATATTAGTGTCAAATTCATAGTTTTTGGGGTCGCTCTTATCAATATCTAAAATTCTTCTTTTTTCTCCTACTGCTAATATTTCCAACACCTCATTCATTTTCCGTTCAACACAGCTAATTCTCTCCTTTTTTCTCCACGCCCATGTTTCGAAAGTCTGCAATTTTTTCCATCGCTTTTGCATAATGTCCATGTTTCTGCCCCATTGGAATCAGTAAAACAAAATCTCAATATTTAATTATAAGTTTGTTTAATACAAAGATTTGCTAATCATGATTGAAAAGAAAAATCTGACGCCTTTAGAGTGTAAAAATAATTTTGCAGTTCATGGTATTTCAATAATCTGTACCATTTTGATTTTCTTTCATTCGTCTCAGGGGTAGCCTCCCCATTTTGGGAAGCAGTGGAGTGTTGGATCTGTCAAAAATATAAAAAGATTACGAAACGTCGTGATTTATCTTATAAGCAGCGAAGCGTGGGCACCCAATAAAAAATAAAGGTCATCACTTATGTTGTACACTATTATCATACTTACACGAAGATAAACTATGTTACATTTAGAAACATACATTGTATTTCCATTACTGTTGGAGCATTGTAGAATTTATTATCCCTTATACCCAGAGTAAAATTTACCTATGAAAAGCATAAGATTTCTTAAAAGCAAAACTTGCAAGACTCTTGCAAGCAAGACCAGGACCAAGACCAAGACTGGGTGTGCAAGACCAAGACCAAGACCAAGACCACCCCGGTCTTGGTCTTGGTCTTGCATTTGCTCATCACTAGAACTGTTGATATGGATGTCGTAGTTTTTGGTATTTGCATCGCTACTAAACTTCAGTTTGAACAGCTATTTGTATCTTTCGGAACCAATACACAGTCATCGACGTGAGTTGCATTGCTGCATCTTTAGGCAGCTAACGTTGTGAGGGTTTACCAGCGCTTCACGCCCTAACAGGTTGTGACACCATATCTAGATTCATAGGCAAAGGGAAAGTATCTGCATGGTCGGCATAGTACTCATTCGAAGCCGTGACTCCAGCAGTAGCAACACTTTGTCGTTTACCAAGCAAGGAAGATATTGTCAAAATATTTCCTGTTTTAGAAATATTTGTGGTTGTGCTTTATGATAGATGCAGTCAAGAACAACACATCAACAGCGCAAGACAAAAACTCTTTGCCAAAAAATAGAGACATTGAAAACCTTCCGAGAACGCAGGATTCTTTGCAACAGCACGTTCTTCGTATGGCCTACCAAGCAGAATATGTGTGGGGACAAACTCTTCAACCAATACAACACCTTTCTTCTCCTAGTGATTTTGGATGGATGTGATCCTCATATTCAAAGGCTTGGATGTCAAGATTCTGAATCTTACTTCTATGCTATTGTTTATTCGTGCGATTGTTTTTTTTTTTTTTTTTTTTTTTTTTTCAGATGGATAACTTTGTTTGCAGCTGCAGAAGCTTGGAGACAGATCCTCAAATGTGCTTGCCTAAAGTGATGTACTGCTCTTTGCAAATGTGTAAAGGCTGATTTAGCATGCACAACACTCAGCCACTACGGAGCTTGTTCTACAGATGACTAAAATGAAAACGGATCACTATGAACTTTTATTATAGCAGGGGTGCCCACAAGGGGGGGGGCTATGACGCAAACTGCGTCATTGAAATATTTGGGGGGGTTAAAATCTATATAAATATGTTTGAGAGGGTGTAAAAATTAATCGAAAATATTTGTTTTCATGGAAGAACACCTACGGATAGGCAATTGAGGGAGGGGGTGAGTCATGGACATGAGGGGGGTGGGCACCACTGATTATAGGCCTACATTTTAAGTGTTAACTGTAATGGACATGTTTTTAACATATGCATTTCCTTATGATGCAATTTTTATTTTTAAACGAAAGATATGATCCACGTGAATTTCCCTTTCTTAAACGCTTATATACTTTTAGTTTTATTTCTAGATATGTTAGAAATGTGTATTGCTTTGGAAGTTGAAATCTTCAGAACACTCAAAGATGCTTAATTAATTTTGCGCCATTTTATGAAACAAACAAATGAATAGATAAAAATACATACAGGATGTCGCAAAAGTAATGGCGAAAAATGAAACCACAAATTCCAGGCACCAAAACAAGAAAAAAAATGTTTATATGACATATAGTTCGGAAATGGACAGGGGCGGAGCTAGACAGCTTCGAATGTGGGGGAAAGAAACTTCACACATGCCAGCGGGATAATGAAAGGAGCTAGGAAGGGGGTTCAGAAAGACATAAAAATTATATCGGCTTGACATGTTAAATGCATGTTATGTAACTGCACCAGAGATTCTCCATACGTTATTTAGAGATTCACAGAATGTCTGTACGGCAGGGGTAATGAAATGGTGCAGTAAAGATGGAAACCACACACATGTACAATTGGAGTCAAAGCAAAAATCACTGAGATGGTTGCATAATCTCAGGGGGCAATGGAAAGTGGTATACCAGATAGAAACTTGCAGAAAGGGGGTAGAAATAAGAACAAGTGTAACTAGTCTTGTCATATAATGAAATAACAGGAAGAATCCACAACGGCCTACTGTATTTGTAACGTAGTTCTTTTACAGAGTAGCAGTAGCAACTACTAGGTCATGTTCTAACAATAAAGGTACCTAATAAAGATGTTCGAAGTGCTGTCCTCTCACATCTATGCAACGTGCTAATCGTGAGTTTCGAATGCATTTCATCACTCCCAGTGTGTGACGTAACTGTTTCCACGTATCTTCAATGTGGTTTTGTAAATTGGCAAGTTCCTTCCCTAAGTGTGAATTTCTTCCCCCCCACACACACACACACATTCGAAACTAGCTCCGACCATGTCCTCTTCCGACCATGTCATATAAACTCTTTCTTGTTTTGGTGCCAGGAATCTGCGGTTTCATTTTCCGCCATTACTTTTGGAACACCCTGTATGTTATATTTCTATTGTAGTTTATTTACGTTTTACGTTTAAAACATTTAAAAGGCATTCACTTTGTAACAACAAATTCTAGATAATCCATATGTGAAAAATGAAAACTTTCTTAAAACAGATGTCCGCCATTTTGAAAATTATGAGCCATTTTCGATTAAGGGGATTCCTAGAGGGTCCTATATATCATATAAATGACAAGAAGTGTACAAAACTTTTCTGTATCAAATTTCAGCCAGTTACCTCGAAAATTATTATTTCCACTTAGTTCTCCTGAATTTACTTTCGGTCATTTTGAAAATTGGTCCCCATCTTGAATATAAGCGATTCTCGAAATGCCTCCATATCTTAAAATTAACAAATTGAGACACAGAACCTGTGTCAAGTTTCATGTTAGTATACCAAAGTGCACAATTCTCTCGAAATCATTCATTTATCCTCCAGACTATTAATGGATTGACTCATTAACAAATTTGGCCTAGATAATCGTTCTAGCTATCTATCACAAAAAATTCAAAAATTCGCTTTCGTTCAATAGTATCGTGTGGAGTAACGAACGTGCATAAATCTTATAAGACACATTAGCGTGATGCTAATAAACGGACAGAATGTGTCAAGTAACATAAAACAACTCCAGTTCACAATGGGTTATGGCCAGCTGTATGTTTATATATATATATATATATATATATATATATATATATATATATATATATATATATATATATATATATATATATAAACACATATATATACAAGTCCCATGGTTCAATTCCAGATATGGTTGTCATAATTTTCTTTTTTTTAAAAAAAGGGAGAAGATATAGGGAATTGTTTACAAAAGGCATATTGAAAGTGATTAGCAACATTAAAGAAAAAAAAAAAAAGAAAAGAAAAATCAGAATCTAGCGATATTCACACACAAAGCAGGATCATTAGACTCCACAAACTTGATTCAACGCGTCAGTATATTTATTATTTAATGCTACGTCATTAGAAGGGGCGTAGTGTGAGTAGTATACATGTATTCCTTGCCACACAGAATATAACTTCTTGAAATGAAATGAAATGAAATCTGAGTTTTACGTCCCACGATTATAGTGGCTAGGCTAAAGGAGACGGTCCCCATCAGGAAGTCGCGGTCAGAAAGAGAGATTACCGCCGTCGATGTTGGCGGGCCGCCGGAGGCAGCCGGCACCCGTCCCCTGCGGCATGACAACGATCTACTTGTTCAAAGTTGCCGACCTTTTGCCGAGGCGTCAAGCGGTCGAAAATCGTAAAATAAAATGCCCTTTGCCGATTGTTGCCGACCGTCAGAGTCGACAAAACAGTCGGAAAGGCCTCCTTCCGACCCTCGCCGACTCCTTATCCCGGCCTCTTTTCGACTGCGGCGTCTGCGCATTTACTGAGCCTTTACGGCTGTTTGCCGACTGGTCGGCAAGAGAACTTTCCAACGGCGGCGCCGGCGCATTTAATGCTCATTTCCGGCTGTTTGCCGACTGCTCAGCAAGGCAACTATTCATCGCTGCCGAAAATCGCGCGGAAAGACGCCGGTGTCCGGCGCCGGCAAGCCGACCGCGGCATCTGGTCGGCATGGACAAATAGTCCGACTATAGGCGGTAGATTTCCGATTGGGATGATGGTGAGAAATGAATGAAATGGTGCAACGAGAAAACTGAGAGGAAACGGGACAACCTTGAGGAAACTCACGCACGCGGTGTTTGTCCACCGCAAAGTTCACTTGGCGCGAGCTGGGATCGATCCAGGGACTCATGCACCAGAGTTGAACGCTCTACCACTGAGCGACCGCAACCCCGAATACAACTTCTTGTTGTAACCAGAAAGTAAAATAATAATAGTAGTAGTCCGACAATGTACACCACGTGAAGGAGTTTGGTTTGTCAGTGTACACAACGTGAAAATTGAAGTTTGAATTTTTGCATTTCTCCTCACTCTCCAATCCCCACTTTAAAATCTCTAGTAAGAAAAATCAATATTTGAAAATATTTAAGCTTTGAACTTGTCGAGTAGAAAGTAGAAAATCATTTAGCTTCATTTTAGCATTGTATTCCACGGATACGTTAGTGTTTTGCATATAAGCATTATACTAACCCGCTAACCTCAATGTCACAGTGGGTAGTGTATAAAGTACGATATCCATAATTCCTATCATAGGAATATACAAAGAATCGATTTTTGATTGTTTATTTCTTGGAATCTACTAAATATATCACTTTCATCAGCGAGTTCTATTTCCAACTTTTGACCCAGTACATCAGCCATGTGCAACAGCGGGCCCCTGAATCGATTACGACCTGCTGAACTCTATCATCCGGCCCACCTGACTCGTTATTGAAAATGTATTTCTTACGCAATCTCTTAAATTGAATTTGGATAATTTTTTCCCGGGTAACTGGTATTTACCTTGAAAATATACTCCTCATTATACCACCGAACATGAACGGTTAAGTTTTACACTAAAATGATAAACAGATATTTATTTTTTTTCCCCTTTACTAAGTAAACATTTTGGATACCGTTATGACGGCTTTTGTGTTCCTGTATTGATAGTATTGATGAACAAATTTCTCCATTGAATATGGCTACTGAAGTTTTGTGAAAATGTTATACATTATCTCATACGACCCTCGACTCCAGTAAGTCCTCTTTATGATTGGCCCACCCATTGTTTTGTATTACAGAAACTCATTTATTGTGTAAGATGTTCCTTCTATCTGTAATTTCATTTCATTTCTTTCAATATTTGAATAGTTTTGTATGAAGTGGTAAATAATTACTTAATAGTTTTACATATTTGTTGAACAATTTATCTACATTCTCAGTCTATGGTGTTCTAAGTATTTCTAAGTTTCTAAGTTTATGAGTTGATTGAATGCCAATATATATTATTGTTTTCATCACTCGTTCTCCATTTATTAATTCCTAGTTTTTGTCGTACTTTCCAAGTTTTCTTTGCATGTTTTGAATCAGTATAATTCTGCGATAAGAGGTCTTCCAAAAACATAGCTTTTTACATCTGGGTTTCGACGCTTGCATTGATGGCAGCCATTCATCAATATGGAGTTTGCTGGACGTCCTGCAAAAGGAGCAGCGTTAGCGATTAGCTCCAAATTGAACGGTTACATGCAGTTTACTCCCATAAAGGTAAGAAGAAATAATTCACCATTTTCAGATGCAGTTGCTTGCAACTACTTTTGAAAATGGAAACATTGTTCAATATTTGAGAGGAGTGGCCTACAATTCGTCATTTTGACAAATAATTCTGAATCTCGCATTTGTTACGTATATATTATCCATAGTGTATGTTGTAGGTATTTTTAGGACGTAATAAATATTTTACTGAACTTATTATTTTTATTTATTATTTTAGTCTTTGTTTCTATTTATATCTCAATACCATTTCTACAACTATTATCTAAAAAAAAAAATCCCACTTTATATTACCCATTACTAACTTGTAAGACATTTTAAATCAATATACAGTACTTTTGCGTTCTATGGTGTACTGTGGAATGACCTTTTAGGTGTTTCTATAACTATTCTCTGAACTTATAGTTGTGATTGTTTTGTTTCCGACAAAAAGTGTCAGATTGATTGTTTGATGAAAACAAATTATAGTAATCCCCCACAAAAGACAGGTAAGCGATATCGGACCCAATGTAACAAATAAATTTTCTTTTCTTGAAACTACGTAACAACATTTTAGACGATTTTAGACCACGCAAATTTTAGACGATTATGTCCAGATTTTCCCGGGAAAATGCAAATGCATAGGTTAGTAACGAGTTTAGTATACCAGCAACTTCTGCACGCTTTGTTGTACTTTTACTTCACGTGATTATTATTTCGCCTTAGTTTTGAGTGACTAGAATAATACTTACGTTAGATCTTTGGAGAGTAGTTTGTAAAATGATAGTGCGAATAAACTACTGTGCTACAATTTTTACTTTTCTTCGAAATGTGCTTTTTTAGAAGAATAGCAGATACGTGAACTCCGGCAGGAATTGTTATCCGTGAAGATGACAAAAGTGAAAATGAGTCATTGTTCTATGACGTATATACTCCAGATGAATATCACCCATCAAGTAAGGATTTTGATGAAGACATACAGCCTAGTAAAAAGAAATCTAAGAGCACTATTCGTACTAAGAAAGCAAAAAAGAACTACCATAATACTGCTTCACCACTATCTATTCCAGTAGTATGGACCAGGTTGGACTCAATTCCACAGGGGGGGCGGTGGCTCAGTGGTAGAGCGTTCACCTCCGGTGCTTGGGGCCCTGGGTTCGATCCAAGCTCGCGCCGTGTGGACTTTGTGGTGGACAAACACCGTGCTCGTGGGTTTTTTCGGGGTTCTCCCGTTTCCTCCCACTTTCATCATTCCACCATTTCATTCATCTTTCACCATCACCGTCTTCTTTAGCCTAACCGGCATAATCGTGGGACGTAAAACTTACAGATTTCATTTCATTTCAATTCCACAGGCCAAGACTGCTTCTCCTATTATCACGCTGACTACTATACACTGCAATAGGTATAATGTAATAAAATGAGATAAGTGAGTCACAACGGGCCAGAAGCTAAGAAGAGGTTGTGTGAGACCAACCTGGCATCACGTGGCCGTAAGGAAATATTTTATGAGACCAATGTGGTCTCAGGTAACACTTAACCTGTTAAAGGTCATCGGAACTCCTACCAATCAACTCAGGAATCCAGAAACCTATGGATTCAACATTAATATCGGTCATTTTCAATTATTTTCATATGTCACAATTTCACACATCTCTTCAGGGTGTTAATGGGAATGAACCTGAACTTAAATGGCATCTGGAATAATTCTTTATCTAAGCGACCACAAAAGTCATGGACTCGATACTAATATCAGTCAATCTTGATGTTTTCACGTCACTACTTCCTTCTGGAGCTTAAAAATGGAGCTTAAATCGGAGTTAAACGGCATTGGGAGTGTCAGTATCTATCTAAGCGATCTCGAAAACTATGAATTCGGCATTAATATAAATCACTTTCGATCATTTTTATATGTATTCCATTCCCATTCCCAAGTAATATACGTAGGATCTTTAGTTAAAATTGCTCCAGGGTTCCAAACTTATGTCGGAACACACACACACATATCTTCATTTGTATACAGATAAGAGAAAAAAAGAGAGAGGGCAACCAAACCATCATCACTTCAATGTACAAAAGCATTTCAGAGTATTGAACTGAAAACCTATCGAAAGACATTCTGTTCTGCCTTCCTTACTAAAGAACAATTTAGTCTCTTAAATGGACTAGTGGGATGTGTGAATTTCCTGTGGACATGGTTTTGGGGATTGAGTTTTCTCTCTGGAACCACGATAAGATTTTGTATATTTTACTTACGATTGGGAGTTCAAGGATTTATCACTGAGCTAACATGAATACTCATTCGCAGCTTCTTCTGACGAAATATAACAGAATTTCCAAGACGATGACATTCATATCCGTTGCAAATGCATTGTTCTTTCTTCTTCGTCTTTTTTTATTCTACTATGGATGCGTAAACGATGATCGCTATCTTTTCTTTCATTGGAAATGTTCTTTTAAGTATGAAAACGTAATGACAAAACCAGCATGTGCTCATATGTACACATATTTCGAAATACTGCATCATTAATTATTTCAATGAATGTTACTTTCTTTTCTTGACTTAATAACATTTCATCATGTCTTATCACACTTAAAAAAAGAAAACATATCTGCACATTTTTTCCCGAACGCGAAAGTTGGCTTGGAGGTTCGAACCTGGCATCTTTGGTTTACTGATTCCTAATGATACCCGAAACTGTACTTAGAAAATTTTTGCCTCAAAACAGTCAGAATCAGTGTATTCATTCTTTTTGTAATTGTGTGTACAAGGGATGTCAGTACAACAAAGATTTTTTGTGTCTCCTGTCCTCGAATAATGGAGAGGATTAACTTACGACCCGCTCGGGAGAGTAATACTCTCGGAAGTACGTTTTTTTCCGCGCGCTACTCTAGCCAGCTGTTTTACGCGCTATCCTAGCCAGTTGTTTTAAGTTGGTCACAAAATTTATATCATGGAGTACAAGGGGAACAAAACTAGCCCTGCAGGGCTTCTAACCCGTCCCTACTACTACTACTACTACTTATCTGCACAGAAGTAAATAAATCACTTTTTTGAGTATTGTTTTCATATTATTTTAATTTAATAAGTGTTATAAAAATGTTAAAAAAAGCAAAAAAAGTTTCCTCGGGCCGGGTTTGAACTCACTCCAAAAGAGACTTTTGCTACTAGCATATAGCGCTAGCCCACTCGGCCACGAAGACCGACCACAGGAAACCTTTGATTTCTGCTATTTAAATGCAACGTGGCAAGAAATGGATAACGCCAACCAATCGCAGAACTGTGTTTCTTGTTCCTACTTCCGGGAGCATTACTCTCCTGAGCTAGTCCTATTAACTTAGTCGAGGAGAAAATGTATTAGAGGATGTTAGAAATGGCGGAAAGAAAAGAACAAGTCTGGATATAATTGAAAAGAGGAAGTGAAACTCGTTGGGATGTTGGCTGAGAACAAACTGTCTAAATAGCCTTTGTATTTCAATTGTAAACCGCATTTAAAGGCAGTAAGAAAGATACACAATAGATAGAAACAGGATAATAGGGCTTTGTGATTCACTACCCAATGGACGAAAATAAAGCAATAGATGAATCCTTTATATTCTTTTCAAACGCGGTTTGCAATTGAAGTACAAGGACTATTACTATATCTTACACTAGCCACAAGAGAGAGAAAATTATCATGTGTATTTGTACTACAAAGAATAAAATAATGTCTCCACGTAAATCGTGTAATTGTTTACAATTAAACAAACTGTAAATGAAAAATCGGAAAATGAAAATCAGGAATAGCTCAATAATAATATAATTGAGGATAATTTTATTATTAATCGTTTGTATTTTACGTGGATTGAAATAAGTAATCATGAACCAAACGAGCTACTCTACTTTGGATCGTTTCTCAATGATTGTGATTATTGAGCTGTATGATGCTAGAGTGAACTATTTGGGATTTCGCCGATTTCTGAGTTGACGAACTCACTTTCGCCGTCTGAATTACGTGTATCCTATACTGAATCTTATGCCACAACAAAGTGTGGAAACTGACGCAACTGTAACGTGAAGCCCATTTCCCAATCGCAGCAGTTCGTGTCAAGTTGTCACTGTTTTCATCTATATATTAAAATGCTGGAAAAGTTTATGGGCCTTATGCAGAGTTGTTTTGACGTATGATTAGCGTCATACTAAAGGCCTGAAACATATGCTGCAGGAAACATATGTTAATCGAACTCTTTAGTATGTCACTAATTACGCAGTAGAACGACTCTGCATAAGGACCTATATAAGAAAAGTTTATATGTTTGTCTCTAATCCTTTCGACAATGAGATCTCGAAAACCACAAGTGCTAGAAACGTGCTGTTTTCGCTAGTCGATTCCAAACTTTGTGTAGATTGTTCAGTTCTAATTGAATATTTAAAAAAAATGTGGGAGTTATTTCTTTTTTACATTTTTTTAAGGTACACAAGAAGTGTTGAAATTTTAAAAAAGTAAAGCATCATATCCTATGAGTTATATATCCCAACACAACATAGTTATATACAGTGGTTGTATATCACTTAGGCGTTTATTTCATGGCCAAATGATAATGAAAAACGAAGGATAACCATTTCTCCAGGCTTTATTGTTATGAATCTTTACTATTTGGAATGTTTTGCCCAATGAGCACCATATATAACTGATATTATAATCAGAGACGTCATTTAGGGGGCAGGAGGGGGCAATTGCCCCCTAAGGGTTTGAGGAATACATATACTTTAATCGATTGTCTACTAATATACTAGTACAAAAGTAGTAGTGGTCCCCGTATGCGCGAATGACTCATCCTCACTCTCTTTTATGACCGGGGTGAAAGGTCAATGACCTGGCCCAGGGTCAATGACCTAGGGGTACCTAGGACCACCCCTCTAAATTTTGGCAGGGGTACCTTGGCCCACCCCCTAAATTTTGGCAGGGGTACATAGGACCACCCCCTTAAATTTTGGAAATTGCCAAATCTAAAAATTTGGTATGGTAGCCTAGGACCATAGTATGTACCTCTATCAGTATTGGGTGTCTATGTCGTTCCCTTTTATGGGTAAAAAATTGCCAAAAATTCAAATTTCGGGGTTTTTTGACCTAATTTATCCCCTTTGATGAGGTGTTATTACCCTATATAGTTATATGGGCGTATACAGGGGTCCATTACCTTTCATAACATATGGGTATATTAATGCACCCCTTTAAATTTTGGGAGGGGTACCTTGGCCCACCCCTTAAATTTTGGAAATTGCCCAATTTCAACATTGGGTATTATACTATAGGACCCTAATATGTATTAGGTTAAATTTGGGCGGTCCACCTCATTCCCTTTTAGGGGTACAAAATTGCCAAAATATAAACGTAAGCAATACGTTATACCACGTGTTTGGTTTTTGGTCGATTTTATCCCCTTTGATGAGGTGTTATTATCCTATATAGTTATATGGTCATGTATAGGGGTCCATTACCTTTCATAAGATATGGGTATATTTGTGCACTCCTTTAAAAATTTGGGAGGGGTACTTTGACCCACCCCTTAAATTTTGGAAATTGCCCAATTTAAACATTTGGTATTATAGTACCGGATCCTAACATGTATTATGATAAATTTGGGTGGTCCACCTCGTTCCCTTCTAGGGGTACAAAATTGCCAAAATTTTAGTACAACCACGTGTTTGGTTTTTGGTCGATTTTATCCCTTTGATGAGGTGTTATTATCCTATATAGTTATATGGGCGTATACAGGGGTCCATTACCTTTCATAAGACATGGGTATATTAATGCACCCCTTGAAAAATTTGGGAGGGGTACTTTGACCCACCCCTTAAATTTTGGAAATTGCCCAATTTAAACATTTGGTATTATAGTACTGGACCCTAACATGTATTATGATAAATTTGGGTGGTCCACCTCGTTCCCTTCTAGGGGTACAAAATTGTCAAAATATAAACGTAAGCATTACGTTGTACCACGTGTTTGGTCTTTTGGCCCAATTTATCCTCTTGGATGAGGGCCTATTACCTTATATGGTTATATGATTATGTATAGGGGTCTATTCCCTATCATAAGACATAGGTACATTTGTGCACCGGGAGGGATACTTTGGCCCACCCCTTAAATTTTGGAAATTGCCCAATTTAAACATTTGGTATTATAGTACTGGACCCTAACATGTATTATGATAAATTTGGGTGGTCCACCTCGTTCCCTTCTAGGGGTACAAAATTGTCAAAATATAAACGTAAGCAATACGTAGTACCACGTGTTTGGTTTTTTTGTCGATTTTATTTCCTTTGATGAGGTGTTATTATCCTATATAGTTATATGGTCATATATAGGAGTCCATTACCTTTTATAAGATATGGGTATGTTTGTACACTCCTTTAAAAATTTGGGAGGGGTACTTTGGCCCACCCCTTAAATTTTGGAAATTGCCCAATTTAAACATTTGGTATTATAGTACAAGATCCTAACATGTATTATGATAAATTTGGGTGGTCCACCTCGTTCCCTTCTAGGGGTACAAAATTGCCAAAATTTTAGTACAACCACGTGTTTGGTTTTTGACCTAATTTATTCCTTTGGATGAGGTCCTATTACCTTATATGGTAATGTATAGGTGTTCATTCCCTATCATAAGACATAGGTACATTGATGCACCCCGGGAGGGGATTCGGTATCATAGTACATGACTCAACATGTATTATGATAAATTTGGGTGGTCCACATCGTTCTCTTTTAGGGGTACAAAATTCCTAAAATATAAACATAAGCAATATGTTGTACCATGTGTTTGGTTTTTGGCCCAATTTCTCCCCTTTGAGGAGGTTCTATTACCTTATATGGTTATATGGTAATGTATATAGGTTCATTTCCTATCATAAGATATGGGTACATTGATGCATCCTTTAAAAATTTGGGAGGGGTATTTTGGCTCATCCACTCGGTTTTAGAAATTGTTTAATATAAACATTTGGTATCATAGTACAGGTCTCCAATATGTACCACTATAAATTTGGATGGTCCACATCGTTCCCTTTTCATAGGTAAAGAACTACCAAAAATCAAATTTCGGAGGTTATTGACCTCTATTTAGCATGTTATATGGATATGTACAGAGGTTTATTACCTTTATATGTTTATGTTCCCTTTTAAATTTGGGAATTATCAAATAACAAAATTCGGTAAACGTTTTCTAAGCCCCATTGTAGATGTTGATGTTCCTCTTATGGCCAAATATTCAAAATTTAAATGTTATTGACCGGCTTTATTATTATTGAATAAGTACAGGATTTATTACTTTTTCATAAGACACAGGTGTATTTGTGTACCAATCTTAAATTTTGGAAGGGGTACATTTCTTATTGTCGTATCAATAATTGGTAATTGGATAGTATTTCATTCATTGGGTAAATCATTAGGATCACGTGATCGGTTATTGACCTATGATGGGATTAGGAGTCCAGGACATTGGTACATTGAAACTTTGTAGGATAATTTGATAATGCGTCATTGGTTTTGATTATTCCCGCCAAATATAAACGTAAGCAAGACGTTGTACCACGTGATTGTCCTTGATGAGGTAGTGTACAGGGATTCATTTCCTTTGTTGTGGTACTTCTTAAGTTTGAGTACACACACACACTTCTAGAAAACAGTTGGTTCTACTCAGGTAAACAATTGACGGACATTATTGACCTTATTGAACATATAATGATATGATTAACTCTAAGACTTAGGTATATCAAGAGAAGTATTCTTTAAATTTGGGAATGGTGATAAACAGAATTTTAACATAAGGTGTGAAATTTGAAACAATACATTGAACTTTAGTCACAGCTCATAGTCTAAGATCATTGGTGGTGATTGATTTGAAATCTGATAGCTAACCTTATTGAATCTTATGATTCATAGACGAAAGGCAATACATGCTACAACAGTTTAAAATTTAATCATAAGGTGATGTAATCTGACACTAGCAAAGTTATTGTTAATGCAATTTGATTGGATGATCACTATCTTTCCTGCAATCTGATTGGTTGATCACTATCTTTCGTGCAATCTGATAGGTTGATGAGTTTTAAATCTTTTTCTGCATTCAGTTTTAAGTTTTGCTTAACATTTAAAAATCTTGGTTTCGTTCAACATTTTGCACTCACTGATAAATATGATCAAAACCGTTTATTTGTTAATCGAATAGTTAAAAACCGGATAAAGTTTGACGGTTAACCGTGAAACGTAAAATTTTTTTAGTTTGAAATTTTTTTTGCTTGAAATTTTTTTGTTTGAAACTTTTCGTTTGAAATTTTTGTTTGAAAAAATTTTTGTTTGAAAATTTTGTTTGAAATTTTTTTGTTTGTAAATTTTTGTTTCAAAATTTTTTTTGTTTAAAATTTTTTCGTTTGAAATTTTTCGTTTCCAAAATTTTTTCTGTTTAAAAAATTTTTGTTTGAACAGTTTTGTTTGGAAAATTTTGTTTCAAATTTTTTTTGAAAATTTTTGTTTGAATTTTTTTTTGAAATTTTTGTTTGACATTTTAAAAGTTTGTGCACTCATTAGTAAAGAACTGGAACTGTTTAGAACTAAAACCTCTGGCAACATTGTGGTGCACGTCAGAACATGATAATGCAACGTCATCAGTTTTGCATCATATATAAGTATCGTTCGAGTTAGTATTCATGATAACGTCATCATGGCTACTTGTCTGCAGTTTCTAAACACGCGTGATGTGATGAAATCATTTACCAAAATTACCGATTTACAACAGAATGTACCTTATAGAATCTTAGCTAGCCAAATGATCCCTACAAAGTTTGGATTAAGAATCGTAGTGAAGCTTGAAAATGATAAGAATATAATTTTACCAGCAAGATATTTACCCATGGAAGCATCAAAACAAGAAGAACTGCTGCGTTTCTTAAATACTGGATCTGTATCTTTATGTTACAAAGGATTCTTGGGTCGAAGTCATCAACTTGAATTTAGTACACAGCCAGATTCGTCAGCAAAATCATGAATCAGCACATTTCTTTCCAATGACGTCAGCCGTAGTTGTATGAATTGGGTTGGTCGGCATGACGTCAGCAACTGTGATGAAATCATGAATCAGCACATTCGACATCAGCAATAACTATAAACCAGCAAATACAGTGTCATCCCACGAAATCATTTGAGCAAGTGCTTTTCAGGAGGAAAGATGTGTACTTCTAACGATAAAGAGTTCATCTTCGCAAGCTATTATCCAATAAACAAAACATGAGATGATTGGTATCAGTGCTAAAACATTTGACCCAGTGATTCGATTGGGCAAAGCAGAACAATTTGGTGTACAACTGACCTTTGAAGAATGGCACGAATCGACCAAATGAACGATTATTTTCATGATGAGCTAAATGTGACCATAGTCAAATCATTAGGCTCAAATCATGAAGTGGTCCTCGAAGAGAAGATGGTGCTGTTACGTAAAAAGAGTACATTTCATGTCCCTCGCAACATGGTGTATCTAACACAAACGGAATGGAACAAATTTATCAGCGTATTTCAGTGTGTGAAACATGCAGTGGAAGTGTGCAACAAAACTAGTATATTCCTGAAAAAGTACTATTTTGAAAAATGTGTTATGCATATTGTACAACATGTATCTAGATATTGTGATGGTTGTCAACATCGTTCTTGGGTGCATAACTGTATTGATAAACAGTTTATTTGTGATCAAATGGACATTGAGTTTCCACCAATTGATATTGCATTAGACCTTAAAAGACTTCAACTGGAATTAAAATTATATGCTAAAGACAAACTAGTGCAAGAAGTTCAAAATACATTGTATCGACAATATCCAGAACCACTATCTGGTATGGATGTATGTGGAGTGTAATAAAATGATCCATTTCAATGAATTGTGTTTTTTCATTTCAAGTACAACCCCAGGTTCTGACGTGTACTATTGCACCACAATGTTGTAAAAGGTTTTTGTTCTAAACAGTTCCAGTTCTTTACTAATAAGTGCACAAACTTTGAAAACAAAAATTTAGAACAAAAATCTTTGAAACAAAATTTTGAAACGAAAAAAAATTCAAACAAAAAATTTCAAACAAAAAAATTGAAGCGAAAAAATTTCAAACAAAATTTTGAAACAAAAAATTTCAAACAAAAAATTTGGAAACGAAAAATTTCAAACAAAAAATTTTAAACAAAATTTTACAAACAAAAAAATTTCAAACAAAATTTTCAAACAAAAATTTTTTCAAACAAAAATTTCAAACGAAAAGTTTCAAACAAAAAAATTTCAAGCAAAAAAAATTTCAAACTAAAAAATTTTACGTTTCACGGTTAACCGTCAAACTTTATCCGGTTTTTAACTATTCGATTAACAAATAAACGGTTTTGATCATATTTATCAGTGAGTGCAAAATGTTGAACGAAACCAAGATTTTTAAATGTTAAACAAAACTTAAAACTGAATGCAGAAAAAGATTTAAAACTCATCAACCTATCAGATTGCACGAAAGATAGTGATCAACCAATCAGATTGCAGGAAAGATAGTGATCATCCAATCAAATTGCATTAACAATAACTTTGCTAGTGTCAGATTACATCACCTTATGATTAAATTTTAAACTGTTGTAGCATGTATTGCCTTTCGTCTATGAATCATAAGATTCAATAAGGTTAGCTATCAGATTTCAAATCAATCACCACCAATGATCTTAGACTATGAGCTGTGACTAAAGTTCAATGTATTGTTTCAAATTTCACACCTTATGTTAAAATTCTGTTTATCACCATTCCCAAATTTAAAGAATACTTCTCTTGATATACCTAAGTCTTAGAGTTAATCATATCATTATATGTTCAATAAGGTCAATAATGTCCGTCAATTGTTTACCTGAGTAGAACCAACTGTTTTCTAGAAGTGTGTGTGTGTACTCAAACTTAAGAAGTACCACAACAAAGGAAATGAATCCCTGTACACTACCTCATCAAGGACAATCACGTGGTACAACGTCTTGCTTACGTTTATATTTGGCGGGAATAATCAAAACCAATGACGCATTATCAAATTATCCTACAAAGTTTCAATGTACCAATGTCCTGGACTCCTAATCCCATCATAGGTCAATAACCGATCACGTGATCCTAATGATTTACCCAATGAATGAAATACTATCCAATTACCAATTATTGATACGACAATAAGAAATGTACCCCTTCCAAAATTTAAGATTGGTACACAAATACACCTGTGTCTTATGAAAAAGTAATAAATCCTGTACTTATTCAATAATAATAAAGCCGGTCAATAACATTTAAATTTTGAATATTTGGCCATAAGAGGAACATCAACATCTACAATGGGGCTTAGAAAACGTTTACCGAATTTTGTTATTTGATAATTCCCAAATTTAAAAGGGAACATAAACATATAAAGGTAATAAACCTCTGTACATATCCATATAACATGCTAAATAGAGGTCAATAACCTCCGAAATTTGATTTTTGGTAGTTCTTTACCTATGAAAAGGGAACGATGTGGACCATCCAAATTTATAGTGGTACATATTGGAGACCTGTACTATGATACCAAATGTTTATATTAAACAATTTCTAAAACCGAGTGGATGAGCCAAAATACCCCTCCCAAATTTTTAAAGGATGCATCAATGTACCCATATCTTATGATAGGAAATGAACCTATATACATTACCATATAACCATATAAGGTAATAGAACCTCCTCAAAGGGGAGAAATTGGGCCAAAAACCAAACACATGGTACAACATATTGCTTATGTTTATATTTTAGGAATTTTGTACCCCTAAAAGAGAACGATGTGGACCACCCAAATTTATCATAATACATGTTGAGTCATGTACTATGATACCGAATCCCCTCCCGGGGTGCATCAATGTACCTATGTCTTATGATAGGGAATGAACACCTATACATTACCATATAAGGTAATAGGACCTCATCCAAAGGAATAAATTAGGTCAAAAACCAAACACGTGGTTGTACTAAAATTTTGGCAATTTTGTACCCCTAGAAGGGAACGAGGTGGACCACCCAAATTTATCATAATACATGTTAGGATCTTGTACTATAATACCAAATGTTTAAATTGGGCAATTTCCAAAATTTAAGGGGTGGGCCAAAGTACCCCTCCCAAATTTTTAAAGGAGTGTACAAACATACCCATATCTTATAAAAGGTAATGGACTCCTATATATGACCATATAACTATATAGGATAATAACACCTCATCAAAGGAAATAAAATCGACAAAAAAACCAAACACGTGGTACTACGTATTGCTTACGTTTATATTTTGACAATTTTGTACCCCTAGAAGGGAACGAGGTGGACCACCCAAATTTATCATAATACATGTTAGGGTCCAGTACTATAATACCAAATGTTTAAATTGGGCAATTTCCAAAATTTAAGGGGTGGGCCAAAGTATCCCTCCCGGTGCACAAATGTACCTATGTCTTATGATAGGGAATAGACCCCTATACATAATCATATAACCATATAAGGTAATAGGCCCTCATCCAAGAGGATAAATTGGGCCAAAAGACCAAACACGTGGTACAACGTAATGCTTACGTTTATATTTTGACAATTTTGTACCCCTAGAAGGGAACGAGGTGGACCACCCAAATTTATCATAATACATGTTAGGGTCCAGTACTATAATACCAAATGTTTAAATTGGGCAATTTCCAAAATTTAAGGGGTGGGCCAAAGTATCCCTCCCGGTGCACAAATGTACCTATGTCTTATGATAGGGAATAGACCCCTATACATAATCATATAACCATATAAGGTAATAGGCCCTCATCCAAGAGGATAAATTGGGCCAAAAGACCAAACACGTGGTACAACGTAATGCTTACGTTTATATTTTGACAATTTTGTACCCCTAGAAGGGAACGAGGTGGACCACCCAAATTTATCATAATACATGTTAGGGTCCAGTACTATAATACCAAATGTTTAAATTGGGCAATTTCCAAAATTTAAGGGGTGGGTCAAAGTACCCCTCCCAAATTTTTCAAGGGGTGCATTAATATACCCATGTCTTATGAAAGGTAATGGACCCCTGTATACGCCCATATAACTATATAGGATAATAACACCTCATCAAAGGGATAAAATCGACCAAAAACCAAACACGTGGTTGTACTAAAATTTTGGCAATTTTGTACCCCTAGAAGGGAACGAGGTGGACCACCCAAATTTATCATAATACATGTTAGGATCCGGTACTATAATACCAAATTTTTAAATTGGGCAATTTCCAAAATTTAAGGGGTGGGTCAAAGTACCCCTCCCAAATTTTTCAAGGGGTGCATTAATATACCCATGTCTTATGAAAGGTAATGGACCCCTGTATACGCCCATATAACTATATAGGATAATAACACCTCATCAAAGGGATAAAATCGACCAAAAACCAAACACGTGGTTGTACTAAAATTTTGGCAATTTTGTACCCCTAGAAGGGAACGAGGTGGACCACCCAAATTTATCATAATACATGTTAGGGTCCAGTACTATAATACCAAATGTTTAAATTGGGCAATTTCCAAAATTTAAGGGGTGGGTCAAAGTACCCCTCCCAAATTTTTCAAGGGGTGCATTAATATACCCATGTCTTATGAAAGGTAATGGACCCCTGTATACGTCCATATAACTATATAGGATAATAACACCTCATCAAAGGGATAAAATCGACCAAAAACCAAACACGTGGTTGTACTAAAATTTTGGCAATTTTGTACCCCTAGAAGGGAACGAGGTGGACCACCCAAATTTATCATAATACATGTTAGGATCCGGTACTATAATACCAAATGTTTAAATTGGGCAATTTCCAAAATTTAAGGGGTGGGCCAAAGTACCCCTCACAAATTTTTAAAGGAGTGCACAAATATATCCATATCTTATGAAAGGTAATGGACCCCTATACATGACCATATAACTATATAGGATAATAACACCTCATCAAAGGGGATAAAATCGACCAAAAACCAAACACGTGGTATAACGTATTGCTTACGTTTATATTTTGGCAATTTTGTACCCCTAAAAGGGAATGAGGTGGACCGCCCAAATTTAACCTAATACATATTAGGGTCCTATACTATAATACCCAATGTTGAAATTGGGCAATTTCCAAAATTTAAGGGGTGGGCCAAGGTACCCCTCCCAAAATTTAAAGGGGTGCATTAATATACCCATATGTTATGAAAGGTAATGGACCCCTGTATACGCCCATATAACTATATAGGGTAATAACACCTCATCAAAGGGGATAAATTAGGTCAAAAAACCCCGAAATTTGAATTTTTGGCAATTTTTTACCCATAAAAGGGAACGACATAGACACCCAATACTGATAGAGGTACATACTATGGTCCTAGGCTACCATACCAAATTTTTAGATTTGGCAATTTCCAAAATTTAAGGGGGGTGGTCCTATGTACCCCTGCCAAAATTTAGGGGGTGGGCCAAGGTACCCCTGCCAAAATTTAGAGGGGGTGGTCCTAAGTACCCCTAGGTCATTGACCCTGGGCCAGGTCATTGACCTTTCACCCCGGTCATAAAAGAGAGTGAGGATGAGTCATTCGCGCATACGGGGACCACTACTACTACAAAACGTGAAAGCCCTATCTCGGTGATGCTCTTACCGCCCTCAAGTGAAGTCTGAAATGATGCCCCTGATTATTATTAATTGTGTACTAATGTATTTGCTTACTACATATTGCAAGCAAAAAGAAAGAAAACATTGATCATACATGAATTGGAAACTCCAACCGGAAGTAGGCTCAATCTTGCAAACGGTGCGATATATTGAAAAAATCTCCCCTTTATGGTACCTCTTGCCATTTTTTTTTTTTTTTTTTTAATCAAGATGTCTTTCACTTGTGTCTGTAAACGGACATGTACAGATGTTGTGAGAAATTATAAGATGATTGATGCTCATATGTGAATGATGCGCTGTGTAGAGAGCGCAGGTTCAGCTAGTAAATACTTATTTTCGAAAGCTCGAAAATGTAGTTAGTTGCTGGTTTCAATCAGCTCATACTTCCCTAATTAACTGAAAAATTAATTTCCGAATGAATCTTAACCTACATCTTCTAATTTAGTACCCAATTAAGGAGTAAATCACAACTTACTTCTACAAACTATTATTATTATTATTATTATTATTATTATTATTATTATTATTATTATTATTATTATTATTATTATTATTATTATTATTATTATTATTATACAATTTTAAGGCCACCCAATTGATAGATGTATGCATCCTCTAGTTCTGTTTCCCGAACACCTAACATTCAATTTACTGTAAACTATAACTTCCAAATTAATCGGCGAATCATAACATACCCCTTCCAAATATTATTTTTGGCAATTCTTTATATATCGAAGGGAACAAATGGACTAGCCAAAATTACAGAGATATGTACGATAGTCATGCGCGACATTTAGTAAAGTTTATTTTTGGCAATTTCAAAATTTAAGAAGTGGTCTACAAGTCCTGCTAAAAATTAAGGGAGTGAACAAACAAACACCGATTGGTCCATTGGAATACATATACTTTAAAATTTAGAGGGATTGTCCTAATAATCTTTGGACCATTGTCCCTTTAGGCAAGAGCCATGGCTCCTGAGCCAGGGACAGGCCTACAAAAATTAGACAAAATACCGCATATAAAACCGCATCAAATTGAGCACCCTGCTTGTCCCACAGGACCCTGGGGGTCAAATGAAAATTTTAAAAAGCAAAGCAAAATTTTAAAACACGATCAAAAACCTATTTTTTTAAAAAATAAGAAAAACCATTGCAGGAAAAACGTTTTACGTATATGGCACCATTGCCACTGGTTAAGCTGTAAATCCGCGTCTCATAAAGCGGTGCTGCTAAATGGACACTAAACTCAAATCCAACAAACAAAATGGCCTCAATTGAATTATGAGTTCATGCAGTCAGATAAAACACCCAAATTATAAATCATTAACAGCTGGAGATAAAATTATGAAACAAAAAGTGAGATAGAAAAGTGTTAGAATGAGACGTGAAATAGCATACTGCTTTTATCTGACTGTGCAAATATTCACGGTTGAATTGTGGCCATTTTGTAAAATGTCTCACATGAAATTTTTTCCTGCAAAAATTGTTTAGAGCTTCCTCGTTGTTATATAGTCGTCGCGAAAGACCAGGGTTCGATTCCCGGCAGGAGCTCATGTGTTTCGGATTCCATGTTAAACTGTAGCTCCACATCTCATATAGCCTCCACGCTGAAAGGGATATTAAATCCCAATTCAATCAAACAAACAATCAAAAGTTGTTTTTCCACGGTCCTTTCAAAGAATTGCGTATTTTGCTATTTAAAATTTTCGGGTGATATCCCAGGGTCCCATGATAAGAGATTCTATGAACAGTGCCGTGTCATGGAAAATCAGCGGCCGGGGCGAGAATACACATCGGCACCCCGTACATATGAGTGATGTCGACAGACCAGCCACGAAGCGCCAACATGATTGGCACGAAGCATAAGAAAATTTTCAAACATAAATCCTGTTTTTCCTTGATTTTGAGCATTTTTATTTTTTTCCTTCCATTTTATATATTTTTTTCATTTTTCCTCCTGAATTTTGCGCCCCTTATTTCAGCGCCGGGGCATCGCCCCCCGCAACACGGCACTGTCTGTGAGACAATGAAATGAAATAAAATCTTTGATTTTTCCGTCCCACGATTGTGCCGGCTAGACTAGAGGAGACGGTGATGAGATGAATGAAATGGTGGAATGAAGAAAGTGGGAGAACCCCAAGGAAATCCACGCACACGGTGTTTATCCACCACAAAGTTCACTTAGCACGAGCTGGGATCGAACCAGGAACCCCATGCACCAGATGTAAACGCTCTATTACTGAGCCACCTCAGCCCTATCTGTGAGACAAACAGAACACTTCATTCAATTCATCCTCTGACATTTTTCTGTCAGTTTTTGCTTTATCCTTTTAACAATTTTTGATTACTAAGCACTGAACATTTTATCTCAAACTCCCTGCGTGCGTATCCCTTTCTTCGACATGGTAATTATTATTCCCCTTCACGATTTTTTTTAAAAATCTATGACATAAAGACATGGCTGGCTCTACCGTATATGGATCAACGCAAAAATTTGGCATAAACTTTACAAAATTGAAATATATATGAAAATGAACATGAAATCGTGGAAAAAATTTGTTTTGCGAATAGGAAAGCACATAGATTATATACATGTATATACAGCAATGATCCACTTTAAGAATGAGAGTCTAGTTAAATGTTTGTGCTTTTATAGTTCTTCATTGCACAAGATGAGGAATCAACACGAGTCTGTTGTTTTCAATCGACAGCGACGACAACTTGATGAGACCTTTGACGTTGGCATTATTCTCATAAAGCTTTTTATTTAGCTTTCTATCGAATGAATGAAGATACATAGGCTTATGTTATTAAACAAAACACTCCGGCTGTTATGTAACTTCGTGCGTTCTTACCAATAGCACAATTCTTCTTATTAACAGCTTATTATTAGAGACCAGATTTCAAGCAAACTGCTTGTTGCTATGTGTTAGAGCAGTGGCTCTCAAACCTGTTTTTACTGCGACACACATGAAATAATAAAAAAGTATTTTGTAGCCCACCTACTTTTGTTCAAATACACAATTACATTCTATGTAATGGTGGTGAATTTGAAGGCAATTACATTTTGTAAATCATGTCTCTAATTCCATTTCGTTCAATAACAGTTCGTTTGAGTAATTGTCATGAAATTTATTTGGGGATGTTGTGAATACCCCGAGGACTACGAATGTTACAAAGTAGAGTTTGAAAATTTAATAAACCAAAATTTGGTTGGTTTCTTTTATGTCTCTCGTAAATATCTCACTTTCAAACTAAATTGTAATGTAAAATGAATATAGTGGTCCCGTCGGTACAAGGGTATCAATCGGTGACGATCGAGCAAATGAAACTTAAATTTCCTTGTCAATATCATAATGAAATTGTATGCACGTGCAGAAAGGGTTAAAGTGTTTCCATAGAAAGGTATTGACACTACTCCAGACGCAGTGCCCTACCCCGTGACAGATTTTGACTCACCCACTCTTTTTCGATCCTAACCCAGCATCTCGGCTGACTGTACAACAGAGCAGAGTTCTGAGTAACTACTTACTCTTTACCTCATTAACAAACACTTCTAATTTTCATTTTCTGAATAGTATTTTACAACATATGTTTCTGTATCAAAATAAAATTTTCATAATTAAAAGGAAAAGCTTCTTGCGATCCACCTAAAAACGGTCTGTGACCCACACTTTGAGAAACAGTGTGTTTAGAGTGTATGATAGAAATGAACGTACTGAAATTCATTTAGGGAGTTCTTGTTTCAATTTCTGCAACATTTACTTTCCTGTTTCACTCTTTGTTGGTTATTATTTCTTAAGCACTCAATATTGACTATTTTAAACATTTCTCTAAAATTAGTATCTCATTGAGATAGGGCTAGATTTCTATCAGATCCAAGAAACTTTAAAATAACAGAGGGTACGTAACGAGGTGTTAAGCTTGTTGGATTAACACACCCATTTTTTTTTTTTTTTTACTATGAACTATTTAATGTAATATATGAATCACTTGTGCTCCTACCGGGAATCGAACACAGGTATTCAATGCCGATTACGCATTTGCTAACCATATATCAATGAAGAAGTTTCAAAATCCGCAAGATTAGCAGAGACCGATCTTAATAATAGTTCCCCGACATAAGCCTACACTGGGCGACTTTACAATTGACTATTCCCTACTTATTGACTTTTTCTTAATTATTTATTTGAATTACAAGTGCTGCACTTATATTTCTCTGTGGATTCGCATGCGTGTTTTCACAGTAACATTTCCGAGGTAAATCAATTTAAAATAACTAACTAACTAACTCTATGGCCTATGGAACCCGGAGGTTCAATGCCGCGTTCACAAAAGTTCTCCACTGACTTCTATCCTTAGCTAACTGCATCCAGTTTCTACTTTGTATTCCAATCTCTGCGAGATGCATCTTAATATTGTTCTCCCATCTGCGCCTAGGTCTTCCTAATGGTCGTTTTCCGATTGGTCTTCCTATCAAGACTTTGAAAGCGTTTCTACTTTCTTCCATTCTAGCTACATGACCCGCCCACCTAAGTCTCCTAGACTTCACGACCCTAACAATGTTAGGTAAACCATATAAATTATGTAATTCCTCGTTATGAAGTTTCCGCCATTCCCCATTCCCGTTCCTCTTGGGTCCGAATATTCAATTTAAAATGTAGTTGAAAAATATTTCTACTTTTTCTAAATGATTGCCGAAAAAATCCATTAAGAATTATATTTTTCCTCTTTATAATAATTTGTATGAGTTCCGCAAAGCAAACGGAAGCAAGGAGGTACAGTAGAGATGAGAAGTTTCCAGTAACGATAAAAACGTGATTACTTTGTATCTAATACGTACGGGCAGGAATTTAAAGGACTTTTGTATGAGAATGGCGAACGTCAGAAAAAGCTAAGCCAAAACACATGAACAGGGTGTAACATTAAGCATCGTGTCTTGCGCTATGATGCCAAATCTCTTCATGAACATCAATCAATGTTGCAGACTTCATAGTAAAATAACTAAAAATTTTGTTCCATTTCTTATCCTTATACAGGAATAAATTTGTTTAATATATTTTTATCAGTATTCATTAGGAAGACACGTCACTTCGTAACTTCATTTTGGAGCCTTCTCTGAAAATGGCGTAGCCAAGGTGCAGACCCGGCTCAGTGCATAACAATGAAAGTGTAATTGGATGAATACGCAATGCCAAGTGTTCTCGGGACCCGTAGCCCCGTATGGATTGACCCTATATGAAGTTGCTTGGCATTAATGATGGTTGCTTCATCATTTTTAATATACTATTACCATATCCATTGGCAACTTTTTTTTTTTTTTTTTTTTTTTTAGTAGTTTTATTCCCAGCTAGTTTGTAAGTGGCGGTCATTTTTATTGAGCACTGCGTGTTAATAAGTGACTTTGCAGACGTTAGCGTAAACTTTTATATCTTAGTGCTGGGTTATTAAAAAAACATCGCAACACAATTTTCTTCAGCATTTCCGTATCTTTAATTTTTGACTTTCAGCAGGAAGACCTCTAATTGAATCCTAATAGGTGAAAATTACTAGCTAAATTTAATATCGAAATATAAATTCTACTTTTTAGAGCTGAGGTTTGTAATGAAGAGGTGAAATATCAAAGTTTATTTTTTACGATAATTTCATATGGTACTATAGTTACTATAGCTAAAGTACACTGATACATTTTTTTTAAAAAATACATTTTGTAATTTTTGCAATCTTTGTTGTATGAGACCTCTTGTGGGACATTGAATTAACAGATATATATGAGAAAACTACAGTAGGAATTTCAACTGTGATAGGGCCTATTTGATCGTAAACGAAGTTGCGAATTTTCAAAAATTGCACGGAAAACATATATATGCTACTCTCAATCATTTGTTTCTGAACTACATATTTATTCAACTTGAATCACAAAACACATTGATTTAATTCATTATTTCTATTTTAATGTGGAATGACTTACACCTTAGAATAACCTATTTTCTTTAATGATTTATATATCTCTATAAGTGCGAATTCAATCATTATTATAAGAAAATTTCTGAAAACTGATCGCATTTTCTAGGAACTATTTTTTTAAAATCTAAATTTCTTATATTCACTATTTTTATCTTATTCATAAAATTAAAAAGAAAAAGAGAAGCTTAAGACGATCATCAAAATGAACAAAATCACTGATACCAATATGAAATAGACAATGTACTCGACCCAATTTAAATACACAATAGCCCATGGATGCTATGTAACAGAAAACAGAACATGGTCAATGAAGGAGAAATAATATTTCAACATATCAAAAAATAAATCGTTTATTCAATTACGTTCACATCTCTCACATACATTACAATGCAATAAATTAACAAATGAATACATAATTATTACTTTCATTTGCAATAGTTGCTGACAGACAAGTGTCTATGTAATATCTTCTTGTTTGAAAAGAAAGCGATTTCATTGAACCAAGTTACATAAAGAACATGAATTATTGTTCAATTAAAAATATTCCGGTATCGTCTTCCACCTAAAGACCGATCAACTGCATCGTTATCGCAAGTTCATCACGGAATCAATCAATAATGCCATACGTAAGATTTTCTATATCGGCACAAGTGCACTGATGTTACCTACTTTTATATACACAAACTTTATAAATAATTTCAGAAGGAATGAGAATAAGCTCCGTTACTAGTGACTGAACTGTACATTTGTGAAAAACGGAGATAAGATTGTAAGCTTAATATTACAAAACGCTCTAATAACATATTACTTTCAGCTGATGTCCGAAGAGTAATTTATTAGCACAAAATATTTGCTCGAAAGTAAAACATTCACTCAAAACAACATACCGAACAAAGGACAAATATTTTCGGATAATGGAGATCAAACACCACGTCATTATGGTATAGGTGATCAAGAACAGTAAAAGGCCTAGCCGGTTTGCCATAAGCACCAGACTGTCACGTGATCAGGTCAAAGGTCACCTTGCGTTATGAATCAAGTCTGGAAATTCCAAATCAAGATGTGAGATATTTCAAGCACGTAACCACCGCGTGGGGCGCCTTGGGTAATTCGAAGAAGATACATATACTTTATAATTATTACTGGCTTCATTCAAACAACCTGACTTTTGACAATGTTCTATCCACATTTACCCTACGTGCTGTACATCATTTCTAAGCTCTTCACTATGTCTTTGCAATAAGCTTTCTATTAGCCACCACCTTATTACAGCTTTTGAGATATGTGGACGATTTCATTTTTTAAATTGATTTTCATTGACTTTAATGTCAATGTTTCGTGCTTTTTGCAATGTTCCATCCATTTCAGGACAATTTGCTTTTAGAATATAGAATCTGCATAGTCTCTTGTACATTTAAGCTGAATTTTAGCCATCTCCTCCAAAGACTGTTACATCATTGAAACCGGATAGGCCCTTTTACACTATGGTAAGTTAGTATTTCAATAATAACTCTTTTAATGTAGACCTTGTTGAACTAGAGTTAGAGCCACGAAAGTAGGAGACTGCATCATCATGAATGAAATTGAATATCGAATCATAAGATTGTGCATCTCCACAAACAATCCATGAAGAGATGTCAGCTGTGTATAGTAAAGGATGTCGATCATATGATATTGCAGAGAATTCAAACATGAACTGATTGATGTGTGTTTACAAGGAGGCTACATAGGACAGTGGGGTCTGAACCAACTGTAGAAGGGACATTCAAACGTAGACACGCAGGAGAACTTCCACAAATACAGCCACAGAACAAAGCATAGTGGCAAAACTGGAGAAGATACTTCAAAATTCACGTGCGACGAGTAGGTTGGTAGTAGGGGGTCTGTGTACAACATATTCCCGTTACAGTTTGCTGAGTAGCAAGGTGACTGCAAGCACATTTCCAGATTCCTGTACCGATACCACAAAGATGAAATCTATGGTAAAGCCATAGCAAGTGAGCATCAATGGAACTTGGGAGTATCTATTTGATCCTGAAATGAAGGGAGTATGGTTTTATCCCTCATCACCTAAGATTCATCACCCACAGGGTTCCTATAGTTTCTGATAGATTAAAAAAATCCCTAACCTTTCTTAATAATTTCATGACCACATGAAATTCTTGTAAAATCATCCTCCACCTTCTCTACAGCCAATCGTTCTTCACCAATTTGACAATTTTTCCTTGGCAAGTTTTTTATACTGACTTTTCTTTTATTTTCATATATATATTGTCACTATGTTTTCGTTTTTTAGAGTTCACAACTGTCTACAAACAAATACAACCAAAATTTTTACATAGAAATGGAAAAGCAGTTTATTTTAGACAAATAATTAGACTATAATCAAAAACAAAATCGTAATCAAACACTGACCTTCGTCCCAAGGAGTTACTGAAATTTCATTCAAAGAAGCCCCTTTTCTTCTTGATCTCATTCATTCGGTATCAATGGTCATTTTCCATTGATCACTCACTCGTTTCAGACGTATCCTCTATTGCTGGACGTTTCTCAGTTGTGCATCGAACATTCTCTTCCCAAGCTTTCTCTGTGTTGTGCTCATTAATCTCTTTCTTCTGCTTTAGGAGTACTCTTCGTAGCGTATCCTGGAACCTTTCACGTAACGCATCATCCTTTTGGTGAACTGCACGTGTTCAATACCTCCTGCCTCTTGTACCTGGTTATGAATATGTCTTTGCGGTACAATAGTCTTTTCATGCATATTCTCATGATTTATTGACAGCAAAATCCTCCATCGACTGCTGCATTTCCAAGCAAGAAATAACTCATTAATATGCAAAGACTACGTTCTATAGTTATTTGGAGCTGAATTCAGTGTTTCGTAGAATTATTTATGGAAATACTGGCGGCAAGCCAGAGCAGACCAGGTGTTTAAACGACTCACCAGCGCCAACCATATCACTCAGTCCGTTTTTATCTCTACGTTCTCACAACCAAATTATCGTGTTTTCTGCATTGTGGCCAGTGAACTGTGAATTTACGCAAATTCTTTTAACATTTAATTTGCATATCCATACAGGTGGCTTAACCTGATTACATTTTAAAATGGACTGTCAACATTGACCAATCAGTCAACCCAGCTCATACCTAGAACACTTCAACTCTAGGAGCTTTCTCTGTATGTCAAGATAGCCAACACGTTGGTTTAATTCACTATAGAATTAAGTAAACAGGCATACGTCTCATAGCCGACCAAAGACTTCTACAACGGCTAGCCCCCCTTTAGTAAAGTCCCAGGTCGGCAGACCCAGTGTGTATAAGTAGTAAACGGGCCTACCAATGTCCTAATTATGGAGTGTGACTGCCTGTTTTCATTCTGCCGGATACTACCGTCAACTTTTTATGGATTCTTCTCGCAGCAGCCAGGAACTTACATCATGGGATTACTTTAATGTTACCTCACAGTGTTAACCCCCACGTGCATTAGTGAATGTGTGAGAAAAGTGTTTGTGGTGAATCCCCTCAAATAGAATATTTCTTTTATATACTGTATATATGTGATACAAAAGTAAAGGGCTATAACGTCGTGAAATGTGAAATGTAATTTTATATTAGTGGAAATAATTGAGTGTTTACGTCTATATCAGTGTTTAGTGTTGTCATTGTTTTACTTTCTTTTCTTTTCTTTTTTTTTAACGCATAGTGCATTCAATAAAGAAGCATAGTATTATTCTATTTAATGTGTTTTCGTTGCATGTGTGAATGATATTTTTGTGTGTCGTGGTCTGGGTCCAAATTTAAGACCCACAGCCGGAAATCGTTTGATATGCTCTGCAATATCACCAGATTAACAGCGTTGCAACCCAACATAAAGTTTTTTTTTTTTTTTCAAAAGATACTACTTAACAATCCACAGGTTAAACGAAAACTACGATATAGTCTGTGCTGGATCATCTAGATGTGAGGGTTTCGAGACGAGACACCCGAACCTATCGGTACCTGATGCTCATCCCATTGTTGAGACCTGGGAAAAGTTCTGTAATCCCTTTTTGGAAACGTTCTTTGATGTCTTAACGAGGTAAGTTGAGATCTCCTGAAAGTACTCGTTGGTGGGACAGCAGGGGGACAGATCCGGAAAGCCGTTACAGAAGTATGACTTAGTTTACAGCAGAGAATATGTTTTCATTATTTAATTTAATCGGCAGAATTGATCTTTGATAAAGTAAAATAACCACATACATTCCGCATTACTAGATTACAAGTCACGTAAGGCTGATCATTCTGACTTAATACTTCTACAGTAGAATTTGTAGAAGTTGCCCCTGAAAGTTTTTTTTTTTTTTAATAATTCCTTTATCAGCTTTTCTTTACTTAAGTTGTTCTTACAACCATTAATATTTTAAACAAGCATTACAAATTAACTTATATCGTATTTCACTACTTTTCGGAGTCCATCATTTACAACTGTACAGAAATACCAACATGTATTATTTATTATTTGATTCACGATATACAATTGCCACAAATGAGACCAGTTTAGAGTATGAACACAAACTGATAACCAGTATAAATTATTTAGCAGTGCTGTCTGTATCACAAAACACTAATGTCATTTTCAATCGTCATCTGGTATTTGATTTGATTTAGCTCCGATATTAACACTAGTAGCCAAATCTTCCTGTCCCTTTTTCAATCTCTCTCGAATTAATTCAGCAATGGCCTTTTGCGTTCTCCTTTCCAGGCGTTCCAATTTCTTAGCTACATCTCGCTTCAAATCCCAGTCGGGTTTCCGAGGAGCCAAATTAGCAAGATCCTAACAAATTAACAAACAAAATAATATTAGGTACAATTAACTTCTGGTACATGAAGTGAACACAGAAAATTAGACCAAAAATTATTTTCATTGACATTTACAATTCTACTATCCCCAGGAAAGTTGTGTAGCAGTTTGGAGACCTTGAGCAAATGACAAGTTGATCCACATAATTACTAGAAAATGATTATCATTCTCTAATTTTGCCCTTACGGACAGGGTCGATAAGATCTTAAAACAACAAGCTCGTAGGATATGAAAACTCTTTCCGCTCTAACTCTTTTCTTCCGATTTGTGCAGTTAACTAAGCCTACGACGATAATCATTATACCTTACATATTCCCATGTTCGTGGTCATTTCTAAAATATAAAGCAGAACAATTTCAAAAATTATATAGAGTACAGGGTGGAAAATATCTTGAAACGCTTAAATTTTAAACTAATAGATAAGAATTGCTGAAATTTTCCAAAATTTAAGATCGACAGTCGGAAATCGTTTGATATGCTCTGCAATATCACCAGATTAACAGCGTTGCATCCCAACATAAAGTTATCTTTTTTTTCAAAAGATACTACGTAACAATCCACAGGTTAAACGAAAACTACGATATAGTCTGTGCTGGATCATGATGGCCACATTGTGTGGTCTTCGCAGCTGACCTAACAGTTGTGTCCGCTTATTAGGAACAGTGTAACTTAATTTGCGGTCCAGAGACGTTGCCATATTTTTGCTCTCCTGTGATGAAAAACGACTGGAATCTTTTAAAATATGGGTGTGGAGAAAAATGGAGATAATTAACTGGATCGAGCGGAAAGCCAATGAGACGGTATTAGAAATAGTGGTGGAGAAAAGAACAATCTTAGACATTATTGAAAAGATGAAGAGAAACTGATTGGGACATTGGGTAAGAAAGAACTGTATCATGAGGGACGTGCTGTAAGGTATGGTGGCACGAAAGAGAGGGAGAGGGCGAAGGAAGCTACAACTGATGGACGGTATTACAACAGAAAAATTCTATGTGAAGTCGAAGATGTTAGCTGAAGACCGTGGAACATGGAAGCTTCTCAGTTGTGACAAATTACCTGCCAATAATGGCAGAATACCTATGATGATGATGATAATGATGATGATTTAACTGTGATGAATGACTTACATACATAGTCTTTCTTTATTTTCTCTTAGTCCGATCAGTGGATCTTCACACCCTTTTGTGTTAATACCAGAAAAAACCTCCTACCGTAGACTATCATACCAATATTTCAGAGCCGTGGACTACATTTTTATTGCTCTATCCTGTCAATAGCAAATAAATTATGTAAATAATTAATGTGTACACTAATTTTCTTACAAATGTCTTAACTTTACACGGAACCCAATGTCAATTTATATCAAATCAATTGGTTGTTGATTGATTGATTTTGAGTTTTACGTCCCGTTCAGCAGCGAGACTATATGAGACGTGGACCTACTGATTAACGTGGAATCCGAACCACATGAGCTCACGCCGGGAATCGAACCCGGGTCTCCCGCGCCAAAGGCGTGTACGCTAACCGCTTAGCCACGGAGGAGCTCATCAAATCAATTGGAAGGCAAGGACAAAAGTCTCAAACTTAAAGAAATCAAAACTGTGAAGAACTGACTTGACTTGCTGTTTAAACGATTTTTAAAAAAAAGGTAAAATTGTACCACATTAAATAGTTAAGAAAGAAGAATTAGCCGTCATTCTGTTTTCTATGTTTTTCGGTTGTTTCAGCATTGTTTCAATAATCTATAAAAATGGTTCTATAACGACCTTATTATTTTTTTCCCTGAAATCACTGCAGTATACACTATAATCTATTAGCTATAATTAATATGAAATTTTATGATTGGTAGTAGTAAAGTAATAAGATTTTGGGTTTAGAGCCTACGAACAAGTGTAACAGGCAAGGCTGCTTTTAGCTATGTAATGTGGGGTCAGCACACTGCTTCGACTGGCGTTACTCTAGACCATAGTTTCTCGGAGGTATGGTGGTTCCGTGGTAGAAGGCTCACCTCTTGTGTCATCGGGTCCCTGACTCGATCCCAGGCTAGCTTAGTTTGTGGTGGATTTTCCCAGGTGGATTTTTCCCAGGTTCTTCCACATTCTCATTCCACCAACTCTTTCACATTTTTTTTATTGCGTAATTGGAAATTACAGACTAATAGTCCATTTACAATTCCAAATACAGTACATAAACAAAAAACAATCATACATACAATAATATTAAATAAAGAAATAAAGATTACATACAATAGCAGCAGACAAATATATCACATGAACACAACTAAAATTACAATAAATTATTATTTAAAAAAGGCATGCACAGACAGTGTTGAAATTAATATTATCTTTTTTTTTTAAATATACATCTTGACCTTTATACCTATTTTAAAAGATATACAAGATAAACAACAAATTTTGAATAGTTAGTTATAAAAGAAAAACTTCTTCTAATAATTTTCCAGGAGGTAATGTACCTAAAATGGAAGCCACATTTCCTTGCTGAACTGCTATGCTGATACGTTGTATCAGGAAAGTAGTAGCTCGCTTGTCACCAGTAACGTGTGCTATACGTTGGCCTACTTCTTTGATGAAATTGAGCCCTTCGAGGCTCCAAATGCCGCTCGATTCAATGGCTACGGGCACGAACATGTATCTATTGAGCAGATATTTATATTTTCTTCTTTTCTCGCATTCTCTGCGGGCTGCAATAGCTCCTTCTCGAGATGAAGAAAGAGTGAGATTAGATGACGCGAAAGTGTCAGAGCAGGTGAAATCCCAGAGAAGAATCCTTCCCCTCTTCCATGGTACCAGCGTCATGCCATCTGGTCATTTGCCATCAGATCTGTTACTTCCCACAGGTTCACGAAGAGATGGAACTTCCGCCGATGTGAGTGCTCTCCAGATAATGTCATTCACGTTCGAATGCCTTACATGTCTTCCGGAGCTAATTATACAAGACAGACCGTGTAGACCATTCTGCTTGACTGATGCACCACATTTAGAGCAGTTGTGTGATTCACAGATGTCTACTCCTAGGCGAAGTGCAACTGCAATACGAAAACTTTCGTTTGGAAGGTGCAGTCCTAGGGTGTGTGAAGGTTATGCCTGTAGCCAAGCACCTGAAATTGCTGATGAGGAGGCGAGAAGTCTAGCCTTATCCTCTTGACTGTGTGCTTCTTGTAATAACACTGACTGATGTAATTTGATGATTGGCTTGTCCCAAATTGATTGCGAACTTCTGCCCGTTATTTCAGGAGGGCTTAAACTAACTAGGTTAGACCAGTCAGATATGCAGTCTTGGACATCAGATTCTATGTGAGGCTCATTCAGTTGGTTGAGGAGTATCTCAATGGTATGCCGGGAGCCATAGAACGACGCTAAAAATGAAGGATACGCCAAATCGACAGCCCGACGAATACCAAGACCTCCAGAATCAACTGGAAGGGAGGCCTGTATCCATGCGTTGCTATTTAGGTTACAGTTGAGTAACGATTCCAGTCCACATTTCAGAACGGTGTCAAACTTCTCTAGTAAATCTACTTCACGCCAAGAAGTAGAGCAGCGTAAAAAATAGATTATTCTTGGTATGGATAACGACGCACGAAGGAGATAAAAAGCTGAATGTGCGGAGACTAGGGCCAGACGTGACAAGAAAAAATCTAACTTTTTAGTTTTCTCGACTAACAAATTACGTGTTGCCTCAGGTGAAAGGGCTGCACCAAGTAGAAAGGCTGACGAGGTTGTGATAAGTTGTATTCCCGGTGCTGAATTTTAAAATTGTGAATATAATACTTCTATTTGATCTTGTGAAATTCCTAAAAATCCTACTTCACACATCAGAAAATTTAAGTGTAGTCCGATGTCTGCTGCCATAGTTCGAATATTGTGTAGTTCACTTATAACTGTGTCAGGATCTCCTGCTATAGTGCCATCATCTAAGTACCATATATTTAATTCAGTGTTAATCCTAGACACTATGGACTGAATTGTCATGGCGAACAAAGCGGGACCTAAAGGATCGCCTTGTTGTACTCCACGTTGCGAGAGTATAATCTTATCACCTAGAAATAGGTTACTTGGTTGCGCATAACATTGATATACATAGTGATAAATCGATGGAAAATTAGTTTTAACTGTGAGTAGCATAGCGTCTCGGTTCAGTTCATTAAAAGCGTTACGAAAGTCTAATTTCAGAAAAGCCTTTTGTTGTGAATGGGCAGTAGAAAAGTAAATGCGAGCTGCATGTGCTGCGGCTTCGGCTCCATTGGGAACGCATACTCCCAATTGGTGAGGGTAAAGGAAACTTAGAACGGATTCTTTAACTCTGGAACATATAACTTTTGTTGATATTCTTCTCCAAATGTTCCCCACTGCAATTGGTCGAATTCCACCGCTCTTCTTATTAAGCGCAATAAGTGATGCTCCAAAAAAGATTGGTCTTATTTCCTGAGGTATATTACCTGAAAGGATTAAATGAAGTAATTCTAGAATCATCATAGTTAATCTTTCTTTTGAATCTGACTCATGATGTAAAAGTAGATCCTTAAGAATCGAGGGACGGAGACCATCAATACCTCCAGCTGATCCAGATGGGAAGGATTTTACAGCGTATCGTAATTCAGAAACTGAAACTTTTGGTATATTAGGGTGATCTTTAGGAGGGTCTGGTAAGAAAAGGTGTCTGAATGTGAAGGATGCTTCTCCTTAAGTGCTTCTAAAACAGATGCATTAGGTGTGGCGATGATATCTTCAGAAATTAGTAATCTGACTGCACCTCTTATGTCTCCATCGTTGAGTTTGTTATCTTGTAATTTAGCACAATTACTAGCATAATTTATAGCACGGTAAATTTTCAAGTCATCAGCATACATGAGAAATTGACAATTGATATTTTCTTTAAGGTCATTGACAAACAAAAGAAACAAAAGTGGACCTAAATTAGATCCGTGAGGAATTCCAGAAAAAAAATATGTATATCAAAAATATGACTTTATATTTTACAACAAATCTTCTACAAGTTAAGTATGAGATAAAGCATCTAATAAAGATTGGTGATAGGTCACATGAATAAAGTTTCTTGATTAATAATATATCATGAGGAAGTTTGTCGAAGGCCTTAGAAAAATCAAAATATGTTACATCTATTTGTCCTTGAGGTTTTACAGGAGGAATACTATCATACATAAAGCATGTTAGATTGGACAAAGTAGATCTATTTTTCATAAAGCCATGCTGTTGATCATAATTTCTGGAGAAACATGAATTTAGAGATAATTGTATACAAGCTTATCAAACATTTTAGGTAATATTCCCATAATAGAAATTGGTCTATAATCCGTATAATCTTTCCCATTAACCTTAGGAATAGGAGAAACAAGAACAATTTTCCAACTCTCAGAATAAGTAGAGGTATGTATACTACAATTAAATAATGACGCAAGAATAGGGGCTATACTATACACAATTCCTTTAATTATAAAAGTTGGTATACCATCAATTCCACAAACATTAATAACCTGATCAACTGTAAAACTAGGAAAAATGTACTATTTCCAGAATTACATAATAATTCAGTTTCATCATAAGACGAATGTCTTTGATATATAGATTCAAATAGCTTAGCCCATGCATTGACAAGTTTATTAGTGTCATCTACATATTCATTATCGATCATAATACCATTACAATCGTTCGTAAAAACGGCCAATAAGGATACATCTAGGCCAAATTTCTGGAACATTAATAATACTATAATCACAACTGTTGACTTCTATATGAAAGGATGCATACGAATCATATTTAGTTCTTAATTTAGTACATTTAAAGTTATTCAAATGTTCTTTTACTATATCTTCAACATCAGCAACGGAGGCAGTTGGACTAAATCTAGTGACAAATAGAGCTTTTTTCTTCATACTAGACACCAAGTCAGTTTTATTGTTGTTACAGCCAATATTCAATTTACGCGCAATCTTTTTAACATCTCTTCCCAAATTTTGATTAACAACTATAGTTGTTTTTTTATCATTAATTTTCTTTTTATTCCTTGATAAAACTTCTGTCCATAATCCCTCACTTACTTCTTCAATATCTTTATTATTATCTAACTTAAGTTCATGTGAACCATCATCGACCTTTGACTGAGATACATGATTAAACTTATCATGAGACACATTTAAATCTTTACCTAATACCAATCCTGAATTCTTTACATCAGCTATGTTAAACTGCTTGTCTCTAAAGAGAGCTCTAAGTTCCTTATTCTCTTCTCTTAGACTGGCTATTTCAGATTTCAATGCTTTGATTTCATTAAGGAAAATATGCTTCATATTAACAAAGGACAATTCAATTTGTTTTTAGAATAGCTACCAAGGATATCATTTCATGTTTTTGATATTTATTTTGGTTACCAAGTTGAGGTACCACTGAATTTTGGCTATCAATAGTCTGAGTACTATTGTCCTGATTATTGAAACTAAATGCCTCACACCCATTTTTAAGTTCAAAGTTTCCTGATTTTCACATTTTGTACATTTAAAATTCATATATAGTATTTCTTTTGTTCCTTCGCCTAAATTCCGTAAACATTCCAAATGATATTTGCCAGAACAAACATTGCATTTAACAGCTCTTTGCCTTCCATAAATTGGGGCATTACAAATAGGACAATTACCTGATGCCGGCATGCTTAAATAAAACCCAAGTAACTAAAATACACGGAAACAAACTAAAAGAAAGAAAACACATAAACACTTATACACATCCTCTCCACTCTAGCTCAAATAGAGAAGGAAAAACAACAAAAAAAGAAAAGAAAAAGAAACAAAGGAATCGCTTCTCGACACTGCTAGAGGATCACTAAAATAATGAAAACCATACGACCCTTCCAAAACCACCAGAGCCTGGACAAGATGGAAAGTGTTCCTGATTAGCCACCACGAGCCCTTCAGCAACACACAATCATTGTTATAATAACAGCAACCGGTTGACTAACGCTCGCAGTGTTACAGGCCCCACCAGCTAAGAGGAAAGGAGGAGGAGGAGGAGGAGTAGGAGTAGGAGTAGGAGGTGGTGGTGATAATAATAATAATAATAATAATAATAATAATAATAATAATAATAATAATAATAATAACTATACCAGGCGGGCACCCAGAGATTTTTGTCGGAGGGTCCGAAATCGAAAGATCGGAAAAGGATCGTACCAAGTGTGTCCCTGGTGTAAACAAAACACAAGTGTATTATTAAAAGTTTTTCGGTTGAGGGTTCGGACCGGTCGACTCCCTTTTGGGTGCATCCCTGGCAATCACTAACGGAAGTCAACTGCCACAAAATGTGATACTTCAATACGCTGTGATCTGCTAATCTTTTAGCACTGAAATAAAATTTAACCTGTTTAATAACGTATATCAATTGTAATTTCTCCTTCTCTTCTTCCTTTTGTTATATCCTCTATCGCATTCATCACGATACAATTTCTTCAGAACCGTCTCCACATTCATTCTTCTTCTTTCTCTTCTCTACTTTTGCCAACATACACACGAGGGTCTAGGACGGCATGCTCTACATTTCTCTCTTTCATGCAACTTTGGTTTACGCAATACTATGCATCTTTCTTGCATTTATAGAATAACGAAGAGAAAGACAAAAATTTAATCAACTGTTAATGCACTCTACCAATGTTCTCCTGGTATCACGAGGCAAGATGAGTGAAAGAAAATTTAATAACGACCTATGTGCTGGTGCAGTTTTTTACAAAAACAATTTATGTGAAATGTAATGTAATTAAAACACATTATTGGTAGATATTTTGGTCTTTTGCCGCCTTATCTGTTATGTAAATGAGAAAAATAGTTATTCCTTCATCATACATTTCAGGTATTATTATTTGATTTGAATTGAAGAGTTCTTTGTATATGTAGATTAAAATCTCATTTTTGTACTTCAATAAATGCATTCATGTTTATAGCTTTTAGAAAGATGTCCACACCATAGCAGATTTCTTGCCTTACTTCTTTCCTTGATGAAATGAAATATTTCAATGTAACGTCCCACGATTATGTTCGTTAGGCTAAGGGAAACGGATGATTAAGGGAAATGAATGATGGAATTATAATGTGGGAGGAAACGGGAGCACTCCGAAAAATCCACGGACACAATGTTGTCAACCATAAATTTACTTGGAGATCGAACTAGGAACCTCACGCACCAGTAATAAGCGCTCTACTACTGAGCCACCCTGTTCCATTCTCTCATTGATGAAACCTTATATAAGGAGGGAGGAAATGAAACACACTGGCTAACTTGCCTGCATACGGTTCGTTTCTTCTCAATGTAAGAAGAAAGATTATCTATTGACAGTATCATATAACAAAACAGGACGAAACGTTCGGAATTAATAGGCTATGTTCTTTGCCAAAACATTTAAGATATTCCATTTCTTACTCAAGTAACACACAAACACAGCTTTTACTCATCCCCTATTCTGGCAGAAAACTGAAACCCAGTTAGAATTTGTTAGAACACCGAATTTCGAAATACACACACACATATATATATATATATATATATATATATGTTTCACTATCATATAGTGGACAGAGAAGACTAGTCGGTCAATTTTCTGGATCACACAATAAGAATGTTAAGATCTTATTATAAAAGCCTACCGTATGTATTATTAAATGTTACGAACTAAGGACACTACAGTATCACAAACTTTTTTTTTTTTTTTTGAGAGAGAGAGAGAGAGAGGCTTCTGCAAACAGAAATAACGCAAGTGAGACTATCGAGGTAATGCATACAAGAAGTACCTTACTGCCAAATACGCATGATATGATTATTTCGCATAAATAGCAACGAAATTATAAGGAATTAAAAATCTGACTTTTCTCGAAAGATTTTGAATCGAAAAATTGTCAGAGAAATATTACATCCAACGTTGTATAGACGTAAAGATGTAATGCCGTTTACTGCAATATGATAAAACATTGGTAAAGCATGCAATACTACTTAAAACTGCTTACCATGATGCATTTCCGAGAGCTTGTTTTAATTATAACTGAAAAAAAAAAAACTACTGTAATTATATTACAGAAAGGATGTGGTCTGAGTGAAGAGAACACCGACTTCCAGTGAGAAAGTGTATAGTTGTTCTGGGAGCGGAGTGGATAGAGTAGTGATTAACGCATCCGTACGGTACGCCGAAGACCCTGGGTTCGAGTCCCGGTCCATACATGCACTTTTTCATTCTTCGTGTATTATTACTTAATGTTATAAAGACAGAGGACAGTTATCATTTTTAAGAATTCCCACAAATTCGTCATTTTACCAGTATAGCACTCGCTGCCATGTGTTTTGTATGTCATAAACGGTTTGAAGCATCACATGGCTGTAAACGACATTACACCTGCTGAAAATAATCTAAGTGATTGGACGTTATACTTATCTAAGTATATTTTCAAAATGAAACACACACACACACAAAAAAAAAAAAAAAAAAAAAAAAAAGTTAAATTTTCAATCTCTTGAAAGAATGGTCCTAGCATTCGACACTAAGATACTTTGGACGTGTACTGCTCCATTCGTCTCACTTACGTTATTATGCACTTTGAGGCGCTGTTGTAAATGCCTCCAAAGTTTAGATATTTGCGATATTGTAGTCTTTAGTTTGTATCGCTGAATAATAAATGTGATATTTTACGTTTTTATTTAACATGAATACTTTAAATGTGATAATAATCTGTCGTAGTGCAACTTAAGAGATACAACTTTATGTTGGGTTGTTTCTCTGTTATTGTTATTCTGGTGCTACTTCAGAGTATGTCCAATGATTTCTCCCCATTGATATTTAAATTGCACAAAATTTAAGCGTTTTATACCTATTAGTTCAAAATTTATGAGGGCGTTTCAAAGATAAATGTCTACTATGTATATCTGCTATTAACGTAAAACTGTATACTTCAAACTACTCAATATCACAACTACCTTCTTCTTTCTCTAAAAACTTGGATTTTGCACATTTCCCATTTAAGCCCTTCCCTGTGATCTAGCGACTACCGTGCGCCTTTGGTGTGCGGGGTAACAGGTTAGATTCCCAGTGGAAAATATACTGAACGCATTAGTTTGGATTTCAACTTAAACTGTAGGTCTATGTCTCATATAGCCTCAGTGATCACAAGGGACGATAAACTTCAACAAACAAGCGAATACAAATTTAAGTTCGATTTCTTGTTATTTGTAACTATATAAAAATTTGGCATTGATGTTTATCGAATGTTGAATTGTGACCGCACAACTAAGGATTAACAGAATTAAGTTAAACAAAACTGAATCATTACAAGCTTTCACGAAACAAGTACAATTGTGAAGCCTTGCAAGACATATGAATGACGAGAATTATGAATGGCTGAACATTATTTTTAATATTACGCCAAATTTAACAATAATGCTACTATCCTTCTCATAAAACAATCAAGTCACTTTTAAAGATATTCTAGTTCCGTATATTTATATACAAATTTTAATCTACCTTGTTCTTTGTTTTAGACGTGCAAAGTAGTAGAATCTACCAAGGTTACTTGCAAACACTAACAAAAATCATTTACTTATTGAAGCTACAGGATATATATTCATAAGAAATGTAGATTTATCTTATACCTTTGTCTTCTTCCAATAATTGGATATTTCGACCTACGTAGATATATTTTTCGGTACCAGTTTATGCTGCGTTACCGGACTCTTCTTTTATATCTTCTAATGTGATTTTGAACTTATTTTAAAAATACAATTTTACTAGAAGTAGTAGAATCTACCAAGGTTACTTGCAAACACTAACAAAAATAATTTACTTATTGAAGCTACAGGGTATATATTCATAAGAAATGTAGATTTATCTTGTACCTTTGTCTTCTTCCAATAATTGGATATTTCGACCTACGTAGATATATTTTTCGGTACCAGTTTATGCTGCGTTACCGGACTCTTCTTTTATATCTTCTAATGTGATTTTGAACTTATTTTAAAAATACAATTTTACTCAAAGTATTCTGTAAACTTTGCTGCAGTTTATACTTATCATCTATTCACTGACACTATAATTTTGCCTATCCACTCAGTCACTTCACGTACAAAACTGATCGATTGAATTAAAGATTTGTGAAAGTCCACACTTGTCTTTTTCTTTATGTTATTGATGAAACTGTCTTCACTTAAATTAGCTTTGGTGCTTTTGTGATTAATGTGAACACTTATGAATATATACACTTGTATTACTATACAATTACACTATTCTAATTGTTTTTGTTAATTCGGTGCAGGTTAAATGTATTTTAAGTCTTGATGATTTTCCAGAACGTTTTGGTGTGGTCTGGTGTTCGCTGAAGTGAATGGATAGCCTAAACTTATAGTGTCAGTGAATAGGTGATAAGTATAAACCACAACAAAGTTTATGAAGTATTTTGCGTCAAATTGTATTTTACAAGTTAGCTCAAAACCACATACAAGAAAAAGTCCGGTGACGACACAGTATAAACTTATGCTAAAGAAGATTTCACGTACGTCGAAATACCTAATTAATGGAAGAAAACATAGGTACAAGCCAAAGCCACGTTTGTCACTAACAAAGAACGTTACAGAGAAGAAGTAAAAGTTCCTGCTTACGCAAAGATCCAGCTAGAAAAATGAGATCAAAACACAATGAACAGGAACACCAAAGTATTAAAGGAAAATCAGGACTTTAGGAATTCGATTTCTGGGCTTTCGGCATCTATGGTCATGTTAGCCCATCAAATATGAGGGATGACGTCTCTCGGCGATTACACTATACGAGGAAAAGGAAGGAAGGAAGTGGCCTGGGACCTATGTTAGGTACTATTCCGGCATTTGCCTGATGTGAATGTGGAAAATACAGGGAAAACCTCACTCAGAATAGATGGCCTGAAAAACTTTTTACACTTTTTCGACCGAGTGTCCCCATCGAGAATCGAACCTGGGACCGTTCGCACCAACGACGAGAGCGTTAACGACTACGCTACGCGGGGGTCACTCTTAAGGAAAATTCTACTGACTTCCATTATCATCAGGATAGCAAGTTGGTGAAGTATCTCGAAAGCAAAACTCAACTAGATTTTGAAAATTAGATGGATATTTCTCGATATATACGGAGTCTAACTAGACAAATTCTACAGTGTAACTTTGGTGTAAAAAACTGATTGGATACCAAAGATTGGGGTTTTGATCACGTCCGGACGCTGGAAGTGATCAATCTTTAGTCCATCGAGTGAGATCCGATCAGAAATCTTCAGTTCAAATGCTTTTGTATTCTAAAAAATGCGTCAAGTGCCAAGATTAAGACTATAGTAGAATGAGAAAATAGTTTCACGATGCAAAATTGCAACTGAGGATGTCACTAATCTCCATATCTGCAAAAATCTAACAACAATAGTGAATTAATTCTGTTTAGTATTAGGAAACTATATCTTCTGAAACCAACAGACAGACAAACCAGAAACATTTCCGGGATTTCCAACTCGAGTATTGCCACATAAAGTTGGCCGTGTGAGAAGTAAGGGATTCTCTCCCCCAAACTGCGGGGCTGAATTTAGATTTAAACATTGGAAGTGTCACTGTTCATCTCAGCGACCCCCAAAACCATGAATTCGACACGAATATCGGTCATTTTCGATTATATATATATATATATATATATATATATATATATCCTCCACCTCTACGTTGCATCGTCAAAGTGAAATGACAAAAAACATTCCAGTCCCGAACCTTATTTATGTTGAAAATTTGATCGAGATCGGTCGGGTGGTTCAAGAGTTATTAAGTCACAAACATACTCACTTTCGTTTATATATATATATATATATATATATATATACTAGCCTTGGCTAGCTGGGGGCTCCCCCCCCCCATTTGCTCAGCTTACGACCTCGCATGTCTTATGTATCAACCTTTGCATTAACAGTGAATTTCATGCATTTGCTCTTCATATTTCCTGAATTTGCACATTCCCACCTTTGCTCGGCCTACGACCTCGCACCTCTTAAACCTACAATTCTACCGAATTTCAAATTTCTTTTTGTATTTCAACTATCTAAAAAAAGATTTTCTATCCCAAGAAAACGCGTATTTAAATAACATGGGAATTTCTTCATCCCTCTTTAGACCCCTTAAAAATTAAAAATATTTACTTTTTGCAATAGTTTCGGAAGGCTGCAATCATGCAAAATTTCATCATTCTAATCTTGCCGGAGGTGCCTAAACATTTTGGGGTGTAGAAAATGTCCTATTAAATAACACGGAGAAGATTTTTCAGTTCTCCATAAAACCACTCTAAAGTTGGAAATTTTTATTCTTATTGATTTACTTTGGTAATGGCAACGAAAACGTACGAGCATACCGAATTTTAAGTTTTTATTCAAATTCCAAGTACCTAAAACATGAGAAAATAGGTCCAAAAAAGAAAAAAAGTCCATTTAAATAACATGGGGAAATTCTTCATCCCCCTTTAGAACCCTCTAAAAATTAAAAATATTCACTTTTGGCAATTTTCCTTTCGGTTAGTCCCGGATAGCTAGTCATGCCAAATTTCAACTTTCCACGACAACCGGAAGTACTCCTGTAATTTATGTCAGTTCATGTAGTTTTATATATAGTTAAGATTAAGATAAGATTTTAGGAAATGGAATGGTGGCGGAATTCCCTGTTGTCTTTGATTAAACATCTCACCACTGGAAGTAAAATCCGAATAACAACCAGAGCACATTTTACTGGTTCTACCTCGCTTTATATAAACATGATAATGAGAAGCATAATAATATTTTGTTTCCACAACAATGCTTACCAACTCCTCTATAACAACTTTTGCCTGTGCTGATCCCAACTGTTCTTGAACCTCTGCCTCCACGTCCCCTGGCTTGGCATCCGGCAATTTGCTTTCTTTTAAAGTTTCATCCTGCGGGTTGTAGCTCCGGAACTTTGGCCTAGAAAAAATAGTGATAATACAAAAATCAATGAAAGACTTACTGTAGAAACAAAAATATTATCCAAATAAACATCACATCGAATAATGTCTTTTATTTCATAACTAGCTGAAGTTTTCAACGCTGGCATAGGAAGAATAGCGTTTATGCAAAATCCTTGAAAGTAATGTGTGAAATACAGTACTGCTCCTATTGATTCTCGGGCTAGCAACCTGCACCGCCGTAGAGTAATATGTAATAAACCCTATGGTTCACTTCACGTTTTGGACATACATGTACTATATATTTTGACATCCCCAATGCCCCCTTGAGTAGAAAACGAAAAAACGACTTCGTACGAGATTAGACCTCTTGAAGTGTTACGTGTATAAAAAATATGGTGGCTCTAGTTAACTCCCTTCTATGATAACACCTAATGCTAGACATATATACACTATCATTTTACTTATTAGTAAGATCTTAAAAATTAACAAAATACTACATTACATTTAACATAATCAGAAAACAGAGAATGTAAATGGCATTACACTTAATTTTTGGTCTATTGCATTAATAATTTTCCAATAAACTTACAGCTCATCTATGATTTACAGAAATAGCAAGTTCAACACAGAAGAAGTTCACTGTTTACGTCAATACATTCTAAGGAGGAATGTTATTAACTTGTGTAACATTTAGCAAAGAACACTATTTGCAACTATTTAAATCTTGTTCCGTTGCTATCATGTTCACTGTATTAAACTGCTAAATTTGCAGTATGCGATGTTGTACCGTCCTGAGATAATACAGCTAGGGAAGATTTGCGATTTGGTGAGCTTTAGTGTTTTAAGGAAGCTTAATCCATATACACTAGAACAGACACTTCTTTTCAAATTGTAATTGTGAATTCTTCGTCCTTTTTCTTCTTTTAAAATCGGACAATCGATAAGAACAAATCAGATAGACGTGTAACATGACCAAATATTGTTTTTTTGTTCTGGTACTGAGATAGGGGGGGGGAGGGGCGAAAGAAGGGAAAGTTAACATAATGCAATTTTTTTTTTCTTTCTTTAATTTTAGAGTTTAACCCCCTGAATATTAACGGAACGTGTGTACCCTTCAAGAAATTTGCATGCATTGGGATAATAATTATTAGAAATATCATTCGTCTTAAGTTTTATACGCTGAACATCACTACAGGGTTCCCACTTATTTGGCGAGCACGAATTCCCTGGCTTTTCCAGGTTTTCCACGTCAGAATTTACAAATTTCCAGATATGTAATGGAAAAACAGAATCTATATATTTTCCAACCAGAGTCCCTAACCTATTATGCATGTATCTTCATGTGCAAAATGATTCTTGCATATTTATAACTGTCTCCTTGTAAGAATATAATTTGATAATGATTTTGCAGGGTACTTTTAATATTGACACTATGTCTATAATCGGGAAAATGTATATTTGTGGTAAATTTCATCGGAAAAGAATTATAAATACGAAAATTAGAATGAGTAAAACAAAATGTTGCTAGATGGACAAGAAAGTTTTATTTTCGTTTTATTGTTCTTATTTACTGCTCTTTTGACATGAAATTTGCCACATACATGTCTTTGCCGATTATACACATAATAACATTATAAAAACTACCGGGCGAATTTGTTATCAAATTATATTCCTACAACAACATATTTATAGACATGCGACAATAATTTTGGACATGAGTGTACATGGATATAGTGTGTATATATAAGTAGAGACGTTTTGCAAAACAAACTAATTTGTGTTATAAAATATCCCCTTTAAATAGCCGGGTAAGGTAAAAAGAAAAATGTGCTCTGAGAAGTAAAAAAAAAAAAATTCCTTGACTTTTCAAGATTTTTTTAGAAATGAAAAAAAAAAAATGAAATCTTTGTTTTACGTTCCACGCTTATGCCGGTTAGCCTAAAGGAGACGGTGATTATGAGAAATTAATGAAGTGGTGGAATGAAGAAAGTGGGAGGAAACGGGAGAACCCCGAGGAAACCCACGAGCACGGAGTTTGTCCACACAGCGCGATCTGGGCTCGAACCAGAGACCCCAAGCACCGGAGGTAAACGATCTACCACTGAGCCAACGCTCTACCACTTTTGCACAGATAGGTCTGCACCATATCTAATCGGATACAACGCGTTTTTTTTTTTTTTTTTTTTTTTTTTTTTAATTCGATTTTCGATGGATTGGAGGAGGTCAACATTTAATGTATCGGTATGTTATTGTACAATGGACCATACTGCCTGTCAGATACGCAAAGAGTTTTCCCTATCGTCCCGGTTCCGTAACTTGTATTTTTCTATCGTCCAGGTTCCATGCCTTCAAAATTCTTTGAATTGTTTTCATTAACCTTATTAACAGTTGTGAGTTATCAGTTAAAAATAAATATATAAATAAATAAATAAATAAATAATAATTAAAAAAAGTCATTGAGGAAAGTGTGCAGTACTTATTGACCAAATCTTGCATTAACAAAACTATGGAGCTTAGGCTCCGCAGACGAAAGCAAAATAGTACGTTAGAAATATGTTAGGTAGCTTTAATACATTTTAATAAACTTCTATGTTTTCGTAGCATATACGCGTTCTCATGCATATATTTCCTTATCTAAAAACGGGGTCTACAACTCCGTCAGGCTATCTCCTACACCATTACATACTACGACCATCCTATACATCTGTAAATAGTTCCACATTACTACTCGATTTTCTGCATTCCACGTCACCTATTTCCTACGGCACATTTTCCTCCCTCCTTACAATTATACAACTGCTTATACAGATTATGATTATACGCTTTTCTGTTATACAGATTGCTTCTCTGTAAATTTTAGTTATCACGGTTCCAACTGTGGAAGTTAACTCACTCTTGCAGATTAGTTCCAAATAATGATGTATTGCGAAGAAAATCTTACGCAATATAAGATAGTGTGTTGTAAGTAAAGGAAACTGTAATTCTGACTGACCCCGCGCCTTCGGCGTCCTAATCCTCTATACTATTCGCCTACCATTCCTCCCAGAGGTCCTACACTCCCCAGTGAATTTGGAAATAAATCCCTTTGTGCAGCCACTACTGTGTAAGTTTGTAAGGTTTAAGTACCGAAGAACAGATCTGAATAAGAGGCCTAATAATCTGACCCAGATCTTACTCTGCGGCACAAACACCCAGCTTTCCACTCTCTCAAGACTCTTCATTCCAAAGTGGGTCACGAGGCACGCCCCCTTGTGGAAGTAAGTAGATGACAGTTATTTAGGTTCTAGATTACTGGTCCCCCTTACTTTTGTGTGGTACAGCCAGGTATTATATGTTGGGTTTATAGAATTTGTGCACCCTTCTTGATTGTGTTTATGCTTTCGGTTGGTGCATTTACAGTATATCGGTAACGTAGCGTTACAGTTTTGTCTTTTACAGATTTCATTAGGTTTATGCACTTTTCACATTCAAAAGTTTGATTTTCACTAGGTATTAATCCTGTTTTGAAAGAACTCTATGCATTCGCTATCTGTTCCGAGTTTTTTTCCCGAAGTTCACACATGTTAGATCTTCGATGTAATCTATTGTGTTTTAGCACTGACTATTTTGTGAATGAGTTGGGTATGTTTTAAGTTTTTGTGTGGGTAATTGTGTTAGGGGGGTTCGTAATATTGTTATTGGTTGAGTATATATATCATTGTCATGTGATTTTTTAAAAGTATTTTTTGTTTGGTTTTTCTAATGAGTATTTAGGTTAACTGCTGTATCGCCGGACCAATTATAGGAAATTTACCGGGTTAATTGGAAAATTTATTTAAGTTTGTGAGGAAGAATGAGTGAAAGTCAGGTAAGGGGAATAGTATAAATTAAGAAAATCGTTGTATTATTTGGTTGTTTTTGATTTTATAAGCGGCTCTGTATGTGGAGGCAGATGGACTATTTCGCGGAGAAGTACACTTGTTTTACTATACGGATCCATAGATTGTAAAAGGGGCAAGAAAAATTTGGGCTTCTTTAATTTGCCCATTTCATGTCGAGAACAGAACCCAACTAACCCCTGTGGGACCTCTAACCCGTTCCTACTACTACTACTATTATTATTATAGATCCGTTGAGTTGATTTTAGTTTAGCGTCCCTTTCAGCAGCGAGGCTATGAGACGTGGACCTACTGATTAACGTGGAATCCGAACCACATGAGCTCCGCCGGGAATCGAACCCGGGTCTCCCACGCCAAAGGCGTGTATGAACCGCTTAGCCACAAGGGAGCTCTATTATGGATCCGTATAGTAAAACTATACGCCTAATAACGCAATTTAACGTAACGTAATGTAATCCAACCAAATATAACCGAATGCAGTACATTTTAGTACTTTTTTCAATTTTCAAATTGGTCCGGCGATACAGCAGTAATGCCGAGTATTTTATTATTGTGAGAGGTTAGGGGGGCTTGCCTCCGTATATTTTTGAAGAATACTGTTACTCCCTTTTTGGAGAGTATATTACGATTTTAAAATAACAATATGTTAGTCTTTAAGGTTAAAGGGTTTTGCGCCATACGTGTGTAGGCGCAAAAATACTTTAGGTTTTTTGAAATAGTCGAAGGTTGTCCTGCTATACTTGTAGAGAAAATTGTGTTAGTGTAGGGGGTTAGGGAGATGCGAGTCAGTGGTATAGGTGACCCGGAAGATCCGAAAAAAATGTATTATTTTCTTCTTGTCATCTAATAATACAGTTTTACGGCTCTTCTCGATCATCTATATCACTGACCTGCATCCAGGGAAGGGGGACCAGTAATTTAGAACCTTGCCGCAGTAATAGTAATAGACGAATTTTGCAATTTATAGCTACTATGATATGCCGTCCTAAAGTCAATCTAAATCAAATATTGTAACTAAGCAAATAAACTACGATTTTGTGAGTACTACTGTTGCTTGTAAGAAAAACCAATGTGTAAAGCCTACAGTAACTGTGTATTAGTAGTTTTATTCTTTAATCAGCACCGGATTCTTCATTGTTACTTAGCTTTCGAAATGTTTTGTTAAAAATTTGGCTTTTATCTTCATGAAAAGATACTTATAAGTTTTATATACATGTGAACTACTTACCGTGGCAAGGTCTGTTTGTTCTCAGTTTGTTTACTTCCTCCCTCACCTGATCCTGACTTTTCTTCATGTTTCTGCTTCAAAGCTTTCAGACGCTCTTTTCGTTTTAATGCTTCCAACTCCAAATTTCCGATAGAATTTTCACTTCCAACCATTATTTCTATCTTAATAATCACTTCCAACTATAAACGCTAACATATCAAGTTTGAAAATATTCTCTCTCCGACAATATTTACTTTCTACTTTTCTAAGCGCATATCGTGCTTCATATGTCATTTTCGTCAGTGTTGTTGCCAGGTCGAGGAACAGAATTTAATCATTCTATTATATTGGGATTTTTTTTTATTTATTATTATTATTTTTTTTTATCATTCTCGATATCTTAATTGAGGAGTTTGATGCAATAACGGCGTAAATCTGAATGAAAATTTAAGTAGTGTTTTTTCTTACATAAAACAATGTAATACGCAGCATTTTATTCCGATATTGAATTGAAATGTTACCAGGAGGCTAAACAAACATGGCAAAAGCGACAAATGTGTTTGATGCAAAAAGGGCGTAAACTCGCTTACGTTCTTATTACATCAAACTCCTCAATTTCCGGAGGACACTAAAACGATACTATACGATGTTAATGAACTATACCGACAAAGTGTAGGAGATGATTCCTCACATCAAAATAAGAGAAAATACTCATATGTACGTACCTATGCGGAAAAAGTTAATAGTTTCTGGGCTGCCCAAAATCGTCAAAAAGCTAAATTTCAACACGTACTATTTAAAATTCGAGAAACCGCGAAGTGGTGGTCCATATTAGTGTCAAGGAAGTCATACATACGCAAATCAAAACATATATTTCATCAACGTGCAATGGATGTGCAAGGGATTCTCTACAGGGTATAATTCCATGATATGTTCTCAACAGAATTCTCAGTTAGGTCAATACTACATTATGAGATAAATTCTAGAAAATATCTTTCGATTTTTCATAGAATAAAAATTTCAACGTATATGTTATCAGACCGCATGTCATTTCCTATGTTCTGAACGATCCTATGAGATTTCTCTTGTTTAGAGCACGCTCTATTTGGGAAAGAAAATTCGTAAGATTTCGATTTAACCCTCTTAGGATTTCCAGTTTTTAAGGTAAATTTTAGACCTTCACTCAAACAGCTACTGCTTCCTGACTATTTATCGTAGGATCGTGGTTCATGCCTCGTTTTTTTCTTTCTTTTTCAAGACAGAACACACTTTCCAACGGTACCACTCAATTGTCCGTACTATACACCAGAAACAGGAAAATCGGGTAAAACCGGGAGACTTTTCGAAAAAAAAAAAACATCGAAATTTTGAGCCCCTCTGGCCCGGGCCTGCGATGTAGGGATCCGATATTTTAATAATAATAATAATAATAATAATAATAATAATAATAATAATAATAATAATAATAATAATAATAATAATACGTTGTTGTGTACAAGGGTTTGACTTTTAGTAATGGCAACACTGCTATATTATACTCGGGAACAAAGCAATCCATTATAATTCATACCAGCGGTAGGTTAGATGGCGACCCTCCCTCAGAGCACATGTACTCGCCTGCTGTCCCCTCCATGCGCGCGCAGCGCCAGCAGTTAGAAAGCAGTTCTGAGTAATGGGGCGTTTACACTTGGTCGATTTAGTCACACGACTAAATCGACTCGCTGCATTTGTCACTAAATCGAAGCAACTAGGCCGAATCAGATCGATGGATGTGTTCAATTATTTCAACCACAGAAAATAGAACGTCTTTCAATTCAGTTGCCAGTCGATTAGTCGCCTTCGATCAACAAGCGATTAAGTTGAATTCCTGTTTACACGGTCGATTAAGTTGAAAGTGACGTCAATTCAACTGAATCGAACGCAAATCGACTACTATCCATTTCATAAAGATAGGCCCCTGACTTCGCGGTGCTGCCGTGACGTCCAGTCATAACTTATATTACATTGTCGTACCTCGTTGGAATTGTTGGAATGTTGTCTTTTCAATACTTAAGACATACAAATTTTCTTTGTACTGTGTAGTGAGAAAAAAATAGAAATTAATGAAAAAGAGTGTATTTTTTCGTACTTTTATGGTAAATCAATGTTTATAGGACTATATCTCGGAAAGGAGATAACATAAAATAATTTCCTGTGCACCATATGTAGATGCATATGTTACCTGTAAGTTCTGAAAATTTCATTACTGAACTGTACTGAACTGTAGTAGTTTTCTTGTTATTCAGTAAAAAGTGAGACATCATTATCTCTGAATTGCTGCGGTGTATTAACAATCTTAAAAAACTTTTAGAAAGATCTTAAAGTAGCTTTTTCAACCAAACTGTTTTGACTTGTTTTAAAAGATAAACAATCACAAATATGACATTATGATTTTCTCAGCTTTGCGCCCTTCGCTATCGCAGTTTATACGGAGTGCTACGTTGCCACATTTTCCTGGCGCGTATACACTCTCAGACAGACGGGTAGCTATTTAAACTTGTCACGCACACTGTCCGGCACTTTTTAGATATATTTTTAAAATTTTATGTCTCCACAGATTTTAAACCAATTTCTTAGAAATTAACAGGATATACAGAAAATGTGCCAAATGTTCAAAATTAGAAAAGCGAACTCTTATTTTGTTTGGATTTGCATGTGATGGTCTTCGAAACTTTGTTGCTTTTTGTCAGTTTTTCAGTTACTGCACGCAGTACAAAATACACTTGCACAGAAACAAATACAAGCATAAACTTTATTATATGATACAACCTTAGTTGATATGTAATATTGAGTTTACACTTCACAGAAGATCTGTTCCACCACTTGACAGACATACTAATAGCTCTTGCGTAGTTGATTTGTAAAAATCGCGTAAAGCTGGCTTCCGTGCAAGGCTTATGTGAATAACTAGTGTAAAAAGTTCCTGGTTTTTAATTAAAGTAACACGCTTTCATTTAGAAAACAAAGATTTTTGTTTTAGTATTTTTTCTTTTTCTCAATCTGCTGCTTTGCGTATTGATTCATAACTTTTACTACTATTCCTGGGAGAGCTCATGTAGTTTGGATTTCACGTTAATCAGTAGGTCGACGTCTCATATAGCCTCACTGCTGAACAGGACGTTCAACTCAAAATCAATTCAACTTTTTTTTTTTTACTATAAAACTTCATCGGTAAAAACAGCTGAAACACTTTATATGCGGAATACTCTGTAGATAACCCAGCATTTTGATCAATTCCCGGGATACCACTAAACAGGGGTTTTGCATTTACTTGAATTTTATTGCTCCAAGCTACATCAGAATCTGTCTTTGAATAGGAACGACACGTTTTTTTTTTTTTTCTCTTTCCCGGCGCAGCCGCAGGTTCACTTGAAACAGAGTTACTATCTTGTTCACTCCCGAATACGCCACTGAGCACAGAATAATCAATGTCATTACTATTCATTACTAACTCATAACCGTCTGAATCGGAGTCATTCATCAGTTCTGCAATTTCATTATCGCTAAAAATTTTACATCTTCTTTTTGTAATACCGCCGCTCGTAAAGGAATATCCATATATATATATATATATATATATATATATATATATATATATATATATATATTAATCAAAAACCACGACATATACTAAGGAAAATATAAATGCCCATTCGTCCGTCTCATTGCAATGAACCCATATGGTGTGAGTGATAGTCTAAGTTTTTGACGCCTACGAACCGAAGGGAAGTGTTGAAGGCGTAATCAGTGCAACGTGATTAGACGCAAATACAGCCCTCGTCACCTACACATTGCATAGTTTTCTTTCGTTGAAGGAAAACAAAAGACCCATTCTGTGTTATTGTATACATTCGGCAGGGGAATTGATCGCAGAACTTGGGTGAACACGTGATTGCCAAGGATACATTTCTTTTTAACCTTTAACATGTTCGTAAGCTGGAAAGTGTGTATACTGATAGATCTTGAGGTAAAAATGGAGCCATTGTTAATAAGTGTACAGGAAGGTAACAGGAGCAGCGATGAGTCAACAAACCCATTACGAAAGTGAATGAAGTAAATAGATTAAGAGATGAGTTTTTGGATGTTTTACTTCAACGTTTTATTTCGATTAAATTGAGATGTGTAATGCATTATTATTATTTTTATGATGTTGTGAAAGGTTATAATAAATACTTTTTCCTATTACATTCTTATGAAGTAAGCTTCGCGCTACAAGCTTCCTGAACGCGACAACACTGCACGACAGCGTTGCCGCACTTCCACTTACTGTATGCTGTTTCTTCATATAAGCGCGGGGAATTTAAAGATTGGGTTGCAACATGGCTCACCGGTTAACGCAGAGAACATGTTGAAGTAAAAGATTTTTTTTTAAAAACAAATACTCTACAACTAAACCCTTTTTTGTTAATAGTTCCAAATATTTGGAACACTAGACTTCCAAATTTTCGAGCAGTGTTTTGTACGTTTCTCTAACTACCATGGTAAAGGAGATCAGAGCGTCGCACATTTGTTTTAATTACACAAAAAGTATCAAGTGATGAAAATTGAAATTCTCACAACTTACAGTTAATGGATGCATCTACATATTGTACACAGGAAATTATTTCACGTGATCTCTTTTCTGAGATATAGTACTATAAACATTGACCTACCAAAAAAGTACGAAAAAATACGCACTTTTTCATTAATTTCTATTTTTTTCTCACTACATAGTACAAAGAAAATTTTTATGTCTTAAGTATTGAAAAGACAACATTTCAGGAATTCCAACGAGGTACGACAATGTAATATAAGTTTTGACTGAACGTCACGGCAGCACCACGAAGTCAGGGGCCTATCTTTATGAAATGGATAGTAAGTGTAAACGCCCCATAAGGCACTATCGAATACTTGTTCCTATCGAATGATCATTCGATAGTTGCTTGTAACTATCGATAGTTTTTATTCGATAGTCCGATAGTTTTTTATTCATTCAAATATTGTGTTCCTACATGTTCTATGTTAACTAAACGTTCATTCGATAGTCTGACTGAAAAGCCTACACTCCCCTCCCCTCTCTCTTGTGGTGACACGATAACGTTCCAAAATGAACATACGTATGCAGTCACTTCTTTCCTCAATTCTCCATTGCCTACTATTGGCTGAAATTCATTCGATAGTTTTTAACAGTCTACTATTGGTTAAAATTCATTCGGTAGCGAAGAACTAGCAGTGATATTAAGCATTCTTAAGGGCCTCATAGCAAGACACTACGGCTCCTGAAGTCTTAATATAACTGTCGATAGAACCAAACATTTCAATAGAGTGGAATTCCTCGCTGCTGTTCAAAAACATTCATTTACGCGGCTCGTTCTACTAGGCCCGGAAGAGGGCGTAATAACACTGCTGGTTTCTCCCTTTCAACATACAGTAAGGCGGCAGGGCCACTGAGACGGTAAACTATCGATAGTCTGGTTTGGAGAAGGAAAGCAGTCTCTCAGATAATTAAGCTTGTTTCCCTCTACAAAGAAAAAAATCATTCGATAGTCTGCCGGGCCTATCGAATACATTCGATAGTACAAAACTATCGAATAATTCTATAATATTCATTCAATAGCACCCATCACTAGTTCTGAATGAGTGCTCGTGGACTACAGTCACACTACGTAAGTGCTCGCAAAATACAGTCATGTTTACGAAGCAAGATCAGAGGAGCTGGTTGAAAATTGAATGTGCTAGAGGTAGGAATGCAAACCAGTGCTACGAAGTATTGCAAGATGTTTGCGGTACAAGTGCATTACCATACCGTACAGTAGCAAGGTGGGTCAAAGCCTTTAATGACAGACGACAAAGTGTCACAAGACATGCCTCGCTCCGGCTATCCTCCTGTAAGTGAAGATGATGTGTAGAGCGTGAACGCGTTAGTGCTAGCGGATCGGAACGCCACGATTCGTCAATTAGCCAACGATACAGGACGAGAGCATTCGACTGTACTGAAAATCCCGAAGGAGAACCTGGGATTGCGTAAAATCGCCTCAAGGTGGGTTCCACATGATTTGACTAAACAACAGAAGTGTTTGTGATATGATGCCGCTCGAACACACTTGGAGCGGTATCAACATGAAGGTGAGGCCTTCTTACGGCGGATCATTGTTATTGATGAGACCTGGGCCAGAGTGTATGTACCACCGCTGAAACGGCAATCAAACGAGTGGCGTCATCCTGTGTTACCGAGAAAAACAACAGTTCGGAATACCCCAACCAATGTAAAAACTATGTTCATCGTTGCGTACGACTGGGATGGTGTAATCATAAAACATACCATTCCCCAAGGACACACTGTTAGTGCAGAGTACTACTGCAATTTTTTGCAAAACAATCTGCGAGCAGCTATAAGACGAAAACGACGCCACTCTCTAACGAACCCACCCATCATTCTGCATGACAATGCAAGGGCACATTCAGCAGGTGCGGTCACTGATTTCTTGCAACGTTAGGGCTGGGAAGTGCTGTATCACGCCCGTATTCTCCAGATTTGTCCCTGCGACTATGACCAGAAGTCTGCGCGGATGTGGATATCCGCATCAAAATGGGTACTTGCGCATATATATTTCTTTTCTGTGCGGATAGCGGATAAAGTTGCGGATATGGTTTCCTACATCTTTTCCCTACCTAAAAAAACGCTATGAAATTTGTGATGTTGGTGGAAAGAGCACTAAGAAACGTTTGTTTTGAATTGAAAGTTTTAAAACCGGTTGAAAAATAACTAAAACCAAAATATAACTGTTTGGAGCTTATGATTCAGTGACAGCAAAAGAACAAGAAATGACACGAGAAAATTGTCCTTTTATTGCTGTTTTCAATATTTTTAGCAGCCGTTTTGTAGGTGAATGAAACGACAGGCCCCTTCACTATTCCTCAAGTACCGCTATTTACTGAAAAAACAAAAATACCCCCAAAGCCCTTCTGATAAAGCCAAAAATTTTCAGATCATTGGCCTTGAAGATGAAGAAATGTCTTCAAAATAAGTTGTTCTAGTCTGAGAAGTCAGGAACCAAAACTCTAATACACCACATACCCTTCCATAAACTGAAAACTAGTCAGCAGAATTATCTTTGCCTTTTGTGACAAACTAAAGAAGCGCGTAGATCACCGAAATATTAAACAAATTACATCATTCTTCAGCAGCTAAAATTTAGAAAAATACGCTCATCTTTCTCTCTCTCTCTCTCTTAAAAAAAAAGAAAAAACTTCTTTACTGTTTTCCTTGAAGTACAGCAGATACTGAATGCACATTTACGACTCCGCAGATTTCTCTCTTCGGAGAGGTACCACGGACCTCAATGAACATCCCGACTTACTGGAGTTTTATTACAATAATTTTTTTCTCTCTTTTCGTGTGTGTATGTATTAGAGACTTGCACGGGACGAACTTTTCGGCCCGAGCCCAATCCAGCCTGAATGTACCTAGGCCTGGCCCGAAAAGTTTTGGAGATTTTCGGCCCGAGCCCGTCCCGTCGCGATAAGTTTACTTTAAATTCTTGGCCCAAGCCCGGCCCGAAAAATTTTAAGTTTCTGGCCCGACCCCGGCCCGATATATTTTTTAAATTTAGCTCGAGCCCCAATCTTTCTCAAAATTTAGTATTAAACTTGACCTAACCCTCAGAAACATTTTCTAAACTCTGGTTCACAACCTGACGTTTGCCTCCCGAATGGTACCATTGCCTGCTAGAACTTTGCCTGGCATCGACAGAACAAAAACTCCATTTCCTGTAGCAAAAATCTAACTTAACCCTTTCACTGCTAAATCTGTTCTCGTGGCCCCAAAAAATATTTATTGTTGTTTCTGGATTGTTTGTTAGTCATACGAACATAATATGGAAAAATATCCTGAAAAAAATTATATTTTGCGTAATAAGCTATACCCTCACATTTGTGAGGGTAGCCACTTACAGTACACAAATGTCTATTATTTCTAAGAAAATACTTTTTATTGCAATTTTTTTTCTGTTGATACTTTAACTCTTTTGAATTGTGTATTTGTAAATAAATAAATTTTCAGCAGTTTTGGCTTACTTCAGTACACTTTATTCAAAAATTGTTTCATAATATCGATGTTTGGACTATTTTCTACCTCTAAGATATCACATATGTGATTGCAATGCAGAAGGTGCACATATTTTGAAGAAAACGGATTTATCTCTTAGCATGGCTCTAGAGTGGAAAATTATTTATAGACAACTAGAGTGTGCTCACACTTTGAAAAATTGTATCTCGAATTGTACGTGGTAGATACTCCATATCACTCCAGAGGCATGCTATTGTAACAGTTTTTTCAAACCTGTTTGTTCTGAAATCGTTGGAAACAGTTAGTTGCTGTCTTTTGTCAAACATAAGAATACATTGCACTTACTGCACAAAACCCCAGATCTCTTTTTGTATCCTTCTATCGTGCAGCAAAGAGAGTTTTTGAGTTTCTGTGGTATTGCCAAGTGAGAGACACAACCGTACCGCACATCATGCACTGATAGTGCTAAAGGTCTTTCTGCTGAATTATTTGACTCAGTTTCTTCTTGCCCTTCGTCGGTACTAGGTCTTCCTCTTTTTCTTGGTGGCAAGTGAGAAAGCATTAAAACTTCGACCAAACACATCCTGAAGTGAAAAAAGACCCATGACTTTGTTTTCTGGAACGTGGCAAGCCAAGGAGTCCCTCTTGTATTCTAACCATGAGTTACACACTGCCATATCAATAAAATGGAAAATGACACACAGGTACCACTTTTTAGATTTCAAATGAATTTTGTAATAGGACATGAGCTGATCTATCTTGGCAACTCCCCTCATACTTCTGTTGTGCAGATTCACAACGTCTGGCCGAGTTACTTTGTCGTACTTTCCTCTTTCTTGCTGTATCTTTCCCTACTGTCTAGTCTACTTCCCCAAAACCCACAAAACTAGATAACATTGTGACTGCTTTGTTGTCAAACCATCTAGTAACCACTAAGTTCCCTTCTTGTGTTACTATTACGATGGCTACAGTTTCAACTTACAATAGTCGTATGAATGAGGAAATATTCACTATATACCTATCAAAAGCAACTAGGTAAGAAGACCTCAAATACTACTACTACTACGAAGAAATATTAATATATTTCAATACACTGTGCTAATACCCTGTCTAACATTATTTGTATTACCTTTTGCCTGACTGTCCAAAACAAATACAAATAAGATTTTACAGGAAATTACTGAATTTGTACTAGAAGCATAATTTAAAGAAAAATCCTCCAAAGAACTTTTTTAAAAAAATGATTCTATTGTTTTCAAAAGACACCAAAATTTGCTTTCTTATAAACAAAGAAAAAAGAAATTTCTAGATTTCTGAAACAAAAAAAAAGTACTTTTACTGGCTACTCTCACAATTGTGATGGCCGAAATTTACGACGTTCCCGCCAATTTGATAATTACCGTGTAGACGTAACGAATAGCCCTAATGAAGAAATACATCTTAATTCACAATAAAAGCATATATACTTATCAAATACACTTCAGACGATGAGTAATAGACTTCCAAAACTATGATTCTCGAGGGTTTTCTTCAACTATGCAGAATACACTACTCATAAACGTTGTAATTTCCAATATACTCAACAGATAGCAATTCAATACCTGACTGCAATATGTTATGTGCTTGTAGCTAATTTGTGTACTAAAATCCTTTGATTGGCATTTTTTTGTCAGTGAAAGTAGCACTCACAATTGTGAGGGTATCTGCTGAAAGGGTTAATTGATTTTTAGTATAAAGTGAAGATGGCAATATTGTTTAGCGACAGGCAAGACTTTCCCACCCCTTCTTGTCATATTTTGGGTTCAGTGAAGATCTAGATCAGAGCTCACTTTACCGCGCAATGCCTGCAATCCTCTATAGTGAAAGTGGAGCCGCTAAGCAACACAAACTGTAAATAGCTATTGCATCCTTTGTAACATTTTTCACGGGCACACTTCTTCAACGTTTGGCTTTATTCCAATTATCGTTTAACGAAAGTCAATAATTATTAAAGAATTGCAATTAATCGGCCCCAGCCCGGCCCGACCTGAAGAGAAATTAGTGTCGGCCCGTGCAGGTCTCTAGTATGTATGTTCTGGGCCTCTGGTAAAGAAAGAAAGAGCAACCAATGCGTTGTTTCTCCAACCCTTAGTATGTCCAACACTGAGTGGGCGCTGCAAAGAAAAGCAGTAAATTTTAAACTTCTCTATTGCCTCTTCCCAAAATTAAAGGCATAGATCTCCTATTTCTATTCAAAGTTATTTTCACTTCTAGTTTCAGTAAAAGCGTGGTCGTGAAGCAAGCAAATTGTATTGCGTTAGTTTCGTCACTTTATTTTATTTACGAGTATTTATTTATTTTAATTTAGTGCAATTGCTGCTTGCTGGTGCTAGTGTCAGTTCGAGATCCATGTGTTTGCAGTGCTGTGATTAATTTTTATTTCTTAATAACGATTCTTTTTCTATTTCGCCTTTGTGTTTTGAACAGATGTTCCTTTTTTATGAGTAATGATGAAGTTTAAAAACTTAGTGACGTGCTCTAAAATTACTTGATATAGGGAAAATCACCTATTTGCAGTAACGTAGCGTGAAGTTTTGAAATACGTAGTCTGAAATTGGATTCCTAGCTAGAGGGTGGCTAGGAGGGGCCCAGTCCCCTGAAACTTGCAATTGTTTGTTGTATGTATATATGAGTGTAAAGTAAATTCAAGTTGCGCCCCCCCCTTCCCCCCCAAAAAAATTATCCCGCCCTTATTTAAACGATCACGTCTTAGTGTTCTGACTACGTACCTGGCTGTAATGTTTGACAGAAAAATACTAATTCATGCAATAGATCAGCGTTTCCCAACCGGTGTGCCGCGGCACACTGGTGTGCCGCGAATGGGCCGCTGGTGTGCCGCGAGGAAATCGAAACAAAATTATTAATTCTATATCAACCAAATTGCAAGCTGACATACAATCATAGTCAACGTCTTGCGAATAAAATCAGAGAAATAAACACATTGCTGAACAAGACTGCACTTATTTAATATAAAAACACATTTACACGTGACGTTTGGATCTTCTAGCCAAGATCCTCATCATGTCTGGAGTGTACGTCCTCATCATGTCGGACTGTACGTCTGGTGAGGATCTTGGCTAGAAGATCGAAACGTCACGTGTAAATGTGTTTTTATATTAAATAAGTGCAGTCTTGTTCAGCAGTGTGTTTATTTTTCAAATTGCAAGACATAGGAAAAAATGTATATTTTTGTATTTCTCATTACTATGAATTTCTACCACGGAAAAATTACTGTAATTGTAATATATTATTCTACATCTATTACTGAGTAGCAGACAGTATTTCGGCTCGTACACATTTCCACGGTTAGCTGCTATGTTACACTTCAATTGAGAGTCATACTAATATCGAGAAATGGAATCACTTGTACGGTACGCGTCAAGTGAACGTTCGTAGAACACTCATTCGCACGTGAATGACAGAACAACACTTTGTTCAACAGGTGTGTTTTGACTTCGACGCATCGCAAGCTGTGTGATTGCAATAACGTGCACCGGTTTTGTTTAAAACAGCAAAGTTAAAAGTACAAGACATTTGTTTGTTCGTTCGTTATTTAGTGATCTTCGTTTTTAGTGAAAGGTTGAATAGTTTTCGAAAAAGAAAGCGTATTTTTAAAAATCTGAGTCCTATATTTCATTGCAATTGTTTTCTATTTTAAAATTAGAATAAAAAATAAGCATAATGAATTAGCATAAGGAAAAACCAGTGATCGAGCTTTCATCTCTGTGAGAAGGAGATCAGTAATCACAGAAAAAAATTACCATGGTATTTTATATTTGCAAATAATAATAATGATATCTATGAGTGTGCCGCGAGAATTTAAGTTACACCCGTAGTGTGCCGCAAGCTGAAAAAGGTTGGGAAACGCTGCAATAGATTTTTCACACAATGCAAGAAAAAGTATAAGAGTAGTTCTGCTTCATATTTCCCTTACATATGCGATACTCGCACATCACACATACACTGTATTACTATTTCAAAGAAACAAATAAAAACGGATATAGGGCTATCTTAATTTTAAATTGTCCAAATCATAGACACAAACTTAAGAACTTCACCCACTACAACACCTATCAGCATACTAATGGAAAACAGTAGTGCTGCAGCTCACAGTTTGATGCTTTTTACAGAAAAAGCTAGTTTTAGAGGAACTTTTTACAGAAAAAGCTAGTACAAAATAAGGCACTATACCTCATTTGAGGCCTCATTCATATCGCTCTTCGCAAAACTTGCGGATCAAAACACAACAAGCAATTATAACTGCTGTCAATTATCGCCAACTAAAGTGCAAATTTTACGCTGTGATAGCGGAAACCGATACGCAATAAGATCCCTAATGTATTAGTACTATTCATAGTAAGATTTTTAATCTCCCTCTCTTTTTTTCTCTTTCTCAGAACTTATTACTGAATGCGAGCTCCTACATTTTTCATAATATCTCTGTTTTATACTTTCTTACAAGACCGTGTCCTGTCGGTTTTGTTTCCCCAAACACCTGAAAGGCTAGCCTTTCGTCAACATTCGTCCACGTTCGTTGCATCGTGTTGAATTTGTGTATTGCTCATGGTTTTCATCTGATGAGGGTGACGGGAAAGCGGTTGTCACCGCCCCATTCTCAAGATTACATGAGAAAGGCGGAAGGCTAGCGGCTCATAGCCTACAATGCGTTCTTGCAGAAGCTTCAATCTATTCTCGCGTGATATTTAAACAGCGCATCATAAAATAAATCCATTTTAATAAAATTAATTGTATCAATGTCCAAAAGCAACATTTCAGGCTGATGTATAAATAAATGGATAGGCTAAGCCTTATAGCCTCAATGGACACTACGTCCCTGCCTATCTGGCATTATTTTGGTGCAATATCTGTATTTGAAGACCTTGGCTAAGTACATAGATCGTTCATTAATTTCTATTTCTAATTCTAATTATATTGCATTTTATTTAGCGTAGTTGGTATTTGATCACGAGGAAACTGATATATACTGTATTGTTTCGTTTGATTCAGAAAACTACAAGAAATAGCTATTAAAAATGTGTTTACAAATATTTTCGAAATCATGACCATTATAGAATATGTAAGTTGTATATATTTGCTACCTCATTATCTGCGGATGCGGATGAGTATGCAATATTTTGTATCCGCGCAGACCTCTATGATCACTCCCCAAAGATGAAGGAACCACTTCGTGGGACACGCTTCCGTACAATTGATGGATGATCTCCGGGCGACCGATCGCTCTATCCGCACTATCCAGAGATTAGGCACTGCCAACGGCATCCAGCAACTTCCACACACACACATATATATTATTATTTTATATATATATATATATATATGGCAGATCCGCAGTGATGTAATGCTAATTTGTTTAGGAGGGTATACGCTCCATTCCTTGTTAAAAAAAATATATATATATATATATATATATATATATATATATATATATATATATATATATATATATATATATATATATATATATATATATATATATATATAATTACTAATTTCGTAATTACTATTACAGCGCTTGAGGATTGAAAGTGGACAGGAAAACATACCAAAAATTATTACACCGAAGTCGAAAGCGACATCCTTTCCGAGATATGAGTGCGGGAAAGTACTGAAAATTGAACTTTGAGCATTAATAGCGCAAAGACTAATAGTGTTAGAAGCAGTATGGTGAATTTCAGAGGAAACCTGGCTTGTATTTTCGAAAAATGCCACATTCAAGATGTTCGGGAAATTACTCAAGATTTCATTCAAGCTTGTCCCATTCTATCATGGGCGGCGATTAGGGGGGGCAAAGGGGGGCAGTTGCCCCCCCACTTTTTTTAAATGACCCATTAATGTATATAGTTTCATTTGGAAATATTAAGTTTTTGTATGTATTAATGGTTCATAGAATAACAATTGTGCCATAAATAGTTGCCGTCCCGTGAGTACGTATTGGTTGTCTTCCAGTTCAGTTAAAAAAGCTATAGGAATTGCGTTTTAATTACCACGAAAAATGGCCCAATAAATTAACCTATTGGAGCGCCATAATTCAAGTGTACTTTCATTCTTCTTACAAGGGCTCAATATGTTAGTCAGCCGCTTTGGTACAAATTAAGATAACATTTCGTAAGAAAAAAAATCATTCACAACTTGTGAATCACAAGTTATTCTTTAATTGCACAAAAATCGAAAGTTCCTAAAATGTCTTTTCATCTTTCTAATACTAAGGAATATTTTGATTTCATTTTTTTTAGTTTAACATCCCGTTCAGCAGTGAGGCTATATGAAACGAAGGCCTACTGATTAACGTGGAATACGAATCACATGAGCTCCCGCCAGGAATCGAACCCGGGTTAAATTTAGTGAATTCAACATAATTCTAGGTTTTAGGATTATTTTGTATAACTTGAGTGATTCTAAGTATTGTTGAGTTTTGATGTACGTATTCCAAGAAAGTGAAAACTGTACAAGCAACGAACATGCTTCGGGAAGCTGCAAAAGTACTTCTTTAAATGTCGCAGCATATGCTTCTAGTATTTACTATCTTTCTAAGAGTAATAACATACATTTAATAGCATGCGTGAAATTAAAAATTTAAGTTGTTCGTTAATCCCCGGTTTCAATGTAACTTTAGCGAAACAAGCCTCATTTTTCATTACTATTCGATTAATATTATTTTTTCTGTTTATCTGTTTTGCAAATTTGTTATTAAATAAGCCTCTAATCTGATCACACAATTTTCCAGACAGAATTTTAAGATGTTCTTGAGCAAGGAATCAAATCTCTTCTTACACCTTCGTTGTTTAAGAGTGAAAGGGCTAGTATCTACTTGCGTTGCCCTTGTCAATTTACTTAATAAGATATGAAACATGATATTCGGTATTTTAACTGAAAAAGACAGTATCCTATTAGTTATACAACCTTTCGTCAAACAAAGTGTTACAAGCAACCAGGAAAACTAACATTGATATACAAATATTGAGATCATGTCTTGCCCCCTCACTTTTAACGTCCAATCGCCGCCACTGCATTCTATCCACAATAAATCAATCAAGAAGGTGTAAAAAGCCTTTGCAGACCAGCTGTCCTAAGAGAGGTTTTTCTTCACTTGCGCCAGGCAAATGTCAGAATGGTACCTAACTTGCAGACCCCACGTAGTCTCCTTTCCAATGCCTTTAACGAAGGATGTTATTCCTCTGACTTCTTCACCAAGCTGGAGATGCCATAACAACCTTCATAATTCTAGTAAATCTTCTCGAGCTATCAGCCAGATGAAGATATTGACATCCGTTTCGAATGTAGTCATTGCATTCATCTACAAGGATTGTGATGAAGAGACCGGAGTCAAGTGAAGTCTGTTTTCCCCCCGAAGGGGGAGAGACATCTAGCCTTTAAACGTCTACCTTGTCCAATGTGTATATTTTCTGTTGATATGTTTATTGCGGTCAAAATGTTCTGGGAGTTAAGATATATTTTATTTTGTGTAGATACAATTTGATACTGGAGACAAGGTTGATCATGTTAGGTAGTTCTGAATCATATTCTTAAGACCATCGAGATTGAACGCCCGTACACACGGAGAACAGGCAAAGCCCAACACGGATTCTCGGGCTAAAGTCTAAAATCCCTATATATGGCATGTGTTGGAGTTTTTGTTGTTTCAGCATAGCTGTTGATAGAGTTTGGCGAATCTGAGTTAAGTGAAAATGAAGCGTCCAGTGGCATCTCTTCATCATAAGAAGGTACTCTGTCAGGTGTGGTTGATGTCCTCTCAGGAGATAACTGTAGTGGTCTCCGTTGTTTTAGGAAGGGTCTCCTGAGTGGTTCCTCTTGGTTTGTCTATTGTATGAGATTTCTTCTCCTAATACTTCGTGTAATCTTCATGTTTCTTGGTGAATGCTTCTTGATAGCTTATCTTTCAGTATTAGGGGAAGGTTATACTGTATGTGATTTGTATATGTAAGCAACTCCTTGGTATCTGGAGTTGCGATGTTGGATATATGTGTGTTCTTGTGTGCAATTCAGATGAATCGTCCCGTTGGGATATGTTTATCCTACTTGCACTCCGACTGTCAGCAATACCTGTACATACATTAGTGCTTACTCTGTGTTCGGTCACGCAAGAGGGACAAGACTGCAAATAGTTTAAACTCCTCCTTTCGGTTTGTCAAACGTCAACACTGTCGGGGAGGGAAGAAATACGTTGGCTCTTGCCTCTGAAAAGAGCCGGATAAGTATTGTTCTTACAAGGACAGAACGATTCTTTGTTCGAGTCTAAGTATGATCTTAATAAAGATTGACAAAGCCTATAATCTTAGTCATATAAGCTAACCAAACGTTCGTAATTCACATTGGTTGTTGGCTCGGGTGATTTCTCACTAACGAAAGTGTGCTGACTCGGTTCAATCCGCGCTGGGGTTTCAGTGCGAAACGGCCTATACACACGGAGCAGCTTCTGTAATACTATTATAACCTGCAATAGATAATAAGGAAGAGTAAATACGGTGTTCCCAAAATGAAAATAAATCTGAGTATTAATTTGTTGAACCCGTTGTTCCAAAATTGGAACATTTTTTACTTTACTTTTATTTTTCATATTACGTGAATAATGGTAACAATTTTTGTATGAACCTCTTCATTTGGCACCAATGGTTTAGTAAATGACGTATCTTTGTCTTCAATTGGCGCGAACGATGTGTATTGTCGATATTAGTTGCGTTGAATAAGAACAAATTATGGCGACTCAAAGGAGGTAAGTAAATTTTGTTCGTTTATGAATTTTCTACCTATATAATACTATTTGGGTAGAAGTAATATTAAGTTTTCAGTGCATGTGAAATACAACAATTGATTATGATTGTTATCAATAAAAACTGGTTATAATTTTGAATGTTCCAATATTGGAACAACGGGCTCGAACGGGTACATGAAGTTTGTATTTTGTTTGTTCCATTATTGGAACAACAGGTGTAAATGTATCCATAAAGCTATAGAATATGGTAATTTTATTGAATGAATTAGTAATTGTTTCGTACATTTTATGAGAATATTTTTATTTGATTTTATTTGTGCCGCTTTTGAGAACATTTTGCGCTTGCATTCGGAATTTATTGGTCTCATAGAGGAGGGGAAATTTATACACAAAAATTGATTTAATTGTTACACCCATGCAGTACACTTTTCAGTTGAGTTGATTATGAATTTAACGTTCCTTTCAGCAGCGAGGCTATATGAAACGTGGCCTACTCATTAAAGTGGAATCCGAACCACATGAACTCCCGTCGAGGATCGAATCCGGTCTCCCATGCCAAAGGTGTGTATGCTAACCGCTTAGCCACGGAGGAGCTCTTTTTCAGTTGAAAGATGACAGCCAAATAGAGTTGCAGATGTCTTGATCGCTCATTTACTGGATCGTACATTTATTTACCTATATATAGGAGTTGTTAGGAATGCCTGATTACATTTTGTAACATTTATTATCGATTTCACCTTACTGCAATGAGATAAAAATAAAGCATTTTGGACATAGATAAAGGCAAAATATATAGTTATATTTTACATGTACCGAAGGGGAATCATCAGCAGCCTACACAATTTTACAGGCCCTAGCCGCCTTCCTTTCACTTCCTTCCCCAATGTTATCATTATGTTGATCACTCCAGTGTAAAATGGCCTTTGAGCTGTATCTGGTAGCTTTTAAATAAATAAGTATATTATGTTGTTTTATATTTTACATGTGTATTTCACAACTTCATATGGGTTTTATTTATTTCTAGAAATACTGTTTTATTTCAGATTGAGTGCGAGCGGTCCCGGGTTCGATTCCCGGTGCGGGCTCTCGGTCGAAAAAGTGTAAGAAGCTTTTTAGGCCAGCCATCCTGAATGAGGTTTTCCTGGCTTTTCCTCGTTCACACCAAGCACATGCAGGGGTGGTACCTAACATATATGTCCCAGGCCGCTTCCTTCCTTCCCCAACACCTGCTTCCTTCCCTTTCCCTAGAGTGTGTTCTCGCCAAGGGACGTCATCCGTCAAACGTGAAGGGACTAACATGCCACAGATGCCGAAAGCCCAGAAATCTAAATCCTCCCTCCCTATTTCAGATTGACTGTTGACGAAATTATCAATATACTTGCTAACGGAGAAGATATTCTTGCTGCAGATATTGTCATTGCACCACCAAAAAATGAAGAGTTCTTGGAAGATGATAGTGCGGAAAAAGATGAAGCAGATATAGAGAGGTTATCTAGAAATCAGTTGATCGATAAGGGAGAAGCTTCTTTTACAGTAATGCAAAGCGGCCAGCTGAGAAATGAATTTATAGGCAGGAGTTTGTTTGATGATGAAGTTCCAAAACCTAGTACATGTAATGAAAGTCAGCCTTCTGCAAAGTCACATAAGAAATGTAATCCCAACAACGTGCAATTGTTGGGAGACCTATTTCGAACGAATTGCGACCAGTCAACAAAGAAGCAATAAATGAAGTGGGATATGACAAAGAATTACATTTCATTCTCAGAAAGACAATCAAGATGTGGACAGTGAAAGTAACACTACATGGAAGTGCTTCTTTTACTTCCATCAGTAGTAAGAATGTGATGTATGGGAAAATAAGTATAATGTAAAAAATCTATTATATAGATATGCATAATATTAACATGTTTCAATATTTGTATACTTTGTATGTAATGAATATTGCAAATTATTGTAAAATCTGTATCTTAAAATTTTAACGAAATAGGGTTATGGCACTATATATCGAACTCTTAAGGACATTCTTATGAATATTTAATCATTATTTTCTATCAATGAGGAACAGGGCACTGTTTTAGCGATAAAACTGTAAAGGTGTTATTTATTGGCGGAATCCAACTCTTTATGACCATTATAATTAACAATTTTGAAATCTGAAGAACATTTAAATAGCAAAGTTGTATTACTTCATATATCGAACGGGTTGTGTTATATATCGATCAATGATGTTTTAATTATCGAACAGGCTGTTTTATATATTGAAGAGCGGGGTTTTAATATAGAAACAATATTTTATTTTTAAACAAGTTCACTTTAAGGACAATACGGATGTAGTTTCATTGTCAACACATTGCAATAATTCTAAAATATAAACTAAGATAGCAAACGCAAAGAGAAATACATATTAAAATATTCTAAGCTACAAAATGTTTGTTTCATATCGTCACTATTCAGCACAGAGAGGAGCATCTTGCGTTAATCTTTTTGGTTGCCTTTCTTCTTCGATTCTTTCCGGTATTCCTCGGAAGATATTGCATACACTTTCTTCAGCTTAAATTGTTGGGGTTTCTCCGTGGCTTCAGGAAGTTTGAGAAACTTTTAAAAAATCTTCACTACTACTCGAGGAAGACGAGCACAATAATTCCGAAGCAATCTCATCTTGATGCAATATTTTGACTTGTGAACTTTTACTCCAGTTTTCGAAATGATGGCACCTAGAAGATCCTTCTTGGGTGAAGGTGCGTACATATTTAAGCGTTCATTATGCCATGTGAATTCACGATTATCACTTTCTTACTCTTCGTTTTCTTCTTCTGAGCTTCAATCATTTGTTGTTTAGTTTTTATCAGCCAATTTAGTTTCATGTGTCACACTGTACCGGGTTTTAACACTTTTCCAATAAGCATCCAAATCTGAATAACCATCACTCTGTTCCTCTTCGTCACGTCTTAATTTGTCACGGAACATATTAAGAACACGAGGAAGCATGAATTCTTCCAGATCATCAAGCACGAACTTAAATTTTTGATGAAGAGTAGGCAACTTTTATTGAGAAGATGAAGGGGTACTCTAGTCACTCTCTTGCTGTGGTTTTCCCACTGGGATCTTCCGAATATCGTCAACACACTTGGTATAGTCCACAGCAGCAGGACTCAATGGATAAAGACCACACTTACGAAATTCGCTTTTCACAATTTCTGGTTTGACGGCATCATTACAAACTTTCTTCAATTGGGGTGCAAAATTTACCTTCCTTACCGAGAGTTTTGATTTTCTCGTCCTAAAGGGCATTCTTCAATGCTCGTTTCAAGGGTGAAAATACACCTACACCTGCTGGTTACAGAAGATGAGTGGCATTGGGGAAAAGACAATACACCAGTATTCGATAATCGTGATAATATCCACTGATTTGAAGTGATAGATGATTCCTGAGCCCTTCAAGAAAGATAAAAGGAAGTGTGATTTTCTAGTTTCCAGCCAAAACCGTTGGAGGTAAGTAAAAAATGTTGTAGTCTTCATTCAGCCACTTTCTGTTTTCTCATAGATCCATAGCTCAGGTACATTCTTCTTCATAATTTGTTTAAGTCGTATTTTGCTGTAGATAATCGTGGTTTGGGCGCAAAGCTCGTCAGCACAGAAATTGGCAAGTACTGTTATGCCCTCTTTTTCTTTAGATGTTGCTGTAATTTGACGCTGTACCTCTCTCGCACCAAGGCACTTTCCTGAAACCATGTGGAACAGAAAGTTTATTTTGTCTGCGTTGAGGATTCTTCTTGGGTCTTCCATTATTGCACTTAATCCCTGATTCAAGATAGCTCTAAAGTTCAGCAAACCAGCCGCGCATTCTCTCTTCCAAAACCGCAGCCCTGCCCTTGCTAGTAGTTTCAACCTTCTTCTGAGATAGACAAGGATGTCTTCCCATAAAACACCTGCATCAAATTTTCCCTGGTCTTCCATGTTTGAACGATGTGCTTCTTCCTAAAGACTGTACAATTTCCTGAACAGTGTCCAGTAAATTACTTTTCTCAAACGGAAATCCTCTCTTTGCCATGTTCATTACCCATTCAGAAATTCACTCTTCTTCTTGTGGGCTCAGGAACGTCTTCCGGCCAAGAGCAATCTCAGTCTTCTGACGTCCAGATAATTTATCGTTTAAAGTTGTGATAGGAACCTGGAAGGTTCTCGATGCCTGCCTTTGGGACACCATACCGGGCCTTACCTGCTGAACAGCTTGTCAGGGCAGATAACGAATAAAGGAATAGTTTCATTTTCTGACAGGTTTGATTCTGATTTTCGGGACACCTTCCTTGTTGGGTTTCTTAATTTTGCCCATTGTCAAATCAGTAGCACTAGTTAAGGATACTTTGCCCATTGTCAATCCTGAGCAGTAGTTAAGAATACTCAACAAAAATGTAAACAATTATTTATGATTAACTTCAATTGGGCTACTCGTCTATACATTGAGATGATGATCCCGGGTCAGAAGTGTGAAATAATGCGATCAGCACGACGTAAGACCTCGATTAGATAGGCTCTCTTTGACGAAACATTACTAAAAATTGTAAATCTAAATATTTTTATAACGGTTTGAACCCATAAACTATCAGATACAAGCTGGATGGCTTAAAATTCAGTGTAAAACTCGGTATTCAGTGCAAAAGAAATCAACAACTTAGTTAAATTAATATTTAAATCACCAATAGCCCTTCCTATTACAATAATGTTCGATACTAAAGAACACTTTTCCTTAAAGGAACCTCTTTCATCGAACGGCATTTCGATATTACGAAATGGGTCTCGAATATCGAACATTATTTTATTTTCCCTTCAAATAAGATGATAGCTGAAAAGAAACATTTTAACAAATAAGTATACATATATTGATATTAACACATCGTATTATTAAAAGGATGCCTTGTAATGACACCATCACACAAGGGAAAAAGGATTATTACTGCGGAGCTGCCCCTTACAAAAAATATAGGGATTCCTACAATCTCCCACCAAAACCAAAGGCTAGGAAACTTTCCCGCGTTCGCTAATTTCGAAACGTATCGACCTATTGTTTTTTATAAGGCCAGGTTTGGAAGGGTGTGTTCACAAATTTCAGATAGTACGCAACGTTTTTGGTTTTCTTATTTCTTAACGAAATGACCAAGGTGTTCGATATTTAGTGGGCGTTTGATATTTACTGCCATTACCCTAGTACTTTAGCCTGGCTAAATTGAAATATTTTGTTTCAGAAACCTGTACCCTTTCAGGCCCGTTGTTCCAAAAATGGAACATTATCAAATTAGGGGTCCATGACATTTTCGTGAACCATAATGTATTTAAATATGTTATTTAACTTTATTTCTACCAATCTGGTAGGAACCAAGATTAAATTCGACAAAAAATAATTTGGGTTTAAATGGGTAAACAATCAAGGAAAGTTTTGTCGAAATAAGAATACGAAAATGAAACTTACACACTGAGGAGGGTCGAAATTCAGTTCTTTCTCGGCGGCCCCATCATTTCGTAGACTGACCGCGATCCACGCTGACCGACTGTTTTCATGAAAATATCTGAATGAGAGAATTTACATAGCAAAATACTAACGATATAAGATTTGAAACTTTTTTTTTTTTTTTTTTTTTTTTTTAACGAAGCGATTCAGCTAGCAACAGCGGACGTACTGGTAACGCAATTCCGGTTCCAAGCCTGATTTTCTGCGTAAAGAGCAGATCTTTCTATAGGAAAGGACTAGGCTTTTAAATAACAAAACCCATTCAGGCTGATTAACATTAAATACCATTCAGAAAGATAGCGAACTGGAACACGGTTAACAAAGCACTTCGATTTGTTTGCTTCGAACAATTTCTTAATTCTCACAATTACACTGAATTTAACCACTGAGCCAACTCCAAGAACTAACAGAACCTCAAGGAAAGGGCAGTATTCAATAATTGAATACATAGGAGATTAAAATACTCCAATTATAAGCGGGCTTAAAAAGCAAGTCCCACTTTGTCCCCTTGGCTCCGGCTCCGGCTCTTTTTCCACGACTTTAAGAAAGCACTCCAAAATGGGTTAAATTCACTAAAGACACTTATAAGTTCGAAGCTAATATAATTATCGAAACACAACACGTGATAGTAGTTACTTTTTTCTTCTTGGCACACACTTCCAGTCTGTTCGACGCAGACCACTTTAACAGCGACGCAACTGTACAACCAAGGAACACAATAGACAGCAGCGAAACATGAGATCCGTGCCTCACTAACATCGAAGAAAGAGTCAGGGACCAGAACAAGTCTTCCTGACACGAAGCCTCGCGCTCTAAGCCACGTCCCCTTTAATTCGAATGATTTCCGTATTCTCTCTAGTAAAGGCGCTATTCATATTTTCCTCTCATTTTTTTCTTTTTTTTAATATAACAAATTTTTGTTAAACATTTTAACATTAAATTACACTTCCTTTTTTTTTTACAGACTCTAATGTTAAATTAAGACATAAATATATCATATATCTATTCCCTCATGAAAATTAATTTATACAGTTTATTGTATTCAATTAAGACATTCTGGAACGAGTCCATTGTTCCAACGGGGTATAAGCGATGATCCAGAGGCGATTTCATCCGTAATGGTCGAGTGGTGACTCGGTTGATAATGGTTGGGTGGCGACTCGTTACATAAGGAAGTTCCAAACGTACAGCGCTGAGTTCAGTGTTGTATTCACTTCTTTCTAACAGTTAACACAGTTATTAAACTTATTGAGAAAAGTATATATAGTAAAATATATTACTATCAAATTAAAGCAAAGGACAACTGTCTATAGTACAGTCATAAAAGTTCCAGATTTTGTTGCCACGCAAACCCGATAAGATGATGATGATGGCTTCGAGTTTTTGCAAACAAACTAATTTGTTTTTCTCTCCTCTTTCCTCTCTCAAATTTCAGTGACCGAACTCTAAAAACAATTCTGTCGAGATAACAAAAGAATTTGCTATCTGTTGTACTCTACTGGAAACATTTGACTACCACTGCAAGGGGTAAGACAAGATTAGTAGACATAAATAAACTCTTCAAAAGAAATATTTAATTGTTTACCTCTCCCAGAAGAAATTATCATTCACACACACAAATACAAGATTACCCCTCTATTTCGAAGAGTTGAAGAAATAACCACAGAGGAAACAAGAAAGTATATACACACAGAACTTGAAGCATGCACTCGCCTATACCTATTTTCTTTCGCAAATTTAAGATAAGTACGCTGAACTAGAAAACTATTAGGTAGGTATATGCCGTATAATCTACATTTCTAGGGGACCTTCACAAAGTTTGACTTGGGGTCCGTAAATTTTATAGGCAGTCCTGGAGAGGGGCAAACATGTTTCGTACATGAGGGCCAAAAAGGGTGAAAATTGTACTTCTACTAAATTACAGAAGAGATGCAGAATTGAAAATTATTTGAGTGGCTCAAAGTAGGTTAAGTGTCGAATTTGGGGTTACTTAAGGTTAAATGGGCCTAAGAGTCCCAACTTCAAACCTCTGCAGCGTCGATTTATTTGCTTCCAATTTGAACGAAAACACGTTGCTTTTTTTGAGTTGAACTTACTTAGCCGAACAGAATGAATCACACAATATACGAAAAGTGTCCGGATAGATGGATTAAAATACGTGAACGAACTGCAATAAGTAAATTTATATTATATCCATGCAATGTTGTTTCAATATATATACAAATCATGTGCATTTAACCTACATTACAACAAATTATCTCACAATACTGTTTGAACACAATTTTCTTTACATTTATTCACAAGTGGAATGGAATATAATACATATCTCTCCCACACTAACGGAGATCCTCTGGATTGAACATACCCTGTAAAGTAAAGAATACAGAGATTAATTTATTGAAAAAGAGAAGATAAAGGACCAAAGTTTCACTCACAAAACAAACAAGAACAAAAGTGTAAAATACATTATATAGTATTACATAAATACTAAAGGTAACGGTAAGTTGTGGTCCATATATAAACATTTACAAATCGACTGAACTGTTTTGAACACATAAGCTAACATTTAAGCCAAGAATTGGACTGAAATGAGAGTACTGTAATTATACTTAACTAGTTCCAATTGTCTTATTACTGAATAAGTACAAATGTTTGTGTCATATCACGACACGTAATACATGCAATATTGTGTTTTAACGAATGTAGCAGTAAACGAGAAATTAACCCAAAGGTAACAAAAAACCCTTTTGAAAGAGTTGCATTTTATGGTCATATGTTTCTTGCGAAAACTCAGGAAACACATGAAGCAAAATATTATCGTAGTGTAACCATTCGCAAATGAACAACAAAGTACAAACATTATCCAACCTAACTTTCATATTCAGAACTGTGACGAGAAAATATTGAAAATATGCTATTTAAATACATAAGCATGCTCTAAGCAATATTTCGTGTTGGGTTGTTGAAAAGAAATAGTTTGAAGTCCTAAATCAGTCACACTTAATGTAGTATTTCTAATAAGTCAGAACTCTGTCCATGTTCTTTCGTTTCCTTAATACGAAGATGACAAGTGTCCGTTTCTTTAGGTCCTTTGTTATTATTTGGCAAACAGTTTCCTTTTTCACTTCCAAGAGGTTTGGTATTACCTTCAGACTTGTATTTTGGTCATTCAAAATATCCTGAACTTTTATTAATCATTTAATTTGTTCTGACAGATCTGTTTGGATCTCGGCGCTCATCATTTTCCACTGATTCTCTTCCAACACTTAACTTATGTCATTCGAAAATATGGCAACTGTCCCCACAAACCTTCCTCAACGTTTCAAATGTTTCCGGAGTCTTCCATAAGCGCGCAGCGGACTTGATATTCACTCTTTGTTGTATTTTAGAAATACTGATAAAGCATCACAACATTAAGTCTATACTTAGTCGCGTCATATACCACAAGGTTGACCGCCTGAGTTGAAAATTTCTAAATGTCTTTTCAAAGTCACACCCAAGATTCACCACTATAAAAATCTTCCGTACGAAAACTAACTTCACAGGAAGAAGAAAAAAAAAAGTCTCGTTACCGAATTGCTGCGCTGTGTACTTTCATCCCTTTTCATGTGCCGTATTCTCATTGCACTTTCTAATATACTATACTTTGTATTACATACATTAACAGCTTTATATGTAATCCTAATGTATAGTATGTTTGAATATTTGTTGAGTGCAGCACGTCATGACATACTGTTCATTTATTATCTTTGGTACTAAGGTAGTTGTTACTTCCCTAATCATCATAACTGATATTCCCACAGGAATTATATTAAAATATCTCTTTTGCTGGTTACGTATTTTCTACTGATAGGAGGAATGAAAGCAAACTTCCCAGCAAGGTGTCCTGTAGTTTGTACATGATAACCTTATTTATAACCATAAAACTACTCAAAACATAAAATTTTATGGAAATAAGTGTATGTCCGCTTTTCTCTGTATCGCATACTAATGAATAAGGAATTTGAAGATTCAATCTAACTTGACCTGCAATAGGAAATTTTGCAAATTTTGCAACTCACATATTTAATTATAAGAATACTATTGTTAATATTTGCCAGCAACAATAAACTAGCTGCTAAGTATATCTTAACGATATCAACAATCACACAGTTGCTAAGAGTTCAGTTTTTTATTTATCATATTGAACATGAGGATCAAGATGGCTGACGGACAGATAAGTATGTGAGTATCATGCTTTCATTTTTTCTCAATTTTAATCTCAATCAATTTCTATTGTAGATAAATTTACTGTTTAATACATTTATTAAGATATTTAGCATAATATAACTATGTACGGCGCCACTTATCCCCCTTAATTTTACATTTATTAGTGATCACAAGTTTACTTATAACCGGCCAATCGTTCTCATGGACGGGTCATTTTAGAAATATTTAAATCAACTTTATACTAAAACAATATCAGCGACTTGGCTCATATAGCAGCGACCTTATATCTATTAAAATACCCGCAAGGGTTTAAAGGAAAGGAACATAACGCGGAGTGTGATCTGTCTTTCTTTTATTCAATCCAGTAATATGATGTTAGAATGTTACTACCAATGAGTGTTGAGCTAACTAGAACTACATCAAATAAGATTATAGTACATAAACAACTTAAAGATTATTTAGGAGCAAGAACCCTCGGCACGTAATTTCTGACGGTTATTTACCTAAAAGGTATCTTCTTCAGACTGCTTTTCCTTTGTAATGGCCTACAGGCGCTGAAAGCCTATATACAATTAACTGGCATCTTTTCAGGTTCGGAAATTTCCGAAAGATGTCTATGTAGAGGACAAGGTGGTAATACAGGAGAGGATTCTAATACAGGAATCTCTACTACTTAACGCCGATAAGCCCTGGTGAAGCATTGTTATTGTGTAAAACAACAACGTATGATTCTGTATTTAACGCTAAAGGCGCTGCTATAACTTGTTATAAAAACGTGGACGTGAGTGAGTATATATTGTTTCCGGTGTCATCAAAACTTTTGCAAGGAGAGAGACTGCTTCATTTTTCTTTATATTGTGAAGCAGATAAGATAGATCATAATGCTGCATGTTATAAATTACAGATTGGTGTAAAAATATCAATAGCATTAATACACAATAACATTTCGAGGGACAATTTAGGAAGGTTGGTCAAAAACATGGCGCGGGTAGTAATATGGGAATAAGCGAAATTATGATTTCCGTATTAAGCCTTTTTCCTTTACAGGTCGTCGTTACCTGAAAGATGGCCAGGAAGAAGCTAGAACCGACTCCTCAAGGAAGAAAAAAATCATGGAATGAGAATGGTATGAAAGAGGCAGTAACTGCGATTAACTCTTTGCGGCACGGGAGCCAACGTTATTTTGTACCCCTTGCTGCACGAAAAAATTTTCTTTTGACTTTTTTAAAATTTTCATGAAAATTATACATATAGACAATCTCAAAACACACCAAATAAATTTAATTTTATTTTTCAGTTAAAAGTTGGACGAAAAAAATGAATATCAAAGGTGATAAGCAGAACTTCCGACCGTGCCTCAAAGAGTTAAAAAAGGAATTAATGGAAGCATCCAAATATTTCAAAATGCCGAAATCAACTCTTTTTACGCTTGCGTCTACAGCGAATATCATCCCTCACGAGTAGTTTCTACAAAACTGGGAGTGCAGTATCATTTTCACCTCAATAATTAGTATGATTGAATTTTTCCTTGTGACGTGATTTTAGTAAGTGTTCTCGGGCTTTTAGCCAGAAGAAGATATTAACATCCGATGTTTTGAATGTAGACATTGCATTTATCTTCAAGAGTTGTGATGAGGAGACCGAAGATATGTGGCTTTTCGGGACAGGACTAGCAAAGCATAGCTTAGAGTTGGGACACAGAATCGATTTTACAAATACCAGCATTAAATTCATTTCTCATAGCCAATCAGGAGCCAATATTTCCCTTAGTCAATCATAGCTCCCTCCTTAAATAGTCAAAACAAAACAAACAAAAGCAACTCTCTCTCTCTCTCTCTCTCTCTCACACACACACACAAACACACATATTATACATCTGGTATCTTCATCACAATTCCTGAAGATAAATGTACTATTTGCATTTGAAACGTCGGATGTTCACCTTCCTGATAGCCCGAGAATACTTAATAAGAAAAGTGGTATGGCTCTCGTACAGCACCAACTTTTAGATTGATGCAGAAATTATTTGTTTCTCTCTCTATTTTCTCGGTTAAGTACGCATGAAATTTTTAGCTCAACAAGGTTTATGGATTGATATTTCTCATCTTCAGACATTTTTTTCTTCCTTTAGACGTTAATTATGTACTTTTTTTTAAATGAATATCACTATTGGTAAGCTAATTCACTTGCTTTTCCCGCTTTGGGATTCCTTTATTCCAAACTCATAGAACGTAAGGGATATATTTTTATATTTTCACTACTCCCTCATATGCTCCCTCTTGACAGATTTATTGTGAATTACTATCTGTGACATACAAAGTGTGATCAAAACGCACGGTGAATGCCATTTATCAATGTTGTATCCATTTCAACTAGTAAGCCCGGTAGCCTAAACATTAGATACAGCCACTGTCGAGTTTGAACAAGTTGTGACATGTTAGTTGGCTTCCAGAGGCAGAAGAGTGAGGACATATTAAGAGTGTCTGTTGCGCTCCAACATTAAGTTTTGTCCTAAGCTGCAAAAAAGTGCCAAAGATCACGACATGTCAAAATCAGTGTATGCTGATGAAGTAGTGGCACTGAAGACTGTTTACAAGTAGTGATACAAAAGCGACAGGGAGTCGGTTGAAAACCAGCAATAATCGAGACGTCCTTCGACGTTAACAACAGATGAAAATGTGCAGAAAGTGGCACAAACGATTTGTTCAAACAAGCGAATGACTATTCGAGAGCTTTCCGAAAAACTAAACATCTCGTATGGGTCCGTGAAAAATATTTTAATTGCAGATTAAATGGGCAAACGGCTTCCTTCTTCACTATGAAAACGCGCCGTGCCACACCTTGCTTTTGGTCCGCGAGTTTTTGGTAAAAAAAAAAAAATACTCCTGTCTGTCCACATTTGCTGTGCTCTCCAGATATAGCACCATGCAACTTCTGGTTCTTCCCAAAAATTAAAACCGTGCTTAAAGGAAAACGTTTTAACACCATTCCCGACATTGAGAGGGCAACAACAGAGCAGCTGAATTGCCCTTCCAACCTAAGCTTAGTTAAGTAATTAGATAAATTCCGCAAATTCCAATGCAAAGACTCAATAGTGAAATATATGGCATCCCTAATTGCAGAAAATAATAATAATGATACTAAATAATAATAACAATATATAGTAACTGAGCTTTTCGACCCATTAATTAAAATTTTATACAAAAATAACAAAATATTGTTAAAATACAGAATAAGCTTTAAAATAGTAACAACAATATGATATTTTAATTTTGAATATTTCCTAACAAAACAGAATAATACCTTGGCCCTTCTTAAAATGGAATCTTTGGATGCATCGTAAGGATGATCTTTTGATGGAATCTCCAAAACTGCAGGAATGGGTTGAGCGTGACTGTCCACTACATGTCGAATCATCTCACAAATCTAAAACACATAAGATATTTTATTTAACGATATTTATAGTATACGTGTGTGACTGTTAAGGAACTACAATGCCTGTTTTAATTAGTAAATTTCACTGTATTCAATAACAAACATTTCATCTGCTGTAATGGGGTTAAGTTTAACCCCCCCCCCCCTTAAAAAAAATATTGTAAACTAACTTCTTTGGAAGCTTCTCTCTGTATCTTCATTATATTTTATTCATAGTTCGTATGTTATGAGCTACATAATTTACAAGCTTAAATCAGAATTTTCTCGAAATTTTTACGAAAAGAATTTAAAACCTTCTGGCCGCAACTAGTAGGGCCCAGAGTTCTGGTATGTGAAAAAGTAACACATATCATTATGTAGTAACGTTGTTCCGCTGTTCAAATTATTCGTACTCTGATCATTTAGATTCATGGGATTTGTATGTATTGAGAATGAAGAAGGATTACGAATGATACAACTAAGGCCCATAAATTCGAGAATTTTCCCTTTTTAATTCGTTCCAACGGTCAGGCATCCCCAAAAATACTACGTCCTAGAATATAATATTTGCCACATTCAATCGAAATATGATTAGGTGTACGAAGATACAGAAGTTTAAAATAGTTCGCAGAAACAGTACTCAGCAATGTAATTAAGTATACATCGGGACAACTTTAAAGGGCTCTTTCCCCAACCACTGCTTCTATTCACCCCCACAACCCTCGGTTAGTCCTCGCGAGCGTTTAAGCTGTCACTGCTCTCAGTGTTACCGTACCTCCGATCAACTTGTGTAGTTAAAAGTCCGGCAAAATAACGAGAAAGCTTTCCTTCCTATTCTGTTAACAACAAAAATTAAAAATCAACTACGAAAAAGGAATTGAGGCAACATTGGTTTTTAGCCAGAAGGGATCATAAATCTCTACCACGTGTCGCGGAGACTAGTTAGCGGAAGGTTTAGAGGGGTGGACAGGGTTTTCAGAATTCCTGGAAAAAGAGCCTCTCTTTCTGTCCCAATGTATACCTCATTAATTGTCATTCATAATCCCAATTGATGCATTGATTTTAAAAGGGTTAAATGCTCTTCAAGATTGTGAATCTCATATTTTCATCATTTTATTATTTAATGTACAATTAATTTTTCATCCTTATCCTTCCCTGGACCTGAACGCAGAAGGGTTGATTGGAAGACAATTATCTGGATATATATATATATGTCGTAACATAGTTGCATGACAACATAAAGCTAGACACACTTTCTATGTAGCGTAATCTACGACACTTGTAAATTCCTTCACATACTTTCCCTTTCACTTCTGGAATTTATTTGTCGAACGTGTTCATTTTAAATGCTAGTAATCTTTTGATTTCAGTTTAATAAATGAAGCAACAAATAAGTAATTTTGAGAAAAATAAAATTTTAATTTTTATCTGCTGCTCTTTACTTTATGTTTTTCACTTTTAAACTCTTACTGCAAACATTCAACTAATTTTGATACAAGTTATGTCAACTGCACCACTCGGGTTTTAATCTGAGATTAGCAAATTCAGTCAGGAATCGAATCTAGGGACCACACACGCTAGCTACTTACAGGGGCAGTATTGTAAGAGTCAGCATTTTTTGAACCACTATAAGTCAAACTGATAAGTGCAATGCGTTCGCCTAGTTATTTTTGGTTTGATTACAAGAAGCAGTTCCACGCACTAGAGGCTAGTGCTCTATTACTGAGCCATTGTAGTGTAGGTGATTGTCAGGGAGGTCTTGGTTCATATTCCAAATATTTTCAGCTCTATTAAGCTAATGCCAGGATGAAAACTTTTACAAATTAATTTCCACCACTTCTTTTTAGACCTTTATACCAATGGAATCAGAGCTCCCTCGTGGCTAAGCGCTTAGCGTACGCGCTTCTGCGTGGGAGACACTGGTCCTGTTTCCGGCGGGAGCTCATGTGGTTCGGATCCCACGTTAGGCTGTTGGCTCACGTCTCATAGTCTTGCTGCAGAAAGGGACGCTGAACTCAAATCAACGAGTCTGAAATTTTGTTCATAAATACATTCCAGAAAGGAATGATCATACTTATATTTTTGATCTTCAAAAAAACACTGATTACGGTTGATTTGGCGTGATGCAAGGAATCCTTGAAAGATACTGAAAGATGTGCAGTGATTTCCTTTCTGGATAAAGAACAGAATTTTCGAAGATGATCCACGACCATAGGCAGTTGGAAAACTACTTGAGTTAACAGTTGGGCTCATATATTTTCGAAAACAAAATACGCGACACTTTTCCATGACAGTTAGATGGCACAATAGAGAAGCAATTAGTCCTCAGATTTTCTGTGAAAACACATTTTCTTCGGCATTTTCAAGGCACCTGAAATAAGAAAATTAATTTCAACTCACAGTAGATCGCAACAGTGACCGCTAGTGGCACTATACTCTCAATATAAAATTATTGCCAACTGGACTATAACCAGGGTGGAAAAAAATCATGATTTTTTTTAAAAAAATCATTTTTGTTGATTTTTTTGATTTAAATCGATTTTTTTGATTTAAATCAAATATTTCTCCTCGTATAATACAACTCAAGAACTGAAGAAAAACATTAAAACTTAGTATTAAATGTTAATTATGCCATTTAAGTGAAAGTATTGGGGTTTATTTTTGAATTTATCTCCAATTGTTAACCTATTTCAATCCCAATGTTTCTTATGCATTATGGAGAAGTACAGCAACGTTTATCAACATTAATTTTGTTTCTTTTTACAAAGGTTACTGATATTTGGCAGGGGCATATATTTATAATAGATCAGAACTAGCTAGCGGCATGAAATACATATAAAGTACATAAATTTCGACTAAAATTAACTAACTAACTCCATAGCCTATAGAACCCGGAGGTTCAATGCCGCGCTCACAAAAGCTTTCCATTGACTTCTATCCCTAGCTAACTGGATCCAGTTTCTATTCTGTATTCCTATTTCTACGAGATGCATTTTAATATTGTTCTCCCATTTGCACCTAGGTTTTCCTAATGGTCGTTTTCCGATTGGTCTTTCAGTTAAGACTTTGAAAGCGTTCCTAATTTCTTCCATCCTGGCTACATGACCTGCCCACCTGAGTCTTCTAGACTTGATGACCCTAACAATGTTTGGTAAACCTTATAAATTATATAGTTCCTCGTTATGAAGTTTCCGCCATTCCCCATTCTCGTTCCTCTTGGGTCCGAATATTCGCCTTAGGATCTTGTTCTCAAATACATTCAGTCTATGTTCTTCCCTCAGAGTAAGCGACCATGTTTCGCAACCATACAGGACAACAGCACGATTATCGTTTTATATATTTTAAGCTTCAAATTCCTCGACATAATTCACGACGAGAAGAGATTTTGAACTGAATAATTAGAGGAATTCCCTGCTTTTAGTGGACATTTAATTTCTTCGTGAATATCGTCTTCGTCTGTTAATATTGATCCTAGATATTTGAAAGTATCCACTTTATCAAAAGTATTATTCGACATTTTAACGCATCCAAAATTTCCTGTATTACAATTCCGAGGAACTTCTATGTAGGGGAGAGTTCCCGATATCGCACCTGGTTCTAAATCGCACCACCCCTAGTTTAGAAAGAACCGTAGTACTAACAAGCCATCTAATAGTTAAATAAAGTACTTAAGCATATTTCCATAATTACAGAGTAAAGTGAAGACGTTCAGTAAGTTATGTGTGTGTGCAGTTGCAGTATAATATAATTGGAGTATTCCTTACTAATTTTCGGGATATTTCACAGTAGAATACAGATTAAGGTAAGAGAATTAGCTTATGTTTCAATAAGTAATAAAAAAAAAACTAATATTATAGTGACAAACTCAAGTTATTATTTTTTAATTTGTGAAGTATGTAAAGAATATTTTTTTTTTTTAAAAATGATGTAGTTTCCCAAATCGCACTACTACCGTGTGTCGAAATCGCATCAGTGCGATTTTGGATCTCATGATGAATTGTTTTTCGGTTACAATTCACACAAGGTGGGCACATGGCAATATGGAAAATGGTCTCCGGAATCTATGAATCGTGCTTTGAAAAAAATATATAGAAAATAAAGTGACGCTGCCCAGCCCAATAATAGGAGGAAATAGAACTACCAACATGCAACCACAAAAAACAGAAATACTCTCATTAAGTCCTTACAAAAAACGGCAAAGGCAATCAAGAGTCCCCAAACATGTGGAGAGATCTAATCCTTCTGAACCATCAGCTAGGTCTGTATGTGCTTCAGGAAACCTTAACACCAAAAAGTGTATTCGAAAAGTAGATACATCCAAATCACGATGCTCCGAGCTACATATTCGCAGTGTTTCAAATGTGGCTTTTGAAATCAATGAACGAGATTGGTTTTGCGTCATTTGTCAACAAAATTTAGTCGAAGACATGGTACAGAGTGTTTTGTGTAAAGTCTGGATACATGAGCCTTGTGCGGGTGTTTCAGGAGATGAACGTGCATTCCAATGTGATTTTTGTGCACATAAGGTGTAGCTGTCTGTTTTCCATAAATATACATACTTTACGTTCCATAGGATTATGAACAATATTGCTCATTGGATCAACAATATGGATATTTTTTTCTTCCTCGTATTAAGAACACTGAGATAAAAGAATGTGATATATCATAGATATATTAATTTGTTTTACTTCTAGGTTGCATTTCTACTTAGCTTATTTCTAAGGTGTTATTTCTGTGTTCGATTATTTACATTGCAGTATTTTTCTCTTTAAAGATGTATTATACTTCATCTTAATATAACATAAACAAAATAAAGCGATATTCCATGGAAATAATGATTTGTTTTACCCATATGCATTACTGTAAAATTTGCGTGTATTCAAATGGCGGTGCGATTTGGGAAACCTGTGGGTAAATCGCACCAATCACAGGCTTCATCATTTTTATCATATCAAGATATCGTTATGAAATCACTGTAAAAGAATTGTAAACTATAAAGTTCAATACGATCAAAAAATCATTTTAAATTTCTTCAGAATTTTCGAATTAAAGCAATTTATGTAAAAAGTGGTGCGAGTTTGGCTATTCTCCCCCATTTAGTACATAAATTTCGCCTAAAAGTTTTAATTTTTTTTCGGAGATGGGATCGGACCCCTCTAAATACGCCCCTATTATCTGGAAACAAATAAACGTGGACACAAAAAAGAATTTTCGACTTAAATGTCCATGGTGATTTCCCCGTTGGAATAGTTAACGGTTTAAAAACCCTATGTTACTAAGAGAAGAAAGCAGGATTCACTCGTTACCCGTTCAAAACGGGTTTTTCCCTAATCATTCTCTGCATGATACTCGTTTTCATACTGTGCTTACATACATTTGAGTCTCATTGCATTATGATTATTATTTTCCATAATCGAAATAACAGAACAGAAATGAGATTTTATTTCTTTTCTCTTTAAATTAATTTATTTCGGAATTTGATTTAAATCAATGATTTTTATTTAAAAAATCAAGTGATTTAAATCTTGATTAAAATCGTGATTTAAATCAGACTGATTTAAATCAATCCACCCTGACTATAACTATCGATTTCTTGGCGACAATAGGTTTTAAAATTTAAGAATGAGAACGTTAAAATACAAATTAACAAATTACGGGACAATTCTGCGTTCCGAAGAATTCTGAGGAATACCAACACACAATCACAGAATAAAGAACAATCCTGTAAAATACAGGGTATATACGAACCTTGATCAACAGGCAATTTTTTCTATCAAGAAATCAACAAATAACACTGACTGGAGCCGATTACTGCTCCCTTTTTATATGATAAATTCTGAAAATTTCTCCGTTTTCTATTAAAACTTATTTGGAAAGAAAATAATTAAATAGAATATTCAATTGTTTTAATGTTCCCTAAGCTTGTTAAGGTACTGTGTGTAGTGTATAACATGTCCTACCCTAAATGCAACTCTGATGCAAATAACAGAAATAATTAACCAATTAAATCGAAATTATAATATATATATATATATATATGCATTAAATACATAACTATAAAAGTAAATTATATTCAAAACTGAAATAATAACTTACATTTTGATTTATGAGAATAATATCGATGTCATCTCGTTTTATGAATCTCTTAAAACATTCTTCAATTTCACTTACAGGAGTATCTGAAAAGAAAATAGCAGTAAGTATTCATATGAAAAAAAAAAAAAAAAAACTGCTTTATACGCAAACTTAATCATGTATTTTTGTTATTCAACAAATACTTTCCCCAATCTTCACAGACGTTATTAACAGTTAATTCGACTACTTATTACTCGTAAATACGTATTTTAGGTTTTTATAATCTTCCTTTACAATGCAGTTAATTTTTTGGACTTATATGTGAAATATTCACCATAAATATGAAAATGAGCAAACAGTTCATAATAAAAATAATTTAATCTTCCAGGTACGATGACGGCACTTTGAAGAAATTTGTCCAGAGTGAATCCCTATTCGCTCATAAGTTGAACTATTTCTTGGCGATTCCTTTCGCTCAATAATGTCGTTTATATATATATATCTGAATTCATCACACCCGATTTCTCCTAATTTGCACTTGTTTTCTCAATTTATGCAATCCAAGATCTAATTATTTAATTTGCGTTACATCCAATCAAATAATCCGCCTTTTTCCCGCCAGTTGATAATATTACGAAACATTTTTTTTTCTTTATCCCAAGAATTTCAATAGCTTAACCTAATAGTTCTTTCAATTCTAAGTCTGGATCTTTCACTCACGGATTTGATGAGATAGAACTATGAAAATATGGGTAACTTTATATTACTTATACCTGCAGAAAGGTGTTACTTCAATGAAAACGTTTATGAAATTTATTTTTAAAATGCTTCGATGTACAATTTCCGCTTATATTTGGTGTCAAGAATATCCTCTCATCCGACATACATGTAATCAGCAAACATCCATTGATAAGTGAGAACTGTCTGATGGGTAATCGCTTATAGTCCGCGGGTTCAGGAGGAAAAGTAAGTATTAGGCGAAGTGGGTTTTTACGCTATAATATGACGTCAACAAGCTTGAAGTAACTGCAACAATTTTCTTACTTATGATTAAAAACAAAATTTTTGCAGCTCTTCTTAAGTACCAAAAACGTTTCATTTTTCTTCCAACGATTGTTTTTAAAGAACTTTTAATTACGAAAAGACTTCGTGATTTCAAGGCCATTAACAACCAATTCTGGAAATTTTCTTTCTTAGATACTCGAATTCTCGGTAAATTTCGTCCATATTTTTACAACATTCTTGACAAGCCTAAGTTTTAAATGCACATAATATTTTCTCAGGATCTACAGAAGGTTGTTTAATTTAGGACACCGAAACTGGACCAATTTTGAAGAGTACTTACCTTATGAGAAACCTTGCCACTATCAAAACCGATAGTATTTTACTGAAACCCCCGCGTGAAGTACGGGAAAGAGAATTTGGTCCCACTCCTTCCTGTAAGCATTTGAGACCAGGGAGGGTGCACGGATGCCGATGTTGGAAATTCTTTTAAACAGCTCAAAGTCGCAGAAATTCATTGGATTGGTTTAAGAGCTCTTCACACGCATGTCTTAAAATGAAATGACACGAATTTTTAATTCTAATTCCATTTCCTGATAGAAACGTAAAGGTGTTCTGGTGGTATGACCTGACGCCTTCTCCATATGGATCTTTACCTGGTTACCGTCCGAATCGTACAATCAGAAATAAGCGTCATAAAGGATTCTTGGAAGTATGTTACATTCAACTGCAAATTTTCTGTCAACCTTGCGTATCAGCAACTTCCCTGTACAACTGAACAACCACAAACCCACGCGGGAAACTCCCGGCAGTGGCAACTCAAGCAGTAGCGGTCGTTGGCATCGGTGTTATGGTATGTCAGCGCCCGAATATGGCCACTAATAGTAAAATGGATCTATGGTTAGACCATTGTGAGACTTTCTGTTATTTGCAGCCTGCCAGGTGCTTTTCATATAGTTTCCTGGAATTTATTCTTCATTCTGCAATGTCGCATAGCAGCATGTAGTGTATGCAGGACTTACAGACTCCCTGTGACACTTGCAGTGCTACTTTCCTTGAAGCCCTCTTTCTGGTACTTTTCGTGAGCAACATTTTCACTGCGGGCTCCTGGTAACGGGCACCAATAGCTTTAGCAATAGTCCCCTAAGTATATACTTGTTCTGCCGACATTGTTTTACTATGCGTATATAGGAAAAACATGCATGGGAAAAAGGGTTAATTTAGGTGCTATTTGGAGACACTTTCCACCTACAACTTCAGACTCACTACTGCCCACGATAACAGATACGTCGTTCTAGTGTAGTTTCCAGATGGCAGTGCTGCTACTAATTTCGTCAGGTATAAACCGATCAATATTCTGCATAAGAGATTAACTGACAACACCCTCCATTGAATTCAACGGATGTTGGCAACATTTACGAAGTTCACCCTCTTTCTTTCTTTAAATACTTTTGACACCAATAGACACAGGATGAAGAATATATTGGATTTCAAACTGTAAGCGATGGAGAAGTTTTACTTACAGATTCAAACTATGCGCGCGAAAATATAAACGACAAGGATATTTTTTTTTTTTTTTTTGCCCGGGTACAAAATGATTGTTTACTAGTATAACCATCTACATGCACCAACCTTCCTTAGTTTACAAAACGTATGTTAATCAGACGATTTAATTACACAGGTATTTCCCACATAAGCGAAGGCTTTAACCCGTTTTTGTCTATTACTATTAAAAAAAAGTTATTTTCCATTCTTAAATTTGTAAACTAGATCATTAGTGCATTGGTATTGATAATTTTCAAGAAAATTACCGACAAAACACAAATAACCACTATTTATAATCATCTAAAAGATACATAAAGTTTCCGGGTAAGTAACACATTTGCATTCTAAGCGCATGGTCCCTATGGAGCATATATTAAATTACATGTCCAATCTGACATAACCTCGACGCTAAAAAGTGATTTAACACATTAGATGACAAAAATTTATTCCTATTTTTGTTATAATTCAAATACATCTCTATGGCGTAGTAATTAGCCACGCAGTGAAACAAATTTCGTAAAATATAAGCCACCATTACTTTATCTGCTCACAACTAAACACAAGAAGGGTGGAAATCACTTGTCTTGTTGAGAAAAACATAACATAAAAGGCACCTATAAAAGGCAATATTTTCACAACACTACATATGACAATTTAGTGCTAAAAAATAAAGACTTTAAACAGTCGAAGACGATAGCACTATTTACAAGTATATAAATGTATGAAATAAAGGGCTTTTTAAAGAATGGTGGATGGCCTGGATTTTTTGAGAATATTCACAAGTTCACATAAGCTCTTGAATCAAGATACAAAGTACGTATACCTGAGAGACATGGCCTCTAACAAAAATCTGATTATGAATCAGATTGATAGGAATGGAAGCTAACGTATTACTCAAATCAAACAGAGGATAAACAAACATTGGCATTAACCTAAAACAGCGCAGTTTATTGATCAAGTCAATACAAATACTACACAACTCTCAAGAAACCTGATAGTAAAGTTCAAACAAAATAACATGTTTGTATCATCGTCGAGCTGCGTATTTCCGCTTAGAGAATTAACAATATGATCTATTTTCTGTATTTCCAGACTGTTTCATTCATTCTTAATACAAAAAGTACCCCAAAAGCACTTAAACTAAATCTAAATGTGAACGTTTCAGCAAAATGCTACTGCCTTCTTCAGTACATATCTTTTCAGGAAACTAACGCTTTTGTCTTTGGAATTATATCTTCTCAATACTAGTATTACTTTTCTTGCTTTCCGTAGTTCTCCCCAAATTTCTCTTCTTCTAAATACCGTCTACCTAAATATTCTTCTTCTGAAGTCAAAATTTGAGATATATACCCTTTTTAATCACAACATTCTTTTATATTAGGAACGTAATGAGTCTTAAAGAAAAGGTAAATTCTAGATTGAAATTTCTTACTTCACCCATCTTCATTTTTTTTTTTTTACTTCAAAATTTTAGATATTATATTGACCAGTGGCGTACGCAGAATTTCAAGGTGGTGGTAGTAAGTGTTCAAGCTCCAAAGTTCATATCATTCCAGGTGTTTATATAAAAATCTTGATATGGTAAATGCTTATTTTTGAATACTATTTTGTTCTATCTCCGAACTCCCCCTCCCCTCCTTTCCTTTCTGGGTACAGTACTGATGTTGACACCTATACAACTTTCACATCGCTGACTACAGATGAAATGGGTGAAGCTTGTGAGAAATGATGAAGTTTAAATTACTGGTGTCAACACTTTTCTTTGACCAATTCTGTTATTAGTAGAGAGAAATAAAACAGGTGAAACAAATGAGACTACTAAGAATTCTCCTTTAATTATTATTAATCAGTGACTTAAGATATTGGTTAGTGATAGTAAAGAAGAATATTTGGGCACAAGGGAAATTTGTGGAGACCTGCTGGAAGTAACAAAAAGCAATACTATTAAGAAGAAAGCAATCAATAGATGTAATTTAAAAGGCAACGTTAATTTTCTGAAAGGATAAGTGCTGAAGAGGGCAATAAATTTTTGCCAAAAGGTCCACTTGAGTTTTTCTGGAATAAGTATTTTTTAATGAGTATTGAAAATGTATTATATTAAATCAAGTAGACTGTTCTATACACTCAATTACTACAGTTACAATGAAATAATTTAAAAATATCACACTTCACGACTATGCATTTCTGATGTTAAACTCGTCCATATTTACCATATTCCAATTTCTTGCCCTCGTTCTCTATATCTGAAAGCAAGAACGCAAGTTTTACAGCAACACTGAAAAATTTATATAAGTTTTATTATTATTATTATTAAAAGGGAACTATTACATTTACAGGATCCAGCCCATATAAAATGTGAGAGCACCAAAATCTAATCGTATTGATCATATATGTGTGTATAAACTTACTTTTGTCTACAACCATGAAATTGGGATGTCGGTTCTTATTAATTTCTCCAACACCACCTAACAGAAATCCAACACACGTATCCTGTGAGAAAATAAAATATAACGAAATTAGGAATTCTTATTTACATCTAATACATGAACAATATTTCTATTTATAAAAATACGTTTAGTACTTAACTACAACATCAACCGTGTTTACATGCAAAAATAACTATAAACACACACTTCAGCTCACTGAATGAGTTATTAACAATAATTTCGAAGATTATCATCTATGTGGCGGAAGGTTACACTACGTACAAAGATTCCTGCAGAGTAAGAGTTCTGTAATAATGTGCTTTCTTTCAATAAGAGCACTAATGGAAATCCTTTAAATTAGTGCAGTTCTGGCTTCATAAGCCGAAGTGGTGTAGTCGGTAAGACATGTCCTAGTGTCAGATCTTGCCGAGAGGATACTATTTATGTCCCGTTCTACCTTTGTTCCGATACTGAATAATTTCAACTGTTGACGCTGCAGTCTTCGTTGGAAGTTGATGCGAGTATGAGTTAAGAGAACATGCTCAATTAACAATGCTAAGGATAAAAATGAATAATTTATTTCTAAACTAAGTCGATTAAATTCTCGATTTGAAGAAATTATTACGAAGTAACTTGCACTACACTCAATTAGTGTTGATTATAAACTTTTAACTCATTGAAAAAGAAAATGAAGGTTGTTGCTGCTGTTATGCTTTTTTTTTTTTTTTTTTTTTTTTACAGGCTTGGTAATTATTACACCTAAAATATCTTCCACAATTAAAGAATTTGTACACAGTTCCAAATGTTTATATTCAGTTCCGAAAACTTGAAATTTTTAATGAATTTTTATTATAGCTATTTATAGTAATGTTCGTATCCTTTCCCAATCCATTAACTATGTTTTCTTTGGGAAGGGGGGGAGGCTATAGAAACATTCAACTACATTTTTTTCCAATCTGCTTTACACGTAGAATACAGGGAGTTCATAAAGTCCTGCAGGAAAGTAAAACTTGGAAAACGTTACGTTTAAGTGTATAAATTTTTGGGGTTGGAAGAAGGGAAGTTTAAAGTTTTGTTCTGGCCACAATGCTCGATGACCTTTCCGCTGGTAATCACGTGACTTAAGATAGCGTCTATTAAAGAAAAGGCACAATGTGTTTTGTGGTTTGCGGAATTAAAATCTTGCGTTTCAGTGCGGAGAAAGTTCCAAACAACGTATGGGAAAACGCCCCCAGCAGAAACAAGTATCAAGAGGTGGCACCGAGAAGTTCAAAAAAACGGGAAGTGTGTCAGATTTACCACGCAGTGGAAGGCCAGGAACGAGTGACGATGTGATTCACATGTTGCAGGACAGTGTAGGCAGTCCAATGAAGTCGCTTAAACGTAGGTCATTGGAACTGGGAATACCGAAGTCAACGTTACACAAGGCACAACAGCCGAATTTGGGGGGTGGAAAATCCACGTGAATTTGAGGAGCAGAAGCGGGGTAGTCCCAAAGTCAATGTGTGGTGTGCTGTTTCAATGGACCACATTATCGGCCCTTTTTTCTTCGAGGAAGAGACGGTAAATGGTAACAATTATCTGAACATGCTACAGACATTCCTTTTGCCAGAACTCACTAGATTAGGCATCCTTAATGAGGTGCACATGCAACAGGATGGGGCACTATGCCCTTCAAGTTCGACAGTTTCTTAACGAAGAATTTAAAGAGAGATGGATTGGCCGAAGAGGACCCACATCTTGGCCTGCAAGATCATCAGATTTGTCGCCTTATGATTACTGGCTGTGGGGACACGGGAAGACCCAGGTGTTTTCGCAGAAGCCTGCTAATCTGCACGATCTCAAGAACAAAATAACTTATGTGATTTTGAACATTCCAGACAAGCACCGCCAACACGCAATTCTTGGTTTCCCAAAAAGACTGCAAGAGTGTTTGGCGCACAATTGGAGGTTTGGCGATGAACCTTAACTAGCTGAAACAAAACTATGAACCTTTCTGTAAGTACACCAAAAAGTATTTGTCAATACATTACGTAGTTTCCAAGTTATAGAGTTTTACTTTCCTGCAGGACTTTATGGACTCTCTGTATGTAGTACAAATACCGTAATTATACGAAAACAAATGCTTGAAAAAAATTAAATCGTTACGTTTTACGTTTCGTGATTATGCACTACAGGGAAAAGGACACGATGGATAATGAAAGGAATTCATTGATGGGAATAGAGAGACGAAATGGGAGAACTCGAGAAAACTATGTTTGTGCACCACAAACTCACGAATCCCTCGCACTAAAGTTGAACGTTTTAACACTGAATCACTATGCACTCGATAAATGCTTGAAATAACCTGACATGGTAGAATTTCTTTTCCTCGTGAATCTCTAATATACCCTAGATTCTGGCTTTTATACTACGTTCTGCTAATATACATCACATTCCGATTTCATTTCATACAGGAGGACGCGAATATTGGTCTACGATGTACTGTTAAAATTAGTAAAAGCCTTCTCAATATTAGTAGAATGTATTTTTTTTTCTTAAAGTTTTAAGATATAGTTTTTTGCTATTATCTTAAACCTATATACTAATCTTAGATATAGGGGACGGATATCCAATTTTCCATCCTTTTGCGTTTTTTTAAAAAATAAAATAGAAGTAAGGTTACCTAATATTTTGAAAATAATATATTACATCACTAATACTATTAAGTATTCTCTAAATACTCTTAGGTATCACTCTTATTTTACAGAACAGTACATTAAATACATAAAATGAACTAGAAATAAATAGGTTCCATAACTGTCAGGTTATGTTGAGAAAGGTCACAGTGTTGATTGTAATCAATCATTAAATAAAACATAGCTTCGGATAGAAAGATAGGTGTTCTGTGTTTATATAATATGTACTTAACACCTGCAATCAGTAAATTTAATCCACACCTTCAATTCGTGCACAAAAACTTGCATATAACATATACGGTTAAACTTCACTCACTCGGGTATATCTTGAAATTTTTTCAAATATTAATACAAATTTGATGCGATATATCGACTGGTACAGGTTCCGATCTCTGAGGGTGGGTGTGCGGATTATTTTATTTCTCGGCACCTACTGGTCACAACTAAATTACATTTGGTGGGCAAGTAGTCCATCATTAAAGGAATAAAAATCGCTATATTTGATGGCTGAATTCAGCCAGGGACAGGCCCGGCTCGTCTCGCCTTAGAAGTTGTACCTTATTTCTTGGTAATCATTGCCCAGACCTGAAGGAAATTTGGTGGGCAAGTAGCACATCGTCTAATCAATACAAATCACTATTTGATGACAGAGTTCGGCCAGGAATAAGTTTTGCTCGGCAAGAAAGATTGTGTTCCACAGTTTTACACACCAGGAGCTCCTAAATTTGGTTCAACTATTAAACAAGAAGGCATTACTGCTGTATCGCTAGACCAATTTGAAAATCGAAAAAAGTACCAAAATGTACTGCATTTGGTTATATTTGGTTGGATTACATTACGTTATTAGGCGTGTAGTATTACAAGTAGTAGGAGTACAGTAGTAGTAATAGTAATAGTAGTAGTAGGAACGGGTTATAAGCCCCGCAGGGGTTCGTTAGGTTCTGTTCTCGACATGAAATGGGCAAATTAAAGACTTGTCCAAATTTTTCTGTGCATTTTACCGTCTATGGATTCGTATAATCAAACAAGTGTATCTCTCCGCGAAATAGTCCATCCGCCTCCACATACAGTGCCGCATACAAGATCAAAAACAATCAGCAAATACAACTACTTTCTTAACTTTTACTATTCCCCTTACCTGACTTTAACTCATTCTTCCTTACAAACTTAAATAAATTCTCCAATTGACCCGGTAACTTTCCTAAAACTGGTCCGGCGATACAGCAGTTAACCCAACAAAATGAATGCTCAATTTAAATTAAATTAGGATATATATTAAATTTACTGGTCACCTAGCACAAGTTGATTCCTATGCACTAAGTATTTTTATGAAATATGTTCACACGCTATACTTCCTCTTTAAGTTAATCAGTATCCATTAATACAACACCTCTTTTTAGAAATACCTTTTAAGGCACTAAAAGTATATTTCCTGCTAAAAGAAGTCAATATTCCACTAATTAAGTATGCTCCCATAAAATGGGACAGTACGAAAAAATTACTTCAGGTTTTTGAATTATACCTGGTACAGGCTTTACTGTGTTAGCACTACCAGCAGCATAACCCCACCCACATTATCATTATAAGCTGACTAGCGTTATATTTTATTAAAAACTACAAAAAACTTAAGCATGAAGAAAACAGTTAAGTACACTTCTGAAAATGTGTTCTCTGAATATAATAAATCTGGTTACAAAAACCTTATTCAATGAGTGCAGTGCAAGGAAGACACATATCACATATGTTCTAACTTCAAGCAAAAACAATTAACATTAATAAATACATTGCACAAAAACATACTTCATCACCAATAACAGCTACCAGCTTTCCTTTTACAGCTGAATGCAATGCCATTTTTGCTCAAAAACTTGGTATTCAACCTATTCCTTTACAAATATCCGATCATATGATTTTACTTATTATACTAATGTTGGTATGCGCAAATTCCCTACGAGTTGCAATGTTGCTACATGAGAAGTAAAATTCCCTTTATAAACAATTGTTAACAACTGAAAATTCCCTTAATTGTCACAGGGCCTCGGACTTCCTTTCACACTACGTAAATTTGCGATTCGAAATTTAATGGATGTTGATTATGCTAACTAAAATTTTTCTTTTGTTGACGTAAACCACTACGGATTGAGACCAAAGATATAGTCATGTTATACCGTATAAGCTATCGGAAAATATTAGTACCTGAACGCAACGCAAAATATTTGGTAATACTCTATGAAAAATTGTTCCCATAACGTAAAGTTTGTGTCAGTGTTGCCATATTTCAAAATAAATCTATGATCTGGAATACCCGAAACAGGCACGTACGCAATAATTTATTTCGTGAGGGGTCTAAAGTGTTTGGGGGAGTTTAAATACAATTTGAGGCTAAATTACATGAAAATTTCTAAAATTGCCCCTGAAAGTATCTACATTTACAAAAAAGTCGGGATGTCGGAGGGGATCGGACCCAAGGATCCACCCCCTGCGTGCGCCTCTGGCCCCAAACTAAAACATATATGGCTTTGAGTTCACGCAAAATTATACCGAATCAGGGTATTATTATTATTATTATTACGAGATTGTATCAACGTAAGAATTAAATATGCATTTCACTTTGTGAAAATTAGTATATCGCTTACAATTACTTCATCCTGCCTTTGCGTTGCGTTTCAGTTTAAAAAAAAATTGTGAAGACTAGTACGACTTGATCTTCTCAGGATCCAACCCTTTATGATGACAACATAATACTTTTAGTGATTGCAGCTCTGGTAAGGAATGGTCCCCAATAACAGTTAAAAATTCCTTACATCCTACCGAAATAACTGTGTGAACCTATGCAAACGAAAATATAACCATTCGTTTGGCACATTCTACTGGTCAAATTGTTCAACAATCTAGTGATATTTTGAATAAAAATTCATGTTGCAGTGTACTATCCAAAATATTACACTGTAAGAGCGGCAGTGGAAGTGGAAGTACGAAAATGAGGTGTTGGTGAAAATAATATAAGTATATTTCTGGTTTATTGTGGAATACGAGTAGGTTTGTTTTTTGGATTACAGCTTTCGAAAGTAAAAAGGGTAAAAAATTTAAAAAGTACGATAATTAAAGTATGTAAATCAACTGAAGTCTTCGGTGAATGTGCATCGGTACAGTGCGCCAGCAGACACGCTGTCTTTTTATGTTTCTAACTTAATAGTGTGAAGAATGGTAGTGAATTTGAAGTGAATTGCGTGAATTGAAGAAATTTGGCTGTATAATTATATGAAGAAAGGTTGTGAATTGAAGTGATTTTTTTCTTGGAAGGCAAGTTTTCCGTTATCAGTGGTCAGTGTTATTACGGTATAATAATGTAGCTTTGTGAACACGAGTGTTATACATAAGGAAAAGCAGCGATTATCAACAATTCCAATTTAGTGGTCATAAGTGTGTAAGTGGATATTTTGAGCCTTTGTACTTATAAAACTTACATAAGTAAACAAGGTTTTGCCAAGGACCTGAGTGGCCTACTTCGGAACTAAATAGTGAAGTCTAAGAAACTTACAAATAGAGCAAGGATTCTTGAAAATTCTTTCACAAGAAAAGAACACAAACTAAGTGGTAAAGTACATATATAGATTTACATAAAAGGGTGTTAACTCAGATAGTACCGGTAGATATTGTAGCATGTGGATCGGGTGTGGTAAATACTTTCTGATATAGCTGATAATATATCTTAGAAACTTAGTACTTTAGTAGATAAATAGTGCATGTTTTGTTTCTGAATAACAGAAATTGGGAAAAGAGTTATTATACTTTAAGTATAAATTTAAATATAAATATGGATAAAAGTAAAAATACCTTTTGTTTTCAAAAATGTAAATACAAAGGAAAGGACAGTGGAGAGAAAATGGTTGCTTGTGATCTGTGTGGTAATTGGTTTCACCTACTTTGTATAGGAATAACAGCTGAGGAAACAGAAAGTAGAGACATAAAAATGAAGAAAGTAAAACGAAAAATAGACGAAAATGAAATAGAAGGCTTTTGGAGCTGTGAAAACTGCAAACGGGAATGGATAGACTTAAAAAAGGGGAAATATAGTAAAGCGGAAGACGTACAAAACCTATTAACTGTAATACAGCAACTTCAAACAGAAATAGACGAACTGAAGAAAGTGATACAAAAAAAGAGATGCACGTGTGGAGATGAAACCAGTCAAACAAATACAGGTATGAACTTAGAAGATAAGAATTCAGAGACGGTAGAGGATAAGAAACAAGACAAAACAGAAATGAAGAATCCAGCAATGGAGGTGCCCAAGCCAAGCAATAAGGAACAAAATTTCCAAGAAGCCACAGAAGGAAAAAGCTCCGAAGTATGTGAAAATGTTTGTGAAAGGAGACAACAGAGAGAGAGCATATCTGGAAAAGAAACAGGTAAAAGATTCAACACCAGACAGAGTAATCTTGAAGAAATAACATACATAGAGACAATTGGGGAAAAAGGAGAAAATGAAGTAAAAGAGCAGGGAAAAGAAGAAAAAACCAGGGAAGAAAAACAGCAAGTTACACAAAATCAGAAAGAACAGGCAATAAGTGAACAAGAAGAAAAATACTGGAAAATAGTAAAAAGAGGAAAAAGATCAAATGCAAATATAGAAAGTAAGCAACAAAATCGAAATATTAAAAATATCTTACAGGAAGAAGATGTATTGGTAATAGGAGATTCAATGTTGAAAGGTGCAGCGAAATTCTGCGAAAAATATGGAGTAAAGACCCAAGTTTTCCCAGGAATTAGGATAAATGAATTAGAGAAAATGATGGAGAAAAATAAAAAAGAATATAAAAATCCAAAAGTAATTGTAGTGCATGTAGGAACAAATAATATAGGGAAAAGAAACGGAAAGCACTTGATCCAAGAAATGTGGGAGTTCCTAGAAAAAGGTAAGGAACTATATCCTGAAAGTAAATGGGTCGTAAATGGATTAATATATAGAAATGATGTTTATGAAGATACTATAGAAAAGCTAAATGATGGCATAAATTGGGTCTGTAAACAGTTAGAAACGGTTTATGTAGATGCAAATAGAAGACTAACCAAATATGAAGCAGCAAATGATGGAATACACCTTAACTGGAGGGGAGGATGTTTCTTAGGACAACAAATCTTGGAAGAATGTGAAAAAATCCTTGAAATAAGAATTATGGAACGGAATTATTGACTGGAAGGGAAAGCAAGATGGAGTAAGGTTGCCAGAAATGAAAAAGTAAATAAAAATAATTCTGTAAATATAAAAATAGGTTGTTTAAATATTCAGGAAGGGGGAATCAAACAGAAAAATGGAAGGAAATTATCGAAAATATGGAGGAACTAAATATAAACATAATGCTAATTACAGCAACAAACATGAGGGATGAAATTGCTCCGCCTTTGGAAGATACTAAGTACACGTGGGAAGGAAGAAATAGAAAAACTGGGGAAATTAAAGGAGGAGGAGTTGGAGTTCTAATAAATAAAAATATAAGTATAATAGAAAACAAATTAAGATGCAAAACCAAAGATGTAAAGGATCACTTATGGATAAAGGTAAAGCTGGGGGAAAAGGAATTATATGTAGGTGTAATATATTGGAGACCTGAAAAAAATCTAGAGTGGAACACGGAAATATATAATTGTGTAAATGAAGATTTAAATGAAATAAGAAAAGAAAATGTAGATTACATAATAGGAGGAGATTTAAATGCGCATTTGATAGAAACGGAAGGAGAAGTAAACAAAAATGGGCAACTTTTATACTCGCTAGTAGAGGATTTTAATTTAGAAATAGTGAACATAAGACAAACACCAGTTAAGAAGACATACTTCAAAAGAGAGATAGCTACTACTATTGATTACTTTCTTGTTAGTGAAAAAAGCAGGAAAATGGTTAAAGAATTTGATGTTGATGAAGAGGGAATTTACAGTATAGGAAGTGATCATAGATTAATAAAAATGGAGCTATTTGATCAAGAGGGCAAGAGAAATTACCCAAAAAAAATAAATAAAAGAGATCAAAACAAACCTACTATTAGAAGACTGGAAAAAGAAGAAGAGGTAAAGAAATATAAAGAGAAATTAGAAAAAGATTACACAAATGAACTAAGCTATGAATCTTTAGTAATAAAAATTAAAAGTGCTGCAGCTGAAGTTACAAATGCGAAAGAAGGAAAGAAAGGTTATAGAGAAAGTAGAAAGTTCAATTGGACCAAAGAAACGGAAACAAAAATTAATATAAGAAAAGAAAAAAGCCGAACCCATAGACTAATACTAAAGAAATTCAAGAAAGGAGAAATCGGGAAAGAAGAAGTAATTCAAGCATGGAACGAATATATAAACAGCAAGAAAGATGCACACATAGCTAAAATGAAAGAAATTAGAAATTTCAATGAAGAAATAGCAGAGGAAATTAAGTCAGGAGGGAGAGAAGCAGGGAAAAGATTCTGGAGATATGTTAGACAAAAGCAAAACGAAACAGAAAAAGAAATTATTCTTAGAAATGAAAAGGGACAAATAATGAAGGACAGGACGGAAATTGAGGCGTACTTAACAGATTGGGCGATGAAACAAAATTGTGAAGAACCGAAAAATGAAACAAATAAATTAGCAAAAATGAGTAATGAGAGTGCAGAAGAAGAAAGTCAGGACTTAACTAATGATATTGAAAATATGGAAATAGAGAAGGCTAGGAAAAAGCTAAGAAGAGGAAAAGCAACAGGAACAGATGAGGTGTCAAATGAGATGTTAATAAACTTAGATAATAAATATTTGGAAAGTTTAAAGAATATTATGAATAATATACTTGAGTCAAGAACCATTCCTCCAAGTTGGAAGCAAACGAAGATTAAGTTAATATATAAAGGAAAAGGTAGAGATAAACATGATATAAAAAATTATAGACCAATAGCGATTACCAGCTGCGTATATAAGTTTTTTGCAATTATTCTAAGAGATAGGTTAATGAACTGGCTAGAGAAAAACAAAATTTTAAGTGAGTTACAAAATGGATTCAGAACAGATAGAAGAACAACAGATAACATCTACATTATAACACAACTGATAGAAATATGCAGAGAAAGAAAAGAAGATTTCATAGTAGCATTTATAGATATTGAAAAGGCGTATGATACAGTCAAGAGAAATATATTATGGGAAGTAATGGAAAACATAGGAATATCAAAGAAATTTATTATGCTCCTTAAGGAATTATATAAGAACAACAAATACAGATATGAAATGGGAAACGTAAAATCAAAATGGATAGAAAGTAATAAAGGTTTGAAACAAGGATGTCCTCTATCACCAGTTCTATTCCTCATATACATACATGAAGTGGAAGAAGCATTGATCAAAACAAACAGAGGGTTAGAATTAAGATTGCAAGGAAAAGAAAAAGTAAGAAAAATCCCTGGCACTCTATTTGCAGACGATGTGGCTCTGATGAGTAATAATATAGAAGATATTAAGGAAATGTTAGAAACAGTAGTTAGGAAAGGAGAAGAAATTGGTCTAAAAATAAATGAAGAAAAAAGCAAGTTCATGGTTTTTAGTGGAGACATAGAGAATAAAAATATACAAGCAGGAAACATAGAAATAAGCAGGACTGAAAAAATAGAATTTTTAGGAATCACACTTGAGGAAGGAGAACAATACTTAGTTGAACATGAAAAAAAACTGAAAAATAAAGTACAAAAATATACAGCAATTATAAAAAATAAAGCAATGTGGTCATACAATAGATATGAGGTATCAAGAATATTATGGAAACAAGTAGCAGTACCGGCGCTAACATATGCAAATGAAGTAATAACTTTAACGGAAAAAACCAGGAGTATTTTACAACAAGCACAAAATCAAATAGGAAGGTTTGCCCTAGGAGCAAATAAATTAAGTGCAAATGTAACAATAACAGGAGAAATGGGATGGAGTGATTTTGAAAAAAGAGAAGGTGTGAGTAAAGTAAAATATCTTGGAAGATTAAAATTTATGGAAGAAACAAGATTAGTAAAAGTGGTGCATGAGGCCACTAAACATATGAGAAAAGGGGAGAACACGAAATGGTTTAGGAGAGTTAGGAAATTAGAAAGAAAGTATGATCAAACTACCCGCTGGCATAGAGAAGAAAATTATAAAAATTGGGAAAAAATCACAGAAAAAACATTTAAAGAGAAAGCGCAGGAAAAGTGGTATGAAGAAGTTGTAAAGAAGAGCAGTTTAAAAGGAATATACACACATAAAAAGAGTTATGAGAAAATAAATTACATGAACAATGATTTAGGAAGCATTTTACTTTTCAAAGCCAGGTCAGGGAGCCTTGAAACAGGGGTAAGACTGAAAAAATTTAAAGAAGTGAATGAAAAATGTCAATTATGTTTTAAAGAAGATGAAACATTAGAACACATATTGCTAAAATGTGAAGAAACCCAAAAAATCAGGGAAAAATGGAAATGGATCGATGAAATGAAAGAGGAAGGAAATTTGGTTAAATTAGCTTGGAGGCTAGGCTTTAATGTAAATGGAAGGGAACTAAGTGAAAAAGAAATGGAAAAAACCAAAGAACTTCTTGAATTTTGGTGGAAAAAGAAAATGGAAAACGTTAAATGAAAAAAAAACAGTACTTACTTTTTTTTCTTTTTTTTCCAGGATCCAAACTTCCGAAGAGAAGGAAGGAAAATACCTTGAACCTGAACCTGAACCTGAAATTATCTAAAAACCAAAATTTCCCGGTACAAAAATTCGCTAGGCGTGAATTTCCCTATTTAGAGTAATGTCCTACGTAATGCGAGTACGTTTCTGTATTCAACGTTAGGCTATGTGATCTGTGATTCAACGTACAGAATGAAGGTCAACAAGATGAATAAGCAGAAGCATTTATTGAATTTATTTTTCAAACATGTAAGTTTTTGTATTTTTTCTGTCTTAAGTAAACCTATGTTTTAATAACGATTATTACCTTTCTTCATAATTTTCGTAAATTTCGATGACAGTGTCTTTCGTCAATCGGAAAGATTTATCAGCTGTAAGGGCGTGATTAGACGTATGTTTGTTTATTTACGTTGTGGAATGTTTATCAGTCTGATAACAAGTGTTACATTTGTTTTGACTTTTGTAATAGAAAAATAGTTTTATGGAGTTTTAACAAAGCAAGTTATCAATTCTATTAAGTTTTAACATCGTGTACATTTATTTTCCATTGGTGGAAACGAAAAATGTGCATGTTTACCTTTAATTTCCTGAAAATTCAAAGATGTGAGATTTTGCAGATGTATCAGGAATGTAGCCTCCAGATTGTTTAATTTCTTCTGAGAATTACTTGATTTATATTGTACACCCAACTCCTTAAAGTAGTAGAATTAAGTGCAAGGCTAATTATTATTAGTATAGATTTAGGGCATTACGCGAGCAACGGTTCTACCAAAGTTTGATACATTTTTTACATTTTCAGGTTAGGTTAAAGTTTTCTGTTTCTTTTAGCAGAGCTTACACTCCGTCAGTGCTTGCAGATTGATTTCAGGAAGGGGTTGTAAGTGGATATTTTCGATCCACTTACTTGTAATAAATTAACTGTAAAAATATATGGTTTGAATATAGATATATATAATCTAATAGTTTTTAAGTTCATTAAAATTCCAGGCCTGGATAATTATTTAGGTGCTTATATATTTATATAGTTTATAATGTTTATATAATTTGTATAACTTATCTGTATATAATTTGTATCATATTTATCATATTTTTTTTTTATATAGCATTAGAGAGATTGCCTTTAAAGATTTTCTGCTTAGATAGATACACTGTTGCATTTGCTTCCATAGTCTTAGGATCGGATACGTGCTTGCTAACTGTTAGAACTTCATGGGGGGAGGTTGGTAGCGTCGGTTATTTCAAATTTTTAACGAACTTTCTTTATTTTAGCTGGAGATCTTTTCGTTTTTGGATGCTGCCACGTGTGAGCCGAATCGTATATATACCGAGCTGTTTCGCTTGGTAGGGGTTCTTCTGACACTCTGGACCACATGGTTACGTTCGACCGACGGTCCTAATGTCTGTTGGATCAACCACTTTTTTTTAGCTATGCTGTTTAAGGCTGGCAGGTTAGGATGGTCTCTCGGAATGACCAAGGATAGGGAATAGGTTTTTGTTTCGCAAATAACTTAAGAATAGTTTTCTGGGGAGAATTTTTTTTTTTGTTTTGTTTAATAGGTTAAATTTTAATCACGACGAGTACGTGGGGATATCTATTAAATAGGTTTTTGTATTTGGAGATACGTTTTAATCTCTTGGATAGGTCTATTTAAGAATTCTAATTTCGAGCTCAAATGGTTTTGGGTTCGAGTCCCCTCTGGAATGAGAACATTGTTTCTCAAGTTAAAGTTTATTGTTTTCCTTTTTGATTCCCTGATCCTAATCCTGTGTTAGTGATTATCTCTTGAAAAAGAGATAAGTTTCTGGTCTTTTAGAGCGAGACCTTATTTAGGGCAAGGCCTAGTTTTGGTGGCCAGTTTATTGTCTCGAAGAGAGAGACTTGGTTAGGGCAAGGTCCACTGCACGGGCCAGTTTATAGTCTCATGAGAGAGACTTATTTCTTACCTTAACTTAACCTTTCACCTTGTATTATTATTCAGCCAGGGTTTCCTTTTCGCAGGTTCTCTAGAGTTCTGGAGACCTGTGTAGATAGGCCAAGCATTTTCTTTGATTCAAGGAATTGCTTTTAAAGTTAAGGCAGAGTGGAGCTGTTCCGGTAGAGAGGGCAGAGAAACTTATGCCACAGGACCCTTATAAATTAGAGCATGAACTAGCATGTATTTGTATCTAAGTAGGGAGTGACGGGTTCCGAGTTCGATCCCTCACGGGTAAAGTTTCCAGAGTCCTAAGAGAGAACTCTTTTTGCTGCGTCTCGTAGAGAAATTTTAATTCTTGCTCTTATCTGGTCTACTAATAAAATATTAAAAAAGCCTAAGTAATGTTTCGTTCTTTAAAACAAAAATTTCCCTGTGCCCGGATGTAATAAGAATACATTAATCATACCCTAGACAACTAAGTTTTTTTGAGAGGAGCCAGTGAAGAAGGATTGATTAGACAATCTTTTGTTTTGTTTTTTTCATTTATGTAGTATATTGTTCTTGCAGTTCAGTTTTAAGAAGACTGTTAGATAGAGAGGAAATAAATGGTTTTTTTGTGCCAAAGTAGTATTAGAGATACTACTTAGTAGTGGCGTATATATTTATATAAAGAGTTTTTCCTATTTATTTTTTTATATACTACAGGGGTTACTGTAAATTCAGTGTGGACGTATGGCATAAAAACTCCGGTGCATAAAATACTAATCAACTTGTGGTAGGTTGCCTGTAAAAAAGCACAAATGCTATCCAACGAGTCAGGGCAGGAGGGCCCAATAAGTAGCGACGACGTGAGTCCGTAGGGAGCAGGCGCGTCAGCGACGGAGGGTATATGCATATATGAGGATAGTGGGAAGAGCACATTTTCACATACAATGCTTTCACTATCACTCAAAATTTATTTCAATATGTTGTATACTAACAGTGTTACTTATATTCGCACTCTCATTCCTTCACGAAATATGTTTCACATCATATTTTACCCGTTATTGTTCTTTTTGGCAGAACCCTCTGCTCGAGTGAACCCAGAATTTGATGTAATTATGTGCAGTGGACATCCACTTTTAGATATTAGCAAATGAGATATCGATGAACGGGTTCATTCGAGCAGACGTTTCTATCAAATAGAAAGTTTATAGGTGAAATAAGATGTGAAACATTTTTGGTGAAGGAATGAGTGTGTGAATATAAGTAATTACTGTCAGAGCACAGCATATGGAAATGCGTTTTGAGTGATACTAAAAGTTGTATGTTAGTGTGCTCTTCCACTGTTTACGTTTATGCGTTTACCCACATCGCTTATGCTCCTGTTTCCTGCGGACGGCAACGTTCTAGAACACAGGTCCCCCAATATAGGTTAATAACTAGATTGGTTCTTTTCTGTACCAAAGTTTAATATTTATTTATTTATTTATTTGCCATCAACACAACAGGCATAAGCCTAATTATAGTGTTGGTGTATTACATAATACATTTACAATAGTTTCCTTAAACATAGAGTTCATATTGCAGATGTCAATTTCTTTGTGTTTGGTACATATTTTGTTGTAAGTAGAACACATTCTCCAAATTGGTGATTTCAATAATAGGTTGGTCCTTGCTTTTTTGCAATAAAACAGACCAGAGTTATTAGCACGAGTTTTAAGTGTTGGGACATGAAAATTTAATGTTGATATGAGATCCGTACAATTAAATTCGTTTTGTACTATTTTATGGAGAAAAATCAAATCTGTCACATTTCGCCTTTGCTCAAGTGTAGGGATATAGAAGTTGTCTATTAATGTTAGATAATTTTCATAATATGGATAGATTCCAGTTGTCTTGTACATCAAGTATTTGATAAATTTAGATTGGACCTTTTCCACTTGGTGTCTGTATTGCTGTTGTGATGGGTTCCAAATCACAGCAGCATATTCCAGTTTTGATCGGACATAGGTATAATACATTTTTGTTAGTGTAGTACTATTGTTAAATTCCTTTCCAGTTCTAATTATGAACCCTAACATCTTGAGAGATTCGTTACCTATGTTCTCTACATGGTTATTAAATGTCAGTTTCGTATCAAATATAACTCCAAGATCTTTGACTGAATTTAATCTATTTAGTAAGATCTGATTCATTGAGTAATCAAACTCTATTTGACTTTTGTTTCTGGTAAACGATAAAATGTTACATTTGTTTATGTTTACATTAAGTTTGTTAAGAGAACACCAATTAGCAATATTTTCCATGTCACGTTGTAAATCGAGACAGTCATGGATGGTCTTTATCCTACCGTATATTTTGAGGTCATCAGCAAAAAGCAATTTGTTACTTAATAATATATGATCAGGGAGATCGTTAATGAATAAAAGGAACAATAACGGACCTAGATTAGAGCCCTTGGGAATTCCAGAATATGCAATATAATCAGATGATTTATATTCCTTGTAGATAACAGTTTGTTTACGATTATTTAAATATGATGAAAAGAACTTGATCAAGGGAGAAGAGAAATTATATTCGCCTAGCTTATGTAATAATACCTTGTGAGTGACTCTGTCAAATGCTTTTTCAAAATCTATATATATTACATCAACCTGACATCCTACATCTAACGAATTTGCTATAAAGTCTGTGATAAGTGCAAGGTTTGTTGTTGTTGATTTGTGTGGGATAAAGCCATGTTGATAAGGTGAGATTACGGGTTGGATGTGGTCAATTATCCGTCAGTATAAGATTTGTTCAAATATCTTTGCAAAAGTAGGTAAAATTGATATAGGCCGGTAGTTATTTATTTCGTGTTTATCATTGGTTTTTGGTATTGGGCAAACTATAGATGATTTCCATTTATCCGGAAAAACGCATGTTTTTAAAGCGAGATTGAATGCAATCCTTAGCGGATATGTAAACGCATCTATACAACCCTTTATGATATAAGGTATATGAGGTATTCCATCAGGGCCAACAGCAGTTCTGGGCTTTAATTTTTTGATTGCCATTATTACTTCAGATTGAGTGATTTCCTCAATGGTAAGTGACTCTAGTTTGTTACTTACATAAGTTAATAAATTGTTCGTAGGAATGTCAGTGAAACCTGTATCTGGCACATATACTGACGAGAAATACTGTGCAAAAGCATTGGCTATTTCATCATTATGATAAAGTTCGCGTCCCTCATAATTTAATTTCCCCCCAAGAAGATGCTTAGTCTTATTTTTTATAAAATTCCACAATTCATTAGCATTGTTATTAATGTTATTTTCAGAATCTTGTATGAAAGCTCTGTATGCCAGCTTAATTTCTTTCTATATTTCCTTACGCAATTCATTGAATTTATTGAGATAATACATCTGGTGCTTGGGGTCTCGGGTTCAAACCCTGCTCCCGCCAAGTGAACTTTGTGGTGGACAAACACCGTGTGCGTGGGTTTTCTCGGGGTTCTCCCGTTTCCTCCCACTTTCTTCATTCCACCATTTCATTCATCTCTCATCATCACCGTCTCCTTTAGCCTAACCGGCATAACCGTGGGACGTAAAACTCAAAAATTTCATTTCATTTTTTTTATTGAGATAATTTACTTCTTTATTACATTTGTATTTTTTATGATACCTTGCTTTAGTTTTGATTTTTTTGATAATTTCATGTGTAAACCAGCACGGATAAGCTGTTCTTGAGTTCTTTTTAAGTGGCACGCACTTGTCAAATACACTATAAATAATAAATAGAGATTATCAACTAGGTCATTGGCGTTTTCATATTTCTTTAGGCATAAGAAATTAGCTTTCCTATAATTATATCCTGATATATTAGTTTTCTTTTTAATCTTCGCGCTCTCCTGCTGCAACACGTTTATTACTAAGGATGGATGATGTACATCTTCTGGAATTAGTGGACAATATTCCCTACTGACTTCTATATTCGTTATATTAGAGAGAACCAGATCTAATGTACGATTATTTTCGTTCGTCACATTATTTAATGATTGTAAATAGGACATAAATTCATATAAATTCTTACATTTAGAAGAGCTTGTTTCAAAATTAAATTCCGTACCGTTTATTTCCGATAAATTGAAATCACCAATCAGGAGAACAGGACAACCTTGAGGACAATTAATTTCAAGTCGAGTAAATAAATCATTATACAATTCAATATTAGATCCCGGTGAGAAATACACAACACAAATCTATATTGTTTTCCCCACATGTTTATTTTGGCAATCAAGCAGTCATAATTATCATCACACCTGTCCAATAAGAACATGCAATGTTTACTTAGGGCTGCAATAAGAACACCCCCACCCCTTGTTTTACAGGTTTTGACAGAGTTTCTGTCTTGCCTCAACACAGTATATCTGTTATCAAATAACTCAGCATCATAATTACAACGACTCACCAAAGGTAGCCGTTAACCCTGGTTCGGCTAATAATATAAGTAAATCTTTAGTGGGAGTAATCGTTTACACCTTAAAATATCTTCCGTAGTTATATTCACTAGTATTATCACCTTTTCTATTGAAATTACAAGTCCATGATAAGTGTTAGATGATTTATTCGTTGATTCTCTTTTAACGTATATTCACACAAACTGTCTTGCAATCATACATGTTAATTATGTATGTCTATAAACAACTACATAGCAACCAACTATACAATAATGTATATTTTTTTACATATATTAAAAACATTCTTCTTTTGTTATTTTTAAGTAACATTATATCAGGTATAGTGCTTGTGTAGAAGCACTTTCTGCCCAAGATACAAGTAATTATCGACCGATACAAAGTATCTCGTTGTATAAAATGTCGCCCGATGATGGGACTGAATATAAAAGTTGCAAGGTAGCTTGATTTTTATATTTAAGAACCACTGGTCCGTTTATAATAATGGTATTATATTAATTGTGTCCTTTACATTTTGATCGCCCCTCGTATATAACTTTATTAAGTTTCCTTCATATAAATACATTTATAATAAGTCTTTTACTCCTTTAATATTTATCTTTTATTATAAAAACGTCGTCGCTTACTAATATAATCAACGAAGGGTGCGAAGTCACAAAAAAAGCAAGAAATAATTTCATTTTAAAACACATTACAATGATCAACAGTTTCCATCATTATTAAAAACGGTGATGATAACAATGTTTGATCTTTCTAGGGCGCATTATATAGTAATTACTTTAGATGATATTTTACAGTATACATTATATCAATAAGGCGTCATAATACAGAAGAATCTTATGCAAGTAACATATAAGGTGGCGCATGTAGACAGTCGTCGGATAATTAGCTTAATAGAATGAACCTTATACTTAACATAATCCTTGATAATTAAGTTTCAACACAAATCAATATACTATAAATAACCTTTGCTTTTAATCAATTATGAAGCGAATTATAATTCTTCACATTAACAAGAAAGAATTAAAATCATTTGAAAATTATCATTTATTGAAACAGACGTAATAAAGTATCTACGTGTTCATTACCTACTCCTTTAATGTGTTGTACTTCAAAGTCATAAGGGTTGTTTTCATTATTGACATTAACACATAAATTTGAAGATAAATGTTCATAAGAATCTATAACTGATATGGGCTTAACCCTTACTGCATCAACTGCAGTCAGTTTAAATTCGTACTTGCATATGATTCTAATAAAGTACATTGTACTGCACAATCATGATTATGTTCCGCATTATTTTGTACATGAATTGCGTCATTGTTTTGATTTTGATACGAAGTGCCATCTCTTGAATTACGATTACGTCTATCAATGTAGTTTACTGTATTTCTGGAATTTCGCCATGTATTTCGACTGTTTTTGAGTCTACTTCGATTAAGTGATCTGACATAATTATTGTCACGATTGATTAGGTTAGGTGGATTCCCAACATATCTCTGCCTATTTTGCTCGTTCTGATTGTTTAAATTTACTCGATTTAGGTTGTGTTCCGTATCGTTCACATTACGGATATTTAGATTACGAACAGGTACAAGGTGATCTGAATTGTTTTTAATTTTACCTATTCCCGCTTGATGATTCAGTGCCTGGTATTGAGTTTCATAACATTGGACAAGCATTAATAAGTGATTAAAACTCATGCACTGCGTAGAAAACAGGATCTGTTGTAATTTAAACGGTAGTAGATTTCGAATAGATGCAATCACTCTAGATTCCGATTGCAACGGATTTACGACTTTTAATTCGTTATACGTATTTACAACAAAATCAACAACAGATTTGTGTAAACGAGGATTAAAAGGTTGGTTTCTAATTGTGGCATCTCTGTTTGCAAGTAAAAAGTCGTTTTCGTAATTTGCAATCAGCGCGGCTTTGAATTCCTCATATGTATTGACGTGATCTCGTACTGCTTTAAACCATAAAGAACATGGTGGGAGTAATAAATGAGGGATTAGTTTCATATATTGCGATTTATCTATACACATTATACTGCACTCATCCTGAAATTTTTATAGGAAAGAAGTAGCATTTTCATTACATTTACCACTAAACTTACTCATAGCACGTATTTCGCTCATCTTTACACTTAACTTTACATTCCTTTCACCATTTCGTGTTCGCGTTGAGTGACAATTTCTACCTACTGCGTTATGCGTGGTTCCACCATCTCTTTTACGCCCATCTGTATTCCTTGGATGAATTCTTTCCAAAATAATGTCCTCATCGGATGGATTACTTGAAGAAGAGATAACGTAAGGTCCACGTTGATCTGCTGTGGGTGAATGCGAGGGCATCTCTTGTGAACAAGGGAACTCCAAACGATCATTAACCATGTTGTTGTGGCATGCGTTGTCCTTAATCTGTAACGTCCTAATTTCCTCTTGTAAGGTAGATATCAATTGAGTATTTGCACGTATTTGGTTAGAATTATCAGTGACCTGAATCTTTTGCTGACGAACAGAAGATTCTGATACTTCCAAATCCTTTTTTACACAATTGACTTCTTGGATTACATGGTTGTAATTATCCTGGCAATCTTCAGATAATCTTTTTAGCTTTTCATCAAACTGTAATGTGATGTCTCTCACCGCCTGGATAACAGATTGTTTCGTCTCTTCTGATTTTTGATCTATTTGCTCTAATCTTCTACTCAATTCTTCTGACTTTTGATCTATGTGCTCTAATCCTTTACTCAATTCTTCTGACTTTCGATCTATGTGCTCTAATCCTTTACTCAATTCTTCTGACTTTCGATCTATGTGCTCTAATCTTCTACTCAATTCTTCATATTGTCTACTTGATTCTTCGGATTTCTGCTGTACCGTCTGCTTTAATTCGTTGGACATCTGAGCCAAATTTTGCTTCATGGCTTCTAAATCGTCTTTTCGGCTTTGTTCTTGTCGCTGTAATGCCATTAAAATTTTGTCTTCTAATGTCAACATTTCGGGAGTAATGGGAGCTATATTTTGCTCGTTGTTAACACTGTCAACAGTTTCATTTTCTACTATCTCACCGATCATAATTTGTCTTGTGATAACTCTGCCACTTCTGAAAATAGTTGAGTTCGTATTCATGAACCTTCTTACAGATGTAAATTCACCCTTACTTTAGACTTCGGGATATGAATTTACAAGAATCCCGGGTGAGGTAAACCAAAAATTTTACAACGACTCACCAAAGGTAGCCGTTAACCCTGGTTCGGCTAATAATATAAGTAAATCTTTAGTGGGAGTAATCGTTTACACCTTAAAATATCTTCCGTAGTTATATTCACTAGTATTATCACCTTTTCTATTGAAATTACAAGTCCATGATAAGTGTTAGATGATTTATTCGTTGATTCTCTTTTAACGTATATTCACACAAACTGTCTTGCAATCATACATGTTAATTATGTATGTCTATAAACAACTACATAGCAACCAACTATACAATAATGTATATTTTTTTACATATATTAAAAACATTCTTCTTTTGTTATTTTTAAGTAACATTATATCAGGTATAGTGCTTGTGTAGAAGCACTTTCTGCCCAAGATACAAGTAATTATCGACCGATACAAAGTATCTCGTTGTATAATGAGATTTGTTAATCCATGTCTCAGTGATTGCAATTAGATCGTAATTGTTAGTTAATACACCACAAAAGAAATCACATGTTCGACCACGTAAGCTACGAGCATTTTGATAGAATATTTTTAGAGAGTCTTTATCTATACTTACACTTTCTTGGTCTTCTACCGGAGCCTTGTCACAGTTATTTCATTGTTTCCGTACGAGATATTCCGTACGGGAAGGGGGAGGAGTTTTGAGAGGGGGATAGTCCTTCTGTTCATAGAGTTCTTGTTTACTCGCTTGACGGGTGGATGACCTTAGAGCTGGAGGGGGTGGAAATGCGTTTTCGCTCTCTGCCGTTGCATTCGAGATGGAGGTTGAACATTTCTTTTCCTCTTTTTGTCCATTATTTAGGTCTGCCTTCGCCGCGGGGATTGAGGGTTCTGGTGGTGTTTCTCTTCTCTCTCTGGGGACCGCTGCCTCTCGCGTGTTTGGTTCAAGGTCGTACAGACTATAACGCTTGCCATCGATGTAGAGATAGCGATAATTTTGTTGCTATTGGTCCCATACATGCGACTCATTTCAGGAAGCTACTAGCAACAGTCTCAATTACAAAGTTTTGAAAAGTTACTGTTCCTTGACATATGACATACTGTAGTCAACAATGCTATTTAAGGACGACTAAGCCCTCAATAGGTACACCAGTAAAAAGTGAGTTCCATGGTCATGCAACTGTAGCGATACATTGTTAAAGTGAAAAGTCGATTGGATAAGTACAGTAAATAGCTAGATCTTTCGTGGCATATAACTGCATGAAATAGCTACCTCTTTCAATACTTACGTCCCATGAATATGTCGTGTAAGCTAAAAGAGACGACGATGATGAGAATGTAAGAAATGGTGGAATGAAGAAAGGAGGAGGAAACAGGAGTACCCCCAAACTATGCACACGGTGCTCGTCCACCATAAAGCCCACTTAGCGACAGCTGGGATCGAACCGAGGATCCCATGCATTAGAAGTAAGCGCTCTACCACTGAGCCACCACGGTAGCTTATTCGAAACAAGAAAAATGATGTAAAAATCACTTCATCAAGTTGTCCGCATACTCTCAATTTGCGTAGAATATGCATCTTAACGGTGTTGAGCTTACTTGATTAGGCATTACTCGAGCAGACAGTTCTTCCAAATTTTGACACATTTCTTACCTCGCGAACTCTGTAAGAGAAGTCTTGTTCAATATATATATTTGTGCCTCGAAGTTTGTTCCTGTTTCTTAGGACAGTCTCTTTCTTTTTGTCCGAGAAGAATTTGCAGACAATTGGGCGCGCATTGCCATTTCTCTTCCTTCCGGTACGGTGCACACGTTGTAAGTCATCATCACTTAATGAGATTTTTAATCGATCATTTATTGTGTCCCTGACTTTTTTCTCAGTTTCCTCCCAAGTTTCACCATCTTTTTCCGGAATGCCAAATGTACTAAGTTCTGTCATCGCGATCGACCCTCAAGATCATCAAGTTTATCTTCTAGGTACCTTGCGTAATCTTGAAGATACCTTAGTTCTCGATTCACAACTTCGAGATCACTTTCACTAGTGAGTTCATTGTAGCACTAATTTGCTTCACTTCTTTCACCAGTACCTTATTAGAGGTGACGAGGTTGTTCAAAATTTCTTTTATCTCGGCAATTTCACTTTTTCCACTTTTTTGTGATTGCGGGGGGACGGGGTGGGGTTCGACCCCTCCTATGATTAATAGTGCGAGAATCACTAAACCGTAAGATAAGAACGCCTGTGATGCTTTCATTTTCGGAAAGTTTGAGATCGGAAGTTTTCTCGCAGCACTACAAAACAGGCCAATTCTAGCTCTCCACTGCTCGGTTGAGATTCCCATTGCGTAGGTCACTGAACTTACGAGCTTCACGAAAACACGTCCGCGCTCGACAACTGACAACTTTAATTCACATAGTATTGCCGAGCGAGCATAAGCGAGTGAAGGCGAGTTAGAGCCCCGCATGGCACGTTGTTTTCTGTCTTGATTACAGTTAAGTGGGAAGGGGGACCTGTGTTCTAGAACCTTGCCCCTACGGACGCATCACCTCACTGGTGCTTTTTTGCCCTGACTCGGTTAGATAGCATTCGTGTTTTTGGTGGCCATTTATCACAAATTGGTTCTTTTTTTATGCACTGTGTTTTCGTCCCATATCTCCACACTGTCTTTATACTGAGCCCTCTTGAAATCAATCTGCAAGTAGTAATGGAGCTCGTCATTTAGTGCATGCTCTGCTAAAAGAAATAGGAAGCTCCGATCTAACCTGAAAATGTAAGAAATGTGTCAAAATTTGGAAGAACTGTCTGCTCGAGTAATGCCTAATCAAGTAAGCTCAACACCGTTAAGATGCATATTCTACGCAAATTGAGAGTATGCGGACAACTTGATGAAGTGATTTTTACATCATTTTTCTTGTTTCGAATAAGCTACCGTGGTGGCTCAGTGGTAGAGCGCTTACTTCTAATGCATGGGATCCTCGGTTCGATCCCAGCTGTCGCTAAGTGGGCTTTATGGTGGACGAGCACCGTGTGCATAGTTTGGGGGTACTCTTGTTTCCTCCTCCTTTCTTCATTCCACCATTTCTTACATTCTCATCATCGTCGTCTCTTTTAGCTTACACGACATATTCATGGGACGTAAGTATTGAAAGAGGTAGCTATTTCATGCAGTTATATGCCACGAAAGATCTAGCTATTTACTGTACTTATCCAATCGACTTTTCACTTTAACAATGTATCGCTACAGTTGCATGACCATGGAACTCACTTTTTACTGGTGTACCTATTGTGGGCTTAGTTGTCCTTAAATAGCATTGTTGACTACAGTATGTCATATGTCAAGGAACAGTAACTTTTCAAAACTTTGTAATTGAGACTGTTGCTAGTAGCTTCCTGAAATGAGTCGCATGTATGGGACCAATAGCAACAAAATTAATTTTTACACTATCAATAGAGCTCATGTCAAAAGACTTCGGAATTGTTTATGTTATACTGGAAATGAATGTTCTTCGGCATTACGACATATTACAGTATCAATGACGATGTTCCTTACTCTTTATTTGTATATATATAATGCAGTGCGTCCCACTAGCTTTCGAACCCGAAAAAAACGTTATAATTTCCGAACAAATATACATAGGAAAATGAAATTCACAATACACGTACCTTGTTTCATGCTGAATACATGACCGTCACAGCAGGTGCTGAAAGTGTCCTCCCTGGACGTCAAGACATGTTTGTACACGGCGTTCCATATTGTGAAAAGTCCGATGTAGAGTCTCAGGTGTGATCTCATGAATCGCATTCTCAATGTTGTTTCGCAACTCCTGCAGTGATCGTGGGTTGTTTCTGTAGACACAACCTTTAAGAAAACCCCATAAAAGAAATCAGGTGGTGTCAGATCCGGGGATCTTGGCGGCCACGATCCTTTGGAGATTATCCTGTCACCAAAAAAGGACTCAATTTCTGCCATGGCCACGTTGGAAGTATGGCATGTTGCTCCGTCTTGTTGGAAATAACCGCAACGCAGTTCTTGATCGTCCAGCTGATTCACAAATTCACCGAAGATGTGTAAGTAAACTTGTGTGTTTACTGTATCTTCAAAGAAGATGGGTCCAATGATACGCTGTCGGGAAATTGCACACCAAACTCCCGCCTTCAAGGAATGAAGTGGAATCTCATGGTACACATGCGGATTTTCGGCGGCCCACACCCGAGTATTCTGCGAGTTCACACATCTGTAGTCCTCAACTGTAACGCGATATGGAAACAGCTTGGCTCTTTTGGCGGCTCTTTGCACAGTTGACTTTGACATCCCTACCTCTTGTGATAATCGACGCAGGCTCTTCTTAGGGGACTGCAAAAGACGTTGCCGCATATTCTGTACTGTCTCCTCGGACATCCGTAGACGCGCGCCTCCATGTCCCGTAAGCAATGTTCCTGTTGTTTCGAACTTCTTCACCAAATGATGTATTGATGATTTCGATACATCCTTTACGGCACCCAAGTTCACGGCAAAATTCACGTTGAACGGTCTGATACGATCCCGATATCCAATAATTTTTAACAATGAACACGCGTTCCTGTACGGTGTACAGAACCATCCTCGCGATGCAGCGACTCCAGTCACACTAACGCACGCGCACCACGCCAAGCAGCACTTCCCCTGGCGCCACCTATCGTCTTTGTTTTGACGTATGCGCTTCTGTTTAACCCTTTCTCGTGTTTAGCATGAAACAAAGTACGTGTATTGTGAATTTCATTTTCTTATGTACATTTGTTCGAAAATTATAACGTTTTTTTTTTGGGGGGGGGGGGGTTCAAAAGCTAGTGGGACGCACTGGATAAGTAATCTCATCTTTCTGGAGACTCTTACACAACTAAAGAACATCTAAATGTAATTTTGTAATATGAACATAGTGAAATGATCTTAACTCACTGTAGAGCTCTTCTTAACATGTTCATTTCCATTCATTTACTACAGTTCTATTAGTGACTGAAATTTTATAATTAGCTACTTCTTTTGCCTCCTTTGTATTCCTGAACTCGCATGGCGAAGCAATGAATCGCGTTGAAAATTCTTTGTATAAATGCCTATACATACCTAATTCCTCAGCAATACAATCGCGGCATTTCCTACATTATCGTCAATCATACGAATTCAGATTTCTAAATTTCATTAATTTTTTTTTCTTTTTTCTTTTCTTTTCTTTTTTCTTTTCTTTTTTTTTTTTTTGCTTGGTCCAGAACTACTCTCTGATCTTCGTTTCGGCATTTTATTAAAAAAAAAATAAAAATAAAAAAGATACAATACAAAAATGCTAAACCACGCCAGACTTCAGACTGCTACCACAGATTACTGCTTATAGGAAATCATGGAATACTCATTCTTCTTCTTCTTCTTGCAAAATGAACAACGACATTCTGTTGTTTTACCATAACTCACCAGTTTACACCAGGCTGATTCTTGTTTATTGATACGTTTGTTGATCTTGTTTATTGATATTGTATATTGATACTCATTAGTACACCAGATTTGTTCCATAACACATCACGTCTTTCCAGTAATAAATAACTCACAACAAATGAAACTACTGGGCGGAAATTTTGCGAATCAAATTCGACTCGCGGCTTAAAATTTTACAAGTCGACAAAATAATATATTTACACGTCAATCGCTAGGAAACGCGAGCTCTGTAGATATTGTCATTGTAATTAATTTTTGTACAATTTTTATTGTTGTTATATTATGTATTTTTAACGTAATCCATCCTCTTCCTCTAGAATATTAAAAGCAGCATTGATCTGGTACTTTTAGATTGTTTTAATGCGCTTTAGCTATAACGGAGCGTTCATTCTAAATCCGGCCTATCGAAAAAAAAAAAAAGTTTTAAAAAAAATTTAAAAAGTGTTTTGGCGAGAATCCTGATATTAAATGTATACGAACGATATCCTTCCAGACAGTAAATGTTTACGAACAAAATAAAAGGAAAAGATCCTTTTGTTTTTGTAGTAGATACTTGCGTATTAGTACAAACAAATAACAAAATATCTTTCTCCACGAATCAGTTAATTGCAAATCAAAAATGCTTCACTTAGAAAAGAATATTACTGAAGAAATATCTCTGTCTTCGTAACACTAACAGCAATCGTGATACTCTCGAATTATTTTTGCGTACCTGGTGGAGTATGTCACATATAGTACGATTATTGTTATAAAACCCTTTAATCGTAAAATCTATTGTAAAGAAACCAATTGGAAACTGGAAATGAGAATTTTAAGAAGAATCCATTTCCAACATTTTAGTTCTTCCAAAGAAAGAAGAAAAAAAAAACACAAACAACAGTCATTTGGTAAAGCCGTTTTTTTTTTTTCTTTGGCACCTGAACTTGAAGTACTATCCCATTATTTGCCTGGCGTGTGTGGAGGTAAATTAAAGGAATCTTCAATCAGGATGGCTGGCTTTAGGAATTTCTATCCTCAGCAGGGTTGGCTGGTTTAAACCAAGGTGGTTTAAACCAGCTGTTTTTTTTTTTTTTTTTTTTTTTTTTAACAACTAGTTTAAACCAAAAAACGAAAAATGTTCGTAAAAGTGTAAGTGTTTGTAAAATCTTGATGAACACACATTTGTGGGTTATCACGTTTCACTCCCGTATACTATTCTTATTATATTCAGACCTAAATTCCTCATTCATTACTCAAAAAGATTATACTACAAAAGCAACTTTTGTTTATAAAAGTTTATAAATGTTTGTTTTGTGATCTTTTTGTAGTTGTTATTATTGTTATGTAATTGCAATCAAAGAAAAATTCTAAATATTGTTTCGTTTCAATGTTTACTATTGATAAAATACATCGAAATGCCGTACTTTGTGTGTGTGTGGGGGGGGGGTCATACAGACCCCACGAGAGGCATTTAGTGAAATGAGAAGTATCTTTGGTATCTATTTATGTATAAATGAGTCTGAGCCTAAGTGGACTCAAATAATTCTTATCTTTATTCACTTTTCTTACTTATATGCAAATTAAGTCGTTGTATTTATTTAATTTGGACCAATAAAAGTCGTTGTTAACTAACTTGAACTAAATTAGTTCTTCTGTATTCCGTAGAACTTTGTAATTGTCCATATGTAATTCTGTATAATGGTTTCGCTTGTGCAACTGTTTATCTTTTTGTCCTTCTGAAATGACTCTTGACAGTTATATTAAGAAGCATGCAAAGATCAGTACAACGTATTTTTATCAGGATTCCTTCGTGAGTGAGTCGGCAGACGTATCGCATTTGTGGCCAATTAGTGCTGGTTCCGAGTTCAAATGGAGGACAATTTCTCTCGGATGTAACTCGTGAAGCAGGTTTTATTCCGCTTTAAGCTTATGTGACCCCTTCCAGCATAACCCGGCTGTTGCATAATAACATCAAGGCGAAACAAACTTATTTCTGTCCATATATGATATGAATATATAGAGCAAATTATTTAAACCAAATAAACCTGGTTTAAACCAAAAAAAAAAGTTTTTTTTGGGGGGGTTTTCAATAAAAACCATGGTTTTTGCCAACCCTGATCCTCAGTGTATTGGAGATTGTATTCCTATTATATTATATAGAATTACCCACCTCTTTGTTACTGTAGAAAATTGTCTGTTTTTTTTTTTTTTCTTCTAGAAATCGAAATATAAGAGAGTGTCAGTGCCACAAAGTGAGTCCTATGAGACGCTCAGGGGTCTTCAGGGATTCCCTTGTGCGGCATTTCCTTTTCTTTTTTATTATTTATAAGTTTAGCTCAATGACTTATGTTTATGCTTCAATGCTAAAGGAGACGGTGATAACGAGATAGATGATAATTGTGGGATGACAAAAGTGGGAGGAGACGGGAAAACCTCGACTAAACCCGTCCACACGGTGTTTGTCCACCACAAAGTTACTTGGGAGCGAACCGGGAACCCGCACCAAAGTTGAGTCACCACAGTCCCACAAGGAAATTCCATAGTTTCGTGTGTACAATAGAACGTGAATAGTTAAATGTTATTTCAGGCAGAAATATAGCTTTAAATATACGTACAAATTTAATAAAACACAATTTTGCTCAATAAAATCTAATTTTACCCAATGAAACCCACTGGGCTGTTTTTTTAATGAGTTTTTCACAACAATGATTTCTTACTAATATTGTCCATGTTGTTCGTAATTACAACTTAGTGATTTTTTTTCACTGATTTTCTAAGTTATTGTAAAAAAATAAAATAAATAAATAATGAATTATGCACTGGCTACTATGCAGTGAAGTAATAGAAGACAACATGATATTTGTACTGACATTTTCTATACGCAGAACATAAGACGTAAGAGCCTGCTACTTTAAATAGATAATAATTGTGAAAGAAAATGTTCCTATTCCTTCTGTAATAATGTTTCTATCTTTTTTCTTACAGGTATGATATATCATGTAAGCAATGGAGCGAAACGCCGTATCGAACTTTGCTATGCTCCTCAGAGAGAGTGGGGACAAGGTACTTGATGGAAAAGCCAAGTTATCCTTGTCTGTACAACTTCTTCAGTATTTGAACGAATCCTTTCAGCTCGTGATTGATCAAGACATACACTCGTCCTTTCAAGTGTTGAGTACCAACAGTTCTCGTAATGAATTTCTGTATAACTTACAATTTCTTCACGATTTTGTGCAAAAAGTTTGCAATGTAAAAATTAGCAACCCCATATCAACACTGGAAGAAAGTGTCGACATTACGAAATTCAAGAATTTAAAATACCTTGAGTTGAGTAAAGTTCCTATACGTTGCGTAAATGGACTTGAAAATGTTCGAAATCAGCTGAAAGCAATCGTGTGCTTTCAGTGCCTGCACTGGCTGTCCGATCTACTAGGAACATGTGGTGGAGATCAGAGTATTCCAAGCTCATGGGATGAACTCAAGGAAGCCATATTTAGTTATAATTCAATTGTTTCTTTAGATCAATCCTTGACTTTTGTTCCATCGTTAGAAGTGTTAGATCTAAGCCATAATAAAATACATACTGCTCAGGGCATTCAGTGTTTACCGAACTTAAAATATCTGAACTTAAGCTACAACAGATTAGATGCCATACCACCGTTGAACAGAAGTGCTCAAAATAAGCTTCGTGTGCTTTTCATCAAAAATAATTACTTAGAGGACATTTCAGGTTTGTATATTAGTTTTTTTCAGTGTTATAATTGTCATAGAAAGCTTACGTCTATCTCTAGATTTTCCAAGATAGTTTGTATTAGGAACCAAAAGTCTCCTTAGTTATCGAGCCGCCTTTTGTGCACGGGGCTCCAGGTTTGTTTCCCAGTGGGAGAACATTGAATGCATTACTGCGGTTCGGATTCCAGCTTAAACTATAAATTCGAGTTTTCCATAGTCTCTGTGCTGAAAAGGGACGTTTAACTTGAATCAAATCAGGCATAATTTTGTAATTATCTCTTTTTCTGGTGTTCTCTTTTCTCTTTCATAGGATAAATAATACCTTACTCCCTAGTTTTACATATAGAAACTTCGGCTGTCGCAAGTAAAAGTGTTTTCCCACTGCTAGTTTTCCTTTTATCAATACTTCGGAATAAATATAGAAATATGAAAATGTTTTCGGTAATGTGCACAAAAGTGTACATGCTTTTTGCATTAAGAAAACTGTCAGTTTATTGTGCTATTTCAACATAAAGATAAAATTAAATATGAAAGAGAGAAAATGGTTGACGAATTGGGAATCGAATCCGGGTCCAGTACGTTAAACACTGCGCTATCCATTTCTCCCATTACGCTACTCATAGTAACAATTAGGAGATGGAAATATCCCAAGAAAATATAAGCATACATGTTTGTCTATTGTAAAATCCTAGTAGTGCAACCAGAGCTCGAGTGTGCGAGCCTGCGTTTCAAAAATGAACTTTGTGTAAAATATTCATTTATATATTCATTGATTTTTTTGTAATGAAGTTTGTATGTCTTAAAGGACCACTTGTTTAATGTTGAGTATTATCTTATTTTGTTTCCTTCTAATATGTCTAAACCATCTTTAATAGTAATAAGTGTTTTGAAAAACTACGCTTAAAGTTTGGTAAATATAAAATTAAAATAGAAAATATACCGAACATTTGTACCGGGGGAACATTTCCGGTATATTTTCTATCAGATTTGTTTCTTTTAAGTTTTTATTTACCAGAATTCGTGCATAGTTAGTATATACACACTAGCAGGAACTTTGTATTGTACTTCATTTTATTTATGGGGGCCGCGGTGGCTCAGTGGTAGAGCGTTCACCTCTGGTGCTTGGGGTCCCGGGTTCGATCCCAGCCCCCGCCAAGTGTACTTTGTGGTGGACAAACACCGTGTGCGTGGGTTTTCTCGGGGTTCTCCCGCTTCCTCCCACTTTCTTCATTCCACCATTTCATTCATTACCGTCTCCTTTAGCCTAACCGGCATAACCGTGGGACGTAAAACTCAAAGATTTCATTTTTTTCATTTTATTTATTTATTTTTATGTTGATAGGATAGGAGGATAGAATTTAGGGTATGAAGGGCTAATATTACGTACGCATAAAGATATTACTTCTGCTGAGCTAAAAAGTTAATTTTGTATGAAATTTTAACAAACCTTGTATCTCTGATCTATAGTTACGCACGTTCCTATTCTTTTCTTGCTCCAAACAATTTATATTTAATTCTAATGTGTAAATTTATTTGCAGGTCTTGTAGGTCTAGAGTTTTTAGAACAACTAGATCTATCGAATAACTGCCTTATTGATCATGAAGTGTTGTCCCCAATTTCCCAGCTGCCGGCACTTCTTTTTCTTTGCCTCACAGGAAATCCATTGAGTTTCCATCCTAAACATCGCCTGAGGACTGCTGTTTATGTTCATCCACATGCTGCATCCAATAAGGTGAGCGAGGTGAGACCTCAGTTTTTGTTTATTTTATTTAATTTTGTATATACGAAATGGGACAAAAAGAAGTTCTGGACTCGTAAGCTCTGATACAGCATTGCTGTCTGGTCGGTCATCATCTTTGAAGTAGTCTCCTTCGGCATTCGTACGCTTCTGCATTCGTTCCAGCCACTGTTAGTAAGCAATACTGGAAGTCATTTTGTGAGTTTTCGACTTAATTTCTACAATTGAGGCAAAATGTATTTCCTTGAGGCTAGATTGAAGCAAAATGTTTTCCCTTGAGGCTAGACTTTAGTCTTGGGTAAAAGTCAAATGATAAAAGTAAAAGCTTGTGCGTGGGGTGGTAATGTAACTATCTTTCCATTTGTTTCTGGAAGACGTGAAAGAGTCTGAGAGAAAGATTTTAAGGATACTTAAACGGAAGGTATGGTGGAATGTACTGCTGTGGTGCATTGTGTTTTTCTTTGTAAGGTCGATAGAGAGTTGAAACGCTGCAGAAATCGATGAAGATGCGTTGCGTAATTGTAGATGTAGCTCTGAAGAGATGCTAAGGGCTTCTCCGACAGAGAAAATAGGATAGCGAATGCAGGTGCCGCGGTGGCTCAGTAGTAGAGCGTTCACCTCTTGTGCATGGTGTCCTTAGTTCGATCCCAGCTCGCGCCAAGTGAACTATGTGGTGGACAAACACCGTATGCGTGGGTTTTCTGTTTTTTTATCGTTTCCTCCCACTTTCTTCATTCCGCCATTTCATTCATTTTTCATCATCACCATCTCCTTTAGCATACCCGGCATAATCATGGGACGTAAAACTTAAAGATTTCATTTCATTTTTATCAAAGAAAGTAAGTGCGTTTAAAGTTATAAATGAGATTGATAGAATTGTGAATACTAGAAAGTGGAATATATATGTTACGCCTTTGTAGTGGGATGTTTAGGAGTCAGACTTCTAACTGCTTGTTCCGTTTCATATTATTTAGTGCCTTCTTCTTAAGTTTCTGGCTCCCAGTTTGTATTTTATTCCTCTTATTTAATTTAATTTTGTGTATTCTTTTGTGTATATTTTTCTTTTTTGTTTCTTCATTACACAACTTCAAATGAAATTTTGGTTCTAATTAGTTGAACACAGTTCATTTCTTTCTTATGCTCATAATGCTTAGATTTATGAAATTAATGATATTATATAGATAGATAGATAGATAGATAGGGTGTATCAAAAGTACGACATTGTAAGCTTTACTTTGAATCCTTGTCGTTTATAATTTGTATATTTTGTCGTACAAAATAATCTAAAATTTAAAAAGTTTATTATAGTAGTCCGAATAGTGAGCAAATCAGTTAAAATTTGTATTGGAATCCTGATTAAAGGATTTTGTGTATTTCTGGTGGATCGTAATGTGTGTGTGTGTTAAAAAGATACATCTTTTAGGGCTCGTTTAAGTTAAAATAATCAGTCGAAAACCATGGATAGTCTTATCGTTTAAGTAACTTCACAATAATGACTGATAGAACGTATGGAATACGTATTTCAAGATTAGAATAATACTAATCTTAATTATATTCCAACAAGCAAGAAAAAGCTTTCCGATAGTACGGATATAGTAGTGAGTATCCTTTGTCTTCTTCGGTCTCTGATTCTCTACAAAGGATATTCTCTGGCATATTCAAAATATTGGAAAGCTTTTTGCAGCTTCTAGGAATATAATTAGATGAGTAGTATTCTAATCTTAATTTTGCGATATTAAATCATAATCCCTTTCTCAGAAGCTACTTCAAAAATACCATTAATTATTCATGTGTGGTCGCTTGTAGCAAAAAACATATGTGTTAAAAGAGATATGTGTGAGCTTATTTTTAGAGATATTCGACGACAAAATTTGTAGATGCACAATGAAATGTTTTCTAAGTCTGTTACGTCAAGAGTGATAGATGTGCGTGTATATATATATATATGTAGCAAGACGGTTCATGGCTTTGGATTGATTATTTTAAGAAAAGAAATACTGACCAAGGCTTAAAACCCACTGTATTTTAAATTATAATATGTAACGGTTTCGGATATGTAACATATCCTTCTTCAGACACTATCGAACATAAATGAAAATAAGGCAAATATATAGTTATTGTTATGACAAAGTTTAAATCCCTTAAACATGTATATCTACCCATTGTTATAAAAAAAAATTATTCTATTTTATTCTATATATAAATAATATAGAATAATTTATTGTATATTATTTATTCTATATATTACACTAGCAGAATATCGGTTCTTCGCAGGGGAAAATAGTTTCATTTTAAACATAAATTAGTGAATTTGGATTTAAACGGCACCAGAAGTGTTACTGTTCATCTCAGCGACCCCGAAAACTATAGATTCGACATTAATATCGGTCATTTTCGATCATTTTTAAATGTCTCTTCTCCCTCTCCCCTAATTTGCACCGACAAAGTGAAATGATAAAAAACATCCCAGGCGCGAACCTCATCTGTGTTTTGAAATTTGATCGAGATCGGTCGTGTGGTTCAAGAGTTATTAAGTCATAAAGGTAGTCACTTGGTTCAAGAATTAAGTCATAAAAGTAGTCACTTGGTTCAAGAGTTATTAAGTCATAAAGGTAGTCACTTTCATTTTTATGTATTTTTATATATCTTCCCGTCTTCGTCCCCTAAGTTACACCGCCAAAATGAAATGATAGAAAAACCATCCTAGGCCCGAACCTCATTTGTGTTGAAAATGTGATCGAGATCTGTCGGGTGGTTCAAGAGTTATTGTCATAAAGGTAGTCATTTTTATTTTTACTTATTAGAGATAGGTCAGGTGGTTCAAACCGTGCGAAGTCACATATATATATAGTGACTTTCATTTATATATATATCGGGTGTTCTAAAAATGGCGCCCATGGACCACAGAGCTCTCTATTCTACAGGCCAAAATAAAGCGAAAATATTACATGATGGTTTGCTCTCCGGGGCCTCCTTCAGCCGCTATGGGGAATCAAAATTTCCCACTGTGGTAACGTCGTAGATCAACTTGAAAAAATTAGCATCACTCTACAAATGCATCAAGCAGTTAAATCGCTTGCTACACTAATAAGTGATAGTAGTATCAATCTATATTGACTTCAGCTGCCATCTGGAAGTAATCGATGCAATTATTTGATACATTGATAGATCTACTCTATGGTTCTTTATTTGCAACGTTGCCACATAGTGTAGTTCGTGTCTTCAGACAAGGATCCGAAAGATATATATATTGCTTTATTATGACTTGTAGAATAGTTCTCTGTGGACCCTGGGCGCCATTTTCAGAACACTTGTGTATATATATAGGGTGCATCAAAAATTCAGTACCATGGGCCAACTCCATTATGAATAAAAATACGAAGAAATGGAAAGAGAGGAAAGCTATTGGAAATAATAGTTACTTTTCAATCTAGAGTGATAGAATTTTTCCAATCGCGCTGTCCGTTTGAGCTTCACACTTGTAAGGCGCCCTATATTAAATGAAAATGCAACGTATCCAGTTCATCAGACTGTTCGAACGGAACGTGAGGGCACACAAAATGAGACGAGAAACGTTGTCATTGTTGTGAGGGAGCCTAGAACACTTCGAGTCTGTTTCCCAACAATGTTGGATTGGTATGGTGAGGGTCAAAGGGGACAGAACCTGCTGAACAGGCAAACGTTGCTTTTATATTATAGGGCCCTTTACTAATGTGGAACTCAGACAGATGGCACGATTGGAAAAATCTCTCCACTTTAGATTGAAAACTCCTGTTCTGGACAATTTCCTTTTCTGCCTATTTTTTCGTATCTTTACTCATAATAGTTTTTCTGTGGCCCCAGACTTTTCATACACCCTATATATATATATGTTTGTTGTGTTTTAAAATTACACAACAAATGTGTGGGAGGTGATTCCTAACATCAAGATAAGACAGAAAGTGTAGACCAATCTAGATGTAGAAATGCTTCCTTTCGCGCTAAAAAAAAGGCAATAGTAGCTATAACTCAAGAGCAAAATATCAGACTGAAGTCGGGTAAAGAGGAGTGTCCATTATTTTTGGTCATGGATCCTCTTTATGCACAATTGGAAGTGCCGTGGGTGGTTCAAGGCTGATACCTAAGGAAACTGGATGATTCCTGGGATATTTTATCAGAAGTTGAATAAAGGAAATAAACAAAAAAGTACAATATTTCAGCGAATAATAATAATAGTATATCGTTCAAATTAGAAGGACACTATTGGAATTCAAAAGAAGGAGAGATACATATGTGTGATTGACTTACTTTGTCTCACTGCAGAATGAACTCTCAGAGGTACAAGCTTCAGTTTGTGATTGATTTAATGATTTTATTTATCTGTTGTTTAGGTGTCTGTAAAGTGTTCATGTGATGTAACATGCATGGCAACTGATAAATCTCAGTTAAGCACACACCTGATAATTTCCAGTTGATGTGATTGTTCTATAACCTGATTACGTGAGTTGTTCTATAACCTGATTACGTGAGGCACAATCTCAACACAAATCTCTTTAGATAACTTAGTCAGAGTCCACAGAGATGGTTGCTTTCTGATATAACTCTACACTCTTTCGGGGGGCGCTGTGGCTCAGTGGTAGAGCGTTCACCTTCGGTGCTTGGGGTCCCTGGTTCGATCCCAGCTCGCGCCTTGTGGACTTTGTGGTGGACAAACACCGTGCTCGTGGGTTTTCTCGGGGTTCTCCACGTTCTTCATTCCAGCATTTTCACTCATTTCTCATTATCACCGTCTCCTTTAGCCTAACCGGCATAACCGTGGAACGTTAAGCATAAAGATTTCATTTCATTTCATTTCTACACTCTTTCGAACTTTGTAAGATGTTTACAGATTAAGTCATTGATGGTGATGTTTGGATTTTTAAGCCAAGGTATACCGTATTTTACGGACTATAAAGCTCACTTTTTTTCCCTCGAAAAATTGCCTCCAAAATTCAGGTGCGTCTTATGCTCCAAAATTAATAATCTTTCAAGAAGTGCGGCATAAGTAACGCTCTCGATGGCAGTGAAGACCATCTTATATATGAAGAGGACAACGATGACGACGAAAAGGAAGAAGGAGAAAGTTCAGATGATGATTTTCAAGGACTTTAAAGATCAGCTTGGTTTTATAAACTAAGATTTTTTTAGCCTGGCTTTACAATTTAATAATAAAAATGATAAAAATGTTATTTTCAAAAAATGTTAAAAATGAAGGTACGTCTTATAGTCCGTAAAATACGGTAGTTCCAGTCTCGGAGCGACATGGAGACAACGTCTGATATGAAATCTAGTTACACACAATGCCATCCCGGCAGCGCTATAAGGTTTTATACTTTTTTACTTTTGCTGAGATTGTTATCCAAAGTGGCCGTGGTTATAACGTAGAGCGACGCGCTCAAGAGCCAGACCCATAAATCCGGGTACCATGTACAAATCGGAATCGGTCACATGGTGGAAATCTGTCAATGCAAGCTTTATATTATGAGAAGCTCATTATGTAAGTTAAGCTGTCTTTAGCACACAAAACGAATTCACAGACGGTATTTTATAATAATTCTTAATATTCTACAATGATTAATATAAACATGTAATTATGTGTAGAAATCTTTTTTATTGTTTGTTCACTTTCTTCTTGACAGACGATATTAAATTTGAAAGTAAGGTACAATGTGAATAAAAAGTTTAGATTTGACCGGTTACATTACATAGATGGACACACTGTTTAGTTTTATAGTTAATGTATCCTTTTCCTTTAGTTTCTTTTAGACAATGTTGCCTTATCGAAGAAGGAGAAATCCGTGGCTGGATCTGCTGTAATAATCCCCGAGCCAGTACTACCGCCTGTGCTACCGTCAACTAGTGCTTCCATATCCGAGGATGAAAGACTATCCTTGTCATTTGATGGCAACGTTAGTTCAGATTCTGGAAATAGTGAGTATTTGATTCCAGAGTACATTGATTCAAATCAAATTCCGAAATAAATTAATTTGAAGTGAAAGTAAGTGAAATCCCGTTTCTGTTCTGTTATTTCGATAATGGAAGATAAGAAGCAAAAATATAATTGTAAAACAGCCAAATTGCATAATTATAAAGTATCAAATTTTAGAGCAGTGAAATCATATCGGTCAACTTATATGCTAAGCTTCGAAAATATTTGGTCTAAGTCCCTAAATGCAATATATTTTGTAATTAATTCAAAATGTATGTACAAAAAAAAAAAAAAAAAAAAAAAGCCTTATAAAATTTCGTATATTCTTAACTTTTCATTTAGCTTTATTCACGTTACAGAGTACAGACACATTTCTGTTTCGGCTTTGCCACTTAGCCAATTAATTTACTGCTAGTGTTATCTTTCTACTAAGAAAATAATACGGTTGGTTTATCATTAGAAATTATTAACTTTACGCATACGGTTTCTAAATTATTTGGTGTGAAAATTAAATTAAACAAGCTGTATATTAGAGTGGATCGAAAAAAAAATCAAAAGTTGTCCAATTAAACAGCACTAGATGTCGAAAATTGTGTATTGACTAGTATAACATTCGTGATTTTTTTTTCATAATTTTTGTACTTCATCTTCATTCCCCGCAAGAGAACTAAATGTTTTCAATTTTTATGAAAATTAGAATTTTTTGAAAGTATTGAATTTTTTTAAAGCTGCCCAATGAAATCGAACTAGTTACATAATGACTAGAATGACTACACCATTCATGATTTTTAAAATAATTTGCATTTTTATGGTATGATTCTGAGGTATGGTTTTTGCACGCTCCATATTTTGAGAACTACGTATATTGTAGCCAAACCAAAACTAACAATTTACTCAGTATGATGTGTTTATTCCGTACAAGATATGAAAACTCGATTTAGATGCCGTTCAAAAATTTTGTGGCCCCTGATCAAAATACTAATCATTGGCCAAGGTCGCAATCTTTTGATGCATTTTTTGGATCATTCCTAAAATTTTTGTTATAAAAGGTTTGATATTTTTGTATTAAGTTCCCGAACATTTTGATAAAATGCAGACAAATTTCCATACTGTTTGGCCTCAAAGTTGATATTCGTGTTATTCATTTTTTTAGCTGTATGATCACCTCCTCTCAACGTTATAGATTACGTATCATTTATATTTGTTCTGTTATTTTCATTGTTTACCAAATCAAGCACCAAACAATATTTCTCCCATCCAATTTCCTATAAAATTTCTCTTAAAACAAGTACCCTTCAGGCCACATGTTTTCATTGTTTACCTCTAAAATTTAAATAAAGTGAACAGTATGTGTCATACCTGATTTTAAATTTTTAAACACATTTCATGGTAGTTATACCACTTGGTTTTTAAAAAATTAAATCCACTGTTTCATAACAGGTTACTTTGGGGTCGAATCTCGTCACAATCAATGCTTGCTGCTTATCTTTTAATAACTTTAAGTGCGGTATTTGATTTGCATTCTTGTACCATTCTAGACTTAGCCGTGTTCTGTACATTGTAATGCGATTGACCCCTACTGCTTTCACTTACAATAGTTTTTTTTTTTTTATTTTATTTTTTAAAGCCCTTAGACGCACTGATAATCACGGTTTGAAACTTTGATATTGGTGAATATTTACGGCTGCTGTTGTCAGTTGTGCTTGCCTTCTCCTTTACAACCTCGGCTTAAGAGTTTATTGTTTAGTTTTCGATGATAGCTGATTACGTATGATTTTGTTTTCAGTCCTCAAAATTTTTATTTCACTTTTAAGATCACTGCTTCTTCCAGTAGTTTGACCATATTACTAGCCAGTTTGCTTATTGATTTCACATTTCCACAGTTCAAAGATTTATCGTTCGCAACTGCATTTGAATTATTTAGTTCTAATAATCTAGTCCAATAATTAGAACTATCAATATTGTTATATTCTGCACGTGCTCCTTTACAACTACTGCTACGAGCAGGCAGACGACAGGCAGGACACGTAATCGAAGAACAGTAGCGCCGCCACTGTCCATGAAGAGGGTATAAAACGCGCTGCAGTACCTCTATCGACATCAGTTTCGACTGGTCTCTTAGCTTGCCTGGATCTCTGAGGTTCCTTGCCACCCAGGCTTGCCTAAAGCTCTGTGGAACCTTAACCATTCCCCTTGCTTGCCTGGAGTACTGGGAGATCCTAAAACACGACCACCTAGCTTGCCTGGAGCTCTGCGGGATCAATAACCCCTCTCTTTGCTTGCCTGGAGCACTGGGAGATCCTAACTCAACCACTTAGCTTGCCCGGAGCTCTGTGGTATTCTTCCCTTGGCTGCCTAGGTCTAGGGACACACATTTAGCCAACAAAGAATCTACATAGAGATCATTGTATGGGTCTTCGGACCCCAATTAGAATGAACTGTGTTATATTTGTATATAACAAAACTTTTATAATAGAACATTGTGGGAGAAAATCCAAAACCCCGTGTACTAATTGCTCTAGCTATTGTTTTAACAAGGTAATATTACAATAAGTTTGTCACTTTCCTTGTCTTACCTGAAGTGTTCTTTGCTCCTTGATATAGAGATGTTTGAACAGGCGAGTCAGCCTAACTGCTGCGTAGACACCTGTCACATTTAAATACGAATTTTCCATTTACCATGAAGACTTACTATTAAATTTTACTGATTTTTAGACAGTTCCTTGAATTGAAAGTTTTTTTTTTACACATGCAGCAAGCTAAAGCAAACTTTTTCCAAAAATTGGCTTACTACAGAGGTCACATATACTCTCAGCCCGGAGCTACTTGTATAATCATAAGAGAGGTAGAGATAATAATAATAATTACCTTTTCTTTCTGACTTTAATCATTATCACATTATGTTATCTCTTAGCTGGTCTGTCTCCAGTGTATTCAATATTCACGGCTATAAACGGCTATGTGTACATGTAATTAGAAATTGTTAAAAATTCACGAATTTTAAAACTTAAAAGGTCGAAATTTCATTAATTTTAAAAGTATTCACAGTATATCCTTGCTCATATAAGGGATAGCTGTGTGTAGTTCGACCATTCTTTTCATAATATAATTTAAACATTATTAGTATCACATCCTTTCCGTGTTCGGTATCTTACCTTTTATTCATTATTTTTATCCTTGTATTTCAGGACCATTGAGTGGTAAAGTAAGAGGGAAGAAGAGCAGTCGTGTTCGTAAAGCAGTGATTGCAGAATGTAAATCATCCGAAGAAGTAGACAAAACTATTCCAGAGCCTCTGACGACTAGTATAGGTAATTATTTCCTTCAATCTAAATAAATTAATAAAAAGGATACTTGTATCGAATCGAAACAAGAAGCAGGCAGAAATATTTAAATTTTAACTTGGCATGTGATGAAGGTTATTGGCATTATCGAAGTAATAAAATACTTTGAAAGAATTTGCTCATCGTGTAGCAGGATGTCCATTCCATATAATTGTTTAAATGGCATCTAATTAAGCAAATATAGATGAAAACGAGAGGACCGTAATTCAGTACCTATGGTGAGCCATCCTGACAAATGCTCCTCATTGCAGGTAGCTTATTTTCGTTTGGTAAGTTCCGGACGATTTGCTTCCCAAAACGTTCATTGTTAATACGAGGCTCATATGAAAGTTCTCTTTAATCACTTTTTAGTATGAAACATAATTTGCCTCGTGATTTTTTTTTCTTCTTCAATGTAGTCTCTCTTAATAATGATATTCTTGGTCCAATGATGTTCTAAAGTATTATACCATCGTGAAAACTGTGGATCCCCCGAGGTCTGTAAATACTTCTCCAGTTCCATTGTAAAGGTGGTGGTTGATAGTTTATGTGAATATCCTGCTGGAAATAGTTCGATTTATATTCTTCTACTTTCCAGTGTTCAGTTAATTTTTTACGTATATTTGAATAATTATGTGTATTTTTTTCTATTTTAACATTGTCTTTATAGCATTTTAATGAAAAATTTGTGAATATTCTCTAATTGCCCTACTTTTAACAAAGGGAAAAGGACCACACAGTACTGCAATACTCGAGAACAGGTCTAGCAAAACTAGAACAAAACTAGACAGTTACTAACAGAAACAAAAACAGAACTAGAAAATTATTGACTTACATTGAGATTTGAAGAATTAAAAAAGTAAATTTGGCGAATGGAGCTTAACAATTTCAGCTCCTTCTTCCGGATTGAAAAATATGTTCATTGAAACAAAAATGTGCTGAGTAATATACATCTAAATCAGATAGTGATTGCAATTTGCTTTGTTACATTTTATTAGTAGAGTAGCAACGAGGGGCTGAGATAGTGTGTATTTCAAACTTTGTTGTATTTTTGTCGATCAATATTGAAGATCAGTATTAAGTTTAATTTTTTCGCTCTAGAATCTGCAAAGCATCTGGAGACAAAGAAACAACTGGAAGAACTGAGGCAAACGTTCGGAGAAGATAATTGGCTCCATAGTAAAGGTGGAAGCTGCGTCCGAGACGTACTTGGGCTAAGCAAAGTAATTGCACCTGGTACTCCGAAATTGGAAACGTTATTACGTCGTTACGAGTTGGAAGAGGCGATAAAGCAGCAAGAAGAGGAGATAGACCAAGCAATGAATGATACCAAAGAGACTGAACCTATGATGTCATCATCGAATGGGCCTGACAATTTAAAATCAACAGAGATTGAAGAGGCAGCAGGTTTGGATTCTAAAATTACAGATTCTGCTTGTTCTGAAGACAGCTTGTTTGAAAGTAAGACTCTGTCGCCAGAACCCTCTGATGGTGCTTTAGAAGAAGACAATGAAGGTATTGTACTTTCTTCGTTGTATGAAAATGATATGGAAAGTCGTGGGGGGAAAAATGATTGCTTTAAATTTTGTTAGGAATTTGACCTATTTTTTCCTTGCCTTCTTGCCAAACTATGAGGATGGCGGCATTATTTTTACGTGACTCTTCTATGCTGCCTTGAATAGTACCTGGGTTTTCTGAGCTTTCTTTTTTCAGCATGTTTAACATTTTTAACTTTTTTTTTTAAGTTTAACATTTCACAATTTTGCACCAAGGCTAAGGGAATAATGATGAGATGGAGATAATGGTGAAATGAAGAAAGTGGGAGGAAATCCCGCGAAAACCGACAGACATGGTTGTCCATCGTAAAGTCACGTGGCAACAACTGGGATTGAACCAGGAACTCCATGCACCAGAGGTGAGCACCCTACCACTGAGTCACCGCGGCTCCAACCTAAGTCCTGAAGCAGGTGTTGAATCGTCCGGATTGAAATATCTTTAAGTAATTCGTGTGCTTTCTCTTACAAAACCTGTAGCTGTTGTTGATGGATTAGGCATTCATTACTTCACGTTTTAAAATGTTGTTAGTGTATGTGTAGTCTTTGGCCTCCCTGAGTCAGTTTGTCGTTATGGTGTTGTGTTATATGGTACAGAACAAGCTACCTTTGTCAGAACATAGTCTATCTTGGAACTCTAATTTCCGAAGTATATGAATCCTTTAATGTAAGAATGTTAAGACGCATATTTTCTCTTCCCGTCATTTGCTACGAGAGCAGAGATATTAAGTATCAAATTATCACAAAATTATAGAACTTCTGTCACTATATCAACAAAGGATAAAATGTTAACATACTTCAACAAAGAAAGCTAAGAGAGAATTGAGATACTGCTGGCAATAAGTTCAGGAGTGCATAGGAGACTTACGTGAAAAAATCGCCGTCACCCTCATAGTTTAGTAGCAAGGGAAGAGAAAGGTCATTCAGTTCCTATAAAGATTTAAACATGTAAAGATTTTTTTCAAGAATGTATATTTAATTTTATTTTACCATGTTAAATAACATTCAATTCATTATTACTTATTGCATGAAATAATTAATAGTGCTTATGTCGCTCCATTTACTATTTATAGACGACTATATGCTCAACTATTATCTATAATAATCTAGCCGCAGACCACACGGAGGTGAAAGGAGAAAGTAGTAATAAAGGAAGGTTCTTTAACGATATTTTCCCAATCCAAATTATGTAATAAATCTGATGAATAAAACATTATCGTAAACAAATATTATACTACAATATTTTGAGGGAAAAAAAAATAGAGGAAGCCTTCTATTCCTCCCAGTCCTTTCTTCCCCTTGGTGTCAACCTTCGGTGCGAGCGGTCCCGGGTTCGATTCCCGGTGGTGCCATTCGGTCGAAAAAGTGTAAAACGCTTTTTCAGGCCGGCCACCCTAAATGAGGTTTTCCTGGGTTTTCCTCATTCACACCAAAGAAATGCCGGGGTGGTACCTAACTTAGAGGTCCCAGGCCGCTTCCTTCCTTCCCTTGCTTTTTTTTTTTTTTTTTTGCTGCGGACTGTACATTTTGATACCGGCGTCACTAGCACCACTGTTGGTTTAGTGCAGAAAATATTGCATATACCATTTTATTTAAATCTCTTTTGAAAGTAGCATGTATAAGAAATATAAGATCATATCATCTTATTTGTTCTCATTTTGTCACATCAGTCTAAAATCCAATGTGTCTTTCAATCATTGTGGATAATTGAGAGAAATAAGATGAGATCTTGTTAAATTGTGTCTCACGTTTATATTTATATATTCAAAATGAGAGAAGACTTTCATTTTTTCAGATGAACTAGAAGAACAGTTGTATATAGTTCAAAGGGAGTTCCGAAATCCTAACAAAAAAGAGGTAGATGGTGTAGAAGAACTATTACTTGTCGTCACCGAAAGGTTAGTACTATTTCTTTTACTAAATAATTAAGTATTATTAGATTTATTCCAAGAAATTGCATATAAGATTTTGTTTTCTGTTTATTATCTATTTCTTTGCTTCCTCCACAGCGGAATCAAATTAAAAAGAAAGGGAGGGGAACTGTAGAAACTCAGTGATAACTCATGTCTGGTATGTAGAGCTGTCATTCAACACCAAGTCACTGCATGTGGTCTTTCTGATGGACATATACCGGTGGTGTTCGTAAATTATTTCGGAGTAGTTTATTTATTTAGTACTTCCTATACTTAAATACTTAACATATACGAACTGTGCGTCCAGTGGATCTGTATGTGCCCTATCGTGCTCTACACACAGATCTATGCATCTGCATGTTCTTCTTACATTCACTACGCCGTCTGTCTTTGACACATCCTGAAGCAAACGAGCGTTTCTCCCAGTTGGGTTCTTGCCAAAGCAATTTCCAAGAGCACCTGTTACCTGTGTCATTTTTTGCTCTGTGCGTGGCCGTTCGTGCACGCACCCCGTATGCTATTATCCGTTCCTCAACTGTAACTACAACCACTCACGTCAGCCATGGTTTTACAGCTGACATGCTCCACATGATTTTGAACGCAGGAATACTAGACAGTACTGTCTGTGGCCATGAAAGCAGTGTTACAAATACTACAACTGAAGTGTAACTGACATTCTTCTTTCTGATACTCAAACCTAGGGGTACAGTCTACTCGTACACATGTACAGTAATTTGTAGAAAGTATACCTTTATGCGGTCTTGTGACTTTATTAGCATTCTTATTTGTCGTAGATTTCTTGAACTAATTTTTAAATATGTACTTGCTAAATATTATTTTAACACGTAAAATATTCTGGTATATTTTTTTAAATAAAAATGAGACATGTTATTGAAGACTAATTATAATTTTTTTTTTTTTAAGTTATATAAAAGAGCGAGATGCATTGTCCACCAAGCTCAGAGTGAAGTGGGAAATCGATAGTCTGGAAAGTTGTGTGAGGCTGCGTAATGATCCTGTCACTGTTCAATTGACATTTGACACTATACGGCAGGATCGAAAAGAGAGGGTGTATATCATGGAGGAAGAAGACGCTCAAGTAAGTGTTCAGATACTGGCGGAGTAGAAATTTAAAAATAACAGAAACGAACTTTGTTATAGTCAAGGTCAAACTCCATCCCAATACATGGAAAGAGTGTTGCTTCACGAAATGTAGCGAGTTAGTGCGGATAATAAGGTCTTAGAAATTGAAGAAGGAAATCGGACGAGCACACAAAAGATGAAAGTGTTCCAGTCCGCGTGTTTTTGAGTGATTTTTAAATATGGCTCGATCATATAAGTGAAAATAGAAAGATCGTTTTAGATTTTTTTTTTAATGTGCTATATGATCAAAGGCATAGTTATTAATTGACAACTTCAAAAATACCACTTTTATCGTATGAAATCTAAATTAATTATACCTTGTGACGGAGTATCAAAATGTACTAAATGAAAGTATACGTGATAATTTAGCTACTTATTCGAAAACAGTCAATAATTTCTTTCTTCGTACTTTAGCGTGTAAAGTTCTGTAAACGTTTGGACTGGTATGTGAAGTAATAAAATGCTATAAAATGTGCTTATTGCAATTTAATGTTTCTTTTTTGAGAAGATTTTTCTTAAATTATGATCAGGCATATATGTCTTTAAATTATTTCAAAACTACGCATGACTTAATTACAATTTTGTATGTCATTAGATGTTTATCTTCATTATTTCGACTTTAGTGCCTACTTTACTATCCATATTTTTTATTTAGAAATGTCTATATGGCTGCTTTTAATGCTTATTTTTTGAATTATAAATGCCTATTTGCTTGCCTTCTTAATGATTATTTCTCAGTTATAAGTGCGTATTTGCCTGTCTAGTTTTTACATATTTTTAGTGTCTGAACATCCAGTCTCTAATCATAACTATTTTGCGCTATCATTGAAGCTCTTTAGTATCAAATTTAGAATTCATTTACTGCAATGCTTCGCCAATGTTATGAGGTGGATGTGTAATAATTAATTTAAAAAAAAAAAAAAGCTATTGTTGACTGCACAGAAAAAAAAAATAGTAAAATCTAGAAAGATGGTATAATAGTAATATAAAACGCACAAAAGGCTTAATCTACTAGATCTTTGAAATTTGAGTTAATAAGCGTTGAAATGATTGATTTCAGGTTAGCAGATTAGCATCCCGCTTACTTCGAAAGTTTGTTGGTTTCCTGTGTACCATTAGTCAACTGTACAGATAATTTCCCATTAAAGGTTTCGAATGTTTCTCTTCCATCTCTTTCCCAGGTTCCTGCTAATGAATGCAACTTCTTAGACGGATCTAAGACAGTGGCTCCCAACCGTTGTGTCGCGACATACTTTCCATAGCATTTATCGCGAAATATTAGAATTTTAAAATCATGAAGCATTTAATAATTAGTTAGAATCAATTTTGAGACAGACTGCACCAGTCAACGCCTCAGGCGGTAGCAGCAATTCTCAGTACTGCATGCAGTCACTAATAGAATCTTACGGTGTTACACTATTATAATTTATATTTTTGTATCAAAAGATCCAATATATTTCAATCAAAAATTTTCTTGCCGGCCTTATATCTGGAAAACTACATATAGTATAGCCAAAGGCAAACCTCACTTAACTCAGTATGATGTGCTTATTCCGTAGAAAATACGAAAAATCGATGTAGGGACCGCTCAAAAATTTTGTGCCCCTGATCCAAGATCCAATATATTTCAATTAAAAATTATCCTGTAGGCCTTGTATCTAGAGAACTACATATAGTGTAGTCAAACGTAAACTTCACTTAATTCAGTATGATGTGCTTATTCCGTAGAAAACACGAAGAATCAATTCAGGTGCCGTTCAAAAATTTTGCGGCCCCTGATCCAGAAACTAATTATGGGCTAAGATCGCGATCTTTTGATGCATTGTTTTGGATCATTCCTAAAATTCTTGGTCAAGATCGCAATCTTTTGATCCATTTTTTTTTTTTTTTTTTATCATTCCTAAAATTCTTGTTATTAATAGAAAAATCAAATAACTATGTCCCGATGTAATGGGTATTCCGTGAAATGTGTCATCAGTCAAGAAAGGCTGGGAATCACTAAAGTAGGTACCTTCGAGAGGACAGGTTAAAAGGTATCAGTGAATGAATTAATGTGAAATTAGCAAAATAATAAATTACAACAGTAGCAGTGCGAAAATCTTCAGTGCACATTTCTTTGGCGACGAACACTAAAGTACAAAGTGTTCTTACTAAGTTGGGGTCTTCACTGGCAGGTTTTAGGGCACAGATTGCGCCCATAAGAATATTTGGGAGAACATAATTTTTCATTGAAAATCATACAAACAAATTGGAAAATGGCAACTTTGTGGAGAAAGAGGTATACTTGGGGACCAGAAAGGTCAGTTTGGTGGAAGAATGGTAAATTTGGAGGATTGCCTAAACTCCTAGGAAAAGAAAGATCGGCGCCCTTGTTACTAAGATCCTGTTCTAAAATGATCCGAATTGTTTCTGATGTCAAACTTCCGTTTCATATCTTGGTCTCGTATTGTCAGTAGCTGTCTTCGTATGCAGCTTTAATGATCCAGAATATTTTGGTTGCAGTTTTGCTTACCTTGAAACGAAACTGTATGCCCACACATTGCTCCAGTTTTAATGACTATGTACTGCAGAGGCCTCGTAATCAATATCAACATCAACCAGAGAACAAGTCCGATAGGAGCAGCCTACACAATAGCTTTAGGCATCGATCGATCTACGTTTCGTAGCAATGCCACCAGTTACGGCAGTGTTGATGGCGACAGTTTACAGATTTCGTAATTGTTTCGTTAATATTATGTTCTCGAAGCTTTTCATTAGTCTTGTGTGTGTGAAAAACTGTTAATGAAGAGCAACCTATATTTAAGCTCATTTATTTTTCAGAAACTCGTTAGAAATCTTGGAAATGTGTTGGAGTCTCGACCACTTCACGCAATGAATCAGAAAGTCTTCCGCTGTATGAAATGTTCTACACAATTTTCGCACGAGCTGGGTCCGAAAACCATGTTTGATGCAAGTAGTGTAGAAAATGCAGGTAAATATTGTGTAATATTCGATAGAGGTTATGCGTATAAAACTTATTTCTGCAGTAATTTTAATAAAGTTTTGGAATTAGTGACTTTCCAGCTTCAACGCTGTATAAGAAGTAAACCTGAGATTTAATGTGAGCTTCCATAGTGGATCGAACTTAGTCTTCCGTACCGGAAGCTTGAACATTAACAATTTAACCATGAGAACTACATATTATTGTTCAGCATGGTATTTGTCGTGGATTTATATTTTGCTTTAGTGATATACAGGTAAAAGAAATTGTTAAAGTAGTTGAATTATTTAATGTGAAAGTGGGATTTCTTGGGACTTGAATTGTGAATGTGATATAATGAAAGATCGAGCTTGATACAAAAGTAATAGTAGCAGGAAAATGTTATATAGATTTGCAGAAGTATTAGCTTGTAAAACAATGTTTGTTTCGACTCAGTTTCAAATATAAGTTTTATACTTTTCATAATTATAAAAATTAAATTATCTGTGAATTTTAATTCAAACTATGCTATAGTAGTATAGATACAGTTACGTCTTCTGTTAATATATAACTCATTCGTTGAGTTGAGTTGAGTTGATTTTGAGTCCCGTTAGGTCCCGTTCAGCAGCGAGGCTATATGAGACGTATAACTCATTCGTGTAATACTGATCGATATAAATAAAAATTACCGTGTTCTTTGTTTAAATCATATTTTCTTTCCTTGTAGGGGATTGGGTGTCAAAATTGCATTGTCCGGCGTGTGGGAGTACGTACGTTTTTGAAACAGATGATGATCCAGAGCCATCACAAGAGAAGAGAGCTCTTGGAGAAGCAGAACCCGAAGTAGGAGTGGAAGCTACTACATTGCAACTCCCTGTTAGCCTTCTGACACATTCGTCTTCTCAGTCCAGCATAGGTACTTTAAGATTATTTTTCCGTATAATTCGCATTATATATATATATAATTTCCATTTTACATAGTCTGTAGTTATTAATATTACAATGTTTTACGTATTAGTAAACATACGTGTCTTAGGTTTAGAATGAAATAAACAATAATATTAGTTACAAAACTAATGTTCATCGTTATTTAAGGATATGAATTGACGGATCTTTATAATAATTGCTAAGCGTACTCTTTTATTTACTGTGTATAATATTTCATGCACTACCAGTTGTACTGTTCCGTTGTTTCTGGACACTTTCCTCAGCAAATGTAGCCAACTTATCTTAAGCTTCCTCTATTTCATGTGCACGGTAAATAGTGATGGGGTCAAAAAACTTGTTAGTATGATATTGTAAATTCTTTGCACTGAAATACTCGCCTTTTTAAAGTCATGTTGCTGCGAAAAACATATGCAGAAGATTTTTTATCAAGTTCATGCTAGTTTGTAGAAATCTTACTTCTAACAGACACTTAGTGGGGATGCTGTTATATTCTTTAATTTACGATTAAACGTTAAGTGTAAATTTCACGTTAAACTTGGAAGTGTAAATTCTACGTTAAACTTGGATTATTACACACTTCTTTAACTTGTGAAGGTTTTGTTAAAAACATAAATGTTTACTGATACATAAAGAGCGAAAAAGTGCATGATTGAACCGGCGTACCGTTCCGATGCGTTAACCACTATGTTACCCAGTCCGCTTCCAGAACCAACCATACACTTTCTTTCTATTCTGTTCCTCCGTCCGTTAATAAATGTTTACATTGCATCTACGTCCTAGCTCCACTGGAATACCTCTTCTCTTGAGATCAGCAAGTTAAGCAGTGCAGGTTTGGTTCGAGGGAGGGTGAGTGACCGTTCGTACTCACCAGATTGTGTTGATATTACAGCGTCGTGAGAACAGTTGAGGAGCTACTCGAAAAACAAACAGCGAACTAGTTTAGAAAGCAAGCATTAACGGCGAAGGGAGCCGATCACCTCTGAGGGATGAGTGGCACAAGCTGGCTGATAGATCTTAAGGGCTGTTGCAACAGGATTTTTTCTTTAATGTTTACATTATATAGTAAATACTTAGCCAATTTACTACAAAGACCACTATAACTATATGTTTTTGAGTATTGTTTCTTTTGTTTGCTAGATTAAAGTGTTTTTATTTATTTATTTTTTAATTTCATTTTTTATTTTATTTTTATTTATTTATTTATCTATTTATTTATTTATTTGACAAGTCTTGTGTTTTCTACAAGTTTTCAATAGTAATTTGATCTGCTGAGGAAAGTGCCAGGGAATACTGAGTGTACAGTTAATAGTACATGAAGTAGTAGATGCAATAAACAAAAGAGTATGTTTACAACATAATGTTCATTGTATTATTTGTTAATCCGTTAAACAGAGAGAGAGGAAGAAATAGTGAGAAAAGGAAAAAATAACTGAGAATCAGTCAGGGGGACATCATGTTGGAATTCAGGGTTCCCTGTTCATTCTATATGCTCTTTTCGTGTATGTGATTGTTTACACTATTTTCTGGTGAGTAATGCATGAATATATATAATGTAACTGCGATAGTGTAACTCGAAAGGCATTTGCCTATTAACCGGCATTCGATCTCCGGTGGGACAACAAACTTTTCTCGTTCCTTCATTCCAATACGGCTATGAGACAGCCAAACTGAGGCGTTTGCTGGCATTTCGTCTGTGTGAACTAAGGATAGGACACATTGATGGCAATAAGCAGCATTGATTTTAATATTATTTTCGACGTTTGCAAGTCTTGAATTTCTCTCTGCAACAAGAGCCAAGAATAACTAACAAACCTTTCGAGAAATTTCTTTGCAGTGACTTACAAAGTTACATTGGCGTTTTTCATGAATACCTCTTAGGTGATGGCCAAACTGAGGTCACAGTCTCTTGGATAGCTCCATACTCAGTCCATTGTCACAATAAATTTCCAGCTGCCAGCAACTAGGTGACGCTCATACAGTCTTCTGTCTTGATCTTTCGCTCCACGGTATGCCGTGGTATTAACGCATGCAGGCTGGCCTTGCGGACAGTTTGCAGCCTCAATTTGGCATGGATTGCATGATTCACTGTTGATTGGCTCACATGTAGTCGTTTGATCATAACATGCTCACAGGCCACCATTTCATGAATCTTCTTTACCACATGTCTTGAATATCACTGACTATCTCTTTGGTTGCGACTTCCTTGGTAATGTGAATTGCGAAGTAGGCTGCTGTAAATAACGTTCAGTTATAACATTAACAGTTACCTATGCTACCACGAAGCCATGATAGATACTGGAGTTTGTTCTGTAATTATTTTTCTTGAGAATAATTTAATTTTCGTGTGATTATAGTCTATCGTCGATCGCAACTCGAAATAAATTTGAGATAATCGCGGCCAATCATAAATGAGTAACAATCTTACCTTAGACAAATATTTAATGCTTTTATTGGATGATTTTAAAAATCTTAATCCTTTTGTAAGTTATTCCGAAAAAATCCACAAAATTAGTTGGAGGTTATGACAAATTGATTTAAGAACAAGACAATTATTTTCCTAATAATTTTAACCGACTCATTGCAGATACTGGACTTCAGTAATGCTCTTTATACGTCATATCATAATCATAGCAGTCAACAAGAGGAACTAAGGAAAAAAATATTCTGTGGTGTAATTTGTGGGAAGGAAATTTTACTATGTACTAAGGCTATTAAAATTTAAGGATGTTTATAGTCTTACTAAATCAAATAGTTAAAATTTTATAATTCATAGAATAAACGGTAAGCGTGTCATAGAATCTTTAGTGACAAGACTTGAATGTGCTTGCATGTTGGTGCATATGTTTCGTATAATTATTCATATTAAATAATTTTTGTATACACATAAATACATATAATAATAATAATAATAAGTAAAATAAAATAATAACTGTAGGGTCAGTCATAGACTTCTGTTGCTGTCGTTGTTAAGTCTTTCACTGCCACATAATGAACTCAGATGATCTTTATTCAAGTCAAATCGTGATAGTGTTTTTAGTTTCTATGCCAAAATCTCTGCAGGTATACATACATTTATTTAAATATTTTTGCATGCATTATTTTCTTCACCATATAACACAGACAACTCACCCATTACATAGTTGGTAAATTTGGTAGTTTTTTTCTTAATTTCACAATTAGTAAAGAGCATGGTTAGTCACAAATTATAAATCGGTTTTGCACTGGAAGTAGGTTATAAGTTTTATTTACAGAATTAGTTTTGCACTACGTAAAACAATAAAGTAGATTTCTTATTAGTGTAGATAACGGAAACAAGACGATACTTGTAATAATAAATTTTAATTTTAATCCTTTTGAATCGAATGCTTAATGTTAAAACAATTTTAAAGCTCCCCATCCACAGTCGAAATATCTTGACCAACCTGTACTTAACTTCCAACCCAAGGGTGAACCCAATATTTTGTGTGCTCCATACGTTGTCGAACTTCAGATCGAGTTTAATGGTACAACGTTAGTTGTGCAATGTATTTTGAAGCGGCTGTACCTGTATGATGTACGTAAAAAGAAGAAAAGGAAACCTCCCACGCGCGTGGTTTGCCTTTTCTAACGACTTCTTGATGCAGTAAGTCGTAATACCACAGATCAGTTCATACGCTTCATTTTGACCCAAGATCGTTACCTGTGTTTTAAGTTTTTTTTTTTTTCTTCTTTCTTCAATGCCCCTGCGTAGCGTAGTCGCTAACACTCTTGCTTTCACTGCGAGCGATCACGGTGGGGACACTCGGACGAAATAGTGTAAAAAGCTCTTACGGTACGTAATATATAGGTCCCAGGCCACTTCATTCCTTCCCTTTCCCGGTATAGTGTGCTCGCGAGGAACGTCATCCTTCATACGTGACGGGCTAACATGGCCATTGATGCCGAAAACCCAGAAATCTAAATCCTAAATTTGTATTTTTTCAATTCCCTTCGAAAGAAAGCCCTGATGAATTATATTTTGCATTACAAACTTTACAACACAATCGGGAAACAATTCCTTTCCATTTTTCAGTCAGCATTGCGTAACCTTCTTTCTGCACGTGTTTATTAGTCTAGTTTTTGTATTTCACATTCCAACACGCGCTACTATCAATAGAGTTCTATAAATTACGTCCAGAATATTTTGTTGTCATTAAACGGCATTTGCTGTGGTAAACGCACAACAGATACAGTACTTCACACGACTGAAAATGAGGCATATTGAGGCACTATCCGGTGAGCCGCTCGACGGTTCACTATCCACATTCCAACATGGGTATTGGGTTCGAGTAGGAGGAACCTGTCGAGCCGAGCACCCAACCGAACAAATTAGTCGTGCATGTTGGAGTTGGAGTCCATACTTTGTCGAACATATTGGGTGAGCTTCTCAAACTAAACAGATTGCACCAATATGTTCGACTGTGGATGAGGGGTTTTAAGACCTGCTATCTTAGCTTCAAGAAGACGGAATGGGTACGAACAAGGCTTCTAAAGTACAAGAGATCTCGGTATTTAGTATTTTACCATCATCATGCACTAACTGTATTGTGAAAAGTTTAACCGGTAAAACTTCTGGATTTTCCTATGAAATTCAGCAGAATCGGATAACTTAAACGCTATTGTAAAATGTTCTTTACATTGGAAGTACTTTAGTAAAAACATACACTTAATTCATAAGAACTTTGTGATTTTCATTTTAACACAATTCGTGTTAGATCTTTGAAATTAGACTATCACAAAGGAAATTTATGTAGCTGCGAGTTTTCACTTAATAATGAAGAAAATATATTTTTGTATTCATTATTGTTACTGAGCGTTACCAATTCCCACGGCAACAGCTTTAGTTATAGAAAAATCTCATAATATTATATTTTAATATTTACAAATATATATATATATATATATAAAATACAAATATCCCTTCACCCCCGAAAAAAATTATCGTGTCTTCTGAAACATTTCCATTTTTGATGCGTTTGTTAGGTTAATCTTTTATAATACTGTATGCAGAGAAAATAGAGTTATCTTTAATGAGTGATTTCTGAACATTTACGATTTATTCCCTTTTAAATCAGGTACGAGTATGAAAACTAAATAACATTTAAATCCACCTTCTAATCTTTATTTTATTTGCTCCACCTTCTAATCTTTATTTTATTTGCTGTAGTTTTCATTAATTTTAAAATTTTAACTCTATCAAAAGGTCTTTAATTCTGCGTAACACTTTTTAAGTTGTTTGATAAATGGAAAGAATCTTCATTACGCCAAAGATATAAAATAATAATAATAATAATAATAATAATAATAATAATAATAATAATAATAATAATAATAATAATAATTCGTTATCCTTCTGTAATAGCTCCTACATTAATACTTCTATTTCGATTGTTTATTGCAGTCTTTTCCAAAGAAATAAATTTAGATGAAAGTACAAATAAAAATGAAATACAGGATATCTTAATGATGCTTCTCAGTTGCCCTGTGTTCAATGTAATTTTGCAGATACGCTACGTGTTCTTTGATCGTTTTTATTTATTGCCATTTTTATTTGTCCGAAAGTTCTTGGGAAACCAGAGGCAAGTACCTGGCGCTTTATGTGCTCTTTAGAGTTCTCGTCACCTGTGGCAGCTCGCATTAGTAACTACTGAATCCAGTCTTTTAAAACTTTAAGTGCTAGGCTCTGAAGTGCAGGCTTTCCCAAGAATGCTGGGCTTTTTTTCTCAACCTTTTAAAAAAATATATCTTAAAATCTAGTAAAGCTAAAATAATACAACATCCACCGTTTGAAAATTTAGAGCTTGCTCTTTATTCTTATATATACAATATTATGTATTCCAACCACAAAAAAACATTACAAATCACAAATAACATTTACACGTAGTGCAAGGAAAATTAATGCGAATATGAGGATTATTATCTCAAGGTTACTTACCTGACATATCTGCTATTTCTGTTGCTACATAGTCTGGATCATTCTCATAATCGTCCAATAACTCTCCTTCAAACAAATCACCATCACTATCGCTCAATTATGCTTCTAAACTGATGCGTATTAAATTGTCCGAAGGCTCGTTCCCGTCATTTCGACGGTCAAACAATATGCATATAATTTTTGAATCCTGACGGTAACAAGGTATTAATTAGAATCTTCACGCCATCTATTGACAAAATTCCGAACTACGAAGTCCAAGGGATATTTTAAGACTGCTAACTCCGTATAATAAAGGAGCAAAACCATTGAAATATGTGTTGAATCACATCACGCATAAATCCGAAGTCCGAAGTCTACAAAAAGATCAGCTACTCCGAGGTCATTCGATATGAATTCAACACAGTGACACCTGACTATTTCAGATGTTAATGAAATTTGGTACATAGATATCCTCTAGATAGATTAAGAAAAATACCGAATTTCAACTTTATATATAAACCAGTATTGAAGATAGGACTGTGTAAAGTTTGAAAAAATCCCAAAATAGCATGTTCAATGAATTTTGAATTTGGAAATGCAGCTCTCCTAATTGAGCTAGAGAGTTGGTTGAAGTGTCATTTTACAGCATTTTTCAAGCGCTTTCCCGTGGTATACAACATCATATAGGCTAATACAGACTTTTTTTTTCAAAATCAAAATTTTATTTCAAAATTTTTCGAAAAGTACATATTTTAAAATTTTGAAATTAATTCCGTGAATAGATACTATTGTTGTAAAGCACCTGGCAAAGTATGAATATGGGATGGTAATGGGTTCATTGTTAAAATAATTCAAAACTAATACTTGATTTTTCAAGAATACTGTGTACGTAGGGTAATAACACAAGTATGCTAAGTTTTACACTTCTGTGAAAATAAAAATAAACACTTACTTGGAGAAAGAGTATAGTTGAGTCCATAGTAAAACTTTTCAATAGGTAGTAGTATCATTTGAAGTTTGAAAAAGCTACATTTATTGGGCATACATCACTTTCAAGGTGAACATAACTTCTTCCAGTGGGAGTTACAGGATTTACTTTTATCAGAACGTTCACTACTAACATCCACAGAATATCAGCATTTCTTGGATATGAGAATTATGGAGATGGCCAGGTGGATGAAGAAAAGTTATTTTTGCTTCATCAAGTTCTTCATTTTTCTGTAAAACATACCCGAGCCAACAATTTCCTTCATAGAGAGCGGTGACATAGCCTGATATGTCTTCTAATTGAAGATTATTTGGAGATTTTGACACTTCCTTTTCCCAGCCCTATAAACCATCTGAAAATGTTAATACAATTTGCCCTCATATTGAATTTGAACCCCCCTGGAAAGCTGTGCATCCCCGGAAATAAATTCCTACGTACGTCTCTGATAACTAGTGTGCCAAAATAGCGTTTATACAAACAATGAATGCTGGAGTTTTAAAATTAAAAATTTAGTATATGAGATATTACTCAACAAAATTAAAAAGTCCAATTGATAAGGTACAGATGTAGTCGATAAAGTTTGCCTACTTTTTATCAATATATTTAAGCAAAGTTAAAAACATTGATGACTATGAAACAGATATTCACGCAAGCAGATAAGATAAGATAGAATTTGTTTCGTTAGCAGGGGCGGCTTCAGGATTTTAATTTTGAGTAGGCCAATTTTTTTATTTTATTTTTTTTAAATATAAAAATGTATAGGATTTGTTCCTTGGCAGTAAATATATATTTATTATCCTTTAGACATTTATATTTTTGACAATTTTTGGATAGGCCCGGGCCTACCCGATAAAGCTGCTTTCAGTTCATTTAGTTAGTTTATGCTTAACTTCCTTACGTAACAGCGAGGTTATAAAGGATTGGACATATTAAGCTATGGAAAGTTCAAGAGTCTGTCCAATCTATAAATCAGGTAATCCTTTAGAGGTAGGAAATTACAGACCCATTTCTGTTATTTCAGCCCATCAAAAATATTTGAAAATATATTATACAGAAGAATATATAATCATGTTAAACCATATACATCTATTAATCAACATGGTTTTTGTCAAGGAAAATCCACTGTAGCAAATTTGGTTAACTTTGTTCAATATATAACTCTTTTAATAATGGAAACATGCTTGGCACAGTTTATTTGGATTTTTCAAAAGCTTTTGATACTCTGGATCATGATATTCTTCTAAATAAATTGTCTAAATTTGATTTTTGTGATAATTTTTTAAAACTGATTTCTTCTTATCTGAGTGATTGACAACAATTCGTAACATATAGACATACAAATTCTTACATATATAAGGTAAATTCTGGGGTACCACAAGGTTCCAATTTGGGACCTTTATTTTTTTTATTATTCATTAATGACTTACCAGATACCTTCAAATACTCCAGGTGTTTGTTATTTGCTGCTGATGTCAAGTTATTTAAAGAGATAAAAACTCACTGGCTGCAATGAATTAAATTCTAATTTATAAAGGGCATACAAATGGAGTTTAGACAATAAACTAGATTTTAACTCAAATAAATGCTGTGTTATATCTTTTTCTAGAAAGAGAAAAGCATTATGTTACGATTATCAATTGTCTGGAAAGAGTATAAAAAGATGTAATGTTGTAAAAGATCTTGGAGTCATATTGGATGATAAATTAACCTTTGAATTTTATATTAACAAAATGTGTAATGAGGCTTTCAAATTACTTGGGTTTATGTTCAGAAATACTCGGGTGATGAAAAATGCATTTGCTTTGACTAATTTATTTAATAGTCTCATAAGAAGTAAGTCAGAATGTGCTAGCCTGATATGGCTTCCTTATACTAGAAAGAAAATAAGTTTCTACGATTTCTTTATTATAAAAGATACAATTTATCTTCGTATTTTGAAAAGATTTCTTATAAATCTTTACTCGAAGAATTTGGTGTAACTTCTTTATATACCAGAAGAGAAATAAGTCAACATATCTTTCTGTATAAAATTGTTAATGGTGTTATTAATAATCCCGACTTTCTGGGTTCACTTTGTTTTAATGTGAGGAAAGATGTATTGCGTATTAGGTTACCCTTTTATTATGGTATCTCACGCTCTAATTTTCATCAATTTTCACCTGTCATAAGGCTTAGTAAAAACTTAATGAACTGATTTAAAGTATATATATAAAAAATTAAAGAAGTAGTTTAGATTTTACTTGCTGTTGATATTCCATATAAAGATTTTATTATTATTATTATTATTATTATTATTATTATTATTATTATTATTATTATTATTATTATTATTATTATTATTATTATTTTGATACATATCTAGGTAAATATATTTAAAATTTGCTGGAGTGCAAGTAAGAAGTTTGTTATAAAAGCAAGGTGGAAATGAAATTGATAGTAACTTATTTGTAATTATAAGTTGTAAAAGCATTATGTATTGTAGAAAAAATGTTTGTATAACTGTGCATATTGCAATATTCTTTTCGATTATTGTAGTTAATACTGTAACAGGCACTTATATATTACGTCTTCTTTTTCTTTTCTGTTTTTTTTTTCTTTTGTAATAGTATTTTGAAACATATGCTTGTACACCTATTATAATTGGGGGGGAAACCTCTGTTATAGGTAATAAATAAATACATAATTATTACTTAAAGTGGCATCTGACCCACTCTCGGTTTCCAACTGGGAGAAATTTTGTGGCTCATCGGGACCCCTTAATTACAAAGTGAAAATTAGATTCAACTAACATAGATGATTCGAGATATGTGAAAACGTCACTATGAAATTCACACGATTTGTGGCATTTTTTAAAAATTTACACAATAAAAAAAATTAAAAAAAAAAAAAAAAAACTGGTTTAAACCAGCCAACCCTGCTGGTGAGCTACATGTAAACGTTTTACAAACCATGTTTATTTACAGTAACATTTTTTTGTGAAACTTGTATTCTTTTATTAACTTCTATAAAACTGAAGTTCAAAAGTATCATCACCTTAACTTAGCTTAACTAAGTTAAAGTTTTTAGAGCATGAGATAATAGATGTTGCCAGTAGATTATAAGTCTGTATGATATGTTTTAGACTCATTACTCAACACTTTCATGGGCAGATTTATGAGGGTCATTGCTTCCCAACTTTTTAACAAAAGATAAAAATGCCACCTGTTAGATGGTCACCTACCGAGACCTCCGAGACCGACCAAGAAGTCGGCTTCCCTACTGCCCCTTCCCCAGCAGACAATTCCTTGCTCCGCCTATGTACTCTTCACATTTTTTCCCACAAGTAAAACAAAAAAACGTTGTATACTTGTATTTTTCAGCTAGATACTGGGTATTAATGAAAACTCTAGTGTTAGTTTTGAATTTTTTTTTTAACAGTGAACCCATTATCATCTTCAATTCATATTTTGCCAGGTGCTTTACAACAATACTATCTATTCATGGAATTAATTTCAAAATTTTAAAATATGTACTTTTTGAAATTTTTTAAAGTAAAATTTTGATTTTGATTTTGGAAAAAGAATTCTGTATTACCATATATGATGTTGTACATCACAGGAAGGAGCATGAAAAATGCTGTAAAATGACATCTCAATCAGCTCTCTAGCTCAGTTAGGAGAGCCGCAATTCCAATTTCAAAATACATTGAACATATTATTTTGAGCAATTTTTTCGAAACTTTATATAGCCTTATCTAAATACCGGTTGATATGTAAAGAAGAAATTTGGTATTTTTGTTAATCTATATGAATGGTATCCCTGTGCAAAATTTCATGACAATCTAAGATGGTAGGTAAATTTTGTCTTCAAATTAAGTTGATTTGACCTGGAACGGCTCTCCGTAAGAGACGGAGTTAGCACTCAAAGTGTTAAACGAATGCAAAGCTACAAATTCCGCAGATCAAATATACGCTAAATTGGAACATAATTATAATTGGAAACTTCTAAATGTTGTGTGTTTAAACTTTTCCTTTAACTTATCTAGTTATCTTAATACGAGTACGAAATTGCAACAATGTTGTAAATTACACAATGTGATGAATACTCTTTCGCTTGCTGTCAATCAACAGTAGCAACAACATGCGTCGGAACTCCGCTCTGAACGACGTTGCTGCTTCTTCGCAAATAGTTGCAGTATAGATGGTGTGAATGTTCTGCTGGCGTTCCATCAAAGTAAGAACTACGTATGTACTCAATGGCGAAACGGGGAATGCTTATTCGATTCTATAGTAAATGATCGCAATTGACGACCGAAATATTGGAATCATTGTAGGTGTTATTTTGTAGTATTTCAATATGGATATTCATTTATTCATGCAAGAACTTGTTGCTGTTGTGCAGCGTAAATACTATACTGCATTTATAAATTGATTTCAAGATGGCGTCTACTGGATAGCTTTTTTTTTCCTTTAATTTTGCTTGCTGCTTCTTACCATTCCTGTCTAATGAATCATTTAGCGAAAGATCTTATAGTGTACCTTTTAGTATTGTGAGATAACGAAGAAAAATAAAAAAGTATAGGACAAAAAGCTAGCTGGTAACCAACTTGGAACAGTCACATGGAAGGAAGAAAGAAAGAAAGAACATATAATACTAGTCTTTAGATGAACAGTGACAGGAAAAAACAATGTAGAAAATTGATGTAATCTTGTTTCTACTTCGTTGAAAGGTAAATTTGATTCCTCATTTTTTAAACTTCGTTTTTTTATTCCGTTTGGACATTTATGCTTGAAAATTTACGAATGTAGGTCACTATAAGAGGGGCCATCGTAGTCTAGTGGTTAGAGCGTTGGACTTATGTCTGCGTGGTTCCGGGTTCGACCCCCGGCCGATGCTTCTCAATTTTCGGCGTCCACCCAACGTCGTGAGGCAAACTGGGGAGTCGCGTTAATGAAAGACGTCACGGCCTTTAGGTCTAGAAAGCTCCTGATACGCCGGTTACTGACAGGGCGACACAGCGTGGTGACCATGTGCTCGTCCCTAGGCTGGACATAGTTTAGCTGGTCGCTGACAGATGGCGTTGGAGCGGCTCAGGCCCTCGATGGGCTGTTACGCCAAGTGGTTTGAATTTAGGCCGCTATAGGCTCAGCATTGTTTTTTTTTTTTTTTTTTCATTATTTAAAAAGAAACTGTGGGGAAAGACTATAGTTTTTCTTGAAACCTCTCTAAAGTTTGTTTCTCATCAGTGATGAAAGCATAAGTGAGAGAGGGCATACACCTTTGTTGAAGACATCATCTGACATTTGTTTTACACAACTTGGTGAAATAAACAGCTTGATCTAGATAGCTAGAACCGAAGAGCTAAATAAAGATTTCCCTGGAAGTTTGACATAGTTATTCAAAAACTGATTTCCTTTATCTCAGTTAAATCTTTAAAAGACTAGATATTAAATTACCCCTTCCTTTGGATAAGATAAGTTTTATATTAAAAGTTTAGTATATTCTGTGTGGAACCTTGTATGAATGAATTTGTGTAAAATGGTTGTTGACATGACAGTTTTACATACCCATTCTGCCATTCGTTGCTTTTTTGTTTTATCTGGTTGAACTGTTCCTTATTTGTATTCTGGTTTGTTGGTCTTACAAAAATTTATATATATATATTTTAGTATGATCTTTAATGAACTCTAACCCAAAAGGCTAACTCTGAGTGCTGTGCATGTTGCATGACTTACAGGAAAAAGAAGAGAAGAGGCCGGACAGAAGCTCCACGTAGTGGCGGATGTTCATGCGGCTGAGCTTGGCGGCAATTTGGAGCAGGAGCACGCATCTGAAACAGTTTGTAAGAACATTGCAGTGATTTATGCTTATTAACACTCTTTGTGCTGTGGGTAGTAGATATGTGAGCTTGCTTTAGATTTCCTAAAATAAGTACCTGGGGCAAATTTAATGCTGAAAAATAACACAGGAAAATTAAGTGTAAATTCTCGAAATCGTATCCACTTTGTGCTGGGCACATTAATTGCAAAGCTTGTGTAAAGTATTGGTGGAAATTATCGAAAGTAATGTCACTTCACTACATAGTGGAAGGCATTTGCACTTGAATTGTTTCGATATCATGCATGGTGCAGACTATAGTGACTTTCTTTGTGCTTTTGTAATTACATTATCATGTTAAGTGTATACGGTAAGTTTTGAGTAGAATGAAATACTGCTTTAGATTGCTTTCTTTAAATGTTTCTGATGAGATTAAAAATTATATAAAATTATATATTTATGTCATATTTTCATTATTTGTGTACAACGTGAAAGAAACTATAAAGACTAAATTTTGTGTGCAATTCTGTTTTTGTTTCCAATGATGATAGGAATCATGCTGTAATTTCGAGAGTTTTAGGTACATTAAAATTTTGGTACGTCTTGTATACCTCTGGTATGATTGAATGTGAAACGTAAGATTTCTAAGCGTTTGTGTGACAAAGCTGAAGTAGTCACTGGTTTTGCATTAATATTGATTATTTAGTGGTGGTAAAGATTTTGGTATTTTGTGTTCACATTATTTTAAAATACTATTTTGCTTAATAGGCAAGACAAATACCAACTTGAAGTACTTGTTAAAATATTATTTTTTGTTCCTAGGTTCTGCTGTTTCTTTAGGCAAATCCTTTGAGTCAAACCCTGTTGGAATTATAAAGCGATCTGACAGCGATATTGAGGTGCTCAGTAACCCTAGTCAAAGTAGTATTGAAGTATTACCTGTGACAAATGACGAACAACGGAGGTGAGTTCAAATTTGATTTATTCTTCGTTTTTAATATACGAGGGGCAGTCAGAAAGTTAGTTTTGGCATTTATGATGCAATCACAGTGAATCTTGTACAGTGTAGTTCTTACGTTGCCTACTTATGAATATAACTAGTGTGACTAGGTCGTAACAGTTAGTTTGCGAGTAGTATAGCTAAACGGATAAGTATATGGTGATCAACTGGTGTAATGTCGCGGTTCAAACCATGCATAAACATTAAGTTCATGAGCAAATTGAAGAAATATACTTCAGATGCTTATTTTGATAACCGTAAAATCAATGTAGGGTGTTAGTGCTTTAGGGAAAATATCATTGATACCCCTTTCGCCACCATAGAAGACATCAAAATCAACGCGACGGTTGAACTTCGAAACATACCGAAAGAGTACTTTCGTCGGCGTTTTCAGCAATGGCAGGAGTGGTGGAGGAAATGTGTACCTTCTTTGAAGGCGATCAAATAGACGTGTACTTATGTTGTGCTAATAAAGAGCCACAATAAAATTCCGGGAACATTTTGACTGCCCCTCGTATAAGAAAGCTGATTATTTATTAAAAGAACGGAAAGTTACATGAACTTCTAGCTTTTAGTATACTTGTGATGATTTAATTGTTTTTCGGCTTTCGCCGTTCTTTAGAATATATGCAAAGTATGTTGTATATTAAATAAATGGAACTTCAAATATGTAACATAATAGCTAACTTGTAATATGTATAGCGTTTAACAAGATGAAACTTTTTCGATAACTGTTCCTGTACACTTCTTCAGTCGCCAATAAACGTTATCTAATTGTCACATTCTTATTATTGTCGTGTTTTGCACTCCATTGTAACACGAGTTACTAGTTGGCCAACTGAACGTCCAAGCACAACAGTAAGTTGTGGTACTAACCATATAGTCGGGTGAAAAAACATCGACTTCAAGAGTGAGAGTGTATGGTTGTTCAGGGAGCGGACTGGGTAGCGTAGTTAATGTATCGGTACAGTACGCAGAAGATCCCAAGTTCGAGTCCAAGTCGTCATGCACTTTTTCACTCTCTGTGTATCATGTTCTTACTACTTAAACATACTTAAAAAAAAAAAAAAAAAAAACCACTGTAGGTTGACCAGATTCTGCCAAGCGAAAAGTAGGACAAAAATAAATGAAATCTTTAAGTTTAACGTCCCACAATTATGACGGCTAGGCTAAAGGAGACGGCGATGATGAGAAATGAATGAAATGGTGGAATGAAGAAAGTGAGAGGAAACGGGAGAACCCCGAGGAAACCCACGCACACGGTGTTTGTCCACCACAAAGTTCACTTGGCGCAAGCTGGGATCGAACTAGGGACCCCATGCACCAAAGGTGAACGCTCTACCACTGAACCACCGCGGCCCCGAAAAGTAGGACACAAATAATATAGTATATGATAGTTTACTGCGTCGACAATACACATATCCTTATTTCATTTAGCATTAATCTTAAGTTTTTTGGTAAGTACTCAACAAAAATATTGAAAGAATCCAACACAACTCCAAATACTTTCATGAATAACAAGTACAAGATTGATGAAACAGTTTTAAATAATTTGATAGAATAACATGAAGGAGTCACTTTAATTAAAAAGAAAACTTAAATAAGTTGAAGCATAAAATTTTAATCTATATATATAAAAGAGAACGTACAAAATCCTTTGTCCGCTCATCACGCTAATACGGCTGAACCAATTTCTTTCATTTTTGGGGGGTTATTAGGATTTGGACCCTAGATGGTTTTTATCATATCACTTTAATTTTTAATTACCAGTGTCTTGAGATAATTGACCATTCAAGTGTCCATAACGTACAAATCCTTTGTTATTAGTTCATCATAGGTAAAAATAAACGTATTTATATGCAACCCGCATGACCGTGTCACTCGGCGGGTTAACATAAATGACAGGCGATATACAGCGGAAAATAGCTTGAATCTTCTGTTTAAAATTTTTTAATTGATTTGCTTATTTTTACAGACACTTTTACAATATGCCAGCACCGGGATGACCGCAGCGAAGCGGGGCGGGTTAACATAAATGACAGGCGATATAATGTTAAGATTTACTGCAATCTTCTATGGTTTTTATCATATCACTTGAAAGCGAAAAAGTAAAAATTATCTAAGTAACAAAGTTTATTGCGTTCCGGGGTGACCGCAGCGAAGCGGGGTGAACGCTGCTAGTGAAAAATAAAAATGTAGTTCGTCTTAACAGTTATTCATCAATTACCTTGCAAACTTTTTTCAAAAAGTTTAACAAATTCTTTTCATTAATATGTGACATCTGTTTACCAATTAAACATCAGTACATTGCTCGGTGACGTATTTTTCGTTTGAATGTACAACGCGCAGTTACTTGCTGTTTTGCAAAATCATGTCATTGAATTCAGTACAGGTAAAATTATAGCTCGCGCCGTGTGGACTTTGTGGTGGACAAACACTGTGCTCATGGGTTTTCTTGGGGTTCTCCCGTTTCCTCCAACTTTCTTCATTCCACCATTTCATTTATTTCTTATCATCACTGTCTCCTTTTGCCTAACCGGCATAACCGTGGGACGTAAAACTCAAAGATTTCATTTCATTTCAAGCAAAATTATAGTAACATTTGGTTGTTATTAGCTGTTTAAGAGTTTCAGTTTTTAACTGAGATTTTTCATCAGTCACGAATTATTCATTATAGAAAATACCCTCTCAGTCGGAGAATTTGTGGTAGGGAAGGACATACTGAACTCCACAATATCATATACTTGGAATATGGAATAGATTTTCTTCAAATTGCTTGAATGATTCACTCCAGCTTAACTCTACCCTCATTTGAACAGTGGTCTATTCTTTAATTTCTTCCAGAAGTAGCATATTTCTTTACATTTGTGATCTCATATAACAGATAATAATCCTTTGCTTCTTTCCTGACTATTTATTAATTAATTCTGATGTGAATTCAAGTTGATGTGAACATTATCCAATTCAATTACTGAGTTAAGTCTCGTACTTGTCTTACTGATATCTCAACAAGACCTTCTTAGAGAAAGCAGTGTATTCCCATTGTTTACTTATTGTTCTTCTTTTGAGGATTGTTGAAAAACACAGATTCCTCATTCAGAGAAAGAGTGCGTGTTGTTCAAAATGTTGTGAATAAAGAATGAAACATTAAAATATTGCAAGTAAATTAACTCGGGTCATTTCGCAGGACATCTTAAAAAAAAAGGACATTTCTCGATTTTGTAAGCGTCTTCGCAACAAGCAGGACAGTCCTTTAAAAAACAGTACTGTACTGCGAAAAATCAGTACGTCTGGTCATCCTAACATACTGATAGAGTTTTTTTTTATTATTATCTTTTTTAATATTTAGTATATAGTTTTAGGATTATGCTCCGAGTCTAAGGAAGACTGTGATAGTGATAATGAACGAAATTGTGAAATGAAAAACTGGGAGAAAACGGGAAAACCCAAGAATATCCATTCATACGGTGTTTGACCACCACAAAGCCCATTTAGCGAGAGCTGAAATAGAACCAAGGGCTCTATCCACTAGAGGGGAGTTCATACAATATAGCACTGAGTTGATACAATATATCATTATATTAACACAGGTGCACAGAATAACGGAACCACAGTCCATGAACAAGTTGCTGTTATGTAGCTCCTTCGACCATGTGGGAAAAAAAGTTTGTGGGCTAATGGAACCCAAATTTTTCTTAAGGTTGCCGTTATCCAAATTTAACGTAATATATTTGCTTCTTACGAAATAAGATTCTAATAAAGTAAAAAGTATCAGAACCCGCATAACGCTTAAGCGCGTGAATGAAGAGAAATGTAACCTGTGGTAACTTAAGGGCAAGATGCATCTTAGGTCATTAGTAAATTGTAACGGATCACCAAACAGGAGAATCAGGGAGACGGTAACCCAAGAAGTTTAAACAGCAACGCCTATCGAGTAGGATATTATTTGCAAGGTAATACAAAGTGCAGAAAAACTATGAGAACTAGAGATTGTATCATATTTCTATCCAAGGTGGCGGCTATTACAAATTAAAGCGCAAAAGTATCAATATATCTATGTAACGCTTATTAGTAATATAATAGTAAGTAAACTTAATGTACAGATATGATATTTACTGACATAATTCTTCAGAACTAATGCTCAAACTGTGTCCCATTAACTGTCTGGCACCATCCTGGCATCGTAAAAACTTGAAGTGGTTTGTTGTGAGATTAACAGCCTAACTACAGTCATCTGTTCCAATATGCGAGGTCTATGTCGTCGAAATTGCGTAGATTAATTTTGTACACTTGTCTTTATTGTAACTCCAAATAACGTAGTTGAGTGGTGCAATCTATCTAGATAGAGACTTTGCTGTCCATTCTATTGTAGCTCGTTGTTCTTGTTTGTGAATTTAAATATTAGCAAACGTTCTGATCATAATGTGGAGGTTCTTCGTCTTGTTCGAATAAAATGTCCTGAAAGAGCATTATAACTGACTACAGGAATGATATGTTCTCGGGACATTTCTAAGCACTTTGTATCAGTCAAATTTAACATAAACAGCTCTTGAAAGACACGCGAACTCAATGGAAAATCGCTCACATTTGGTATGAAGATCCCTAGCTGGATCTCGGCTCATGTGAGTTTGTGATGCACAACATTGTGTCCGTTAGTTTCTCGATTTTTACCATTTTCTGGTACATTCTCATTCCACCAATTCTTCCACGGTCATTCGCTTTCATTAATTATCCTCCTCTTTTAGCCTGAAGGACATAATCATGGGATATTACATTGCAGATTTTCATTTAATTTCATAAACAGCGCTTCATCAAAGAAAACAATATTATTTAAGCTAATACTTTGTTATCACTGTTCGTTATCATTAAATCTCAAAATTCAATGCGATGTTCAACCATACTCAGATATTCATACATTAAATTAAATGACTTTTGTTTGGCTTGATGTTATGGTTTCGTATAATTCTTTGCCTTATTGCTAGGGAAATTTATAACTTCCACAACTTTACTGGTTGAGTTATGGAGTTCTCAAACAAACGAATGCAAAACATCCTTTAATACTGTATTATTAGATAGCTTCGTTCTACCTGACACACGCTCTTTTACACGACCTCCTGAAAAAGATTGAATTGTTCTTTCAACAGTGAACCTGTATTTTCGATTTAATCTGTAAAAACTATAAATTAAGTAAATTTCACACTTTATATATGGTACGATTGTCAAAACCATGCATCATTAACAAAGTATGTTCTTTCATGGAAGGAAAATAAAAAAGAATGTTATCTTGTGCAACATCATCACACCTTTGAGTTGTTTCAAACACAGTGGCTATCGTGGTCCTCCCGTCGATCAAGTTTCTAGCGCGTGCACCTTTGATACTCGTGATCCCGAGTTTGATTCCAAATGGGAGAACTCAAAAAATAGTTTCACCATCATTCTGTTTCATTAGTGATCGGTTTCTTTTAGCTTAAAGTGCGTAATCGTGGGACGTTAAACTAAAAACAAGTTAATTTCATTTCACAATACCTGTCATGAGCAGCTGCTGGTATGATTTCGAAGCAAATAGTGATAAAGAGTCCTGTTCCAATAAGATAAACGTAGACAATGTTAACCTGAAAGGGTGATCTTATCTCTTAAGTTTATGCTGATGGTAGTTACGAATATATTATTATTATTGTTTCCTGTGGCTACATTAAGTTCGTATTGATTCCATATACATACGTATGTACTGAATTAAACATATAAACTGCACTAGTCAAACAATGGTTTGGAGAAGCTACTTCCTTTGTTAGACATAACAAGCTTTGTTAGACAAACTGCAGCCTGTCTTGAGAACTAATATCACCTGCAACATCCGGTGAAGCACTTCAGTGATTTTATCATGTTCATGTCTATTTCGTTTTCTTTCAAACTAATGTCTGTCTTAGGTGGATGGGAGTTAATATTTCTACTTTATGAGTTAGCTCTTGATTCCATTTTTGACCATCAGTCATAATTGACCCCGATACCTTAAGGTAATCTGTTTCCCACTACGAAATTTTTCACAAATTGCACTTGTCTCCATTCAACCGTTCAAGCGTTACACATTGTCCCGATATTTTTGCTTACACCGTATACACTGACCAGCCGCTAATTTTTGAGCGAAGTTGTTAGGCTGACGTAAGAAACACGGTGTACAGCAGAAGCGTTCGTCAGACAATAATAGGGACCTCATTCGATCAGTCAGTGTGGTGTGTGTGCATAAAATGGAGAAGGCCGGCAATATATTTGAGTTTGATAGTGGTCAGAGTGTGATTTTCAGACGGCTAGGAACGAGCATCTCGGAAACGGCGCGACTTGTCGGGTGTTTGAGAGCTGCCGTGGCTAGTGCCTTCCCAAGGTGGGAGAAGGACGGTGAAATCAGCACCAAACTACAAGGCGTGAGGCGGCCACATCTCGTTAAGGATGTCAGACGTCATAGACTGTTGAGGTTGGTAAAAAGACTAAGACGCAAACTGTGGCATAATTAGCAGCAGACTTTAACAGTGGCCAAAACACGAGTGTGTATGAGCACACAGTTCTCCGTACACTGTTAGATATAGACATCCGCAGCTAACGTCTGGCACTTATACCAATGTTAACTACACGGTCTCGTTGATTACGTCTGAAATGGGCACGCTTCCATCGTCATTGGACAGCCGAGCAATGGCCCAACATTGCATGGTCCGATAAATAACGATTCTGTCATCATCACATCGATGGCTAGATCAGAATCTGTCGTTTTCCAGGGTAACAGCTGTTCGAGACGTGCACAGTAGGACGACAGGCCGGTGCGGTGATAGCTCATTGTGATTTGGGGTACCTTCATATGTAGTACGTGTGAAAGGCACCGTGACTGGGCTAGTCCTAGCTGTCGGCAGGCCATTGCTGATCATGTATACCCATTCATGCCGGCCATGTTTCCAGCTGGCTGTGGCATTTTTCAGTAGAAGAACACAAAGCCAACGTTGTGCTGAAGTGGTAACTTCCAATTGCTGCAATGACCCCCACCTAAATGAATACCTTTGGGGTATCATTGAACATCATATTTGAGGTCATCGCCTTCCTTCGCGGAGTTTATAGGAATTAAATTAGTTGTGTGTGCAGATGAGGTACGCCATGCCCTCAGCCACCTGCTAAGGCCTCCTTATTTCCATGCAAAACTGCATTGTTGATGACCTGCGAACCCAAAATGTACATATCAGGTATTAGGTAGATGGTCATAATGTTTCGGGTGCTGAGTATAACCCTTCATGTGTGCTAGTCTGAAAGAGCGCTAAGCATGGTATATAAAAATAAAAATTTATTTCTTCAATATTTCATATTATATGCTAAGAATGGATTTTATGTGTTTTGCCCGTCATCCCATGTTGAGTGTCGTATTGAATTTTTATACTCTGAACATCAATTATTGTGTATTATAATGAAAGATTTTCCTCTGTTTTTATATTTTTTTCAGTACTTTTTCATTTTTATCTTTTCCTGATTCTCCTAAAATATTACTAGTGTCTTTCCGTGCCTGAGTGGTTAATTTACATAGTTTCGGGTTCGATTCGCGATGGAGGTTCGTGGCTTGGATACAAATCTGCCTAGAGGTTTGGATCCCACTTAAACAAGAGGTTCTGTCTCTTACAGCCTCGGTGCTGAGAATGGACATTCAACTTTAGTTGACCAACTAATCGAAAAATTCTAGAAATAAAAATGTAGTACTATTAAATTCATTCTTTATTGGACTTTTTTTGAGGGATATCCTTCTTTGTGGCTAAATCGTTACCATTATTGACTTAAGTGCAAGATCCCCGAGCCCGGTTCTGTTGAAGGTTACGTAGCGTGGACTGCATGTTGCCGTAAGTTATCTCTCATATATCCCCAGTACTGAAAGGGATAATTCAACTTCAAAATAACCGCTGTTTTCATTAACTTGTGTTCCTGTATTTCCATTCTCTGTAAATCTGCATGCACATTCTTGTTGTGTGAACTAACACTTATTGAATGAATCCTTTACTGTAGGTCGATTGATAACACTGATACTACAGACTGTGATTTGAGAGCAGATCCGACTCAGACAGTAGCTCTCACTCCTGATCTAGAAGAAACCAACAAGCATGGGGAAAATACAGGTCTTGCGGACAGTAGCTCTTCAGGTAACTAACTCCTTACTTCTCCATTTATTTAATGATACCTCATATTCAGTGATTTTCAACTATCAGTCCACGGATTTGATTCTGATTCTTTATAAAATGTACTATTTTACATGTAAGACAGTTCTTAGTTTAAGAAAATAAAATATGTAGCTTTGTAAACATATTCTATTATATATTAAGCAGTAAATAGTTCTGTAAGCGAGTGTGTTTAAACATTATTATAAGCATGCAATCAGTTCATGTACTTCGATAAGTAAATTTAAAAGCAGCTTGATTTTATCCCATGCTTTCTTGGTTCGCAATTTTTTCCTTATGATTTTCTGTTTCGCGAATATCAAAACGTTGAAAGCCACACTTCTAAACTATGTGTATATGATTTATTATTTTCTTTCCTTATGGTTTACATTCAGTTTTTGCTTTACGTTTTCATTTTCTTACAACTTTCATTTTCATTACAGTTAAACTAATATTAATAGTAATTATAAGGGAATTATTTTAAGGTGTATACTAATCTTTCTTTTTACATCCTACCATTTTTTATTAGCTTAGAAAATTTCTATTTCAGTGTATTTTTTGTATAGTAATAATAACATTGTAGAGTGAATTGAAATTAAATCAAATAGGAAGTCTTGATTGCACTAAGTAATAGTTCTGTGTAGACTAACCAGCTTGACTGACAGTTTCTTCCTTAACATTTTTTAGTCGTAGTTCATTCTTTCTAAAGGGTCTCCACACTGTAGAATAGCTTCGGCTCAGAGCGTGAGAATCCTCTTCGAATCGCCCTCATTTTCCATTAATTGTCTTTTGTTTTAACAATGGTTCACAACTTGCACGTTAACTATTTTAGCACAATTACTAATACCTCATTTTGAAGATTATGTTAACTTTCTTGAGTCAGTGGTTCAGTAGTCGTAAGAAGGAAATTATTGGTTAATAATTTGATGTATTCCTGACGTCAAATATGACTGAAGATACTTTCATGATTTCGCGTCAAAGGTTTGAAGAGCAGTATGTTTGTGTGCCAAGTTTGGAAGTCAAAAAATCCATATTTAAGCAGCGTACAAAGTATCAAACTTAAAAAAATGAAATGAAATCTTTGAGATTTACGTCCCACGGTTATGCCAGTTAGGCTAAAGGAGACGGTGATTATGAGAAATGAATGAAATGGTGGAATGAAGAAAGTGGGAGCGAGGTGACAAGCACAGAGGTGAACGCTCTAGCACTGAGCCACCGCGGCCCCATATCAAACTTGAAATCATGACATATATTTTCTGTCTACTCCTTGAGAATTTACTTAAGGAGGAGTGTGTTCCAATCCAGCCTCGATTTGTGTATCGGATACTCTGACCCATTCCTACCTAGTGTGCAGTTGGCTAACCGTATATCATCCTGATGATGATCATCCAGCATATTCTTGTAAAATATTCGGAGTACATAGACCTCTCAGATTTCAATTTGTATCGCAATATGTAAATTTTGTATCACATTTTCTGTACTGTAATGGGTAATTATAGATTCATAAAAGAAGTCCAATAATTACGAAAGTACTTCACAATTAGGCTCAGAAAAACAACGCATTGACTTGCCTTTCCGTAGACGTACATACACACACACAGGGGTGTTTTTTTGCGGTGGCGTCTTTCGAGGAGAAATCTTATGTTGGTTTTTACAGTGGGTGCAAAGCCTAATTCATGTTATACCATATATCAGCTACGTCTTAATATAGTTTGAACTTGTTTTCTCTGGTGCCAATGTGCTTTTTCTTAAAGGGACATGTTTTTTTTAATTACACGCTCAAAAACAAGGATAGAATGACCCGAAACCTGAGAAGGTCTGGAGGATGACCCACTAGCAACAAACCGACAAAGGGAAGGAAAGACAGAATGGAAAACTGTTTTGTAACCCGAAGTCGAGGCATTTTTTCTTACAGCAACAGACCCTTGAAAGAGAAGTTTCTTGAAATAATAGTAATATTTTTTCAGCTTGCTCCTTATTTTAGCTTCCGTGGTAATAATGAAAGATGCATCGCAATTTGCAATACATTTTTCAATTTGTATCTCATTTCGATGCTTTTGCATCGCAAACTGTGATAAGATACCACTTAAAAAAACGCTGATATATTGTATCCTCGCTTTTATTCATGCTGTGCAATTTCTGAACAGCCTCTGAATATTTTGTTTCTGTGCTCGTTCTTGTTTTTATCATTTATTATTATTATTATTATTATTATTATTATTATTATTATTATTATTATTATTATTATTATTATTATTATTATTATTATTATTATTATTATTTCTGTTATCTAGTATCTTCATATCCAACTGAATGTTCTGTGACGTCACAATTTGCTGCTCCCCTTCTCAGTAACCCGTACAGAGAGCGGAAGGAGCTGGCAGGTAACTTGACACTGGTAGAAGATAGTGATAACACACAAACAAGAACATCGATAGCGTAGTCGATGGTTTTGCAGGCTGCTACTCGTGGGTCTATGACGGCGTGTTCTCCCAAGTCTTCACCTTTCCTCATTGTCTTTCTTTTTCTCATGTTGTAAAACTGTGCTCCTACGTCATACGTCGGTGAGTTGAAAATGACTGATCTAGTACTACTTATTATTTAAACTTTTTTTAACGCCCTTATCTTTTATCTTCTGTTCCATTTTACCGAAATTTTTAACCCTTAACAGTTCACTACCTTTAAAAATTATCAAAAAATTATGATATTTGCAGTATATCGTCTATTTGGTTTGTATATCATTTGAAAATAGTTTTCTAAATTTTCCCGCCAATAGTTTTCGAGAACTGAGCTGTGTCCAAATGGTTACATTGCACAGTTTTCCGCAAAGTGATTTTTGAGTACTTGTAGCCATATAGTAATAAAGAAAAGTAGTCTCATAAGAAAGGAGAAATAAATGAAACATGGTAAGAGTTGTTTACTTTATAGGATTTAATATTTAAATCTGGAATATTAATTTATAAGAAAATGTAAGGTACTATCTATGAGTCCAAGTAGAAAAAATAATAATATTTACATTTCGCTGAAAATACAGATTGAATAAATATGATATTCAAATATATGCGTAGTTTTATAGAATATTATTATTTTTTATTTCATTTTTTATATTTTTAATTTGAATATATCAACGTAATGTAACAGTGACTTAGGGGTCTAGAAAGAATATCAATTATCAAGTGACAAAAACATTCCTTATCGTGATACATATACTTACAGATGGAACTGCATAAATTAATTCTTTAGTGATCTTGTTACTCCCGACTTACAAAAACGACATCTTCCCTTAGATGTCTAGGCTGGCCAGTGAACAACAAAATATTTTCTTGTATCATCACATGGTTACGTAGCAACAGGTCGACATATTTTCACTTGAGGTTCGCCCAAGCTTTCTAAAGATAGTCTTCCTCGTTTAGGCTTTCTGCATAATACTAGTGCAGATGCAGTATCAGCCTGAAACACTTTAACCCTTTCACTGTGGAAGGCGACGGAAAAAATTTCCCTAACCTGCGAATGTCGATTATAGTCGACGTGTTAAAATTTGTCTGTATCTTGGTTTTGTCGATTGTAGTCGCCAAAGGTTTTCTGTGTGATTTCTATTGTTTATCGAAAACAATAGAACACACACACACACAAAAAAAAAAAAAAAAAAATGAACGGTACAACTTTGGCGACTACTCTCGACAAAGCCAAGATACGGACAAACACATTTTAACACGTCGACTATAGTCGAAATTCGTATGTTAAGGAAATTTTGCTTCTGTCGACAAAAGTCGACTTCCTCTGAGGAAAGGGTTAAGATGTCTGGATGATTTCCCAAGTACGTTACATTCTCTTTTGTAAGGTAGCTAGCTGTTTACAACAACTAAATCTAGCATGTAGCCAAAAATTCTAAGACACCATCGTTTTGATTTCATTGGTGTACGGCAGAGTTCTATGAACATGTTTGACTTGTCTACACTTCTCATGTGTTTACCTCAGAAGATAAGAAAAAATATTATCATCTGCCTCCTAAACGATTTTGTCTCATTGTTGGTAGAGTTGAGATTTTCATTACATCCTTCAAATATTGCATTAATTTCACACTTGTAAAAGTTATCAATGTACATGATTAAAAACTCAGACTCCTCTCTCTTGAATGAGAACGGTGATTTCCCATAATTTTTCAGCAAGACGGAGCTCCAACTCACTATGCCTTATGTTCACGCCAATGGCTCGATAGACCATTTCCGGGACATTGGAATCGGCGACGGAGACGGATAGAGTGAGCGAGATTTTACGCCACTAGAGATCTTCCTCTGGTATCATCTGCTGAACCTTATTTATCAAGAACCCACCCATGATATTCACCATCTGATGCAAAGAATTTTGCAATGTTGTGAAACCGATGACATGTTGCGAATCCATGCGGATTGGCAGAGGCGCTTTGCAGTTTGTGTTACTGAAGGATAGCACATAGAGCAAATAATGCTGTAATGCCAAATTTTCACATTACTCCATAGAAAGTAGCGTAATAAGATTATTATTGAAATGAGCTGATATTTATACTGCTAAAGGGTGCTGCAATTAGTGCTATCATTAATGAGTACAAGAATCATTTCTAAGTACCTCAGGCCGCGAACTTATCAGCTGCTCCTCATAACTTGGACTGATTGCATGTAGCTATCACACCTAATACTTGAATGGAAATATTACTTATTGTTAGGAAGTTCAACAATTTTTATTGTATTATATCATTCATTTTCTAGACAAATCCGAGCATCCTCGTGTATCTTTTTCCAACACCTTTTTGTATGCATAGCTTCAATAACTAATTGATTCATATTAGCTTGCTGTCTTAAATAACTTACACTAAAATTACAAATCGATGAGCAAAACAACATTTATTTATTAATTAATAAATGTGTGTCAGTTTCGCCAACTAACAGAACATATTGGCTTCATCAGACACTGTAGAAGTGTGATGAAACTAATATGTTAGGTTAGTGGGCGAAACTGACACATTTATTACTTAATAAATAAACGTTGCTTTGCTCATAATTTTGTAATTTTAGTGTAAGCTTCAATAGGTTTTACCTGAGGATGAAATTAGTTTAAATTTTGTTAAACAGATAGTTTGTGAGGCAGAAACTAGTCACAATTACTATATTTATGAAAAAGGTTGTTTTATTTATGCAAAACACATGCAGAACCAATTATTGTATATGTTGTACCATCATCAGTGCGACAAAGCTGAATTTCAGGTGCTTACTGGTAAACACTTCTAAGGTATTCTGATAGCCGGGAAATGACAGCACTTTTACTCTTCGTATCTCCGCTTTACCCGTTATTCTTGTATGTATGCACTTTATTCGTGTTCCGTTACTTTTTCTTTGTTATCCTCTACCGTCTCTGGTAGATGAGTCACGTGATGCATAAGACTTCGAGGGCATTGAGGTTAGTTCTGTACATTCCTGTTTCTTCACCTTCCTGACACTCTGCTGTATATTGGCCGGAATTTTGTCGAATTAGCTTTTCAGTATTATAAATTATTGGTAAGTTAATTCTCCAACGGATATTGTGGTGATTAGACAAAATTATAATCGTATAATGCAAGGTAGATTTGTTCAGTAATCAAAAATCCTTACACTTCTTTATCGATTACAGGCTCATTGACTGAGAGTGTTTGTACTACATACGAAAACAGAGCAAGTTCTTCCCAAAGCTATCATTCGGCGTCGGCAGGAAAGTCATCCAACGATGAAACCCTGTCTGACAGTTCTAATCTTGACAAACCAAATGCTCAAATGAAGTCTATTGATAACTCCGGCACGTTAGCAATTCAGCAAAACTCAACAAAGACTTCTTCCAAGATAAATGGCTCATCACCAGTATCAGGAAAATCGCCATCAAAATACGGATCTGTCCTCGACGGATTGCTTCAGTCAATTACTAAAGTAGCGTCTAGTCCTCCCAAAACGTCCAAGGTAGAACGGAAGAAAAACGGAAATCACATCCAAGGTGGAGAGAAGGTTGAATATTCGTACACAGATTTCGCTGCAGTAGATCACAGAGTGAAACTTTATTTGTACGCAACTCTTTTTAACGAAGAACAAGAGGAATTGATCGCATTGTTAAAGGTAAGAGTCGATGGTTTATATTTTATATTTAGATCTACTCTTTGGTGCTGTTTTTTAAATTATGTGCTTGACTTCAAACACATTATGTATATATTCTTTTGTATTAGTGTTATTAAGATTGTTAAGGACACGGGTTTTGGTCGAGGAAAATGAGTGAAATTTTCACTAAAAATTTAGAAATCTCAAAAATGCTGCTACCGTAGAGTGTAAGTCATTAAAGTTAGTTTTATTAATGAAAATTAAAGATTTATCTAAGCATTCATACGTTTCAGTGATAAATTCTTGCCATCATAAGTGAGTTTTTAAAATTAAAATTTGGTTACTTGAAGAATTAAATTTTTGATGAACAGTCTTCCTGTAGAAATACTCGGAAAAATTTCTTGTTGGTTTTCTTTCATAATAACCAATGATATCTTCCTATTGATACTTAAAGTGAAGAAACGCTGGACAGATTATCTATCCGTGTAAAAAGTCAATAAATTCTTCGACGTCACTATCTTAGAAATACATTATTGTTTCATTAAGTTAGTTAGTTTTAGTTTACGCCACAGTAATGTAGTCTTATCTCATAATGTTCAGATGGAATTGTTATTAGATTCTGGGACGTGCAACTGCAAAGAATCTTTTGTAGAAATTGGACGAAGGACTGAACCTTTCTCTGTGCATACATAGCTGAAAATTCTCACGATGGTCCTAACGTAAACTCTAGTTTTTACCGTAAATCCAAATAGTAATATTAATATATATGCTCTCGATTATAATAAGCCGGGAACAGTGGCGTGGTATTGTAAGCAACTCTCTTTTAGGCTAGAAATTCTGGTCTATACTATGAGAGTCGATCTTGTAGCATCTGCTAACTGCATGATGGTCTGTACACCTGCTGATTGCATTGAACGTTGTTAATGTTAAGTCTATTCTAGGTGTTGCAAAAGACATAAAACAAAACCTCAGTTCAGCTCCATTATCATAAATGGAGATAACATTGAAAACTGCTCTTTTCTCACCTAAATGGAATATATATTACTATTTTGAGGAGCATCTATATTTCCAAAGGCAACATTTATCGTCTAGCAAGTTGATTTCACCAACAGGAAGTATGGATTAAGTTTGGTATAAGATGATTAGAGAACGTTGATCAAAGGCGACAGAACGTTGATTGCTTATATTTGAACATAATGAAATTGAGACATCAAGAAGAAAAACCAGTCAGTGTAAACGTGTGTAGAGGCGTTGGTTGCTGTCTAATCTGGACATGTGAGACATTTATGCGAGGATTTCAAAGCTTAAAGGCGTTGGTACCTGTAAATTTTAATGAAAAGCTCGTTGAAAGTTGGGAATCTGATACTTTGTCAAGGTTGTTGAACTTGAGCTTGTCAGACAGGACAGATATGATTTCAGTCAATAATGTTGTAGGATTTAGTGCGAAGAACATTTTAAGAAATTGTAAAGATACACAGATGGTGCGCAGTTTAAACTACATTTCTAGAAGCTGATTGTTGCCTTCGTTACCAACTTAAAAATAAAGAATTCACTGAAGTTTTCGTGTTAGGGTAATAATGTGTTTTGACCCCCAAAATAATTAATCAGTAACCAAATTTAGCAAAAGCTTTTCCTTACGCGCTAGAACATGTATGTCAGTGCAGTACATATAGATCTCTTGGCAAAATCATTGGCTCCTTGCAAAATGAATCTTTTAATTCACATTAAATAACTTTTCGTGCTCGGTAGACATGTACGTAAATTTTCTTATACGCAGAAGCGGAAAATTCACCTCATTTCATAGAAATCGTTCGAATTTCGATACATGACGAATAGAATTTCATCTCCAAAAATGAATTTACTCAGGGTGTCTATCGGTCACGAAAGTCACGAATGTCACGAAAAAGTCACGAAATTTAGCTTTTGGGTCACGATTTGTTTGTCTGTATACATATAAATACTGACTGAAAAACTTTGTTTTATAAAACGTCAAAATTCACCGCCAAAAATGTCTATATAATCTTTAGACGCTAGCAAATCGCAAGTAAACCCTGCTTCTATCGCATACATGAAAATTCGGCCTGATTCGCACCTAAATTCGCTCTTAAGAGTGCTACAAAATTTTATGGTTTGGTAAAGAAAAGGTCATGAAAAAGTCACGAAATATTGTTTTGGAATTTTAGTAGACACCCTGATTTACTCGATTTTTTCCTTCCAAAACTAGTACTTAGCAAAATTGCTTTGTAGCACCTGAAAACTGTAGTTTCAGCAATTTTGATAAAAATTGATAGCCCAAAGTTGCCGATTTGCGTGTAGTTTACTGCAGTAAGTATTTTTGTATTGTGAATGATAATTTTGTGTCTGTGAAGCAGAAATTCCCAGATTTCATATTTATTGCCGTTACATCTGATAGTTCAAAAGTTACATTTTGTGTGTCTAAAGAAACCCATCTGCCTCCGCTCTTAACCTGTGCGTTTCCTATATTCGTGCAAGTAAACTCCAGATTTTTATTCCTCCGTCAAAAGCAAACAAAAACGAAGTACCCAAATTTTGTTATCCGGCTGTTCAGAAAAAGTGTTTCCACCACTACAGTTCTCTGTTCAGGCAGATTGAATTTGTACAAGTGAATGACTCTCGTGTCGTCTGAAACAGAACAAACACACCGACAGAGGTCGCGGTGGCTCACTGATAGAGCGTTTGTAACGTTATTCTTCGTTACATTCCCCATTTCCAAATATTAAATAGTTAGTATTTATAAAGTTCATAAGATTAAAATAAGGCACACACCACGATTATACACTTTAGAATATATATATTAATAGCAAATACGATACCTTAAAATAAGGAACATCAACTTCATACAAGATGGTCTTACGTTATATCATATCTTAGTTACTTTATAAACAAAATAAAATGGTTATCATAGCAACCAAAACAAGAAAATAAGCCGATGCAATAACAACTATTAAAATTAGTTCTATATATATATATATATATATATATATATATATATATATATATATATATATATATATATATATATATTCTTCTTCTTTTCAGTAGCTTGTGCCCTTTTAAACAGCACTTTTACCCCTAAATAGGAAAAAATACTGAAAAGAACATACAAATACACGTTCACTTCTTGTGCATGGGGTCCTTGGTTCGATCCCAGCTCGCGCCAAGTGAGCTTTATGGTGGACAAACACCATGTGCGTGGGTTTTCTCGGAGTTCTCCCGTTTCCTCCCTCTTTCTTCATTCCATCATTTTCATTCATTTTTCATCATCATCGTCTCCTTTAGCCTAGCCGGCATAACCCTCGAACGTAAAATTTAAAGATTTCTTTTCAAACAAACAAAACTTCCGAACATGAATTTATTGTTCATATCCAATAAGGATATTGTTCATATCCATAAGGATTATAAACCACTTGGTCATTTTGAAGTTCCTTAGGGATGAGTTGCTTTAATAAACTCTTTTAATGACAATCTCTTGAGTCCAGAATAACAGCCCTGCCATTTCAACCCATTTGGTAACTGATTCCGAAGATGAGCCAGTTTTAGTGTTTTCTTTTATACATGTGTAAAAGCACCATATACAATATGTACCATATGTAATGTATTATCCAGTAATCAATATTTTACTGTTTCTACCTTTACTTCAATCCTCCTTCTGAGCCACCGATATTAAATTGGTTCAATTGAATAGTATATTCGCGTTGTGTAAAGCAAATGATACTCTAATATCATATTTTATGCTGTCAGTCCAATTAAAATAAACTAATATTGTAAAAGTTAAGCCCATCAAATAAATGACGAAACATTAATATTTGTTATATGCAACGTACTGTGGAGTCAATCCATTCCAAGTGATCAAGCAGGTGCCGCTCAACATCTCCAAAAAATCTGATTTTTTCATGAAGGTTTATCCTATATCAGAGTACTTCAAAACCACAATTAATAATTTTTATACAGCATCCCATGGCGACTCAGCGGCTGCCGCAATTTTGCTTTTTTTCGATTTTAGGCGTTTACGTTGTTTTGAATATCTCAGCATGTATTTGTCCTACCAAATTGAAAATTGCTGAACGTCTCCAACTCGAGCAGAGCTAAAACTTTGATCTCTTAACATTTTGCCTAAAACCACTTGAAAGGGGTGAAATTAGGGTCTATAGTAGCAACATTTTTGGACATTGAAGACATGTTTGGGAAGAGGAAACAATTGACGTAGAGGTTTGAATTTGTGTGTACATGTAGTCCGGGGTCATAAGTTAATACACAAAAATTTACAGACCTGTAGCTGCTCTCAAAGCCATGAAAAAGAATCGTAAAGTTGGGGAATTATGCCAATTTGGCATGTTTCACTGTCCAATATCTTCAGTGGGCCTGGATCAGTGGTCGAAGTGAGACGGTATGCGGTGGTATGCCATACCGCCTCTGGTTTTTCTGTAATGAGGACACACCTTTTCTGGTTTTTCAGTGATCAAGACAAAATGTAAATAGCCGGTATATTGAGTCAAAATCATAATAAAATATACCGCCTCTGTTTTTTCCACTTCGAACACTGGCCTGGATTAAAAAAAAAAAAAAAAAAAAAAAAAAAATCTGAAATGTTGGGAATAGTTAGTCCTTTAGCATACCATAACACACAACAAAGCGCATTTTGTGTTTTTAAGCAGAAAGGAGTCAAAGTATTAAGGGATGACGTCATACACTAGGAGGTATTTTGTTCATAAATTCAACTGGAAACTTGTTGTGAAGTAAAATAAAGTAGGATGAATGGTTAGTCCAGTCAAGGCTCTCAAGCTCGTTTTTTTCCTCTAGTTGTAACATTGTCTTATCACACACACAGCAGGACTGGTGAAGAATGCCGCTATCAGCAGAAGGCGAGGAAAGTCAAAATGCGCACTTGACAGAAAAGTCCTTAAGTATTCCTTGCTCTTGCTGCTTGCTATATCAATGATATTCAGTCCTGTCTATTCTTGTTTTAACTGTCAACTCATGCAGGAGACTTGTTCTTTCGTTTGATCTAAATTCCGCAGTCAGTGTTTACAGCGAGGAAGTGTTCTTTAATACTTTGATTACATGCCCACACAAATTCAGACCTCTACGTCAATTGTTTCCTCTTCCCAAACATGTCTTCAATATCCAAAAATGTTGCTACTGTAGACCCTAACTTCACCCCTTTCAAGTGGTTTTAGGCCAAAATGTTAAGAGATCAAAGCTTTAGCTCTGCACGACTTGGAAATATCCAGCAATTTCCAATTTCATATGATAAATACATGCTGAGAGATTCAAGACAAGGTAAACGACTAAAATCGAAAAAACGCAAAATGGCTTCAGCCGCTGCGTCGCTAAGTGATGTAAAAAATAATTAATTGTGGTTTTGAAGTACACTGATATATGATAAACACTCATGAAAAGATTACACTTTTTTTAAAAGGCCGAGCGCTAATTTTTCTTTTTTCTCTCGATCACTTTGCACGGATTGACCCTGTGTTGTGTATCGTTTCAGCAGTAATATGTATTAATAATCTAAACGTGTAAACGAAGGATCAGGGAGTTGACTGGGTAGTGTACTGTTGACATATAGGCACGATAAGCTGGAACCCTGGCTTTGATTTTCGATGCATTTTTAATTCTCTTTATTGGAATTCAGAACTGGAAAGAATTCGTGTGGGAAAAAATCCGTTCTTTCGTTCATTTCTTGTACTATGTAGTTCAATAGTCAGAGATATGCTCTAATATACATAGACACATGATTGTCCAAGCACAACAAGAGTTATGCCATAGTCATGTGGTCTAATTCGTACTATAAGTTGTTACATGTGTACATGTTGCAAAGTACTTTATGTTAATTTCTATAATGTAACATAATATACCCCACCTCTCTCTCCCCCCAAAAAAACTACTTCAAGAGTGAAGGAGAACCTGAGTGATCAGAAATCAGGCTGGGTAGCCTAGTAAAGCCTTTCTGTTTCAAGTGTGCTCTTGCTGGCGCTGCTGTCGATGTGTATTTTCCCGTACCTCCCTCGACAGAGGAGGGACAAGTTGCTGTGGCCGAGATCCATCAATAATTGGATGCGGACAGCGTTTCCACAGTGAATTATTTCACGGACCTCGCTGTACACTCTCTTGTTAGCTATTCTAGGTAGCCTACGATCTTCACTCGTCAAAACCAAACGATTTACAAATTAGCAACACAGCCAATGTCATTCACTTCTTTCCCTAAGGCAGAGGGAAGGTTCCCTCCATAGGACGGTGGCGAGGGTGGAGCCGAAGTATGTTTCACCATTTTCCGAGGGTACACTTGAAATAGAAAGACTCTAGTTAAGGCGCTGGTACGGTAAGCGGAAGACAAGGATTAAATCCTCGGTCTAATTTTGCAGTTTTTAACTCTGAATATCGAATTTACTATGAAGGAACTGATCTAAGAAAAAATCGGGTATTTTATCAGTTAATCATATATGTAATTTAGTGTGTAGATTTATACGATTTATTAAATTAAAAATACTTTTGTTTAATTATAGGCTCAGGTTTTAAATAATTCAAACAGTACAATGTTTCCTGGCTGCTTAGTGATTTCCACGAAGAAGGCTTATATCCTAGAAGTAACTGGAGAGGAAAGGTACTCATAAATTTGAGCATTTATGATAAGTCGCATTTTTTCTGTATTGAAAAATACTATCTTAGTAAAAGCACAAAATATTCGGAGGAGAAAAGGAAATTAATAGATTAACAAATATTGCAATAAAAAAAATAAATTCAGATTTATTAAAAGATAAGTGAAAACAGTAACTTCGATCACTGCATCTGTATGATTTTTTCCTGAACTGCATCGGCCACTTATGCCTTGGCCTGTGTTACGAGGTTAAGTCATTCACATGACAATCAAATCACTCTATAAACATATTTTGCATTTGTGGTGCAAGGTCTAAAAATTGTAATGAGATCTTTTGTGTTAAATTGGTTGTTTATATTTTTAATACCAATATGGTATTATTATTATTATTATTATTATTATTATACGGCGATTTCTTTATGAAACAACTTACGATTTACCAACTCTTCTGTATATACTAACAGTGTAAGAGTCCTGTAAACGGCAACAATATGAGAATCTTTTTTTTTTTTTTTTTTTTTTTTTTTAAATTTCTGCTTCTTTCTTTCTTGTAACTTATGACTTCAGTTTAAATTTCTGTCCAAAACTTATATAATACAAGAGGTGTTCAATAAGTTTTGCACAGATGGTTATATTATTATTAGTTGCAATATTATGATGAAATTTTAGGTGAACCTTTGATCCATATCACACAATGTAACCTCCATCTGCTTTTACGCATCTCGTCCAACATTCTTTCCATGCCTTGAATGCACTTTGGTAAAATTCAAGTGGCTGACTTTTACACCTTTGTTTTAAACAAGAAGTGAGGACCTTGTGTCTATCGAACGTTTTTCAGATGACTAAACAGGAAGAAATCTGAAGGAGCGAAGTCGGATTGTACGGAGGCTGAGGGACGACCTCCCATTCCATTTTCGTGATTTCTGTTGTGTCATCATGACTATGTGGGGCTTGTCATTGTCATAATGGAGTTTAATGACTTTACCTTGCAGCTTCAGTCTCTTGATCTGGGGAGTACTTCGTACCTTATCCAATGACAAACAATAACACTCCTTGTTAATTGTGAAGCTATGTTTTAAGAAGTCTGTGAAAACGACACCGCACTGATTCCAGAAAAGGGAGGCCATAATTTTCTGGCTTGATCTGGAAAATCGAGGTTTTTTAAACCTCTGCAGCCAACGTTGGATACTGGTGCAATCCAATGTGTGATCCTCCATAAACCGGAAGCAACTTCCCATAAAGTGATGTGGCTGATTCATCACCGATTTTGAACAGGAATTCCCTTACCGACTGTTGTCGGTTTCTGATGTCTAATGTGGTTCAGTGTCCATTGCGGTTCACCTGTAAACAATAGAAAACAGCAATTATTACCATTTTGAAGCCAAAGGATCAAAGTATTTTCACCTAAAATTTCATCATAGTGCAACTAATAAAAATATTATATCCATCTGTGCAAAACGTATTGAATGGACTTTGTAATTAGTGATACAATAAATTGTTGAGTTTGTTACTATTAGATACACTGAAACTCAATAATAATAATAATAATAATAATAATAATAATAATAATAATAATAATAATAATAATAATAATAATAATAATAATAATAATAATAATAATAATAATAATTAACGTTAACACGTAGTGGGTGATCGCTGCACTACTAAAAACATTCTTTTGTTGTAACAATGTTTTTGGTTGTTGCCAGGTGAAGCTGTAAGACAGAAAACAATTTTGAAACCTCTTACAGGCTCAATGAGTGGAGCTATTGTTTACACTTATCTTTTAATAATTTGATTTAAAATATGTCAGTTTCTATCTATAAATAAAATTCAGATTTAAGTGATCAGTTGTCTCGAACCTTTGATTAGATTGTTTCATATGTGAAAGGATGTAATGAAAGCAATCCTGTCCCATGTTGAAGAGTCACCAGAAATAATAACAGATATATCAAATGCTACGCTAAGTACAAAAATATTCTCTGATTTTGTAACTGAATATCTTTGAAATTCGCAAAATATGTTTTTTCATTATTTCTGGGCATGCTTTATCGAGACGAACGACTTAAGAAATCAACATTGTTCTAATTATTTCATTCTAATGGTGTGTAGAAAAGTGAATATTTTCATTTTGTGCGTTTTAACAAAAGATTATTTTTGTTGATTGGCAGCGAAATTGCATGAGACTTGAAGATAGTTTCCGTAGGATTCGAACTATACTGGAAAAAGGTTAATAGACTTGATACAACTAAAAGAATTTATTTAAAAAATAAACAAAGAAAATAAACCAAAATGCAGAAAAAATAGTTTTGTTTAAATTTTGAGTATTAACGTTTTAGCAGAAATACGAAATTTATCCCTTATTTTTAACAAACTGGGGGAATGTTAACTATAACAACAATCAGCGTTAAAATTAAATTTGCTGAAGATTTGTTGCAAAATGCCATGAGATTTCAAAACTTCAGCTTAATCCGTAGACTAATATTTTAACTGGTAGAAGCTTAGTAAATTAAAATTAATACTTTGTTCATTTTAAGAAGTGAATTTTCCTTGTGCTGACTATGATTCTCATCTATTGTAATTTACGCTTACAGAGATGACCCTGATATTTGGTTAAAGAAAATAGAATCGAGTTATTTGAAAAATGTATCGAATGTCTTTGCTTTGCCCTGGCGATTGGGCGTTGGTATTGAATGGACGAAGAAAGGATGCAGCCCATATTTGTTTTTCCTTCAAGATGCATTACGAACAACCAATTTTTTGGCCTTTTTGTCAGGTAAGATTAATGTTTCAATTATTACTCTAGTCACTGACAATAACCAGCAATGTTCCTATTGTGTCTCGCATTAAAAAAAAAAAAAAAAAAAAAAGTAGAGTTTACAGAACTGGAGACAGTATATGCAAGAGCCATGTTAAATATTAAGAACTAAGTCATAAATTTGGCCTATAAAATGACATGAAATAATTAAAACCTCTGAATGATGTACTTTCCAGTGTCTGTTGACACTCCTTCACGTATTTGTATTACATCTTCACCTATTTGTATCTTACTTCATATATATGTATTAAAATATACGGTTTCAAGGCTTTTCTGGCTCCTTCTTTGATGTGAAATATTCTTGTACGCTGCTAAACTTTTGATATGATGAATTGATTTTTCTTTCTGGAAACAACCAGAACTAGAATAAAGTGAAAACGTACACCAAGATTCTTGTATTACAACAACCATGGTATAATAATGAAAAAGTATATATATTTATTTTTCTTTCTTGTACTTCAGTATACATATAAACAACAATAGCGTCATAAATTTAGTTTTGCGCGATTTCCATCTTATACATGATATTAAAGTAACATGGGTTTATATACAACGAATCCTCCCAACGAAATAATTCGTTGTAGCTTTTCATTTATTTATTTACGTTTATGCCTAGAGGCTATGGTAGGGTTGCCATTCGTCCCGGAAAATCACGGACCATCACGGAATCGAGATCTGCGTCCAGAAAATATTTCTCGGGACGCTTAATTATCCTGGATTTCAGCGAAGAAGAAAGGAAAGGAATATTGTAGGTTGCTTTTTTCACAGGATTAAATATAGGCCTATAATCTTTTCTTTTCAACTTCTGAGTATGGCAATAAAAAAATAAATAAAAAAAACTTGAATACATAAAACATAGATTTAATTAAGTTCACGATTTAACTACTTTGACATTGAACCAAGCATTCGTTTCATTGTGCCAGGGACAAAATATTTCACTGCTCAATCTTATTGTTACCTTTAGTACTCTGTTTCAAGCTGCATCTTGCTTCTAAAATATTTTAAGCAATAATCCCTGACCAATATTTTTGATTATTTTCCGCTGACCATTCAAGAAGAAAAATATGTTTTAATTAATAAAACTGAACAGACAAGAATGGGAAAACGTTGGAGTAATTTTTTTTAAAAAATAGAAGCTTATGAGGTGAGGGAAAACGTATTTTTTGTATTATTTGCGCCAGATTTCTTTTTCTTTCTTTTTACTCAACAATACTTACGCGTTTCCGTTGCTCCTTCTGAACAACCACTTGAAAGAGCTAAAACAGTGAAACAGATCCTGAGAAATTAAAAAAAAAAAAAAAAAAAAAAGATGGAAAAGTCTACTAAAATGACTAAAAATTTGGTTACGAAATACTTAAACAATATCTAATGGAAGAAAGTAAATTAGTGTATAACACTTCTTTACATTTTAAGCATTTTGAAGATTTCTCGTAATTAAGTGGCGTCCAGGATTTTTGTATTTGAAATATGGCAACCCTAGGCTATGGTAGTCTATAATAAGGAGATGGATGGTAATGGTGGAATGAAGAAAGTGGGAGGAAACTGGAGAACCCCGAGAGAACACGCACACAGTATATGTCCACCATAAAGTCTATTTGTCACAAACTGGGATCAAACCAGAAATGAGCGCTTTCGTTGACAATATTGGCATTGCAATGAAATTTGTCTTAGATGACAACGACTTGTTTTACAATATGTACGTCGTTTACGTCGCTGAATAAGAGGAATATAGTGTTCGAGGAAATGACAGTAGTAATCAGTTGTAACGCTTCTAAAAATATGACGTGCTATAATCTTTAGAATCATAAGTAATAATTATGAATTTCGAATTACTTACTTGAAACTTGCAGAACTTCTTCGAATATGATGATGATGTGTGTCATCACCATATTATGGATTTTCAATTATAATTCCAGATGCTAATTGTTGCAGTGTGAAAGTGGATAGCGAAGAACAGAAAGCCGATCAGGGAGATTTACAGCAACTTATTTTGTCATCCTCACGAGAAGGAGAAGTTGATCTCACGCTGAGACTTTGTACTTTGTGTTCAGCTTCTGTCCGCGAAAAAGACAACGAGGAAGGTAAGCAAAATTTAATTTTTGATCATTTTCATTTCCTGTATATTCAAGAAAGCTTTGAAGAAATTTTGTCTTGATTTCAAAAGTGATAAAAAAAAAAGGGTCCCCCGTTTATTCATTTGTGGGGCTCAAAGAGATAAAATAAAATAAATAAAAATAGTTATAATGAACAGTTGAAATTGAAATTAAATATTTCAGTTTACGTCTGACAATATGCCCTTTAGGCTAAGGGAGACGGATGATTAAGGCAAGTGATAATGGAAGAATCGGTGAAATGATAATTTGGGAGGAAACAGGAGTACTCCGAGAAAACCTACGGACACGATCAGTTGCGTACGCAGGAATTTATTTTGGGAGGGGTCCAAACTCAATATGAGGGTATTTTATATTAAAATTCCTAAAATTGCCCCTAAAATTAGGCAAAATTTACACAAAAGTCGAAATTTCGGGGGGGGTCCCCCCTGCGTACGTCCTTGGACACGATGCCGTCCACCACAGACTTACTTGACCGGGGATCGAACCAGAGACCTCGATAAAATCCAAGGACACGATGCTGTCAACCACAAACTTACTTGACCGAGGACCCCATGTATCAGAGGTACGCGCTCTACCCCTGAGCCATCGTGTTCCCCATAATAAACAGTTGAAAGAGAGGGAGGCGAAACATCTTTTTGGATGTAACTTTTAGAAGATAATTTAGCACTGGATTACAATTACTTTATGTGGATTCTACAAGAATATTAACTTACAGAGGAAAATAGTTTTCAACATACTAATTAATAGAGCTCATTAAACTGAAGAAAATGATGTGGGTGAATGTAAATTCTCATGTGTAGTTTTTTTTTAAAAAAAACATAATTTTTGTTTAGGTAAACAAATGTTTTTGAATCCTAAAAATTGATGCCACACACTAATCGCGCCACTTATTCTTATCAAGCTTTTTATTATAGTACCAGCAAGACACACTTTGGCGTGGGAGACTCGGGCTCGATTCCTGGCGGGAGCTCATGTGATTCGGATTCCACGTTAATCAATAGGTCCACCTCTCATATAGCCTCGCTGCTGAAAGGGACGTTAAACTGAAAATCAACTCAATTCAACAACAGTGCACAGTATGATTAATGAATATAAGCCAAAATTATGATTTAACTATTAAACTTTATTTATTTAATTAATTTATTTATTTATTGCTTAACTTTTAAAAAATGAAACATGTGTCAACCGATAGATCACATTAAGCTGAACAAAATGCTTGAAGATGAATTCTCCCCTCTGGTTTTCGAAAAAAAATATGTCGGCAAAAGTATATCATTTCTTTTCAACAATAGCTGATAGTTTTTATAGTACTGAAAGAGATTATTTACATATTTATGTACAGTGTGTGTGTGAAAAATATACACTTTTTAACATTGTATCTATTGTTTGCCTTCTAACGATGACACGTACTACTTGTTACCTAGGTTTTTTTTTCTGCTTGAAAATAATAATAATAAGAATGGCTAGTCTTCAACAAAAGCATGATAATTCGTTTTATAACTGTTTTAGGTAGCAAACTACGTACTTCTCCTTGTTAACTATCATGTTTTCAGTTTTTAACACGTAAATTAAAAGGTTGACCAAAGGTGATGGTAACCGAAACTTTCTTAGACATCTAAATTGCAGTATTTTGTTTTTAGAGGAATTTCTCAAGTGATTTTGTATTACAAGAATTTATGTTCGTATTTTGATGACGAAGGGTAGTCAAGGAGCACTTTTACAATATGTAAAATGTCACACAAAGTTGGAAAAATCTCCAGAAAATATTCTTTTTTCATATTTGCTAAAAGTGTATTTTTAAAAAATTTTTTTACTTACTTACTTACAAGTTTTCAGATTGTTGTGTTGACTATGATGCTTGCGAACTCTTTCATTTTCTAAAAACGAACTATATATGTAGCAAAAGTGGAAATGAGAAGTTTCCCTTTCCGGGAAGGGGAAATGTATAGGTCTGAGTTAGGCAGTTTTACCCAATGTTACGCAAAACTTTGTTGCCACTTTTTCTTTCGTTGTCAAATCCATAACAACAGCACCCATTTACACCCTATTTACATCAGTAAAACTACTGCAGTGAAACTGATCTCAGTTACATATCTCACTAACATTAAAATCATTCTGTGGCTTGAAAAATGATAGGAAAGAACGTTTATTTATCTTTCTTTCTTTTTTCTTTTTTTTTTTTTTTTTTTTTTTTACTTACCCATCTTTAAGCAAAAAGTTAATGTTTTAAAGATTAACTTATTGACATATCGTGAACTTGAATTATGATAGAATGAATTTTAGAATGTTAACTTAAGACTAAATATAATTTATTATTTTGCTGTGAAGCTGCTACTAAAAGTTTCAAATGTATCTCAATAAATAGTCACAGATTTGTGAATTTGATTCACTTTTATTTTTGGATATTTCTTGTCGTTTAGGTGAACATAAATCGTTCTGTGGATTGCTAGTAGTCAGTGTAACTGACCTGCTTATTTCACAAGATGATTTGCGGTGGTTATTTCCTCATGCGACGGTGAAACCGGCGATTCGACATCATCAGAAAATAAGCAACTTAACACATGCTGTAAGTAAAATTCTTTTGTATTTAAACAGGCAATGTATACTACCTCCTTCGCCCAACTATCTCTCTCTTTCTCTCGGTGAACTCATGTGTGTCTTTTTCTTAATTTATTTGTGTATCTGTTTTATATACTCGCTTTCTACTTACCCTTTCAACATTTCCATACCATTTCAACCTCATAATTTCTATTCTGTCAAAGATGTCTTATCCTCAAACTTTGTTTGACCTTTTATTCCTTTCAGCAACCATCAGAATTGTTGCTTCTCTCATAATACTGATCGGAATGTATCTTAAAACCCAAAGCCAGGTTGTACCGCGTACACAATCTTATTTACCTTAATGTTCGTAATGTTAAACGTGATTTAGCTACCTAGCTGTGATAAACAGGCTTCTGTATTCAGTACATTAAGTAGGGATTTAATATTCATTAAATGTTGGTTGTTGTCTATGTATGTGTGAGTGAGTTACGGATCATAGGGTAATATACATATTTGTAAGGTAGGATGGTTGACAGATAACACTAGTCTTTGTTCTGCTGCTGTATCCAAAATGTAGCCCAGCATAGTTATTTTATTTAGGATAGGTCCGCCAGTTACTTTTCTCTGACTCTGAATTAGGTATGGATAGAATGCTTATACGGAAGCTTTTCGCAGTGCAACTGTAGCACATCAATAGAATCCGTATTTTCCTAACACACATAGTTATTATATTTGGAATACATAGTTTGCTAATAGATTCAAAGTGGAAACTTCAAAGATTTGAGACTGCGTGTGAATGTTCTGGTGTTGACTGAGTGTCAGTCTTGTTGCAGGGCAATTTAACGTCCCTTTTCCATCTGTCTCTTCTAGCTTGCCTCTATGTTTTTGTATCGTTGAATATAGGACTATGTTTTATATGAAATTGAATGCTGAGTTGTTCCACTCTTGGTACAACAATTAGACGTATAATTTGATGTAATATATTATGTATATTCAGATTCTTGGTTGCGGAATCTATACTATAAAAAGATCAAATGTTCACATGTTACATAGAAAGAAACAATTTCATTACATAATATTGGATTATCAACGTCTACGATCTCATTCACACACGTGTTACATAAATGATTTTACGGCAGGAGATATAAACAATTAGCTGTACATTTTCGTTTTGCAACAAATTAATAAATCACTGAATGTATTAAATTAAAAATGTATTACATCAATTATATATATATATTTTTTTTAAATACTTAACTGAGAGTAAACATAATATTCTGCCCAAATAAGATTTTATGTCAGTGATTTTCACCCTTTTCCGTACCGTATTACTACACATAATTTTACATGACACCGATTCATTGTTTTCTTCCCACATATCAAACACTCCGGTATAGGACATCCTTCATCACTACATTGAATCCATTTTTAGGTATTCTTCATTAAAAAAAAAAAAAAAAAAAGTCTCACTTTCCTTTTTAACAACATTAAGAAAAGAGACGTCTGGTACTATCTTTGAATAGTACAAAAAAATGTGGAAAATCAACATCTCGGTCACGCAGTTAATGTTAAAAGAAATGAAAGAATTTTTAGTATTATTTTATCATAAGTTCTTCTTTCGTTTAATGTTCTGAATTTGTAAAAAACAATTTCGCGAGGCACCCTTGTGCGTCCACACGACGCGACACCCAAGTTGGAAAACTGTTCTATATTATTTACTTTTCACCTAAAACAGCGTTTTTCAAACTGTGGTCCTAAAAGTCTCTGTCTTCGAGGTCCTCGTAGATTGACCATTTAAAAGAAAATCAAGTGAATTGTGTGTCAATCTCAAACAGGAGTTACTTTAGTTGAGAATCTCAAACAGGTGTAGATTGTGTAAATAATTTATTATACAGTTTAGTGATATGAAGATAATACGAATTCTAATAGCTTATAGAGATGTATTATTATAAAATATTCTCGATGGCCATAATTGATTTAAAAGAAAAACTATATATGTTATCTTCTAACTTACTTTCCGTAAAGAGGCGTTACTATGCATCTGTTCCAGGAGATTATGCTGTCATGAGTTCTTCCACTTCTTTGTGATTGGTGGGTTTCAAATTTAAGAGTTCCTTTCAGCATCAAATCTAAATGAGACATGAATCTACAGTGTACGATGGAATCCGAACCACCGTAAGTTGTTCAAATTTCAACGCTCTTTCGCCGAAAATCGAATCCCAGGCTCCGTGTACCAAAGGCGCGTGCGCTAGCCGCTATCTGGTGGGGATGACCCGTTTCATTCTTGTGTTCCTACTTCTATAACTTTCTCCCAACATTATATTTGTTCTCTCTTTTCTGATATTGCAATTCCATGTCGTGATGCCTTTATTTTATTTCTTTAAAACTCGTTGAAATATATTATTCAAAAACTTTAAATCCCATGTGAAAAAGGAAGTAAACTTTATCCTTATCGAAAGTTTAATATTTAAAGACAAGTTTTTGGAATGTGTTTCGTAATAACTAGATGTGCCACGTTTAATATAGAATCTATATTGCTCCGTTCTTTAATATTTCCTGCATATTCTTTTTTTATTCTCGTTCTAATGATTTGTTTCATGAAAATAACCGTCATTGTTCTGAATCCTCCATGCTTCCTCCTGTTCTCCTAACATCACAAAATACGTGAATAACAAGACATTTATTCAAAAAATAATCGTATTAAAGTATACATTGAGTAATTTTTACTATTACAGCCTATTATGCAGTAATATTTTGGTACCTCTCTTTCCTAATTTTTCTAAGCTTATTTTTTATTTTTGTTATTTATTTAAAAACTTATTTTTTGTTTTTGTTATTTATTTACTTATTAGCAGAATACCCGTTCTTCGCACGGGGAGAATACGTTTCAATTTAGACATAAAGGGCTGAATTTGGATTTAAAGTGCATCGGAAGTGTCACTGTTCGTCTTAGCGACCCCAAAAACTATGGATTCGGGTATCAGGTCAGATGCTCAAGTGTGTTTTGCTCAACTATTAAAATGTGGGACATTTGCTCAAATGTCTTATCTTGCTATTGATCATGAACTGGAAATCCATCACAGGCGCGAAAATATTGGCTAATGGCCAGAACGGGGGTTGAGATTTTCATATATGATAAAATATGTGCAGGGTTGCCACAAGTTAGATATCATATTTTCCATATTATGAAGGCAAAACATTGTATCTGAGCAATTCAAGGTACAAACTGGATTTCTTTTATTGCTTAAAAGATTTAAGAAAAAGAGAATAATTAATTACAAACGATACACAGTATGTACGAATTCTTAAATAAATAACATTAATTTCTCAGGTTATGTACAGTATAATTCAAATGAGCTGTATTGAAGGAGATTATATTAAATGTTCCATTGTTTGAAACAAAATGTTTTATGCGTAGAGTATAACAACGATTAAGAATAGTAGGCCTATTAGCCAAGAGAAGAGATTTAAGGCTGTTTCGTCTTAAAAAGGAGGCTTGAAAGTGTTGTCTTTAAAAATGAGGTTTTGGAAGAGTTCGGTGTCATCTCAAAAATTCTCTCTCGACATTATGTTGGGTAACACTAATTCCATAATCTATATAGTACTATTATATACAAGAATGGAAGTGATTCTCTTATCATCGCCTAGATCATGCTTCTTTAGGTAAAAATAAACTGAAATTTTTGACAGAATATTCCTCGGGTGTACTCCACTAGCGCACAAAGAAATGAAATAAAGTGCTTATGGTATTGCGAGCACACAATATTCGATATTGCGTTGTCATGGTTAGATTTGTTTTACAAATTATGGCTATATAAGAGATTGTTCCTGTTACATAGAGAGGCAAATATCAAGAAATATAATAGACGTTTATTATAACACGATTAATTGCCACATTTTGATTTGTGAAAAATACGGGAAGATGTTTTGTATGAAAAGGTAAATAGCAAGAAGTATAACATATACGTAATATTATTATATAGTAAATTTTATATCCACGATATGTCTTTAATTGACGTTTACCCATTTTTAGTTAGCACCTATAAAAAAGAGAATAGTGAACATCACCGGCTAGCACCACAGTATAAGTGCCGCTAAATGTGTAACTTTCGTGAAGGGGAAAATTTAAGTTTGTTTGTGTACCAGTTTTAGACAATTTAAAATAGGATTCTTGAATTTCATTTATGCACAATTATTCTTGCTGTTTACTTTGAAAATGATACCATATGTTAATAGAGAACAGCAGTTTACTTTTTTAAAGAATATGCTGACAATATGAAAGTATAAAGACGTGACACGTAATATGTTGACCTATCTCCAAATTCTGTTTTCTTCTCCAGCGCGAAATAAATTAACTAATCTTGTGTTCAGTGATAATGCAATATTTGTTTCGAGGGTGGAGGATGGTGATTTTGAAAAAAAAAAAAAAAAAATCACTTGCCAAAAACTGTTTTACACAATGGAGTATCTTTGCATCATATTTTGTGCACTCGAGGTTTCTTATTCGTGTCATGATCGCACAGAGGCCTTTATTTGAGCACTCCCGGCCTACGGCCTATCCCTTTTATTACGGAGGCAAGAGATAAGAAAGGATTTTTGGAGCACGTATTCCAAGGGAAATAAAGAGGTTTTTAAAGTTTTTTTTCTTTTTTAAAAAAAGAATTCAGTATCTCACACATTCATGAAATTAGAGAGATGAAACTCAGCATATAAACTCTTCTTTATAATAAGAGAATACGTATTTTTAGCGCTTTCAAAAATGCCGTTTCTAGCGGAGACATTTCTATAATATTCAAACTTCTCTTTCTTTCTTCAGAGACTGTCGAATGTGAAGATTCGCTTAAGTTGGAGATGTGGAATTCAGTACATAGATTTTTAGTTAAAAATAAGGGAACACATGTTTCAAGAGCAAAAAGAAGGTCATATTTATTATATTGAAAATTCCTTTTATTTATACATAAAGTGCCGAGTGTGACAATTTAAATTTCCGGTATTGTATTTATTACACTTTATCTTCCTGTAAGGAAAACAGAAACTTCTGCTACTGTATTTATAATCAGAATACGATAAAATATGTATTTAATAACTAGCCTTCGGTTGTCTGGGGACTTCGCCCAGAAACCGCCGTGTTTCCTCAGCCTACGGCCTCACATCTCATACACCTGCAAGCATACCGATTTTCAGTTCAAACATCAAGTTTCATGTTTCTAACTTTCGGGATCCCTAGATATGAATGTATTATTATAATCCGTAAAGAGGATTACGTAATATTTTATCATTTAATATTGAATTTGGAAGTTGTAGTATGGTTCTTTCAATTCCGGTTTGAGTAGAAAGATTAGTGTTGAAATGGAATATAGGCTATTCTTGGGACACTTAATTGATTAAAGAAAATTGCTTCTCGCTATCTATTACCATTTTTAATTTACAGTGATCAGCATTATAACCGGAAGAGAGTAACTTCTACTTCCGGTTATTCTAGAATGTTAAGGATGAAGATGAATGTTGTCCTTGAAACGTTTAATCGATTACGAAAACAGGTTTTCGCTATATATTACTGTTTTTGCTATATAGTGATCAACGATAAAAGAAGATGTGTCTTATTTCTACAACTTGCGATTTCACTAGAGTGTTAAGGATGAAGATGAAAGTTGTCCTTGAAATTTGTAATTGATTTCCGAAAACCGTTTATCTCTGTTTATTTCCGTTTTTCCTCTGATAAATGTGGAAACCGGAAATGGCTCATTTCTACTACTTCCGGTAGGCAAATCACCTCCATCAACGAACTCCCTCGAGATAATCACTCTATCTATCTATGGCAAAAAACAGAATTTAAAAATTCGCATTCGTTCAAAAGTTATCGTGTGGAGTAACGGACGTATGTACTAACATTGTAATCTTATAAGTACCACTACGTGATCCTAATAATAGTAATACTTCGACTAGCTAGGTGTTTCGCCCTCAGACTCTTGCATATGTTCAGCCTACTGTCTCGTAGCTCATAAACGTACAAGCACACCGAATTTCAGTTCAAATACTAACTTTCATTTCTCCAACCATCCTGAATGCCGAAATACACTGATAATTTCAAGTACCAGGCGACTTTGCCCCCAAACCTGCGTTCGGCCGGCCCACGGGTTTACATCCCATGAACCTATAGAGTACCGAATTTCAGTTCAAATACCAAGTTTCATGCCTCTAATCTTCAGGGATCCAAAAATATGAACATCTTATTGTAATTGTGATCCTCACCTTTTCCTTTTCTTCTAGGCCAGATGTAAAAAATACGTATAGTGACATCTTATCATAATAATTGCATTCCCTACCTTTTCCCCACCATTTTTCTTCCTCTTTTTATTAAAATATCAGATGTTTCTAACCTTCAGAGATTCGAAATATCGATATATAATAATTGCAAACCCCCACTTCTTTTCCACTTTCCATTTCTTTTCTTACCCTTTTAGTAAAATATCAGAAAACGCTGAAAAACAAAGTATCACATTATTTTAAATGAAAAATCTCAATACCAAATTTCAAATCTGTCACTTTAAGGAATTCGGAGATATGGCCATCTTATTAAGTTAATTTCCATTCCTATTTCTCCCCCTTCCCCGTCGAATTTCCAAAAATTCTTTTTTAGTAGTACCCTATGTCATAAATCTTACATATTGTCCAAATTTCAAGTTTATAGTTTGAGCAGTTTGGTCTGTGGGTTGATATATATTTGAGAAGTTTAATTAAGTGCAAACTTTTTAGTCCAGTATGTAGGAGTCTGAACTAAAAAAAAAAAAAAAAAAAAGTAACTTAATTAAACTTGCAGGGCAGCTTCTTTCCATCAAGTATAGGCATATCCTGGAAGTGCGCTTTAAGCTTCAGCAAATATGGCTGCCATACCTAATTTGGCCGCCTTTGTCTATAGAAGAATGATGCTTTCCTTGATTTCTTACTTTACGTTCAATTCTACGGTCTTGAAAGTTATAACAAAATATTTTCGAAGTAAAATTTCATTTCGTTTGATATATAATACATTTTTGTAGGTTAGGTAGATATGAAGTTACAAATGATAGAGTAGGCTTGTGTCTGTTTCTTTCAAGAGTAGTTTTCTGATTTTTTAAAACTCTTTCATAAAGAAGGCAGATTTCATCAACCAGTCAAAATGTATAAATACATGAAATTACAGGAGGAAGTATGGGTGATGTAATACTGTTTTCACATTGGGAGCTCCTCCGTGGCTAAGCGGTTAGCGTACGCGCCTTTGGCGTGGGAGACCCGGGTTCGATTCCCGGCGGGAGCTCATGTGGTTCGGATTCCACGTTAATCAGTAGGTCCACGTCTCATATAGCCTCGCTGCTGAACGGGACGTTAAACTCAAAATCAACTCAACTCAACTGTTTTCACATTAATTTTCAGGAAGTGACACGACTTTGTCTCTGTTCCAGAAAGAGAACAAGACTTGTTAGAAATTACTTGGGAAATAGTTAATTGCAATAAGTTGTGAGTATATTCAACAAATGTACTTCGAATCCGAAATAACATTTCCAATTACACTTTTGTGCATCGTATGATGAAAACGCACTGGCTTTGTATCTATATTTCTTATACAGAAGATTTATTTCACACCAGTCACCCATTTCTCAGTTTTTACCTATAAGAGCAAGTTCGAGCAGACGACACGTATTGAAGGTGTACCATCAGGAGAAAACTTCACTAGAGCAAGATATTCCAGCAATTGATTGTAGATCGGAGGAGTAAATGAAGAATATACTCAATTACTTGTTTGGACACACCAGCACCAAACTTTTTTCTTTTTCTGAAGCTTGTGTATTGCAAGTGTAATACTCTCATGTACTTAATCCAACTATTATGTTAGTAATCTTCGAGATTGTACATGTCGGCGTTTTATTCAGATATGTTGGCGTTATATTAGTGTTGAACTACCCTCGAATTATACGTTACTTTTATGAATCTTTCGAAGTTCCTTCTTTCTTTTTAATTTTTCATAGTAATAGGTAACTTTCCTGTTCTGAAAGAAGCAGAGTTTATTACATGAAACCTAAATTACTAAAATAGAAACGCTCTGCTTAAAACTCGTCGTTTCAACATTTTCCATTTGAAGCAGCAGTGGGTCTGATCCAACTCAACTGTATCGCTTATGTCCCAGCAGTGCACCTTACCAGAGATTGGTTAATTTATGTGTCTTTTATGTACTATAGATACTTTTATAGTTTATAAAAAACTGAATTTTGCCTAAATAACGTTTTCTCTTCGGACTATTTGCTAAATAAGTTTATAGAAATTTTCGCATAATACCCTATTATTTTCAAATGTACCATATTTTTTATATATAAATTCTAATTATGGCATGTTTCTTTCATTCTTTCATTCATCAATGTCTCCTATAGCCTTTGAGCGTAATTAAGAGAAGTTAAATTTGACTATAGGTCTATATACTACATAGGCTTTGGCAGAAATATTCGATGGGAGGGGATATGTAATAACTGTGATAATAATAATATCTTCCTATTGTGTTTTGTAGAGCGCATGTTCACTTCTCTTCCTGATACTCCCCCTCTCCACATAAATATGAAGAGTATGTGGGACGAACGATAAAAATCATATTTTCACATTTCTGAGATACTTTTTTTTAACTGTTTTAAATTGCAAATTGATTTTCATCGTTCTTCTCGCCTACTCTTCATACTTTTTCTCCACTCCCTGATATTCAGGTTCCAAATACCAAATCCCGATATTCTCTCTCCCCATTATTTGTTTATTTAACTAAAATAAGTAAATTTGATTTTCCTTCTTTATTTACAAATAATAAAATATTTGGAATTTTATCTTATCTCCCCCTTTCAAAAGTTCTTGAGGTACACTATGCAATACAATACCCCACTCTGGAAAACATTGGGAATGTATAAAATACAATCGGGGATCTCATCCAAATCTCCTTTCCAATGCAGTTATGGTGTGGTGCTTGAAGTAATCGTCTCTACATTTCCTTCACGGTTTGGTTAAAATATCCCTTTATTTGGATAAGTATATACTGTAGCCTGTTAAAAATTTTCTGAACATTTGGAAGCAATGTAACGTAATGCCTATAAATTAACCCTCCTCCACACATTAAGATTGTCACTTTTCCAAAATTTAAGTAATCTGAAATCCATTCTATTTAAGTAGTAATTAAAGTTTAATCCAAGTCGCCCGATCCCTCCCGCACCTTGGATCCACGCTTGCCTGGATGGCCTAACCAGGATGTACGGACTCGGGATTTGAACTCGGAATCTTACGATTAGTAAGTGCAGCACAAACTATGTACCATATACTATTTTAATATTGTCTTTTCTTCTTAATTAAGATTGAAGGAAATTTTGATAGAACTACTAGTAAGAGTTATGCCTAGTACGTAGGATAATAACAAAACATTTGACCAAAGAACGTAACTTTAAATTAAAATTGAACATCTCTTTCGAAACAATAATAATAATAATAATAATAATAATAATAATAATAATAATAATAATAATAATAATAATAATAATAATAATAAAACTGACTTATTCAGCATATATTTGAAAACTTGGTCCTAATGGCGTCAACCCTCTGGTTCGTGGGGTTTCTGGTTCAATTCCAGCCCGAGCAAAGTAGGCTTTGTTGTGAGCACCGTGTGCGTTGGTTTTCTCGGATCCTACCGTTTTCTCCAACTTCCTTTACTCCAGCATTGTGATCCGTCTCATGCTTGTGTCCTTTAGCCTCGGTGCATAATCATAAGACGTTAGGCTAAAAAAATAAAATAACGGCGTCAATAGAAATTCGATACTTAATCAACATAACTTCTTATTTTTGCTTCGCTTTCACATTGAGATAATTTAGTCAGTACTTTTAGGTTGTGATATGTTTTTAAAGAAAAGTTCAGTTAATTTATTGTAAAACAGACATTTTATATTGTAAAGTCTTAGTTTATGCTTGTTTTTCAGTTGAACTAGTTTCAACTATGCTTAGTTTACCATAGTTTTAAAAGCAACACAATTTTATGTGACACACTGCAACCCTGTCTATCGGAGATATTTCATAATAGCCTGCAGCGAAACCATCCATCCCCTTTCTGGTATTTGCTAAGAATGCAGCAGGTGTCCCTTCTGTTTCGGTTGATGATCATCAGATTAAGAAAAAAGATAACCACTTTAGGAAATGACTCTAGTTTAGAGACTTGAGGAAATAGACACTTGGGCAAATGACCCTATTTCATGGATTCGACACTAATATCGGCCCTTTTCGATCGTTTTTATAGATATATCCCCCTCCTCTTCGCCCAAGTTGCGGGGCTGAATTTGAATTTAACCGGCATCGGAAGTGTCATTGTTCATCTCAGCGACCTCGAAAACTATAGATTCGACACTAATATCGGTCAATTTCGACCATTTTTATGTATCTCTCTCCTCCCCTTCTTCTAAGTTGCACCGTCAAAGAGAAATTATAAAAACCATCCCAGGCCCGAACCTATGTTGAAAATTTGATCGAGATCGGTCGGGTGTTGGAAGAGTTATGAAGTCACAAAAGATTATATATATATAGATTACCCTAGATGACACTGATCATTTGGTAGACAAAAATGTACGATTGATTCTTTTTGATTTCAGTAGCTTCTTGTAATATAATATAATATATTTTAATTTGACAAATTCTCAGCATGTGTATACAATTGTCTATAATTACCTTCATTTTTGTGGAAACAATTACCGTATTGACGTGAATATACGTACTTGTTAATGAAAATATATTATCCAACATAAAATAATACACACACACTTTGAATATGTTATATTAATAAAAAACTTACCAATTAAAAAAAAAGCTCTTTTTAAGATTTAAATACCAGTCTTTGTTGCATTTTCTTCTGATGATGATGATTATCACTCTCAGTCTTCACCGTCTCATCATCATCATCATCTACAATCTCATCTTCTGAAGTGAAATTGGGTTCACCTGCAGATTGATTATCATCCCATAAAATTTTCATCTTCACTGCCATCCATATTGTTAGAAATAACATTTTTGTGAAAGTCCCTAAAAATAGAGAGTGATATAGATAATACCGTCCTGCGTGGTATGATTTTTATTTCAGGCCTATAAAGCTAAGCTTCGGCTGTAGTACGAATATGTTTTTTACGTAACTATTTTTATACTAAAAATATTGTACTATATTCTGTACTGTAAAAATATTGTACTGTATTTGTATATTTTTTCTCCTTTGGGATAATCTTTCAAAACTGTTTACTTTGTAACTTCCAGGAGCTTGGAAGCCAGTCCCCGTTTACACTTGTGTTACAGTTTCTTGAAGAGGAAGCTGGACCAGAGGAATTCTGGGTGATCAGCCTAGAAACTGAAGTAGAACTGCAGCGTGTAATCGAGGCGATTCGTGAGCCTTGGGAAGATCTTTTCTCTGTAAAATTTTTTGTATGATCTAAGTCGTAGAGACATCAGTACTGACTGAGCCTTTTTTATATATAAAAAAGCAGTCTCAGGAATTAGCTGTGATTGTAATATCCTTTCTAAACAAAGACATTTTTTAATTACTTTTGAATTGTTTATCTTATTGAATTATTTTCGATGCCACGGTGCCTAACCATAAGCATATTTATAAGTTTAATAAGATAATTCGTAAAGAAATTGTAATTATTTTATAATAAGACCCGTAGTGTGGTTTTGTGAACAATAGCTGTAAAATTTATGTATTTTGCGAAGACGTTAACGATAATGAGTATTGGATATTAACGTGCTTTAGTTGTCGAATTTTAGTGTTAAAATTAACAAACATTTTGGAAAATTAGGATCATTTCCATTAATGAAATCCGTAATATGCTTCAGCCTGAATTGGCCTAGTCAATTTGTGATCTTGCAGGATATCATAGGGTGTATATGTTGAATGGGATATGTTATACAGTGTGTGATAGCAATGTTTGCTATTTACGTTTTATTTATTTGTAAGCTTCAACTAGTAACATATATTAGAGAATATTTTAAAAACAACTATGAAACATATCAGTTCGCTTATAGATTCAAAATATGATAATGAATTAGATTTGTACAAATATTTGAATGGTGGGAAGAAAATCGTGATACCACGTAACATAAATGAGATTGTGGATTATTTCATTCTAAGGTGTTTTTTCCTTTTACAGGCAGAATTGATTAAACTGAATTGTATTTTTCTATCACGTGAGTTTTTACCACTTAACACTGAATGGAGTAAAAATCACACCGCACGTTTTTATTGTGATTATTTCAATACTGATTTGAAAGTATTCTTATGATAATTATGCAAAGGATTTTTATAAATATTCATGTGATAGTTGAGTTATTAGATTAATCGAAAAGAAAATAGTGTATATTTTCTCGATTCTGTTCTGTAATTTCTTTTTTAAAAAAATGAATGACTTTTATAGAATTCGTTAGCGTGTAAATACTATATGTTCATATATGATACTATTTTGTTCCTGAACGAAATTTTTACTTACTCTCAATTTTGCAATCAGTACATGATGAGTGCTTCCAGCAAAATGATAATCTATGATGAAATATTCTGTCAAAGTATTTTGTTTTCGTGTGTAGTTGTTGAAGTTTTACACATTGAGATAAAAGTTACGTTTGTATATAATTGTAAGATTTTATTTTGTGAAGAAAATTATATATATTTATGTATGCAAGTTATAGCAGAATGCTTGATTAAACTCATTAATGTTTTTATTTCTTTAGTCGACCGTAAAAAAAATTTGGGGGCTATTAGAATTCAAGACCTTTTAACATGATCTGTTTTCAGATGTAGAAACGGAAGAAAAGACAAATATTTTTGTTTGAACCTTAGTGTAGCTTCGAACTGTAGTTTTTATTCTCTTGAAGTAACTGAGATACTCATACATTTCACCTAATCACGGTTTCCAAATTTTGGCTTTAAATAGATATAGTAAAATCTGTTTTAACATGTGATTTCATCTTATGTGAATCTTCGTTATATTTACAAAATCAAGAGAGTATATGAGATTTTGGTTTTAAAATTTCAAATATATATGTATGTTTAAAAAATCTGAGTATTACATTAAAGGTTTCCAACCTTTTTGGCTGATGACAGATATTAGTGAACTACTATGTTGCGACACACTTAGGTTCGGTTAAGTTAGGTTAAAATTGAGCATTATTACTGCTGCTGCTGCTGCAGGCGTTGACTGACACAGTCTGTCTCAACATCGTAAAGATTTCGTGGAAAAAATAAATAAATAAAGTGTTGTATAAAGTCTAGAATTAAGGAACTTCTGAGTACCACAAAATTTATTTTTAAATTCTGAAATTTCGCAACACTCCAATTGGGAAAAGCTACGGTCTTTAAGTGGCTATCATTAGTATATACTCCTAAAAAGCATTGGCAAGGAAAACAGATTTTCGTAGTTTATCTTCAGAGCAGAAAAAAATGTAAAAAGAGAAAGGAAGAGAAGAAAGAAATCGGAGAGAACATCAGCCATTTGAAAGCTATTTGATCGTCTTATAATATGTAGCAAGTCATTATCAGAATAGAAAAAAAAAAAAAAAAAACCTGAGTAGGGGTAAGTAGAGAGGACCCTAAAAAATAGGAATCATTTCAAAACATCATTTGTGTTATTACAAAAATGTTTGAAAATCGGGGTAGAGTTGGAGAACTCAACGCTTTAGAGCTTACATAGCACTATGGATTAGAAAATGAAATTAAATAAATCTTTGAGTTTAACGTCCCATGATTATGCCTGTTAGGCTAAAGGAAACGTTGATTAAAGCAAGTAAATAGTATTGGGAGAATTGGCGGAATGAGAAAGTGGGAGAAAACGGAGTACCCCGAGAAAATCCACGAGCACGATGTTGTCCACTACAAACTTACGTGGCCGGGGATTGAACCAGGAACCCCACGCATGTCAGAGGTAAGCGCTCTACCAACATGAATTAGAGTGGTAATAGTTTTCATTATGTTTTGCACAGCCGAAGAATGGATCATGATCATTTGACGTCACACAGTGACGTATTGTTGAGATGTAATCATGACTTAAGAAGAATTTTGCCAATACTTTTCACAACATTTCACAAAGTTCTAGGACGCTATGCGAGCGAAATTTAGTTTTTTGGCCTTTTCCAGTTTTTCCCTTAAAACATTGACATAAATTCGAATGAGAATCATTATCTTCGTCATGAGTATTCTGGTGTCACTATCAATTCACTTGGTGCAATTTCCGAAGCCTCTCTTGTTATATGGTGTATATCTGTTATCTTCAGTGTGACGTCATATTTACAGAACTAATATATACTGACTTTTATACTTTTTCTCCTACTTTGTAGTTGATACAGACCGGTTCATTCCAATCATATTCGTGAAAAAAAAAAAAAAAATGAAATGTGAAAATATTCAGTTTGCTAAAGACAACTGGATATGCATGTATATATTCGAAATCATACTGAAGGAACACATTGTACTAACCCAGGTATTGTTATGTTCATAAGTTGATTCATTAAGTAATTTGAATTTATTAAATTCCTACAGGTAGTAATCAAGCATTCTTAACAATATGAAAACGCACAAAACTGAATCAATGCAGTAAATGTATTAACATATTCGTTCCCTTGTTGTTGTTGCTGTTATGTAAAATTCAGCATGTCAGTCAGCTCAGCCAACACAGTGAAGCTCTTCAATTTTAAATAAATCTCTCCGGATCTGTTTGATAAAGAAAGTTATTTTCTGCAATAATGTACAATTCTTAGTTAGCTTTTCTGTATTATAATTTGATTATTGTATATTTTCAGAATAAGAATTGATCTGCCATAGCTGTGTAGTGTTGTTCTCAAGTGTATACTTTCATAAGTAAACATAATTCTCTGCTTACCACTAATCTATAACAAGATGGGTGACTTATAACCATATGATGGATTCCAGTTCTTCCTTAAGGGGAACAAACACATCACTTCAATTCTATCTTGTTTACATGATTGAATGTGTAGAGAAAATTTCTAAACATTATTCTACAACTTTGTTCTTAGAAAGTATCTTTTATTTACGTTTATTTTATATACAGTAAAACCTGTCAGCTTGGCCACCTGCTCATGGCCTGGTTCGTCTTGAACCTGCATTTTCCCGTAAGATATTCGTTACTTATTACTCTATAAGTTGGCCACCTGTCTATCTTGGAAGTTGGCTACATTGAAGTAATATTTACCCTATGATGATAATGATAAATTTACCTGCGTATCTTGGCCACGCAAAATACCATTTTGTTATTTCTCTTAACTCTTTCATATTCCCATATGAGAGGCAGACGTTCTGTATTTGTGACTGGAGACAAAGAAGCATAGATTCCCACAATTTATTTTTGGAGATCAATGGTCAGAACACTACCTTGATGAAGGGGTGATGAAGGAAGATGTGAATAAGAAAAAGGACGTACAGGAATTCAGAATATGATTGTACGTATTTGTTTACGCATCCTGTTTTGGTAAAACCATTAGATATATCGACTTCTTTCATTAATGGGGAGCTTTAGTAATTCCGGAATATTTTCAAGGTTAAATCTAACCATCTCAATTGTCAACTATTGGTACCTGACAGCTTGTCGAAAGGTAGCGGAGATTTTGAGAAATAAATTCCTTTAAGATTTTCTCAAAACATCTTTTGCTCCGAGGGAAACTCTTGTAACTCATTGACAAGAGGTAGTTAACTACAAAATTAAAATGTGCATATGTGCTAAAAAGAATAAGAGAAATACGTCTAGAATGAACCACCAGAAATAAATTTATTAATAACCGATTCGCTATTTTTCGAAAGGTATCCACAGAAAATATTTGTCACTGTTTAACCAGTTCAGACGAAAGTTTCTTACACTGCTTACTGTACATATATTAAAGATACTGTAGTATTTTTTCTATGATTATTCTATATACATTATTTAAAAATAGCTGTCATGCTATTGCTTATTAAAATTTTACAATCAAGTAATAGTAGAAATTCTGTTCTAAAGATAAACAGTCACACTTATTTTCTGTAAGTTGGCTACTTTTTAATGGAACCGATGGTGGTCAACATAGACAGGTTTCACTGTATATTGAAAGAATAGGAAAGAAACGATTAAAGCTTATTGATTCAATTAAGCCTATGGATAACTTGTACTCTTCGATATTCATATTAAGGTAACCATTCTTATCATTATGTGCGTGGGCTTCCAAATCAATTTCTTTTCTAATGTTTTTCCCCATTTGGGTTATGTCACTGTTAGCAACTTGTAATTTCCTATATTGGTCAGATTCTAGGGTTGCGTCTCATACAGCCTCCATGCTGAAAGGAACGCTAAATTCCAAAACAGCCAAAATTTCCAAAACAGACGGAATACACGAGAGGATTTAAAGATGCTGAGGGGGGGGGGGGCGAAAGTAGTAGAAGGAAAAATACGAATTAATTATTTTTTTAAATTTATTTACACTGTGGACGAATAATATGTAAATGATTTGGAGGAAGGGCATTGTCAAGTAATATTTTTTTGTCAAATATTCAGTTTTTTATAAAATAAAAAAATCCCCAAAAGCTGGGACTGAAGAAAGTATTTCGAATGGAAAGTTTTGTTTGTAAAGTATTAAATGTATGTATAGCAGAATCACATGTACTATAAATTATAAAGTATTTTAAGCGTTTAACGAAAAAAAAAGTCCAAATATGAAACTTAGTCTAATGGATACACGAGGGTCAGTCGAAAAGTTCCCGGAATTACATTGTAGCTCTTTATTAGCACAATATAATTATACATTTACTTAATCACTTTCAAAGTAAGCACCTTCGGAACACACACACATACTTCCTCTACCGCCTCTACCATTGCTGGAAACACGGACGAAAGACCTTTTTCTAATCACCAAATACTCCTCCGTTTTGGCACATATACTCGTAAACTGACTGTTATGACCTGTTCTCACTTGTCATATTCATAATTAGGCAACCAGAGGACTGTGCTGTACAAGAATCATTATGATTGCATCACAAATGCCAAAACTACAACAGCATTCCCGGAACTTATAGGCTGTGGGCTCCTCGTATATCATTAAATTAAAATTATGTATGTCAGTGTGTGCAGTTTTGGAGAAAATCGAGAAAAGTTTTTTTTTTCTTTCTTTGTTTTAAAGATGAACTCTACGTATTAAGATGAATTGATGCTGAAATATTTCCTCATCAGCGTTTTCATTATGACGCTAGCAAGACAACAGTCAATAGTGTCGTTAATAAGGTAAAAACATTCAAAATTATCAAAAACTCTCAAACTTTTAGTATCTGTTGAAATAAAATAAGTGCAAAGGTATCGATATCGAGCTGAACAAAATGGCATAACTGAGAATAAAAATCTCATGCGTCGATTTCGAAAAAACAATTTTCATGGCACTGAAAAGTGTTTCCCTCGTCAGTGTTATGCAGTTGATATTTTTATTCTGCTGGAATATATTGTTTATTTATGTACTGTAGATAAAAATATATAACTACCAGATTATATTTACTGTTATTTGATTTCTTCTATCAGTTACACATATACTTCTTGTGATTTTGAAATTTGTTATCAATTGCTGCGTGAAAACTCAGTAAATTCCATTGTTCCCCTTCTACTTGGAGGCATTTATGACAAAATGATGCACAGTAATATATTATTTTTTTCTGTTAGTAGGTTGATTGGTTTTTAGAGTAATTTTTCAGCATCAAGGCTATTTGAGACGTGATTTACAGCTTAAGTGAGATCCCAACCTCACGACACTCGACCTTAGATCTTTCACACCGAGGACGCGTGTTCTAAGCACATAGCTACGAAGTAGCGCTTATCTGCAACTGTTACCAGATCAGAGAAAAGCCCAAAAGTATAGTAAATTCCTCTTTTTTGGTATGTCTAGCAGTGGTCGAATTAACGGAGGGCGAATAGGAGAAATCCCCCTCTCGTCAAAATATATGCCCAGTTCGTATTATTCAATAAGTGTCTTGTCAGGGATAATTTTTCCCTGCCTCGTAAAAAATGTTATTGCAGTGTTATTGTGTAAAATTGAAAATTAAATTTTGCGAGAGTAAAAAGTGAGTATTGATTTTTTAGAGTAGGCCTAACCCTTTACTAGCAGTGCTCTTTAATTGCTCCTAGGGGTTCATTCCATACAATTATTGGTTTTAAAAAAAAAAAAAAAAAACGTAACGCGACGTAAAACTGGGATGCCTATTATCGCAAACTAAAAGGCATACGCAAACAATAGAGGAAAAAATCATTCATTTGATAGTACAGAACAACTATCGACTAATTGAGGATGAAGGTTAGGTGGTTGATCCGTGTAAGATGGCGAACAGTTAAGTAGCAATTTTGTACTCACCTTTAGACTTTTGAACAAATTTACTTTAGACTTCATGGGCCTTATGCAGAGTCGTTTTTAGCATTGCATTAAACGCTTGACTAACGCGAGATGTTAATTTCCCTATTTAGTAACGTGTAAGTGAAGTTAGCAACGACTTATATATCGAAAATATCCAACCACGACTTTTTCACAGGGTTGTCCAAATACAAGAGGAGAAAGTAATATAAGAAAGAATAGGACTCACTTAACTTGATTTCTCCTAAAGTGTCAAGCTCTTAGTACATCGTTAAAAATGACTGCATAAGGTCCAGGACCCTTGTCATGTGCATAAGTCATTGTGCCCCAAGTGAAAGGGACTGATTCAGTGGCGAAGTGTGCTGTATAAAACTGGGTACACACACACACACACACACTATATATATATATATATATATATATATATATAGAGAGAGAGAGAGAGAGAGAATATTCTATTTTTAGTTCTGATATTTCGTACTGTATAAAGGATGCTGATATACACTCATCACTATTCCAAGTAAGATGATTCCTGATAATTCATAAATATAAATTAATGTTTGAGTTTACAATATTCTTTGCAATATATGTTTACTCTGTTCTTTTTGTAGTATAAAATTTTATAATTAGTTAAATTTGGTGTATAGTATTTTTTTTCGAAGTATAGATTTCTGAATGGTACCACATTTGGTTGAAATGGGGGCATTACTTCCCCATACCCTCTTTAGGGATGGTCATTTCTAAATACTTTAGAAATGAGCTGTAAAGTAAAAAGAAAAAAAAAAAAAAGAAGTGAAAAACAAATATCTTACAACATTTAACCTAATACTTAATACCTTACAGTCTTGTATATGAGCTCCATACCCTGTTGTTCATTTCAGCGAAAATATTAATAGCTCTTTCTTTGAATTCAGATATCCTAGAAAGTTTTCACACCAAGTTCTTTATTGTAAGTGTCCGTAATTCAGAAAATCTTTTGTTTGTCATATCGCTTGAATTTCGCACTTGTCACTCGCGAAAAACATAAAAGTGATAGAATTCCAATACATCTCAAGTTTTCGTTAGGAGGGTCTTTTTTTTTTTTTTTTATTATTATTTAATCTGATGTTGGAGACACATAAGGACAATACATATACACTAATGTTCTTCAAGGGTACGTTATAACAATTTAACACTTTATAGAGGGAGCTCAAAAGATGATTTAAAATAAAAACAAATAAGAAAAAGCGGTCTGTTTCTGTCACTTACAAATCCAGCTTACAATAAATAAGATAGGCATCCCTGTAAATGTAGACAGAACAGCAAACGTCTTTTCGCAAGTACTGCTACACAGTGCGAGTCTTCGGACTTTAATTTGTCACGTGGCTATTTCTCCTACGCTTTTACAGGTTGATGCAAGGGAAATGGATCCAGCAGAGGAATAATGTTCAACGTTTTGCGAGACGCTCTGCTCTTTGTCTTTCATATGGAAGCATGTTCTAGAAAACTATCTAGTTTCATCCCAGTCAAAAACAAAAAAAAAAAAAAAAAAAAAAGAATAAATTATAGGAAACTTTTAAGTTCAGAATCTTTAAATTATAAAATTTTAAGTTAGTTATTCAGGCGTAATGGCTTAATACATATAAAATTCTAAAGGGTATAGGCTGTCTGCCCTGTCTCCCTTCAAGCCTCGCCACTGGATTCTTTTACTGATGAAATAAGTGAAATTCTGAACTGTACGTTCCACGTGTATGTCCCATGGCTAAAAGAAACGTAGCACAAGAAGTAGGCGCTTTACTAATGAGCCACCACGCCACAAAGTAAAGGGACTGGTTTATCACTGATGAAATTAAATTTTCATACATTTACCGAATATATGGGTACATGCTTAGTGCGTAGCTAGTTCTTGTCTCATGTTCATTCTTCAGAAATTATGTAGAAATCTTATGTTATTTTCACTTAAAAAACTAAAAAGAACTTTCCATCTTGACTTAAAATGGTGAAGAGAAGAATGTAGACGGAAACAAGATTATGAAAGGAAACTAAACTGACTTCTTACTTATAAGTTCATTATGTCTAGAGACAACTTTCTCTAGATCAGTGGTAGAGTGCTCATGTTCGTTATTGGATATTTTTGGCTCTCTTTAGCTTCATAAAAGCAAAATAATTTCCCTACTTTTAATTCATGCATTACGTATGATAGCTAAATGGATTTGAAGTTTTTGAGGGTATTGTACCTCAGTGGTAGAGCGCTTACCTTTGGTGCTAAGTATTTTTGATTTTGCTCTTTAAGTTTACAAAAAATACTAGCTTCTATACTTAAGGGTATGAGGGGCACTTAAGAAGTATATAAAGGTTAACGGTCCCGAATTCTTTTTCTTTTTATTGAATAAGGGAATAAAAAGAAAAGTCCGTCGAGCGCCATAATATACAACAGTATGTTGTATATTTTTACTTGTAAATTATTATTTACTTGTAAATTTGGGCTATAATGCATTCTAAATAGGTACTAGGCTGAATCGACTATTAGAAGAAGAGAAAGAAAAAGAATATAGTTATAAGGTTAATATAAAAAGATTATTAAAATGTTTTTATGTAATCAAAAAATCTCGATGTCGTGGTCATGACAAAAAAAAAAAAAAAAAAAAAAAGAATTATTGTGTGAATTAAGCAGACATCTTAAAAATTTGTGTAGAAGTAAAATGTACACTTCTCCATCACATTTATTAAACTAAGTGTATAAAAGGTAATTGATGTGTTTTAATGGCTCAAAATTAAGGTGATTAAGAACCATTTATCGTTATATGGGTTCTAGCTCTATGTATGGTAAATGAGTTCGAACTTTTTTGAGAGCAAAGTAGCTCAGTGATAGAGCGCTCACCTTTTGTGTTATAGATTTAATTTAATTTAATTTCACAATCACTCGTCTCCTTTATCCTAAAGGGCATATCGTGGGACGTTAAACTAAAACAGTTCAAGCATTTTAAATAATAGTATTAGTATGACTTCCTCAAAGCCACCACTACTTGCATACACTTACCTTCGCTTAAAAATGCATCCATCCAGACCAATTCATCTTAACGTTCATCAATGGAATTTCCGTTCATATAATACCGAGGAAAGATTCTATTCAGGCTAAAAGATGCAACTACGCATTTTTTATCGTATTAAGTTACTCATTAGAACATTATACGTAAACCATAAGTTTTCATACAACGGAATCGATAATTAATCACATATCGTCTCGTCCTTTTAAAAACTAAAACACAGTCACTTAAATGAACTCTCCATAACGAAAATACTTTTCCACGGTAACCGATAGGCACTAACAAACCTACCTTCTCGCTGCTATTGCGTTCCTTTTTCAAACTAATTTACTGTACCAGCTATATGTTTTAACTCGCATACTAACTTCAAATTATACACTCTTCAGTCTGTACTTATGAGGCGATCTATCATCATGGGACTCAAAATGATATCAGACTTAAACCTACAACTATCAGAAATCAAACGTAGGTCTTCAACATTACTGTTTCATCAAGGTGATGGGAGACGTAAAACTTAACACGCAAACGAGGTGATATGAGACATGTACCTACATCCACTAAAAATCGAACAGCAACCTCCATCGTTCTCCCACTTACGCCTCCAATAATATTTCACTATTAAGGATATCAAACAAAATGAGGTTATCTTCCCTAAAATAAAAATAGTCCACTAAGGGGGTATGTGACTACAGCAGGGGCAGGCACTAGCCAATGGGGGGGCGGACCCCGCTTTGAGACCAGAAATGAAAAATTAAGGACGGATGAAGTAAAATGAAATGAGAAAAAGAAGGATCAGCGTTTAAAATTAAAAAAAAAAAAAAACTACAGGAAGCTTTTGGTTATTCTTTCTTATGAGGAGATTTATATTACTTGCAATACATGGTGGCGAGATGAGCGAGATATCCTGGAAGAGTCAGGAAATTTCGAATTTCTAGAAAAGTTACGGAATTCTCATAATTTCTGCTACTAGTCAGGGAGATTTCAAGCTTCCGAAAGCATAGTACGTTGTGTAACAGCGTAGACATCTTTTATCATAATTTTTCGTCATCACATCCTTGCAGTATCAAACATGTTTTTTCAAAAACAATTTTCTACTGCTCCTTTAGCCTGTCATTTGGAACAGACAGTAGTTGACGGAATAATAAAAACAAAAACTTATGTAGAAAGGAAGTTCTGTTAGCATTTGATTCAACAGAGAAGGAACGTAGATATTGCAAAATATTTTACAAGACATTATTGAGTATGTACTTTTTATAATAGTGAATATGTACTTTTTATATTAGTTGAGATCATAATGAAAGGAAAATTGTTACATTTAAATGAACAGAAGGACGTAAATATTGTAAAAAAAAAAAATAATAAAAAAAAAAAAAAACACCTTTTATTATTTACTCGAGATTTCTTCGTAGTTTATTATTAAAATACTTACCAACATAATCTCATTTTATTGCCCTAACAAACCAATATATGTTGATAGTAAAGTAGTTTACATTGAACGAGCTCCTGGGCCTTCAGAACTCCATGTCACTCCTCTCCCTTTACGAAATTCTGGGTAACGAACCAATATATGTTCCGGTACAATAGTTTAGAATGATCGAACCCCTGGTGTGATGACCACAGTATTCCATGTCACGGATCCCCCCTTCACGAAATCCTGGCTACGTGCCTGGCAGGGGTCATTGATTGCCAAGAACTTCCTTCTATTAAATAACAAGAAGCGCTTAGTGCGCTAAAATGAGTAGAGTATATCCTCTCCAGAAAAATGGTCTATCCTTCCCAATTTAAATGCGACTGCAGCAAGAGTTACTGATTGTCAGAAATTCCCTTTATTATAGGGTCTATCACAGAAGTACCTGTGACATGAAGAAGAAAAAACACCGAAAAAGGGTGCAATTTTTAAAATGCTGCACCAGTAAGTGGTGTCAAATTCAAATGTGTCTTGTCTACTGTCATGTTATCGATCTCTACTTCAATATTTTTATAAAGATAAAAATGTCAACTCCTTGAATTCCAGAAGCAGAACGAAATATCAGTGTTACCATGAAAAATTGGTGTCGTGGATCTTTGTGATGGAATTAACTTTACTCAGAGATACTTTGGAACCAGTTAAGTAATTTTCCTATATTTGCAGTTGAGGGACTTCGATGCTATCGGTGCATCTTCTGAAAATGCTTCGTAACTGACTGCAATGAAAGGCATTCTTCTGCGAGCAGTTGAATATGAGTATTCAATGAAACAAGTATACCAATCTCAACAAATTGATAAATCTTTCCCAAAAGACAAGGAATCGTTTAATGTTCTTAGGCACCAATTTTTGCAGAGACTAGTAGATAACATAAAATCAAGATTTTCAAGTGTAGACACATTTCTAAACAAATCTGAAAAACTAAATCAAGTGTACTGGCCAAAATGAAAATAAATAAATAAATAAATTTATATTATTTAGAATTAATAAAACTGAAACACACTAAATATTTTAAATTTCAGTCAGATGATAATAGTTCTGTCTCGTGGGAATAGTTTTTAAAGAACTTTATTAGTTCAAGGAGTTAAGAAAATGAAGAACATATAAATCATTCATTCCCTGAAAGAACTCATCTATAGATTGAAAATGATTCCTGTGTCATTGACCTAGTGCGAGCGCGGATTTAGTGTTATGAACAATATATTCACTAGGCTACGTAATAGCATGAATATAGAAGCTTCGTCTTCTGCAAAGTTTATAACAGAACTGTTAAGGGACCAAGTTTGAAGGATATTGAAGCCAAATAGTTGGTAGTTGAGTGGATAAGAAGTGACCATCATTCATTACTAGATGTTGCACATGAAAAAGAAACTGTTCATGTGAACTACGTATAGTAATTCAGATAAGTTGTTTCTTCTCTATATTTTTATGTTCTTGTTTGTATTTTCATGAAGGTTGAAAAAATCTACCTAGGTATAGTACAACTTATTGCAGTTGCAGTGTTACAGTTTTATTGATTTATTGGTAACAAATGCAGAAACTATAGAATTTTTGGATAGTTTCTACAAAGTGCTCCTCTCATCAGGCAAATGTCAGTCTCTCTCTCTCTCTCTCTCTCTTATATACATATATATATATGAAAAAGAATCAGCAGCTGTAGTCATCTATATAAGCATATAATACTATAAAGCTTCATCAAAGAGGATATAATAGTTCAAAAACCTCCAAATTTTGAATAGCCATACCAGCCTAATTGAATAGTTGAATTACCCATAAAAGAGAGCAAGCAGAACCAATCAAATTTACAGAAATATATATTCAAGTCTTAGAGAACAGATTATTTTTTGACAATTCCCAATTTTAAGGATAGGCCAATGTACCCCTCCCAAAATTTTAGTAGGATGCGTTAATGTACCCATGCCCTATAAAAGACAATGAGCCCCTGTACAACTGTATATATAACCATATAACATAGTCGGGTCAATTTAGCGAAAAAGAAACGTTAACCTAAAACAAAAGGTCTATGAACGGTTTTTGCCTCTACTAGGTGCACTGATTGACAGAAAAAAGTTTACCAAAATCTGGCAACCGGAAGTAGCTTTTTTCAAGATGGCCGTCAATAACCTCAAAAATTGAAAGACTCATATAATTTTCTTATTTTTAATCGCGGAACAATTATTTTTCCATCAAACTTACGTTTTTCGTTTTTAGCAGGTGCACTAATTTATAGAAAATAATGTCTACTATGATCCGGAAATCGGAAGTGGATTTTTTCAAGATGGCCGTCGCTAATCTAAACACTCTTTTTGTATGTAATGAATTATTTGACTCTTCCTTGTTTGTTTGTGACAGTCTAGATCACAATATTATGACTGTTGGCGGCAAAGGAACATTTCATGGGATGGGCATGATTGCTGCATTGACACGAGGAGTAAAATGAACATATCTTGTGAATAGGAAAAAATGTCGAAAATTCATATAACAGAGACGTCAAATATTAATATAATGGAGTACAGTTTTACCAAAAAAATACATTACGAGAAATAAAGTTGAAAAATTTAGTTGTATTTTTGCCCACGATCGATATTTCTTCTGGTGACAAAATGTGCATTCTATCAGCATTAGAATTTATCAACAAATTAGCCAGCAAACACCACATCCCCCCTATAATAACTTTTGAGCAGCCCCTCTAGCTAGTGAAATAATCGAAGCTGCACCACAGGACTTCCACTTAAAAAACATCGTACTTATGCTTGACAGTTTTCACACTTTCATGAATTTGCTTAGAGCTGTAGGTACACTAATAGACCAGATAAATCTGAAAAACTTTTTAGAATTGGTGTATGGTGAAAATGATATAGTGCAAATGTTAAACGGTAAAGCAGTTCCAGGAGCTTTCAGAACCCTTCTTCTAGTGAATAGGTGTCTTCATCAACTACTTGTGCAATCTATTCTGGACGACAATTCTGAATTCACTTTGCTAATAGACGGAACTGAGAATATGCATTCGTGTATCTTAAGGAGTGAAACGGCTCTTTTAACTTTGTCACATCTAGTTCAGTAACAAGAATAAATGAGGTACTTCAAAAGAAGAAAACTACAGATAGTGCTTCATCTAAAACGAGCAAGTTGTGTTTAGCATGTCAACAAATGGTAGATACTACACGAGCGCTGATAAGAGCAGATCACATTGGCTCTTGGATCGATGATCTGCATGCGATCTACAATGCATTGCCGATATTTGCAGCAGCAGGACACTGCAACTATCTGAATATTTGTACCTTCAGGAAACGAGTGAAATGAATAAAAATAACCCTGAGGTCTACAGGATATTTCAAAATGGGTTGTTTGTCATACGTTGAACAAATCAGTTTTGAGCTGGTCTAGGCTGCGATCTCGTCACTGAACAAACACTTACGAGATTACTTAAAACCTCGGATGGTTTAACTCATGGAAGCAAGATGACAGAGGATCAGCAAGCATTGTGAACTATGTCAGCTCCCACGCAGGACTTCAATGAACTTTCTTACACTACTAGTGAGCAACACAAAGATTTCAGTGCTTCAAGAATTGAAAGAGAGACTTCAGACCTTTCAAAAAGATACGAAAAGATGTCATGTTCACCTCACTCTAGTGACTCCTCATTGAGAAATATTGTGACGGTGACGGTGGAGGGTATTAGTGGTTAAAACATTAAATACATTTTTAATAACTTCCCGTTATTTGGAATTCTGGTAGCAGGAACGCACTCCGAAAACAAAGTGTATTAAGATATAATGAACTTAAATAAGAAGATTAATATTAATATTACAACATTTTTGGGTTGTAATTGGTAATTTTTTATTTAAGCTTTTAATATAAATTTTTATATTGATGTTTTTTATGAAGTTGTTAGATGTAGCGTGGACATAGAGAGATGATGCAATTTAGATTTAGAATTTTTAGAATATATTTGCATAAATTTGTTATTAAAAGCCGTATGTATTTATTTGTTATATTTGTTTTTATAATATATTTTATTACAAAATAGTATTTATATATATAATGGATAATGCTTATTACAAATGAACAATATTTTGACATAAACAGTTATTTTAATAATGATTTGATAACGTTAGTGATTTTAATTATTGACCACAAATTAAGGGTACATAAATGCTGATGGGGCGGCATGTCCTGTCGCATATGGCGTCCGAATAAGTTGATCCCTGCGCCATCACTAAGCATTTACAGATTAACTTATACTTACAATATTTATACAATATTTTGAAATATATGTAGCCCGCAATTTATTTGCAGTATTTATCAGGTTTATCAAGTTTTTTAAAAGTTGACTGGCTCATTTTTTTGCCTTTTTGCCATTTTTAGTATTTTTCCTTAGCGGGCTTTCACAATTTACACTGATGTTTGGATTGGTGTTTTATTGATTTTTTATTGTTTGGATTAATTAGTTTCACAACCTTAAGACTTGGCTTGCGAACACATAAGTATGGTCTTGAGTACAGATCGAACATTTTTTTTATTTGCTGTGTTGCTGTATCACTGATGGGATGTGCCCTGAGGAATATAAGATGGCCTATATTAGCATGCCGGTTTGATGTTATTTTTTGTTGATACGTTGATTTTTTTGCTATTTGAGACTTTTTACAGTGTGCAATTATGAGTAGTTGAGTGTTCCACGAATTTTTATTTTTATCAGTTTCTTTTTGGAACAGTTGTTTTATTACAGGCTTTACATTTTTTATGTTTAGATGTGCTTGGACTGGAGCAACGTTCAGATTTCTTACAATAGTATAATTTAGTAATATAACGATATTTTACAAGTGCTTATTTTAATTTACATGTTGTTTAGCACAATGTTACTTTTAGAGCCTATTTATTTTTGGGGGGATGGTAAGGTGTGGTATGATATATTTTAACTTTTTTATTAGCCACTGACCCTAAGAACTTACTAGATACAAAACATGGACTGTTGTCATATATAATGGCGTTTGGAATATCTAAATGCATAAAATACAAATCCAGGCATTTCAGAATTGTAGTAGTTGTAGCTTGCCTTATTGGATACGCTACTAGATGTTTGGTAAACACATCCATGCACGTACACACATATGCTAAGTTTGACTTATTGATTGGAAGCTTTTTTACCACATTAACTGATAGTAACTATCGGGCTCTCGAGACGGTGATTGATTGTAATTTCCTTGAGAGAGGATGAGGATCAGCTTTGTGTTTTATACACAATACACAATTGTGGATGTATTGTTGCACATTAGTATACATGTTTTTTTTTCAAACGAAATCTATTAGAAGCATCGTCTGTGTTTTTGCATAGCTTAAATGACCCCTATCATCATGGTAACATTTTAGTATTTTTTTACTAAATTTTTGGGTACAACTATCCTTTATTTATTTTTTAAATGAAAATTACGATTTAACAGCACACCTTGTTGGATTTTATAATACAGCCGTATTGATTTACCCCAATTTATTTTTGGTACTTTGGTTTGATTTTGCTCCAGAGTATTAATACACTTCATTAACTGTGGATTTTCACGCTGGTATTGCTTCCAATTTTTACTGGTTATATTTGCTAAATTTCCTGAAAGAACATGAAAATTCAAAATTGTAACAATTTTAGGTGGTTGGCATACAGTAATACGATATAAAGTATCCGCTGCTACATTGGTTACTCCAGGTATGTATTAGATTTCCAACTTTACATTTTGCATTTCAATACACCACCGATATAGCCTGGTATTCCAATACTTTTATGCTTTTAAAATGCACTAAAGCTTGATGGTCAGTTTGTACGATCACATGATGCTCTATCAATAGATTACGGCATTTTTTATAGCTTTCACAACACCCATTTTTATCTCAGTAATGGTATAGCGAGATTTGCAACGCTTAAGTATGTGTTCAGTGAAACCAATAACTTGTCTTCCATCTTCATAATCTTGTGTCAAAATAGCAGCAGTCCCAATAGTCAAGCCGTAGACTATGATAATGAAATCTTTTGACATATCTGGATGCACCAAAAGTATATTTTACAGATCTCGTGTTTTATTTCCTCGAAACAATTTGTATGTAGGCAACCAGGTCAATTTTTTCCTTGTTTAAGCAGTTGGTATAAAGGTGCTGACTTACGAGGAAAATTATGTATAAACTTGGAGCACCCCTGGAAAAATTTTAATGTCCGTTGTAATGTTTTAATAGTTGTTGGCCTTGGCAATGACTTTACTAGATCCACGTATTCCGGATTTTTTGCTATTTCTACAGATGTTATTACAAAATTTAAGAAATTTGCCTCAGACACCATAAATGTACATTTTTAAAATTGACTGTCATATTTGTTTTTTTTAACTTGCACAATACTTGATTTAACAACTCGATGTGAGCTATTGGATTAGTCCCTGGAATTAAAATGTTATTTATATAAAGTATTTTTTTAAGAATAGCAACTCCCAACATCTTTTGTAACGCTGTTATTAAACAAGCTCCACCATTCTTGTAACCAAAAGATACTTTGCAATGCCGGTACATTTGGCTTTTAAAAGAGAATGCTACAAGATCCCTACAATTTTTGGTTAACTCGATCTGGCAGTACGAATGCACCAGGTCGAGGGACGTTGCACAGGTCATTCCATTAAATTTTGTAAAGAGGTCATCGAGGCGTTTGACCTTTAGATTTGTTAAAGATACGAATTTATTAAGTTGGACTAAACTAAGACAGACTCTAATCTCATCCGAGTTTTTTACTATTACTAGGGGATGGTGATGTTTTGACACTGCAGGCTCAATGATACCTTGACGCAGCCATTTTTGGATTTGCTTCCTTGCTTTATTTCGATAACACAATGGGATTGGGTAAGGTCGTTTTACAATTGGATCTTCAGTGGTAATCTCAATTGTGTACTTAAACTTGTTACATTTTCCCGGGAAACGGGTGAAAACTTTCTTATTAGCACATTGAACAACCTTTCCTTGTGTTCTGGAGCAATAGGAGTTTCTTCTTACTTTTTTACGTTTTTTATGATAGCGTAGATTTTTTAGTCGCTTTTTGCCCGACTTTAATGACTTTTACTTTTTTTGGACAGCAAGCCAAACATTGAATTTTTTGAACAAGCGGGTTATGCAAAGATTCCACGAGAGCTTGAACCTTTATTTGTGTCAGCGTAATTTGTTTCAGGTTGCAATAATCTTTTTGCCTTGACCTAGCTTTATTATACGAATTTTTTGGTGCATCAATACGCTGTTTTACTGATTTAAAACTTTTTCAGATTTTCACAACCGCATCCACATATCTGTGAGCCGCATCCTTCCTTTGGATGGCATTTGCATTTACTTTATTTTTTATGACGTTTTCAGGAAGATGGTCATCCACACTCAACTCATTAATTATATTATTACATGTTGTATTTTCTTCCTCCGATTCAACCATGGGTACTACGACTTCTTGCTCCCCAGTTTGAATGGTTACCATGCCATTTTCGAAATGTATTCTTACTTGAAACTTGCTCATGTAATCACGACCCAGTAGAAGACCTTGATTGAGCCCGTCGACCACAAAAGCTTGAACATTCATTTGTATTTCCTTAATTGTCACAGGAAGATATACTTCTCCTTTTACCATTTTTTCCTGGTTCCACTATAATGAACAAGAACTACGTGGGGTGCTGGTTTCAATTTCGGATGTGATATAATTTTTGTAACCTTTTTCCATAACTCTAAACTACACAACGTTACCTCCACACCACTATCAACAAGTGCTTGCACAACTTTGTCCAACACACTTACTTGTATGATACCAGACCTTTCGTTTATTCGTTCAATGTTGGTTTTTACGTTGTTAATATTTTCACAATCTGTGTTATAATCCCACTTTTGTTCAGCAATACATTGAAATTTAATTCGAAAAATATTTACCTCATTTTTATACTCATACTCACGTACACATAAAGGACAATACACTGTTGTATGATTAACGTTTGCGTCTAGCGCAGGTTCTTCTTTTTCTTCAAATAAAATAGGATCTCTTTTTGGTAGGCGTGATAAGTTTATTGAAGTTAATAAGAAAAATAGAAGTTACAAGTTCCACAACAAACAACTACAAAATCTCACTGACTGTTCTTTCAGTAAAATTTCTAAAGTTCCACTTTAGATAGAAAACAAGACACCAGATACGATAAAATAGAAGAATATACGATGTAAAAATGTCGTTAATAAGATAGACTAAAATACAAGATGTTATAAAACAAGTTACTATGGACAAAGATTCAATAATTCTAGATACAGTAATCCTAGATACAGACCGCAAAGAGTTTAATAGCAATATCGAAGTGCTTCCCGGAATGTGCCGAGCCTTGTATAGCAACTAGTATTTAAAACTATCGTAAGCACAAAGATCAAATCATCACATGAGTTTAGGTCGACACGTGGACGCACGTGGAGACCTATCATACAGACTCTGAAACTGGACTTAGTAATCCATGCTCTCACTGCGTGATGTACACGCGCGTACATTATCATACTTCCTTGAAAAAGAAACCATTACAAAAGAGAGTATTTTGAAAGTACATACACTATCATCACATATGTGTGACCCTTCAGTGACCGTACATCCTGTTCTTGGCTGGCACATTATCAATAGCTTAAATAATAAAGATTCGTCTTTTATACAATATTAATATTGACTTCAAAAATAATAATGTAACAACTATAAAATACACTAACTTATAATCGAACCCCGAACCTTTATATACACTATGTACAGTGACATTCCAGGTAAGTACTGCTAAGAGGGGAGGTGCATCGAAGGTGATAAACAAAATAAGAAAAAGAAAAGAAAAAAATAACAGTAAATATATGTTCATACAACACCTCCCTCCTTTTTTGAATTTTCATATCAAATTGCGAATTTGGTTGCGAATTTGGATACTGAAAATTCACAGTCTGATACGAAACTTTAAAAAGATTTTTTTTACCTTTCCTTGCGTAGATTAGGACTTTTCTTAGGGGGAACAGCTACCTGTAACTCATCTGTAATCTCAGTAAGCTGCTCAGCAATTTTTGACATGACTACAGGCTCAGTGGTATCTTGTTTTTTATTTATTTTGGTAATAATAAAAGGTTTAATGCATATTTGTTTACAACAACTATCATCATCAAAATACCTTTTGAAAAAGCTAAAACATTTACATCGGTAACAACAACAAAATATTAATATTAGAACTATCAGAACTGTACCAAAATATGAAAACCAAGAGAGATGGGTTACCTTTTCAGAATGAAGTAGCTTCCATTGTTCATCATCTATTTTCTTTTCTACTTCCTGAATTTTATGGCTTGCTACCTTTAAGTCACTAACCGAATTAATTACATGCTGAATAGGCAGGTTAATTTGCATATCTTCCAGGTATATATGAGAATTTAATATTTCACAACAATTATCAGTAAGATTTAATTTCGGAGTAAAGTCTTTACCTGTAACATTGGTTTCATACCATGTTTGTGTTTGGAGAATCGCCTTCAAACCATAAGCTTTACAATTATTATCTAGATGAATAATACCTGAATTTGTTAGAATTAAATCATAAGGTTCAAATCCATTACATAATATTGTCTTTTCTCTTCCTGTGGAGCAGCAAAAATCCACTCATTGTTATTTAAGGTTACGAATATACAATGATCAATTTGTATCACATGTTTATTACAATCCATGGGAACATAATGAACATATTGTAATAATTTCATTTCACACTCTTGATTTATATGACTAGACAAGATAGGAAACGTTTGTTTACACAAAAACCAATCTTGTTTAAGAATCTTACATTTATTGAACTCAATTTCAGTCATTTTTGCGTAATATTGTTTAATTGAATCAACCAAAAGGTAAGGTTTTTCAGGTTGAATAAAAACAAATTTATTTGTTGTATTCTTTATTTTAGTGGGGAAGGGAGTTAACTTATATACTAGATAACGAATGGAATCTGTCAAAGGGAGACGAATTACATAGGCTAATATTCCATTATTGATAAACACATCTAAATTAATTATTTTCAATAACAAGTAACTATTCCTAGTACTTGTCCCAATTGGTGAAGATAACGCACTATGGAGGTCACTTTGACTAGCCTTCCAATGTTGGATTATTTGATAAGGAGTGATTATGTGAGGCTGTAATACACCTTTCTGTGCATTTAAAATTGCTTGTAAAACAATTTCATACTGATCCTTTAAATCTCTTAAATACCTTTCAACTTTTGCGATATGTTCATTTATTGTATACTTTAAATTTAAATCCAAAAATGCTTCATTTAAATGTCTCTCTCTTTTTGATATCTCTTTACTTATATGCTCTAAACCTTGACTCAAAATATTTTCGTTAGTTTCTACTGTATGAAGAGTGTTATTAATACCTTGTAGGGTAGATTTAACAATAGTCATCTGCTCTTTACTCAATTTCAAGAAATCTAACTGTTCTTTTTCTAATTTATTGATTTTTTGAGTGTAATAATTGGCATCTTCATCGTCTAAGGTGCCAAATAGAAATTTAGCAAGGTGACCAATACCATCTATTAACCCTCGTTTTCTTCTACTTTCTTGCGAAGAACTTTTTGTTACTTCTTTTATTATTTCCTTAATCTCTTTGATATCAGATACCTTAGTCAAAACTTGATTTACGAACACTAGCACAACTTGTTTTATTTGATTTCACCACTGAGTGTCTACACAGGTTTTGTGTCCTATCTACGTAAGTTTCCAAATTACGAAAGCTTATATCTAGCTTAGTTAAGTTAACGTAAGAGACCAATTGCCAGTAAGTATGATATAACTGAACCTCTCCTAAAGAGTCATAATAAATACCTGCCGTATTTTCAAATTTCTTTATGCGTGCTCCAAGCTCTAGACTACTACATATAAGAGAAACCAGTAGAATAGCTTTAAGTCCTATCATTTTGAACAATCCTGTAAATATAGAAACGTTATTTTACTTTCCTTACCTTTTTTTTTACAAGATAACATGAAGAATTTGAGTTACTTAATAATACATCTTTAATCTATTAGCATGCACAGTCATCTCTTGTTTGCCAACCTTTAAGGTACAGTTTACACCTTTTGTTCGGATTATATCGTACGGTCCGCGCCAGAGACTGTCAAGTTTCTTTGATCTGCCGCGGCGGACTGACTCATCATATAATAACACTTTATCTCCTTTCTGAAAAATGCATTCGTTTTCGTTTCTATCATAATATTCTTTACTTTTCTCCTTTTTATCAATGAGGTTTGCTCTAGCTAATCCGTACATCTCCTGCAATTTGTGTTTCAACTGTTTTACATAATCATCGTAATTGTGTACAACTTCAGAGGGTTTTCTTTGTAATACACCTGGTACATTTACAGGTTTCCCGAATAACAGTTCGAAGGGAGTGTATTGAGTGGAACTATGAGGAGTGGTATTATAACAGAAAGTAGCATATGATGCTAATTCGTCCCAATTATTCTGATTTTCTGCCACATAACATCGCAAGAAAAATTTTAAAGACTGATGGAATTTTTCTATACCACCATTCGATGCCGGATGGTATGGGGTTGTATGTAGTTTTTCTATTTGTAACAATTTACAAATACGCGTGAAGACATCGCTTAAGAAATTACTTCCGCAATCAGACAATATACTGTGTGGAATGCCAAATTTTAGCACTACATTCTCGACAAAGGCTTTGCTGATTGTATCAGCATCTTGAGAAGGGATGGGAATTGCAATAACAAATTTTGAAAGGTTATCTTGTACAGTCAATAAATATTTGTTTCTGTGTTCTAAAGTTTCTGGGAGAGGCCCGACTAAATCTAACGAGACCTTTTCAAAAACTGTACTGGGCGTGTCAGTTATTACCATCTTCATTTTTACCTTTTGTTGTGTGTGCCTATTCTTTTGACATATTTCACACCCTTTTATGTAATCTTCAACATCTTCCTTTAGTTTTGGCCATTCTTTAATGCCAATATTATTTAAGGAAAGGTACTTCCTAATCTTTTCATAGCACCTATTCATTCTGATATGTCCACCTAGAATTTGAGTATGAAACTCTTCTAAAATTTTGTTTTTCGTTTCTAAGTCTAAAGCTTCAGCTTTTTCTTTCTGTTGTGAATCACAATTTGATACCCTATCTTCTTCTTCAATAACATCTAAAGAATACATTCGTGACAAGGCGTCAGAATTTGTATTTAAGCTTCCTTTCTTATACACAATTTCGTATTGATATTCCTCTAAAAGTATTCTCCATTTTAAAAGTCTAGATGTCGGATTTTGTACTCTAAAAACCCACGTTAGTGACTTGCAATCTGTGACAAAAGTTACTTTTGTTCCATAAATGTATGGTCTAAAAACTTTGCTAGCCCACACTAGAGCCGCTAATTCCCGTTCTGTAGCTGAATACGATCTCTCTGCTTTATTGAAAACTCTACTAGCATACGCAATTGGAAGATCTTTGTTTATTTCACCCTGTGAGAGAATAGCTCCGCAGGCAAATGCCGAAGCATCCGATGTGATTATAAAAGGCTTTTTAAAATCAGGATACTGCAAAATTGGAGGAGTTGTCAATTTCTCTTTAAGAGAATCAAATGCAACTTGTTGTTTGACTCCCCAAGAAAACTGGACGTTTTCTTTTAATAAGGACGTTAAGGGTAAAGCAATTTTACTGTAGTCTTTTAGAAATTTCCTATAATATCCAGTAAGTCCTAGAAATCCCTTAATTTGTTTCTTATTCTGAGGAACAAGAAAGTTCAGAACTTTCTCCACTAATCTTGGATCTGGTTTTACCCCGTTAGGTGTAATGACATGTCCTAAGTATGTTAATTCTGGCTTCAAAAATTCAGTCTTATCTACACTTAACTGCAGGTTGCTTTTGCGAAATCTTTGCAAAATCTCACGTAATCTACTATTATGCTCTTCTAAAGAACTAGAGAAGACCACTAAATCATCCAGGTAGATGAAACAACTCGTACCTGTCAGCCCTGCTAACACTGTATTCATCAATCTTTGAAAAGTGGCCGGTGCTGTCGCCAGACCGAAAGCAAGTCGCTTGAATTGATAATGATTTTCAGGTGTACTGAATGCAGTTATAGGTCTATCCTTTTCCCTAATATAGCATTGATGGTACCCACTATGGAGATCTAAACTGGAAAAGTAACGCGCATTGGCTAAATTACTCAAAATGTCGTCTATGTTAGGTAACGGAAAGGACGAATGGACACATAGATCATTGACAGATCGATAATCGACTATTAGTCTATATTTCTGTTTTCCTGATGCATCGAGTTTCTTTGGAATAAGGAAAATAGAACTGTTCCAAGGAGAAGTTGAAACTTCTATAATATCTTGTTTTAACAACTCTTCTATTTGTCTATTTAATTCTTCCTTATGACATTCTGGCACTCGGTAATTCTTTTTGTTAACAATTTTGCCTACATGTTTAGGATCAATAATAATTTCATGTTCAAGAACATTTGTAGCAGTTAGTTTGTCTCCTGGTAGAAAAAAAAACATCATTGAATTCGTCACAAAGTTCAAGTATACTTTCTTTTTCTTTGGGTGGTAAATAACCTAGCCTTAAAAGCTTGTGAAGTAATTTTAAACGTTCAGTTAAACTTTCTGAATTTGACTTCTGTGGAACCCTGTCTTTTTCACACTGAATATTTAAAACATGGTTTTCTTCTAATTTCTCTAACTCTATCGGATCTAAAGTTATATTCTCTACTGAAGAATTCACATTTAACACACTAGCTATACATTTATTTTCTTTCGCTACTGTCAAACAAGAAGAAAGAAAAACACCCGGTTTAATCTCTCGTTTTTCTACAATTCCAATTCCTGTGCTGTTTGTGGGAACAAAAACTAACTTCTCGCATCGAGCTGGAAAACCATATGTCAACGGTAGTATAAGCTTATCGCTGCCCTTAAGGTCAAGTTTCTGGCAAGCATGTGTTGACAAGGGAGGAGGAAGGGGGGATGGAATTCTAACAAACAATTTTTTTGTTTCAAAAAATCACGACCAAGAATGTGTCTGCCTTCTGATAAGCATCCTTCAGAAATAACGTGAAATTTATGTGAGAATTCTACTCCTTTTATCACTAATGTTAGATAAATAGTACCTAGTGACCTAGTTTTAACATTGTTTAATCCTTTCAATGTCACAGTTTGTGTTGTATCGATTTTCTTTCTAAAACTGCATGGAAGTGCATGGATTTGCCAAAGACTTAAATCACTGCCTGTATCTAAGAGAAAAGTTGCATCAGCATGCAATTCTTTAATGAATGCCGTAATAGTACCTTCTTCTTGATTTGTTACTATGCAACCCTTCGTGTTATCTGAGATGCAAACAGGTTGCTCATTTACATGCATTTGCGGTTTCCCTGACCATTACAACTTGAGCACATCTGACTACTGCAGGCTTTTACTTCATTAAAATGCAGAGAACTTTGTTCTTTATCACAAATTATCTCATTTCCACTAGTATTTACCCTACTAGTATTTCCACTAGTATTTACTTTACTAGCAACATGCAAACAATTGCTATAACCTTCCGTGCCTCGCGCGGCGCTCTCGGAAAAATTACAATTAACCCCTCCTGTGCCTCTCGCGGCGATCTCAGGAGAATTACCATTAACACATCCTGTGCCTCTCGCGGCGATCTCAGGACAAATTTCACAAACTGAAATTACCGTTTTCATAAACTGATTAGAAGAATTTCCTCTTTCTTTTCTGTAATTTGCATTGAGCTTTGGTGTGACCAGGCTTATGGCATAGGTAACATACTAATTCTTTCTTTTGAGCTTTCTTACTATTTACATTTGAAAAGGGGAGAGAAGTGTGGGAAGTGATATGTGTTTCTTCTTCTAGAGCGAGTTCGATAATATATCCTAAGGATGTATCATCATCGCTTTTGGATCTTACAATCATCTGAATTCTGTCATTTGTTAGCCCCTGAATAAAACTTGCTTTAGCTAAAATTTCAACAAGTGCTATAGCTCCTGGCAATTTAGATGCATCTATGACACGAGCAACGGCTTCGCGTAGTTGACTTTGAAGAGTATCTACTTTACTTGCCCATGATGCAATTGAATCAGATTTGGTTTGTCTAGCACTAAAAAGCTGGCATGCATAAAAATCAATAGTTCGTCTAATGGAATAATTTTCTATTAATATTTGTTTAACAGCTTCCCACGTAGTAGTGGTTTTTCTAACTAACAATTTAGATCTAGCATCCCCAGTTATTTTTGCTTTAACAAATTTCAAAAGGGTACTATGCTTAGCTGGGTCAACCAATTCAAAAGCAGCATCTACATTAGACAGAAATTCTTCTAATGCTTCTTTTTTTCCTGAAAATGGTACCGAAATTAACTTTAGTGCTTCTGACACACTACAATACTCTACTTCTGTATCAGAAGAATCAGCACTACCACTGGTAGCCATGGCAATTAGTACTTACGTCAAACTATACAATTTAAATTTACAAAAATTTTGTTAGCGACAATACCTTTCTTACACCTTCTGTTTTGCCAAGTATTCCCAAGATTAAACGAATGAAATATTTTAATCCTTCCCTAGAGGAACGGTGAATACTAAAGCCTTCTATCCTAGACTGTTCTTGTCTTGATTTTACGTTATTCACTTCACAAGTAAACAACAACCGCGGTAACCAAAGAACAAATCTTTTCTATCTCCAGGCGTAACACTTGAAAATTTTAGAAGTTCAAACAAGCAATGAAAATTGTAACCAACCTTGAATTTCCTGTGATGGGGGGTGCTGCTGGCGTCGATCCTGGTACTTTCCTGATGTTGGTTTAAAGATGAGGCCTCTGGATTTCCACAAGATCTCCGCTTGGAATGTTGCTCAATTGGGACCAGCCACACTTGAGAATGGTACTGCTTACTGGATCTCTGGAACTGGATGCAATAAAACTGGAACACTGGAACGGTGTGTACGCCGAGGTATCCGCTACACCTAGTACAGGCAAGCTTCTTGCACTCACAGTAAAAAAGGTGTTGTCGACGAAGTGCGGTCTGTATCTGGACGTAACGATATTTTAAAACGTATCAGCTTCGTGTCGAAGAACGAACTCTGACTACAATGATGAATGTTCAACTTGGTAACTGTGGAACGTGCACTGAAATCGAACTTCGAGTACGTCGGTTGAGATCCTGCCCAGCTGCCACCACTTTATTTTCCTGTTGTATGATTAACGTTTGCGTCTAGCGCAGGTTCTTCTTTTTCTTCAAATAAAATAGGATCTCTTTTTGGTAGGCGTGATAAGTTTATTGAAGTTAATAAGAAAAATAGAAGTTACAAGTTCCACAACAAACAACTACAAAATCTCACTGACTGTTCTTTCAGTAAAATTTCTAAAGTTCCACTTTAGATAGAAAACAAGACACCAGATACGATAAAATAGAAGAATATACGATGTAAAAATGTCGTTAATAAGATAGACTAAAATACAAGATGTTATAAAACAAGTTACTATGGACAAAGATTCAATAATTCTAGATACAGTAATCCTAGATACAGACCGCAAAGAGTTTAATAGCAATATCGAAGTGCTTCCCGGAATGTGCCGAGCCTTGTATAGCAACTAGTATTTAAAACTATCGTAAGCACAAAGATCAAATCATCACATGAGTTTAGGTCGACACGTGGACGCACGTGGAGACCTATCATACAGACTTTGAAACTGGACTTAGTAATCCATGCTCTCACTGCGTGATGTACACGCGTGTACATTATCATACTTCCTTGAAAAAGAAACCATTACAAAAGAGAGTATTTTGAAAGTACATACACTATCATCACATATGTGTGACCCTTCAGTGACCGTACATCCTGTTCTTGGCTGGCACATTATCAATAGCTTAAATAATAAAGATTCGTCTTTTATACAATATTAATATTGACTTCAAAAATAATAATGTAACAACTATAAAATACACTAACTTATAATCGAACCCCGAACCTTTATATACACTATGTACAGTGACATTCCAGGTAAGTACTGCTAAGAGGGGAGGTGCATCGAAGGTGATAAACAAAATAAGAAAAAGAAAAGAAAAAAAATAACAGTAAATATATGTTCATACAACAACACACAATTATACACTTCTTTAGGTATATCTTCACTTATGCTTTTTTCATGGGTTTTTTCACAACACAAGTCGTACTTACCTCCGATCCAAGAGGTGAATACTTCATTTAGTTTTTTTGAATCTGGACTTCCCCGAGGACCCCAACGGTGTTGAATATCCTCTTGGGAGGATCTCGGGTTATGTTTTTAATTTTTTTTGTCTGTATACCATTTTATCCTGGCCGTTTACTTCCCTCCAAGAACGTGCACGACCACCTCGTTGGCCGCGTTGATAGTTCCAGCGTCCTCGTGCACCATCTCGTCCTTCGTCCGGTGATTCTTCTCTTGGGTTTACAAGCTTTGTTTTGTTATCCTCCTGGTCCTTCGATATAGCTTCTACTTTAGCTTTACCAGTGATCAACTCTTCTCCGTCCTCCCACATTTTAGCACCATCTATTCTTTTCTTCCGTCTTGCTTCCCATGTGTCGTGCATTAGTTCAAGTCGTCGGACTGTTTCAAGAATTTTCGCTAACTCCTGGCCTCGTGATGAAACCAACTGTTTCTGATACTGAACTGGTAGCAAAGTAATGATAGTGTTGCAAATCTGGACTTCACTGCTCTGTGAATCCAAGTTTCTTATCTGACAAAATTGATTTGTAACAAAACGTTTAACACTCCCGTCAACCTTAGGGTTAAATGGTACAGTTTTAAGGTGCGTTAGCCTAGCACATTTTATGTTTTCTGAATGATAGTGCCTTAAGAACATTTGCTTGAAGTCGGCATACGTAAGGAACTTATTCACATTGGAGTAATACCACGACAACACTGCGTCCCTTAGTACGAACGGTAATACTTTAAGCTCCTGTCTAGGTCGTGCACCCATTAGAGCACACTCTCGTTTAAACTGTATGATAAATGCTTGAGCTGACAAATCACCTTTCTCTGGTGGGATTTTATATCCGTTAATCGCAATTTTAATTCCTTTTGTCTTTTTCCTTTTTTATTTCCTTCCAATAGTCCTGAGCTGCTTCCGAATAGGCTCTGCGACTGTTCGTTAGTCTTTTGGCGTTTTCAGTTTCGTTGCCATTAGAAGGAAGCTGTCTTCTTTATCGGTTCCTTCTGTTTTTCGTCTTCTGGGGCCATCCATCTTTTTTTGAATACCCGCTTTCATTAGACGAACTGGTTTTGATCCGTCTCCTTTGTCTTTTTCGATAACTTGGGTGCATCTCAGTTCCTTGCTCCGAGAAGCCGCCGCACTATTGAGGGTACTTCTCCCACAGCAGGTACCACTGGAATCACTTCTATTGCGCCTTCCATCTAAGCTTGGAGATTGAGCTGGATTGTATGGCTGCTTCACTTCTGTTTTCTTTTTTACGCCTGAACTATGTCTTTGCTATTCCTCCTCGATCCTTTGTTGAAGTGACGCGATTGCTACCTCCTGACAAGCCAACGTTTCTTGTACTTTCCACAGTTCCGAAGTGTTTTGCCACATGACAGCCTTCGACTGACTCACTTCTGCGCGACACTCTTGCAGTTGATTATTCATCACCGCGTTGGCTCTAATCATTTTTCCAAAAACTTCTATCACCTTTCTACATTCATCAGTCTTCTGCATGACTTTTAACTCTTCTTTGGCCAATCGATCTTCTATCTGTGCGGTAGTCATCCGTAACACCTCATGTTTCACATCTGCAATCTCATCCTGCATCTTGTCCTGACATTGTGCCATACCTGCTACACAGCTCTTCGATACCTGATCAATTCTTTTATTTACTTCTTTAAATTGCTGACTCACCTTTTTCTTTGTTAGTGTTGCCACTTCCTCGAGTTTACAGACGGTATTCTTCAAATTTTGAATCTCCTGCTGAGTTCCATCCATCTTTCGTGACAATTCATTTACCTGATGAGTTAACAAGGCGCTCGTCCTGTCACACTACATACTAATTTCTTCAATCTTGTTTTCCAATTGCTTTCTACTATCCCGTAAATCCACCTGAATGACCTTCATCTCAATCTGAAAATTTTACTTGATTTTCGATTTCAACTCACATTGTCCCTTTTCATTATACTTCTCAAACACGGATAAGCATCTGCTCCATCGCATCCAAAGACAAACTTCGTTTTCCCATCTCCATCGCCTTATGTGGGTTGCACTGTCCGCACTTCCACACTGAGAAAAAAAAATGTAGGTGGCATACTTAAAAACGTAGGTTACATTCGTAATTCCTGTAGTTTCTGGACTTAACGTACAACCGTATATAACATCCTGCAGCAAACGTATAGCTGAAAAAGTATGTATTATACGTACTGTCTGCATAAGTGCAATGACGTCATTCGTGTGACGTCATCTGCAGTAACAAGTATATACGGAGGTAATATCTAGCTTTGTGACGTCAGGGTCGTATGTAGCATGTGGGTTAATAATGACGACATACACTGACTATCAGGACGGAGCATGATTTCAAGAAGTATGCAATATACGTTCTGTACGTATGTTTCTTGCGTTCAACCCCGAGACAGCATCTATATTGTACTTGTGCCCCATACGTACGACTAGATACAGTATACGTATTGTACGTATGTATTATACAGATTTTCCTTATGTCGCACACAGCTTGTCCAGATACAGCATACAGAATATCCGTATGCACCATACAGAGTGCATATATGTAGCTTACAGACTGTCTGCATGCAGCATATAGATTATACGTATGTCGCGTACAGGTTGGCCATATGTAATGTATAGATCGGATGTATATAGCTAATAGGTTGTCCATATGAAATATACAGATTTTACCTGTATCGAATACGTATTGCCTTCTTGTAATGTATGGATCGGACATATGCAGGATCTAGAGTGTACGTATAGTGCACCATTATTAAAGTGCTGCAACATACTGCAAAGTGCATGATACATTCTTACTGTAATGTTGTCAAATATTGTTTTACTCTGTATGAAAACAAAAATAGCTTAAAATATGGTTGATCTCCTTTGTGCCAATAATAATAAAATTAACAATACTACACTTTTCAAATCTTTGTTTGGAGCAGTGAAACTGTCCAAAGAAATGTATTTACCTGCAGGGTGTCCTATAAGTTTGGGCTTCCTGCTAATTCGTTGGAAAGCTACTGCAAAGCCAAGTGTTGAAAAGTGACACAAGCGTTAATTTTAAAATTATGGGCACAAAGGAGGTTAACCATATATTAAACTATTTTCGTTTCCATACAGAGTAAATCAATATTACTGTAAGAATTTATCATATGGTTTGCAGTTAGTTAGTTGCAGCACTTCAATAATAATGCAAAATGCACAGCCTTATACAATCCTATATTCAAACTCAAACAAGATTTACGTACAATCATTTATTAAGCTGTTATCATCCATTGCTTGTACGATATAAAGATTAGTTTACCTCATTCCTTTCCTTAATAGTATCTTCTTCTAAAGTGCAGTTGTTACCACAAGAGGCCTGAATATAATTTTCCAGAAATAACTTCTCTGTACATTTTAATTAACAGGTAAGTTATGTCTTTTCTTTTTCTTTTTTTTTAATGTCGCAATAATTAAAAGTGTAGTGTCAGCCGAAAACGTATTCGCTTACAAGATGATTCCTACTCAGTACTCGCTATTAAAAATGCAACACCAAGAAGGAGACTGGGTAGATGCGCCAAAGTTCCCAGGCCGATACCTAATAGTAAGTGCAGAATACTCTTAAACGTTCGCTGTATTCGCTGTGTGACAACGTGGTGACAGCGGAGGCGTTGTGCAGCCATCGACTAAACATATTTATTCTTCCCTGCTATAGACGTTCTGCAAATCTGGACTTTCCTGGATGCATCCTTCTTAGTGCAACATTTTAAGCAACGAGCAATTTAACAGTCTCATACATTGCTTAAAGAAAGAGCAATGATTCTCAGAATTACTCGGAAGATATATATACACAATTTAAAACGGTTATTTCAAACTTTGCAATTCAAAGCACGAAAAGAACTATAGATAAAGGAACACTGATTTTAGCCAAATAGTAATTAGTAAACTCAATCACACTCAGTACCATTAGTTGCTTGGTGTTATCCGTAAGTCAGAGATCACGGTATCTCATTTCGTGTAGATTTTTGCATTTGTTTAACGCTAAAAATGTATTTTATCGCTAATTGAACCCAGTACCATATATATACCGACAGGACGTACCTTAGTCACAAGGTGACATGAGTGAAACACTAAACTATTCGATTGACACCTGCGGTCTTGTCAACACTAGAGAAAGTTACAAAGTGATTAAGTAAATACGGAACATAGTTCATAGAAAGTATAGCGACGTATGAAGTCTCCGTTTCATACGACTTGGATAAAGGATACATCTGAAATAGCAACAAAGAAATATATAATGATTTCTCTGGATAATTTGGATTAGTCCAGAATTCGAACACACACACAACACGAACACACACAAGTCCAACTTTTTTTTAAACTTCTTTCTTCGGATTCCCAATAAAGTTGACTACTGAAAAGCTGAGTTATAGATTCTGTATTAAAACAACACCTTCGCTAGACATGTTCAGTATACACATTGTCTTACATACAGAACAATACATTAGTTATTAATGCATGTCTGAAATAATAGTGATTCGTATAGAATTTTACTTCATCCAATCGCAATAGCACAAAGATAAAAAATATTGCGAGGGATAATGTTCTTATTACAGAGAAAAAGAATTAAAATGACTTAACATTAACAATCATTTTCTTTAAACAGAGATAATATTTTATTATAATTTATGGAAGAAAGAAATAATTTGTAGTACAGTATCTTTATTAGGGTTATATATTCGTACAAAATAATGTAAGTACAACTGGGTCTGTCTTCAGAAAGGACGTACTTTTAGCTACAACCTACACTGCTTCTTTTGACTGTCTTTCAAGCAGAATCCTGGTTTGAAGCACGAAATACCTGCAACAAAAATCAGAAAATATTTAAAATGTTATATTCAGTGTGTTTAATTTGGTTGTACTTAAGAATACAAAATATCTTAACCTTTTTGAGATTAAATGGAAAAAATCTGTTCGGTCAGGTATGGACTTTTGGGTTGCACGTAGAAAAAATATGAGGTGTTTATTGATGCTGAACAACTCAAAATGTATTACCATTCAAAAGTAAGTGGGTACCCCAATGGTGTTCGGGGTACCATGGGGTACCTAATGTCTGTATTTTTTAGATATATGGAAATGTATGTCTCTAAAATGTAAGGAACTGATATCTGTTTACCGAAAACCTCAACTCGGTAAGCCTTATGGATATCGAGATATGGGAAAATAAAGAACGACACCATAGAAATGTGGGGTTTGCGTACTAGATGGGCAGTTTCGGAAACGTAATTACGAGAGCTTACAACCACCTCAAAAGTAGTTTCAATTAAATACACTACACACACGCCCTGATGGGGGTTTTCGGGTACCATAATATTCGCAGAACTCTCATTTCTAAACATTCTAAAATATGTTTTAATAACGTTTTAAAGAACCTTAGAGGTGTGTGTTTACCGAAACCGCAAGTCGGTACGCCTAACAGTTACCGAAATATGATGAAATAAAAAGTGACACCATAGGTACGTGGAGCTTGCATATTAGACAGTACAATTTAGAAAATTAATTAAAATATGACTATCAAGATATTGTCAAATAAAGGGAGGATCCATACAGTTATGGGGTTTTCGTGTTAGGTGGTAAAATTTCCGAAACCGGCCATGGAAAGTTAATAAGCATCAGTAGCAATTTCATCTTAAAGTAATTAGGTATTTCCATGGAGTTTAAGAACATCATGGGATCTACCAAGATTACATTTTAAAAGCTTTGGAAAATATATTTTGACATTTATAAAGAGTATTAGAAATATATATTTACCTAAAACTTCCAGCTAGTACATCTAGCAGCTAGAGAGGCACCATACAATAAAAGCGTATTAGATCTTGAAATTTCAGAAAACAATTATTGATCCTAACAAAAGTTAAATAAGATGGTACTTCTATGGGTTAAGTGAGTACCGCAGACTCGTCAGTACAATTTCGATCGAAAGATTAATTCAGCTCTAAATTTTCTTTGGACAATTCCAAGCGTTCATCGGGCTCTGAAATAAAGTGAACATTTTTTGTCAATATCTAATATAGCAAACGAGATATAAGGAATTGTGTATTTTATGACGTCGTAAAAATAGAGACCCACATGGATTTGTACTTTTGAGTCTTTGCTGTAAGAAGAAGAAATTTTAGAAAACAACCGTATATACCTTAATAGACAATTAAATTGGCGGGGGCACAGTGGCTTAGTGGTAGAGTGCTTACCTCTGGTGTATTGGGTTCTTGGTTCTATCCGCGGCCAAGTCAGTTTGTAGTGGACATCGTATTCGTGGGTTTTCTCGGGGTTTTCTCTTTCCTCCCACCTTTGCATTCCATCAATTCTGCCAACAACATTCACTTGCTTTAATCAAAATCTCCCTGAGACTGAAATGCATAATCGTGGGTCGCTACACTGAAATATTTCCTTTTATTTAATTTAAAATTAAATAGGGAGTTAAGTATGATCGTATCTCTATGGGTTAAGTAAATACTCCAATAGTTTCTGCAAAAAAAAGATTAGTTAAACACCCTACCACTAAGCTACTGTGTCCCCGCCCATTGAATTGTCTATTAAGGTATATACAGTAGTTTTGTGATTTTTTTCTTATAGGAAAGACCCAAAAGTACAAATATATAAAGATCTCTATTTTTACGCCATAAAATATATAATTCCTTTTATCTTGGTTACTATCTTAGATATTGACAGCGAATTTTCATTCTTTTGTACAGCTCGATGAACCCTTGGAATTGCCTGAAGAAAACCTAGGACTGAACTAATCTTTCGATCGAAATTGTACTGAGGTACTCATTTAACCCATAGAAGTACCATCTTATTTAATTTTGTTGCGACCAATAATTGTTTCCGAAATTTCAAGATCTCATACACTTTTATTTCACAGTGTTTCTCCAGATGTTAGATGTACTAGCTGGAAGTTTTGGGTAAACACATATTTCAAATACTGTTTACAAATGTCACATTATATTTTCAAAAGTTTTTAAAATTTAATATTGGTAGACTCCATGATGTTCTAACACCCCATGAATATATCTAATTACTTTAAGATGAAATTGCTACTGGTGTTTATTAACTGTCCATGAACGATTTCGGAAATTTTAGCGAAACGAAAACCCCTTAACTGTGTTGGTCCCCCTTTATTTGACATCATCTTGATGGCCGTTAGTCATATTTTAATTCATTTTCCGAATTGTAGCGTCAAGTATGCAAGACCCACATACCTATAGTATCTCTCTTTATTTTCCCATATCTCGGTATCCATAAGGCTTACCGAATTGCAGTTTTCAGTTAAAAAAAAATCAGTTCTTTACATTTTAGAGACATGTATTTCGATATATCTAAAATGCAGAAATTAGGGACCGCATTGGAACCCCATTGGAGTACTCACTTACTTTTGCATAGCAGGGTAAAAACGCCAGTAGTTCTCACTTTAAGGTTGAAAACATACTATTTTGTCTTTTCTCTGAGCATTGTGAATCTGTCGGAGCTATACCGTAGTTGGAAAGACTCACTGATCCTTCCTATAATGACCATGTAGTCAGAATTCAAAAAGGAGTAGAAGGAAAAACAATATTTTAAAATCCTTGCACCAGTAGTCCTCACCTTAAAATCAAAATGTTCCAGTAATAGTCAGGATTTTCTATCAGTGTTCGTCACTCAAATAACTTGACATAATTTATTCAAAAACGCACTGTGTATCAGTTTAGGGTTAAGAATACAATATAAAGTAGTAAGCTTAATAACTTTTCATCACTTTTAGCACTCAAGAAAGAAAAGAAAAAAACGTTTTTACATACTTTTTAAAGCAATTTCAGAAAGAAAAATGTTAACTGAATTCTAAAGTTAACTGTATATCACTTTCACGTTAAGAGTACAATATTAAATACTATGTTTAATAACTATACGTCACTTTAAACACTCAAAAATGAAAATAAACGTTTGTACATACATTTTGAAAACAATCTAAGAAACAAAATAAGTTAACTGAATTCAAAATTTAATTATACATCACCTTAAGCTTAAGAATACACTATAAAATACTGACAATTGTGAGATTAATAACAATGCATTACTGAAGAATGAAAACAAAAATGTTTTAGCTACCGATATTGTATTTAGATGTTATTTCTCATTAACATTTTTTTTTTTTTGAGAACTCGTGATCAAGTCTAGGGATGCGCAAGAGAAAAGATTTGAGATTGTCTCCTCTCGAAAAGGTGCCGCGAAAGTTATGTATCGTCTCGAAAACTGGATCCGTTTCTATTGGAAGAGCTCTGTCTCGTCTCGAATTTCGTAACAAAAATTATGTCTCGTCTTGTCTCGTGTGCATCCCTAATCAGGTCCATAGCCAAAAACTTCATTTCCGAAGGGTTCGATAGGGCTTTGCGATATCCGAATTTAAATATAGATAATCGATATCGACAAACTATCGAAACTTGTTCGAAATATTGAAAAATACAGCAATATCGAAATATAAACAATATCAAAAATCAAAAATATAGAAATACGAAAGAGAGAAAAGAATATGGATATATCGATCAAAAATTTCGATATCGATGTTTTGATATTTGAAAATATCAACCGTTCGATTTAAATATCACACAGCCCTAGGCTCCAACTGTTGTCAGCTTTAAAATTAATGTGAAAATTACTGACTAATATTCTGTAAGTACCATAAGACGGGATTATTTTGCACTTCAGGATTAACTTTGCACAAAATACGGCAAAAGTTTCACAGTCCTCTGTCGGTAAAATGATGGACTGTAAAGAGAAAGTTTCAACTGTCACCGTAAGATAGAACATTGACTATTTGGTTGGCGGTTAACATCAGTTCTAATTACCTGAAGGGTTTGTTGTTGTAGAGGTATGGAAAGCAGTCACTGTAAAGGCCGACAAAATTTGAAAGATATCACCTACAAGAATTTTCGTCAAAGTCAAGTCAGTTTCGTAGAATACTCTTGTGTATAATGGGACTTTGAGACAATAGTTGAAATTGAAGTGTGAAACGTTTTAAAGTCATAGAAAAATAAAACTGGGAGAAGGTTGTTTCAGCCTCTAATCGGGGCTACTTTGCACCGATCAAACGTAACCCCTCAGATAGGAAATTATTACTATGGGTACCTCCTGCCATCTAACTTTAGGAAAATTTCCTATTCAGGTAAATGTCGGGATGGATTTCTTGTTGGAAAATAAATTACGAAAAGCGGCGGATTCAGAAAAATAGTTTGAGAGTGACTTCACACAGAAAGACTTCCTTTATTTAGAAACGACTAGATTTTTTGAAGGGCTTGAAGCGTAGACGCATAGGAATGACTAACATCAGAATTTTGTAAAAAAGAAATCCTGTAATTTGGGTGAGCTTCAGCCTGAAAGCCTCAAATCCCGTAAATCTTCCACTGATTACGGTTGGGATGATATTCTTGGATATAAAGAGCAACCAAGGCAAATCAGATCTCGAAGATTTTTGCTGTTCTTGAGTTGCCATTTTTGTGGGACATACTAAACTATCAGAACGTGGTTCCTATGTCGGTACCAGAAAATACATAATTTTCTTTACAAATATCAATAATTCGTACTAAGTACTGACACCGGTACCGTAAGTCCAACCTCAATATTTGTAGACTGCATGCAGTTTTGTGTAGGAAGTGAAATGTATCAATAGAAGAGAGAAAACACTGCACAGAAACATTATGTTCGTATGCTGAAAATACTTTTTTGTATGTGTTGCAAAGTATCTTCAGCTATCAGGTTACTTTGCAACAAAGTTTATATGAAATGAAATGAAATGAAATTTTTGAGTTTTACGTTCCACGATTATGCCGGATATGCTCAAGGAGACGATGATGATGAGAATGAATGGAATAGTAGAATGAAAATGTGTGAGAAAACGGGAAAACCCCGAGAAAAATCACACACAGTGTTTCTCCAACACAAAGCCCATTTAGCACGTGCTGGGATCGATCCAGGAACTTCACGCAGGAGAGGTCAACGCTCCACAACTGAGCTACCACGTCCCCCAAAACACAACCTCAGAATATATTTCATATAGAGTAGAAATAACAATATGTTGTAAACAAAAAAAAAAAAAAAAATGGCCGGTCTGAAAGGCATGTAAGCTAAAAAATTACAATTGCTACTCGATTTGTTTACTAGCATTGTTTAATTATCTACGGTACTGAACATCGCAACACCAACATCATTATGTTATGTCACATCCTTTCAAAACTATGAAAACTGCAAAGTACCTGCTTTGCTTCGTGATGTCCGAAGAGTAAGACGACTGAAGGCGAAAGCAGGCAAGTGGCATACAAATTTATGATGTTGAAGGCATTATTTTTCCCAGCTATGGAGAAAAGAGATAGAAACAATAATAACGAAATCTTTGTTTTACGTCCTACGAATATGTTATGTAGGCTGACGGTCACAAATGAGTAATGAAAATTTATGATCTTGGAATACGATTTGGTGGAATAATGAGGGAGAAAAATAATCATTGATTAAATATTAAATTGAAAAGAAATAAGAGCCTGACGCTCAAATACTTATCTATCCGGCACCCATCTTGATCCCTCTAAAATATCATGAAATGCTTGATTGATTCTAAACCCAATAATAGTAATAATAAACACAGAATATATAATTTACGCACCTTGAAATGTAGAAATTAATGGTTGTAATTCCCAGCTTTCCAATAGACCTTTGATTTCTCCAAATGAAGATTCGGATATCTTGTTTCTTCTCAAGCAATAATGGGTTACAATAATCAGTTGTAGTCCAAAGCCAAGTCACTAAGTTAAGTATGAATATAAAAGAATTCATTAGTTAGATGCATACAAAATCCTACGCATATAAATCCGAATCTACTTATTAAATTGTAAATTTAAACAAACTAAATTATACTACAGATATAGTGACATCAAACATATATTAAATAAGATATACAGGGTGTCTCAAAAGTCCCCTGACATAGGGTAACTCTGTTATTATCCGAGTTATAACAAAATGTCGGAGGGGAAAGCATCTCCAAATATGATGTGTCCAATCTAAAGTGAAGGAATTTTTAAAATCGGATGACCCCTTTGCGCTGTACACTCTTTATGCGCCCAATGTGAAATGAAAATGCAACGTTGCCATTTACCTGGACCCACAACATAAGTGAGTGAAGTTACTGTCTTTTACGCGAACATGTTGATGGCCAGTCTCCGTTTCAAACAGTAACTTCATTCACTTATGTTGTGGGTTCAGGTAAATGGCAACGTTGCATTTTCATTTAAAATTGGGTGCATAAAGAGTATACAGCACAAACATCTCGTCCAATTTTTTTAAAGTGTTCACTTTAGATTGAAAACGTCATATTTCGAGATTTTTTTTCCTCTTACATTTTGTTGTAACTCTGATAACAGAGTTACCCTATGTTAGGGAACTTTTGAGACATCCTGTATACATCATAAGAAGTTCCTTTCTAAATTCTACACGGATGTGGTTAAATTGAATGTGAGGTGGGTGATACACATTAGGCCTTTTGGGAGTACGTCACACGGACGACCGTAATTTTGTGTTCAAAATTTTTATGAACTGGTGGGATATGTGATACATATGGCCACGGGCTAGAATTTTCTCAGTATGTCAAATATGCAATCAGATTTCATGCAGCTTAATTTGGTGGAAAGCTATTGCCAAATGAACGTTACATTTATCTCTTTCTTGCAGATGTTGAACCATGCCGTTAGCACGTGAGGAATGGATCGAAATAATCAAACTGTGGGGCGGGAGGAGTATATGTGCAGTGGTTGCCGATTCCAGAGTCATCCACAATGTGACTCTGTGTCACATGTTTCAGTGTCACAGTAATTAACTAAATTTGAGAAGACGAGCACATTCGTGAACATACATCGTAGCGGTTCAAACTCGCGGGACCTTGTTCCTTCCCCATTTTGAATCGGTACATGAAAATGCCATTTACTCCATGTTTGCCTGCGCCGATTTTGAAAATTCCTTCACTAATCGATTTCTCCCGTTGAGTACTACAAGAACCAGTTAAAATCTCGGGGGCCCTTTATTCTTCCCCATTTTGAACCGGTACATGAAAGTGCGATTTTTTTTCATGCTTGCCTGCGCCGATTTTGAAAATTCCTTCACTAGTCGATTTCTCTCGACGAGTACTACAAGAATCAGTTAAAATCTCGCGGTCCTTTTTTCTTCCCATTTTGAACCGGTACCTGAAAATGCGATTTTCTTCATGTTTGCCTGTGCCGATTTTGAAAATTCTTTCAGGAATCTATTTCTGTCGTCGAGTACTACAAGAATCAGTTAAAATCTCGCGGGCCCTTTTTTCTTCCCCATTTTGAACCGGTACATGAAAATGCGATTTTCTTCATGCTTGCCTGCGCCGATTTTGAACATTCCTTCACTAATCGATTTCTCTCGTCGAGTACTACAAGAATCAGTTAAAATCTCGCGGTCCTTTTTTCTTCCCATTTTGAACCGGTACATGAAAATGCAATTTTCTTCATGCTTGCCTGCGCCGATTTTGAAAATTCCTTCACTAGTCGATTTCTCTCGACGAGTACTACAAGAATCAGTTAAAATCTCGCGGGCCCTTTTTTCTTCCCATTTTGAACCGGTACCTGAAAATGCGATTTTCTTCATGTTTGCCTGTGCCGATTTTGAAAATTCTTTCAGTAATCTATTTCTGTCGTCGAGTACTACAAGAATCAGTTAAAATCTCGCGGGCCCTTTTTTCTTCCCCATTTTGAACCGGTACATGAAAGTGGGATTTTTTTTCATGCTTGCCTGTGCCGATTTTGAACATTCCTTCACTAATCGATTTCTCTCGTCGAGTACTACAAGAATCAGTTAAAATCTCGCGGTCCTTTTTTCTTCTCATTTTGAACCGGTACCTGAAAATGCAATTTTCTTCATGTTTGCCTGTGCCGATTTTGAAAATGCTTTCAGTAATCTATTTCTGTCGTCGAGTACTACAAGAATCAGTTAAAATCTCGCGGGCCCTTTTTTCTTCCCCAAGCCAATATTTTTTTTGTATATTTTGAATGTATTCAAGTATGGAACAAAAGTATTATATAATTCCCTTAGTAGGCTTCTCAACTTAATATTTTTCAACTTAAATTTTATTTATTTTAATTATTTATTTTCTTGTGACTCAATATTTAATTGCAATCGTTCATTGGGGAGAAGGGTGGCCATTCTCAAATATATAAATATAGTATTCTTAAAATTTATGTGTTCTCGTACTATTAGTTTCTTCCACTAGACCTGGAAATTGCAAAATTAATACCTGGAAAACCTGCAAAATTCAGGGAAATTGAGTTCCATATTTATGTATGAACACTGCTATTTACATTTTTTTTTCGAATAGGGAGAACTGTACGAAAGGGTGGTTTGAGAATAGTATAACAGTAGGTTTCTGGGAGTGTTGTTCGAAATGAAATCTTTAAGTTTTACGTCCCACTATTATGCTGGCTAGGCTCAAGATGACGGGGTGTTGTTCGGTGGGGGTCAATGTTGCCAATTTTGGGTAAAGTCGCTAAATAAGGGGAATTCGACCTCAACGATAGCGTAGGGTGACCATAAAATTTTCAGTTAAAAACGGGACAGGTTCTTGCAACACTAGACTTTTAGATCTACCTTTGTTCTTATCAGTGCCTTGATATCAGAGTTCCCCCTCTCTCTCTTCGTTACAGAGCGGGTACTTATGAAAAAGGAAAGACACGTTGAAGTTTGTTTAACACACAACCAACTGCTAAAACCTCTGCTGCCTTTCGAGCAGTACTGCGAACTATAGAGTATGTTTAATATAGGGATTTTCAGTTCAATTTTTGCCGCTTTGTTATTATTTAATACTTTTAAAAGGAGTAAAGGTACTGGGTTTGTTATTTACTTCTTTCATTTACATAAAACGGGACGAATACTACTTTTTTCCATCTACTGACGGGACGGCCGCGACACGCCCCTAAAACGGGACTATCCCGGTCAAAACGGGACGTATGGTCGCCCTACGATAACGACAAAAAAAAAATCCGATTGGAGACTTTTTTGGGTGATTTTTAAATGACGATTTACCTACTTACACATTTAGCGACTTTTTGCTGCAAACAAAATGTTCATCTGTAGGGAAGCATTATTAGTTCAAAAAAGTTTTTACGTTATTTTTTTCTGTTTGTTTGTTTTAATCAGCGCAAGTGATGAAGAGTTTGGAAATACAGCGTACTCACTACTCCACAATCCTGCATTGTTATGTTACCCTTGCCCTCTAACGAAGAATAACTAAAAAACTTGATGTCCTTTAGTTCGCAGAGTTTCCGTTGAGAGACACACGTAATACATCATTACCGATAGCAACAAGATTAGCTATAGATGCGTGAAAAAAGGCGAAGAAGGTGTTTGTTATATTTGTCCTCTGGGGTCTTTTAATTATTCTGCACTTTTTCTTTTACAAAAAATTGCTTAACGTAAGTACTGTAGTGTTAATTATTTCGGAACTATTTTGACCACAACATGAACAAAAGTACCCGAAACAACCTGAAATGATCCCTGAATTAAAGGATTGGTTGCGCCCTGTTTACAAAGATGTGAATAGAACCAGCGGCGCAAATCTGTCTTCAACATTGGGGGGGGGGAGGGGAGGGTAAGACCGTTACCATACTTTTTTTGGCGATGTCCAAAATACTTATGAAGTTGAAAAACAATGTTGTGGAGGATCAGAGTTGTCTTTAGCGTTAGGAGGCTGCAGATTTGAGGCTTATTCTGGGGGACATATCACGTTCCTTTGTAGCAATCGGACAAAAATCATCAAATTTCTCCCAAAAAACACATTTCAAATCGGATTATTTGGGAGAAGTCCCCCTCAGTTCCAAGATTGGAGGGGACATGTATCCGTCATCCCCCCCCCCCCGGGATTTGCACCAGTGAGTAGAACATATTGTTTAGTTTACATCTACAACTTTTACAATGCTTATAGACAATGAATTTCTCGATTATTTCTTATAGCGACTTTTCACCCAAAATTGGAGTCGTCACCTCTCGTTTCGCAAACTTATTGCCAACATTTTAGAAACTGGCTGCGGGGAGAGCTACAATGGATGATTCAAGTTATTTCGTCGCTTCCGCTGTGAACCTAAGTACAAGATTCCAAAAGTCACATTTTTTTGGTTAAAAACAATATGTCTGCTGGGTGAAAGCATAGACTGGAATGTGTTGCCTTTCCTACCTTATCTTTAATCCCATAGTAGCTCCTTTCCCAAAGTTAAAAAAATGCAATTCTTCCTTTCTTAATAGTACTTATGACCCAAAGTATTACGTAAGCATTGTATGTTACTTATGTAGCTCACAGAGCCGCAGCTATGGGCGAGCAAGCAAAGCACGTGTCCCGGGCGCGTGGTTGGAGGGGCGCCTAAAAGAGAGGTTATATATTAGTACTTTTCCTGGCGGTATTTAATACTTTTCATCAGAGTGCGAAATCATGAAATCAAAGTGAGAGGAAAAAATGAAATGAAATCTTTGAGTTTTACGTCCCACGGTTATGCCGGTTAGGCTAAAGGAGACGGTGATTATGAGAAATGAATGAAATGGTGGAATGAAGTAAGTGGGAGGAAATGGGAGAACCCCGAGAAAACCCACGCACACGGTGTTTGTCCACCACAAGGTTCACTTGGCGGGGCTAGGATCGAATCTGTGACCCCAAGCACCAGAGGTGAACGCTCTACCACTGAGCCACCGCGGCCCTAAAAGTGAGAGGAGACTGGAGAAGTGAAGAGAGAGAGAGAGAGAGACAGAGAGAGAGAGAGAGAGAGAGAAGAAAACGCTCGCACTTTTACACTTCAAAGTAAATTAAGTCATTTATTTTTTCTGTCCCCCTCCTCCCCCTCCCCTAAGTTCTACTGTCAAAGTAAATAGCTAAAAACACTCCCAGGCCAGAACCGCATCTACGTTGGAAATTTGATCGAGATCGGTCGGTCGGTGCAAGAGATTAAGAAAAAATGAAATGAAACCTTTGAGTTTTACGTCCCACAGTTATGCCGGTTAGGCTAAGGGAGACGCTGATGATGAGCAATGAATTAAATGGTGGAATGAAGTAAGTGGGAGGAAATGGGAGAACCCCGAGAAAACCCACGCACACGGTGTTTGTCCACCACAAGGTTCACTTGGCGGGGCTAGGATCGAATCCGGGACCCCAAGCACCAGAGGTGAACGCTCTACCACTGAGCCACCGCGGCCCCCGGCCGGGAATCGAACCCGGGTGTCCCACGCCAAAGGCGTGTTCACTAACCACTTAGCCACGAGGGAGCTCATCTGTGAGGCAGTGTAAACCCCCCAAAAAAGAAAGAAAATAAACGCACACTGGATGTTTGCGCAACTGAGGATCAAAACATTCTCAATGGAGTATGAGAAATAGTAAACGTCAATCAATGTGTGCTTTTGCTTATTCATTACTTCGTTAATACTTAATTCCTTCTAGAAATAGTGAAACAATACTATGAAGAAACACTAATTAAACTAATAACAATTACGTTGTATTTCTTACCATACCGTTTTTACCACCCATAGAATTTCAACCTAGCACTATACTGCATTAGTCACGCCGTAACGAAAGCTGAAATTCAAAGACCTGGCACTCGTAATTGTTGAAGCTGTGTTGTAGCTACCTGTATATCACGCGGCCTGCGTTGGTACTCCTCAACATAAATACGTCACAGCCCAAAGCCAGGAAACATCACAAACAGAAGACAGGGGCACAAGCAGTGCCTGACACTTCACGAACTCAAACCCAACAAGACTCAACTCAACATGACCTTCAATTACGTTCTAGAAACCAAACCAATGCTAAGGCACAAACTCACCAACTTCCTATATGAAAACACAAGAAAAAAAATCTAACGTTTTGGTTCCAAAGTGATGACATAACAATAATACTAAAAAGGTTTTAATTTTCAGTAACCCAAACATTAATTAACTAGGGAACATAACAAAGCAAAAATAAATAAATAAAAATAAATTAAATTAAAAAATAAAAACCTGACAAGTAAGCTCTCCCTGACTACTTTTTTTTTTAAATTTCAGTGAGGCTGTAAAATATGTCAATATCTTCGTAATATATATATATATATATATATATATATATATATATATATATATATATATATATATATATATATATATATATATATATATATATTTCATTGTAAACAAGTTCTTTAAACAAAAGAAAGCTCTGAGAGCGCTTACCTCTGACGCGGTAGGTCCCTGGTTCGATTCCTGCTCCCGACAAATAGGCTTTTGGTGAACACTGTAGGTGTGGTTATTCTTAAGACTTTCCAGTTTCCTTACATTTTCTTGATTCCACCATTATCATGTATATCATCGTCACCTTCTCTCTTACATTGATGTACAATCATGGGGCGTTAAACTAAAAGAAAAAAAAAATCTTGCAAATATCCTAGTAAAAATGAGTTTTCTAAACTACACTAGTGGCCCCGCGTAGCGTAGTCGCTAACGCTCTCGCCTTCGGTGCGAACGGTCCCGGGTTCGATCCCGGTGGGGGAACTCGGTCGAAAAAGTATCAAAAGATTTTAAGTCCAGCCATCCTGAATGAGGTTTCCTTGGCTTTTCCTCATTCACAGCAGGCAAATGCCGGAGTGGTACCTAACATATAGGTCCCAGGCCGTTTTCTTCCTTCCCAAATCCAAAAATGAAAATGAAATCTTTGAGTTTTACGTCCCACGGTTATGCCGGTTAGGCTAAAGGAGACGGTGATGATGAGTAATGTATGAAATGGTGGAATGAAGAAAGTGGGAGGAAACGGGAGAACCCCGAGAAAACCCACGCACACGGTGCTTGTCCACCACAAAGTTCACTTGGCGGGAGCTGGGATCGAACCCGGGACCCCAAGCACCAGAGGTGAACGCTCTACCACTGAGCCACCGCAGCCCCATTTTTCCCCAATCCATTCTTCCCTTCCTTTCCCCGGATAGTGTGCTCGCCGAGGGAAGTCATCCCTCATGTGTGACGGGCTAACAAGGCCATTGATGCCGAAAGCCCAGAAATCTAAATCCTAAATCTTCACTACACAAGGGAATTTTCGCGCTGAAAACGGTTTATTAGCAATTATGTTAAGCAGCCCTGTAGTAAATCTGCACCAAGTAATAAATCGTCACATATAAAACGGAATGAATAAACACATAACATTCATTTTGCTACCTTGAAATGTAAAATGTTTCAAAACATTAATATTCAAAGATTTCTCAAAATTCAGATTCACCCATTCCATTGTCCTCAATCATTAACGAGTTTTACAATAGTAAGAATTGTATTCATAAACTACATTACTTACTTAGTACTATATTAAAGCAAGTTACACTAAAAGAATATATAATTAATGGAATATTTAACTAAAGTAATAGTTAACTAGTGTACTAACCCAAGCATTTGTTTCCTTCCTCTCTTCTTTTCCGTTTGTAAACAACCTCGTTTCGCAAGCAAAAGACGGTAGTTCAATGACGTCAGCCATGGCGAAAGAAAGAGGTGTCTATAGGCGGCCTGGATCTCACACACAGATGGACGTATTTAACATATAGCTGAAGTATTTAACATACGTATACGTATGTAAAATACGGAAGATTGTTAGATGTCAGACATCCTGCAGCGACATGATGTAATATCTAAGCGGGTAAAAGGCAGTACCTATGTAGTATATGGATAAAGTACAGATTTCCTTAGTAAACATAACGAATCCTTGTATTTGTACAATATACCGCTGTCCGGATAATGGATTTTTCTCAGTGCATAATGCTTCAATGGGTGCATCATCCTCGAGTTCATTTTGAGCATTTCATTGTTCTTCTGTCATTTTGAGTACACACGCGGTGATACCAGCGATCACACATACAACATTGTACATGATACTCATCTCTAGCTGGATCCTCACAACACACTACTTTATCTGAGTCTGACATGGCCGCATTGCCACGTTCACTTGCACTTGCACTGTCTCTTTGTCGAATACGCCGATTTCCACCCATGTTCACTTTTTTACGACGAAATAAACTACACAACTAGCAGTCCAGGAAATTCACACTCTTGATTGCAACTATTTTTCATAAGCGTCTGAGTCTCATAATCTAAAATGTGACGGTGACGGTAACGGTGGAGGGTATTAGTGGTTAAAACATGAAATAATTTTTTAATAACTTCCCGTTATCCGGAATTTTGTAGCAGGAGCGCATGCTAAGAAAACAAAGTGTATTAAGATATAATGAACTTAAATAAGAAGACTAATATTAATATTACAACATTTTTGGCGGCCATCTTGGAAAAACCCATTTCCGGTTGGCAAATTTTTGTAAACTTTTTTTCTGTGAATCAGTGCACTTGGTAGAAACAAAAACCGTTCACAGACCCTTTGTTGGAATTTTTTTTTTGGTTCTGACGTTATATTGACCCGATTAACAGGCCAAAATCAAATTTTGAATTTTTGACAGTTTTTTTATCAATAAAAGAAAAGATGGACCATTCAAATTTACAGATACACATATCATGGTCCTAATTATACTACTGTACCAAATTTTTAGTTTTGGCAATTTCCAAAATTTAAAAAGTTTTCCTATCCACCTCTTCGAAATTTGAAGGAGTGGGCCAATGCATTCATTATCAAAATTTAGAGTGGATGGTCTTAGGTGCTTCTGACGCGAATATTAATTACAGTACAATTACTTGAAAGATGTATATATTGTGGATCAGTTCATCGCCAAAACCATACGGCGTATTGCTTGACAATGTAGAAAACAATGTCAGCAGCTTATTTTCTAAATATTCCCTTTTAAGTACGATATAATTACGCAGGGAAGTTGTGGGAGTTTTCTTAAAAAAAAAAAATATTTTGCAAGAAAGTAGTGTGGGAGAATGAATTGATGAACACACTTAATATTATCTATAGTCGGTTGGATTATGATACTCAGCTTGTAATGTCAACATTACTGTAAAATCGTTTATGTTGTTGTAAGTTAAGAAACGTACAATTAAAAAACATATAGTGCTTTAATTGATATTTATGTAATCGCTAAAATGTTCTGTGTATTGCAGATAGATAAAATGTTACGATGACAGATAAAGATATTGTGCACATCATCATATAATCTGGTGCATTCTCACAGCACGTGAAGACTTTCTTTTTAAACATCGAAAATAAAGATGACAAAATTGAGGCATGTAGTAGTTAAAGTAATGATGAGACGAGGAAAAATAGTCATAATTCGCAGTCTCGAAGAGTAAATAGCCAGTGGCGACAATAGAAATTCACTTTGCGAAGACTTCCCCTAACGGAAATTCTGGATTAATTTTGAGCATTACAAAAACAAGAAGAAAAAAATCTCCCCTTCTTTCTTTTGCCTTTTTTGTTCTTTCTTTTTTTTTCAGTTGGAGCATTTCATTATCTTGTTCGTGACCGAATTCAATTCTAACCAATAGCAGTAATTCTTTAAGATTTAATTACTATTAGGCCTATTATTACAGAAGTTGTCCTGAAACACGTTCTTAAAGTTAGACCTGTCACAACTTGCCGATCGACGCGTTGGCCACCTCTGGTCTATAGCAATTTTCTCTCTTTGTGAGTTCTCCCGTCCTTCACTTTGTCTGTAAACGGACACGTACTATCTGTCAAAAAAAGTAAATGTATACCTGTTTATGAGTCTGGCATCTCTTCCCCGACTGGCGTGGAGAATATGAGAATTAAATCAGTCAGATATGTAGTTTGATGGAGAGAGGCAATAGGAGTCTGAAGCCCCTGCCAAATGGTCGTAAAGCCCAATAATCACCTTCGTCTCCAAACGGAGTTATCTATTTCGAATTTAGCTTGCCAAAATTCCCATATAAAATTGCCAACTCTCAAAAGTTTGGGATACACTTTCACTCCTTTAACACTTCCCTGATTAAAACAAGTTTGCACTCTGTCCTCTCTGTAGATTATAAAGCTAGAATTATAAAGAAAAGATATAGTTTGACTATAATAATAATAATAATAATAATAATAATAATAATAATAATAATAATAATAATAATAATAATAATAATAATAATAATAATAATAATAATAATAATTATTATTATTATTATTATTATTATTATTATTATTATTATTATTATTATTATTATTATTATTATTATTAAAAGCTAAATTGCACGTTCTTCGTACGGGGAAAATGCATTTATGGGAAGTATTTGGTCTAGGAATTAATTCGTGCGGTTGGTACGCACACATTGAAGCTGTAGTACAAACACAAAATACATAAATACCTTAAGAAAAATATTGTCCATCGCTAGCCACCACTTTCGCCCATCTGTCAGGCAATGTACGGATTCCGTGGCGAAAGAAGTCCTCATCCTTGGAAGCGATCCAGTCAGAGACCCATGTTTCGATATCTTCTGAAGAAGTAAACCGCTGTCCAATCAAATCGTTGTTCATGCAATCGAACAAGTAGTAGTCCGAAGGAGCAACGTCTGGTGAATACGGCGGGTGGGGTAAAACTTCCCATCCGACATTTTCTAAATAGGTTTTGACCGGTTTTGCGACATGTGGGCGAGCGTTATCATGTTGAACAATAAGTTTATCATGTCTGTTCTCCCATTCTGGTCGTGTTCTGGCCACAGCTTGCTTCAAACGCATTAATTGTCGTCGATAACGTTCTCCATTCATAGTTTCACCCGATTGCAGCAGCTCATAGTACACCACACCTTTCATGTCCCACCATATGCACAGCATAACCTTTGCACAGTGAATATCTCGTTTTGGTTGTGATGGACCTGGTTCACCTGGTTTCACCCAGGCCTTTTTTCGTTTAGGGTTCTCGTAATGGATCCACTTCTCATCACCAGTAATAATTCGATGCAGAAACCCCTTTCTGCTCTGTCGTTGAAGCAGCAATTCGCAAATGGTTTTTCGTCTTTCAACGTCTCTGTCTTTCAATTCATGTGGAACCCAATGTGACATCTTTTGAATCATTCCCATGGCTTTCAAGCGTTTGGAGACTGTTGTTTGATCAACGCCTAATGCTGCTGCAAGTTGTTCCTGCGTTTGACACGAATCCTGCTCGAGCAATGCTGTCAATTCTTCGTCTTGAAATTTTTTTGGCTGTCCAGCTCGCTCTTGGTCTGCCAAGCCGAAATCACCAATTCTAAACCGTGCAAACCACTTCTGACACGTTCGCTCAGCTAGAGCATGGTCACCATACACTTCCACCAAAATACGATGACTTTCAGTCGCACTTTTCTGCATGTTAAAGTAATGCAGTAGGACACCCCGCAAAAACACTTTATCAGGCACAAATTGCGCCATGTTCACTTAACTACAAACTGGTGTTGTTGACGCTTTAATCCACTGCCCTATACTACGAACGATACGCGATGACAGGGGTTTGCAACACATGTGTGGATACACGGAACTGTGGGACGCTCCGTTCGTTGCGCCATCTCTTGTCCACCCGCACGAATTAATTCCTAGACCAAATATTTGAACTCCTTATCCCCTTAGGATGCGCATTTCAATGAAAGTGTAATAAAAAAAAGAATAGTGATGTTACTCCTTCCGTCATTGGGGGTGTCAGTATTCATCTCAGCAATAACGAAAACTATTGATTGGACACTAATATCGGTCGCTTTCGATTATCTTTAGTACATGTTATCCCACTCCTACCTCAGTCCTTCGCCCCGTGACGATGCGGAACGGCATCGGGGGTTTCACTATTTATCTCACCTACCCCCAAAATTAGGATTGTACACTAATACCGGTTGCTTTCGATTATTTTTACGTGTTAATCCCTTTCCACCCCCACTCAACGCAATGATGTGATACAAAACACATGTAGGCCATGGTCCACTCATGTGCTAAAAATCATCATATTCAGTACAGAGACCTAGGAGAATGACTTTGTGTGAATAAAGTATTATGTTTCATGAGAAAGAAATGAGATGTTGAAACACTCGTTCTTTCCTTTAGTTTACCTGGCATCTTTGTGGATTAGGGAGAGGCAGAGATACTTGTGTTCTAAATATTTTGGCTCCCTCAATTAATGCAATATCAAAGTCCAAATTAACCTATTATTTAAATCACATTATTTAACCAAAGCAGAAACTAAGATATTCACATATAAATGTATATGTTTCTCAATTTTCATTCTTCAAACCATGGGCGGCGATTAGGGGGGCAAGAAGGGGCATTCCCCCCACTTTTTTGAAGGACCACTTAACTCTTTTAAATTATATCATCTGTTTTTCGGTGAGAGGCTAGAATCTTCATTATTCGATTTTAAAAAGTACCAACAAAGCTTTTTACTTCTGATTTTTTCTCAAGTCTGGAGGCATTGTAGAACACGTTACATATGCTTTCACGCCTTTCTGCGTCGAGACGTAGAGTGTGATGACGTCATAACTAAAAAAAAAGTTATGACTTTTTATTACTTTTTTGCAGGGTTACTTTTGCACCTAGAAGATCGAAATTTTGCACACACATTCAGTGCACCCCTTAAGATTTTTCAGATTCTTTTCAGATTTCTGCGATAAAACAGAGGATCCAGAGGGGCAAAAAGGTAAAAAAAAAAAAAAAAAATCTTTTTAACAAAGATCCCTTTTTTCGCGATTTTCCCTCCTCAGATACATGATGGAGACATGTAATGGTACCGTTTGAAAGGCTGTTCTGTTCTAAAAAGAATTATGTACGAACCATGATCCTAGTATAAATAGGGATGTCTCGGGGAATTTTTACCTGAGATCCTTTTTTATACGGGAATCTGGAGTATTGTAGATATACTATTTTTGGCGGGCTTACTTTTGCGTCTAGAAGATTGAAATATTGCACATACATTTAGTACATCCCTTAGTATTTTTTTAGATTTGTTTCAGATCTCTGCGTTATAACAGGGGGTACAGAGGGGCAAAAAAGTACAAAGAAAGAATATTTTTTAAAACAAATAATCCATTTTTTCATGATCTTCCCACCTCAGGTACATGATGGAGACATGTGAGTGGTACCGTTCGAAAGTATGTTTTATTCTAAAGGGAATGATGTACGAACAATGATCATAGGATAAATAGGGATGTCTCAGGAAATTTTATATTGCATCCGGGTCATCTGGGGCATTGTGGGAATTGGTAAACATTTTCCCGCACTTAGTTTTCAAGATAGAAGCTTGAAATTTTTTATACACATTTAGCACTCCCCTTCGTATTTTTCAGTTGATTTTGAGATCTGTGCGTTAACAAAGGGAGTCTAGAGGGAATCAAAGTTTGAAAAGAAATCAGAAAAAATCCAGCTTTCCCTCAAAATTTCCCGCCTTAGGGGCATGATAGGAAAACGTAAATGGAACCGTTTGAAAGGTTGTTCTATTCTAAAGAGAATGAGGTACTAACTATGATCCTAGGATAAATAGGGATGATGCTATAGTTGATTGGCTGAAATTCAATAATTTACCTTTAAAAAGCCATAATTTAAAACGGTTAACGTATATAGTTTCATTTGAAAATGTAAAGTTTTTGCATATACTAGTTCATAGAAAAAAATGGTACCATATAATATTTGTCGTTGCGTAAGTCTGTATTGGTTATTTGTCTTCTCGTGGAGTTAAGACAGCTACAGGAATTGCGTTTTAATTACAATTCAAAGGAATTAATATTATAATTGCGTCGTAGCATATGCTTGTAGTATTTACTGTCTTTCATTTTCTAAGAGTAATAAAATACATTTAATGGCAAGTGTGGAATAAAAAATGTAAGTTGTTCATTAATCCCCAGTTTCAATATAACTTCTACAAAACAAGCCTCATTATTCATTAATATGATTAATAATATTCTTTCTATTTATTTGTTTTATAATTATGTTATAAAATAATCTGATCACACAATTTTCCAAACAATTTTAAGATGTTCATGAGCAAGGAATCAAGGGTTAATACCTATGCGCGTTGCTCTTGTCAATTTACTAAATTAAATATGAAACACGATATACAGTATTTTCACTGAAAAAGATAGTATCCTATTAGTTATACAACCTTTCGTCAAACAAAGTGTTAGAAACAACCAGGAACACTAACATTGATATACACATATTCAGATCATATCTTGCCCCCCCACTTTTAACGTCCAATCGCCGCCACTGCTTCAAACTGTATTTAAAAGAGAATTTAATAGGGGTTCTTATTGAATAAATGTTTTTCCTAAAGGAATATATACAACCTGTTAAAATTAGTGTTTTAGAAGTTTTATAATCAATTGATTTTATGTAACTGAATTTAAAATGGGTTACGATAAGGGTAGGGGAGATCGGGGCTGGTTGGCAGCAAGGGCTGGTTGACGAACTGCATATAACTCCTCCATGAATTAACATAATGCGCTGTTACTGCTGTCATAAAAGAGCAACCTATGGATGCTGCTTCCACCTTCACACGGAATTTGTAACTTACGGATAATGGCGTCTATTAGATAAAGAGTGTTTTTGCCAGTTTGAAGTATTTTTTCAGTTCTCCGTTAACAACATCGCAGAATCGTCACTTCTTGAAGTACAGAGGTAAGTAATATAGCATTAGTTAGGTCTGAACTTTGTTTTTATGGGTATTCAAACAATAAAACGTAAATGCCAAACAATTGTTGAGTAATTACGACTTTGTTGCACAACATGTGCTTGGGATTAGTTGGCGTATAGCATTTGGGGCTGGTGGGCAAGTGCGCCAATCAACCTCGTGTGGAATTTTATGTTCTTTCTCTTTTATTGTTTCGTTGTTTGTTTTATTGTTATGTTTACAGTTCTATTAATCTTTTATTTTCATGTTATAGAACATGAATGTATTTTATTATACAAAATTTCGAAATCGAGATAAGACTGTATTTGGACTCTACTACCTCTGAAACATAAATAAAAACCATATCCGGTTTACGTCTGTGTGTGTGTGTCGGTCCATAGATATTTCGCTTACGATAACTCGCGTAAAATTGACTCAATTTAGTTTAAATTTGGTGCGTATATTTGTGTTAGTGCCGACACAAGACCTTTTGCTTTTGGTTGAATTCGGACCATTAGGCTACTTCCGGAAATGAAGCACCTGTGTGGGTTACCATACCGAATTTTTTTATTAGGCCTATTTAATGTATGTTTGCAGCCATAAGGTCTAAAATGGTTAGAAATTATAGAAGATAGGATAAAGCACGACGCCACACTCCGCCAGATGTTATGATACAAGACATTAAAAAAGTTAAGGACAAGGGACGATCCATTCGTTATGCATTGTGTGTTTAGATGCATACACCAACAGCCGTCCAGGCGAGAATTGGATCCAGTGTGTGTCTTGCAAAGCATGGGCGCACGTAGAGTGCACAGATGATTCGCCATTTTACACATGCCATAACTGTGACTGAATTTTCTGAATAGGTCTAATTTTCAGTATCAAGCTTAATTTGTATGTGCCCTATGCCCTTTTTGTTACAAGAATATAGGCCTAGTTATTTCCTATTCATTCTTTTGAAAAATAGGAAATAAACTGCGTTTCTTGACAATTCAGTTGAAAAATGTCTTAGTTTCTCGTATCTACTTTCTGAACAGCAGGAAATAAACTGCATTTCTTGATAGTTCAGTCATTTTAATTACATTTTGAAATAATATGAAGAATTAGCCTACTTGAAATCCTATTAAAATTGATGTGGTTTGATAATCTTGTAGCTTTCGATGTTATGACAACCAAGAAAGAAAAAAGTTTTCATATTTCATAATGCTGATCCTTTTAAATGCTGTGAATAAAAGTCATTTCAAAATTCAAATATCCTTCCAATTCCAATACTCCATTTTAAAAGAAAGAAAATTTTATTTTTTGAAAACCGTTAACAACAAAACACAAACAAAAATTGGATTTTTCAGAGGAAACCTTAGTCTGTCCAGAAACGTCCATTACATTGCAATACAGTGCACTGTCTGCTCATAAAAATATAAAGAATGAAAAGTTCGCCAATCAGCCCCCGTTTTCCCTAGTGTTAAAATAATTAAATAGAACAATATATATATATTACCGTATGATTATTAATTTTTACATGTGTAGTGTAATTTTAGATATGTCGTAGTTTTTGTGTAAGGATTTTAGATATAGGTTCTTTATTATTAAAGTTCTGTTAATTATGTTCTTCTGGGTTCAAGTGTTTTAAATATTGAGATTAATATATAAAATTGTGGCCTAGAAAGTGGTATATGGGGGTTGACTGCTACAGAACCATATTTATGTTCTACTATTAAAATAAGATTATTTTAATAAAAGTTAACCTGAAATACGTTTCTTAATTTAGAAGGCGTAGATTGATCTTTCATTCTTCACTGATTTTAACCCCAAATTAACAGTGATTGTGGGAAGGCCTGATAATACACCTATTGAATCAAACTCTAGTAATTTATAGGGGCCGCGGTGGCTCAGTGGTAGAGCGTTCACCTCTGGTGCTAGGGGTCCCGGGTTCGATCCCAGACCCCGCCAAGTGAACTTTGTGGTGGACAAACACCGTGTGCGTGGGTTTTCTCGGGGTTCTCCCGTTTCCTCCCACTTTCTTCATTCCACCATTTCATTCATCATCACCGTCTCCTTTAGCCTAACCGGCATAACCGTGGGACGTAAAACTCAAGGATTTCATTTCATTTTTCTAGTAATTTATACCTTTTTTTTAAAATCGTGGAACGTCTTTTAAAATACTTAAGGAGTTGATTTAGTTCCTTCATATTTGTCTGAATTCATTGCTCAACACTGATGCTAGGAAACCTCTCCAGGTCCGAATGGCATCTCACCTGGATGTCACTTACTTCTAGCAACCATCTAATAAATGTTAGTAATACTTTGTCTTTCAAAAAATAATTAACAAACACATCTATAATTGACAACTTACGTCGATTTGGTGTTTTGCATTCTCGGTAACGTGCTGTCACCTACAAATATCAAGGTTAGGCGAGATGCCATTCGGACCTGGAGAGGTTTCTTAACATCAGTGTTGAACAATGACTTCATAGGCAACGGTAGCTCCAGCTACCAAAATTCGTCTTCAAGTCTGAGGAGGTTAAACCAAACCACTAAGAATGGCTGGGAAACTTCAAAGAAAATATATGCCATGTTGATTACAAAGCGAATATTTTTTCTCGAATGCTATTGTGGAAGACATACTATTTTAAATTGATGGAGGAGTAAATTCATTAGTCATTCTTGACTGCTTTAACCTCAAGGAGTGGGTATTCGGGGAAAGCCTCAAAGAAAGTACACACTGGTATGTTGTCTCAAAATCGAATAATTTTTATTTACATTATAATGGTTTGCTGTAACTGGAACATAGGATGGATTTTTCGATATTCTTCAAGTATTTCAAATCCCTAAGGTCGGATGAAGACACAAGTCAAATATATTGAAACTAGGTTAAATTTTAGAAGGGTTAAACAGATAGATATATAAATGTCAATTGAGTTGAATACTAGAAGATCGTTGTGCATTGCTGAAGCGAAAGTTATTATTTTTATTGCTATTATATTTGAGATTTTTATAACCTTACTCTTCACCAATTACACTTCAACTAATAATACTTAAGCTTCAAATTAAAGACACTGGGAGAAGAGAAGATTACTTTTAGTGTAAAAAACTTTGAGAGACGACATTTAGAAGGATTCTGTACCACACGCAAGATTTTTTGCACCAGGCTACGTACAAGGTTGTTGCTTGGCCAGGACAAATCTGTACAACCACAAATATACAGAAATGATGTGTTCTTCATTGGCACGTGTGAGACACAAAATTCATGGTTATGTACTTTGATAAGCATTTTGTGGTTTGTATGGACACTATATATTCCAGAAAATCTGTATCACAACAGAATTTTCTAGGATTACAGTTTTCCTGCTATGGCAAGAGCAGCGGTAGGGAAGCTGTGTAGCCGAAATCTACGGATTTTCCTTTTAAGTGCGCTCATTTTTCTCTCCGTGCACATGTTTTCATTTATTAAATTTATAATATTTTTCTTTTTAAAAAATGAAAGTTACTCTGCAACATGTTTTACATGTTCGGAGTGAATTTATCTTCTTGCTCTGATAAAGTCGAGAGATTAAAGTTGGATAGCACACGTCGCACGCATGGGTAATACGCATGGGGCGCCGCAAGATTCAATGTATGTTTTTCATTGAATAGTTGAAAGAAAAACGAGAAAGAACTCGATTTTTTTGTTTATATTCTTAAGGAAACGGAAACACAGTATAATGTATATCCACAACCAAAAGTACTCAGTTTAAACTAACCTCACTCAATCTCACATTCATGCCATCAATCCAACATTGAGTTCACACCTCCATTGCGATATGACGCTCTCTCAACCTCAAACTCACACTAATCCAGCATGGGAGCGTGATGGCTTGTCAGTGGTATTGCGCTCGTTTATGATGTACGAGGGATCTCTGGTTCTATTATATGAATTTGTGATAGACAACATCGTGTTCCTCGGTTTTCTCGTGTTTTTCTGTTTCCTTTCATTCTCATTCCATCAAATCTTTCATAATCATTCACTTTCATTATTCATCCATCTCTTTTGACCTAAAGGATCTATAATCGTGTGACATGAAACTGGCAATTTCATTTATTTATTTTTTTCCATCAACCAAATATCACGGTAACATTTCGATATCAGGCTCACTTCACCTTACACTCACATCACCAGTCTGACATTACGATCACTCGACCTCACGTTCACAAAATCATTTTGACATTATGCGCACATCATGTTTTGGGACTCGTGTCAACTTAAGATAGTTGAGTTCCGAATTCATGACTTCGGGCACCTTTGTTCACAACTACTAAAGAAGAAAGACGCGTGTGGCGTAAGGCAGAACGTTACAGCGTGAAATTACAAAGAAAGATAGTTTAGAGTGCGTTAAAATGTGGAGTAACATTTTAGTGGAAGCAAGTGATGAAAATAGAAGAGAATCGTTCATGCATTGTATGATATACTTTGCTGTTTGAAATGGTCATTTGTACAGGCAGCACAGGGAAGTTATTGATGATAGGAAAAGGAGTTTATAGACACAAATTATGAACGTAAGATTACAATATCAGAAATCGCGTTTGCAACTTACAATGAAATGTTGTTTTATAATATTGCTCCCAAATATAATTCAATTTTATCCCAATAATTAGATTTCAGTCTCATTAAGAGTTAATACAGGATCTTAATGCAACCCTAAGAAGAAATCAAATCTTTTTGGAATTCCGAACACTAATTAGGACTAACAGGAGAAATACTTTCCTTCGTCCATGCACAGACAAATAATTTCCTGCTGGGAAAGTGCAAATCATGATAAACAAGTGGACAGATGACAAAACTATAGTTAACCTTCTTTTGGGAGAGGCGGGGATTTTCCTTTTGTGGTTACATTTTACTGAATATTAAAGCACCGTGATGGCCGGAATACAATAGGATACTTCTATTATAAAAATAGTGTCATAAAAATTCATACTTGTATTATAATTGAAATCGAAACCTTTACACTTGAAAAAAGTTTATTTGATACCACACAGAAGTGTACCATCTGTATCACTCTCCCGCGATTGTACAGTGCGTAACGGTAATGTGTAATGTATTTGTGTATGGTTAGATTTGATTGGCATCTAAAATTTGCTATTAATGTGAGAATAATCAATCTGAAGAAGAAGCCGTTTCAGAAGATGAGATGGTAGGAAAATTAGATGATGATGAGGACTAGGATTGAATGATAACCACAATTTTTTTTTTAAAAAAGTGTGATAAAGACAGGTATTTAAATCTAAAACAGAGCTTTAAATTGGTATTTTCAAAATGTGAATACATTTTTATGCCGAGTACTTTTTTCTCATTGAAATAATCTCAAAAACTTGAGGTCGTCTGGAGTTTTGTCTGTTATAGAGGAATTAGGAGTGTGGGTAATTTTAATACGTGGAGTTGGCAACTGTGCAGAGTTTCAGCCACCCGCCACCTACGGCGCTAGTTGAAGGTAAACACAAATGGTGACTTCTTTGGAAAACTGGTCTAGCGAAAGAAAAAATCCGGTCAGTTATTCGATTTCTGTCTGTGAAACATGTAATCGCAGTTGAAATTCACCGGCAGCTGGTAGGGGTTTACGAAGAGACTGTAATGTCTCGTCAGCATGTTGAAGAATGCTGTCGAAAGTTTGCGGCTGAAATGAGAAAACGTCACCGATTAGGCCGACGATTGCAGTGGCCGACCCAGCACAGCATCAACAGATTTGAGCACAGCTGGGACATTATCGACCACCCTCCGTATAGCCCGGACATCGCTCCAAGCGACTTTTATCTGTTCCCGCACTTGAAGAAGCACCTCGGAGGCCTTCACTTCGCTACAAACGAGATGATAAAACACTTCGTGACAACATGGCTGAATATTCAAGAACAGGATTTTTACAGGAGGGAATCTTCAAATTCATCCCACGGTGTGATAAGGGTCTCAACTGATATGGAGACAATGTCGAAAAATAACCTAATGTATGTCTGTTGGCTGTATGGATTGTATAAAATAAGATATATCAGTAGCGGTTCGTGGTCTTGAGAAGCACCGGTTGCAATGTTGCAATATCAAAGGTATGTAGTTACGCGCAAGTATTCCCCTCCCCCAGCATTCTTGAGTTTATCCAAAAAATATTCAGGAAATATGAAGAGGAAAGTCCTTTTAAGTTCCATTTGTATATTTATTGATTTAAGTGTATTCTCTAATATTGATTTAATATATAAGTTATTTCCTTTTTTTCAAACAACCACTATCAATGTACATTTATACACTATTTATATACAAAACTTCTACGTTCATATTATTGAACAAGAGATAAATCGAATATATAGCATGTCCTGTAAGCCATGAATTAACCCAAAACGAAGAAAAAAAGCAAGAAAATTGCATATATTCATGCACGCAGTTAAACAAAATTATTTAATTAAATAAACTATGCATTATTTTAAAATGTAAGGTCTTTCTTCATTCTTTTCAAGCTTCAAATTTTTCTATGACTTCACTGAAATCTGAAACGCTGCTCGCCATGCATTTTGTTAGCATATCTTTGTATGAATATAACTAACTAACTTTATGGCCTATGGAACCCGGAGGTTCAATGCCGCGTTCACAAAAGCTCCCCACTGACTTCAACCCTTAGCCAATTGGGTCCAGTTTCTACTTTGAATTCATATTTCTGTGAGATCCACCTTAATATTGTCCTCCCATTTGCGCCTAGGTCTACCTAATGGTCGTCTTCCGTTTGGTTTTTCAGTCAAGACTTTGAAAGGATTTCTACTTTCTTCCATCCTAGCTACATGACCTGCCCACCTAAGCCTCCTAGACTTGATGACCCTAACAATGTTTGGTAAACCGTATAAATTATGTAGTTCCTTGTTATGAAGTTTTCGCCATTCCCCATTCCCGTTCCTCTTGGGTCCGAATATTCGACTCAGGATCTTGTTCTCAAATACTTTCAGTCTCAGAGTAAGCGACCATGTTTCGCAACCATACAGAACAACAGACATGATTATCGTTTTATATATTTTAAGCTTCAAATTCCTCGACAGAATTCGTGACGACAAGAGTTGAGTTGAGTTGATTTTGGGTTTAACGTCCCGTTCAGCAGCGAGGCTATATGAGACGTGGACCTACTAATTAACGTGGAATCCGAACCACATGAGCTCCCGCCGGCAATCGAACCTGAATCTTCCACGCCAAAAGCGCGTACGCTAATCGCTTAGCCACGGAGGTCGTGACGACAAGAGATTTTGAACTGAATAATAACACGAATTCCCTGCTTTTAATCGACATTTAATTTTTTTGTGAATATGATTTTCGTCTGTTAATATTGATCCGAGATATTTGAAGCTATCCACTTTATCAAAACTATTATTATTTAATATGTTAACGCATCCATGATTTGCAGTATTGCAGTCCCGATGCACTTCTATGTATTTAGTTTTCTCTGCATTTACCTCTAAATTCAAGTCACTGCAAGCGTTTGATAAGACATCTTTGTACGAATATAAGGGACAAAAAGTCCATTTTCAGTAACTACGTATTTTTATCTGCTGTTCTACTATAAACAAACGTGAAATCTAAGATTTTATTCCTAATAGTTTAACATCCCAGCAATTTACGCTAAAGAAGATAGATGAGTATTGAAAGTGAATGATTTGAGATTAATTTTTTATGCTCTCCGCCGAAAATCGTGTAAGGAGATCATGTACACGATAGACACAGAGTTAGGAATTAGACCAGTTGAGTTAAGTTGGTTTTGGGCTTAACGTCCCGTTCAACAGCGAGACTATATGAGACGTGAACCTACTGATTAACGTGGAATCCGAACCACGTGAGCTCCCGTCGGTAAGGAATTTGACCAGTGGTAAGACATTTTCTTCTTCGAGACTCGATCGCACCCCCCCCCCAAGAATAGGATATTTTTTTTTATTTTAAAAATAAAATCTATCTCAAGAATTTTCAACTTTGTGTTACAAATGTACAATAAAATCTATTGACTTGGAACGACCGCTCTTCCCCAAACATTCAGCCTGAATCCGGCCCTGCTACCACCAGACACGTATTTGTTCTTTGCGAGTTTCTGTTTTGTGAATAACTTCTTTCTTCCAAGCGTCTATATCTCACTCACTCTATCAATTGAGTCAAGCGCTGCCAAGCGGAGGAATTCGTAACTACTACAGAAGCTGACTATATGCCAGTTGCGGACGAAGGAGCAACTGGAAGAGGGCAATACGGGAGGATAGCAGCGATGCAAGAATAAATCCACCTCCTCATGTTAAGAGATAGGTGCTCGCTGTCATACGCTCAATGTTACTGCTTCCAGTGGCAACACTCGCTGCAACTGGAAATGTAAATTTCTCTCTTTCTTTCAGTTTTTTAAATTGATTTTTAAAACAAATGCATCAATACTGAATTGCGCTCAAAAGCAATGGTTCATTTTTTACTGATACACTACTTTAATGCTTAAACATATCTTTATTATTTAAAAAAATCCGGTTGCACAACCATGCAACATGTAGTACCAGCCGCCGCTGATATATACACGTTTTACTGCAGACTTTGTAACCTTACTTTCTGAACACCCCTCTGGTCAATCTGGTCAATACAACAGTTATAATAAATAGAAAAAGAAGGAAGTCAGTTTTAGCTACAGTATGGCATTTTGAAACCGGTCTACAACAACAACAAACAACCGAGCAGAAGTTCATGGTCCTGCTGTGCATAGTAAATGAGCAGTGAATTTTTTTAGGGGGTGGGATTGGCTGAAATAGCCCTTTGACTCAAGTAACCCCGGTTTCATCTGTTCAGATCAATACAGTAGTTATATGATACGTAGAAAGAGAATAGAGCCTCTTTTAGCTATGGCATTTTGAAACTTGTAGGCCTATAACACATTCATTTCTCTTGAACATACAGTAAATCTCTAATAAATTTCCTCGCAGTTATCAGCATATAAATGTGAGCCGATGCACTTATACTATAACTTTCTCATTAAACGTTCTTATAAGCAAGGCGCATTATATTTCCAGTTAGGAATATCTTTTTGTCGATTTCTTTTATGCGCCACATTTCAACACATCTTCCACTTTACGGTTCATTAAGCCCATAAAGAATAATAAAAAAAATTACTTCGGTTTCTTTTCGTTAAATGTTAGCAGTGGTACCAGTTTTTTTTTTTTCATTCAATTTCCTTCTACATTTATCGTTAAAAGTTCCTGTAGACCCAAATTCTTGCCTACGTGATTTACCTTGTCAGGTTAACACCTCATTTTCTGAGAAGCGAAAAAGAATGAAGCTTTTTCCTCGTCAGTTTTAAGCGCCAAAAGTTGTATTGCAGGAGAGGAAGGAAATGAAGCAATGGGAAAAGAAAACATTACAGGCAGGTAGACACACACAAAAAAGTATCAATAAAGAAAGGCAGATTTAGAAAAAAAAATATATGAAGATAGCTTGAGGGCTGACGCTGGAAAAGCATAGTCATTAATGCTTGATTCATCACTGTTTCAAGCTTCATTTCAAAGATACTTCTTTTTTTAAAAAAATACAGACTCTGAACTTGAGATACATGCAGTATGATAAAAATACCTCAGCCTGTCAGATACAGAAGGCATAGGTGATCGTGTGTAAACGAGTGTTCTCTTCTCTTCTACTGTTATGTATATATGCATTCATGTATGTATGTATGTATGCATATGTGTATTCGTGACGTAAGTCAGGTGGTGTTATAATTTTTGTTTGTGCCCGCTTCTATAAGAAGTGAAAAACAGTCATACAGATATATCCAGTTCGTCACTAGAGGGAGTGAACGTCATCCAGGTAAGTAAAAAAAAAAAAAAAGAAAAAAAAAAGAAAAAACATTTATCTATTATTCTTGACGTATAAAGTATACATAAATATTATGTATAGCTAACAGTATCTTCTGACATTGTAACCTATATAAACACTAGTGTATTTCATGAATTGTTTAATATAATTTGTTTATTACAAAATATGTTTACGAGTATGTCATGGCAACTATAATTCATTTCTGTCAAAATTTTGAATATAATTAAAATTACAAAAACATAGGGTCTAAGTGTGATCTTCTAAAGCAGTGGTCTCAACTACTTTAGAGTTACATATCTTTTTTTTTTTTTTTTTTTTTTTTTTTAAGGCAAGCTACGGACCCCACACCTTTAAATTTCAGTGTTTGCGTAAAACTAATACTTGAGACTTTAGAGATAGATAGCAATATTAACATTTTTATTTATATTTTAAGCATACAATATATTTATACAGGGGTTCCATGGCACTATTTACATATCTTATAAATCACGCAGCGATGATTTCAGGGGTGGCTCAGGTGTAAAGTCCCCCTGGTAAAATGACCACTCATGCCATGGACCACCAGAGGTTCGCGAACTCATCAGTTGGGGAAAACTGTTCTAAAATATTTAAAATAGACGTTAGAAATGTGACAGAAAAAAAACTTATAATAATCTGTTTAGTCATTATATCCACGAGCTGTCGGAATCACTACTTTGGGCGTAGCATTTTATGCAATAAAATGAAATGAAAGTTTTGAGTTTTACGTCCCACGGTTGTGCCGGTTAGGCTAAAGGAGAGGGTGATTATGAGAAATGAATGAAATGGTGGAATGAAGAAAGTGGGAGGAAACGGGAGAACCCCGAGAAAACCCACGCACACGGTGTTTGTCCACCACAAAGTTTACTTGGAGCGAGTTGGGTACTCTACCACTCAGCCACTGCGGCTCCCGTAGCATTTTATGCAAACGACAATCACATCTGGTGCTGACAGAGATATCATGTAGGGATGCGTGGACAGCAAAATCACTTTTTTTTTTTTTTTTTAAATCTTCCGGATGATTCTTCGAAAGAGTAGATATGAAACTAAACAAGTTCATTTTTCATCATTTTACTAGAAGATGTTTTCTATGTCGGGGAAAGGAGGTCGTTAAATCCTGATATATTAGTAATAATTTCAGGGGTAGACCGCGGTAGTTTCCCTCCGAAACTATGGAATTTCTCCCGTGGAAACATATGTTCGATTGTACCCAATGTGAGTTACTAATATTTTTGTACTACTACTTTTCACTCCCCGTATATTGGAGATTTCTCTCGTGGGAAATTTGAAATCACCACTGTATCCATGACCGATTTCAGAAGAACTAGTTTGACACGTGAATTGTTTATATTAAGTTGTGTATACCAGTGACCCGTGACCCGGAAGACGCAGAAACAGTGAGACCCATGACTTAGATCCATGTACTTCTCGGACTCTTCAAGTGAACTTTGTGGTGGACAAACACCGTGTGCGTGGGTTTCCTCGGGGTTCTCCCGTTTCCTCCCTTTTTCTTCATTCCACCATTTCATTCATTTCTCATAATCACCGTCTTCTTTAGCCTAACCGGCATAAGCGTGGGACGTAAAACTTAAAGATTTAATTTCATTTTTTCTCGGACTCTTGGCGTGACTTGGAGTGACCCGGTATGAACGGGCAGACCCATGGCCCCGAATGACCCGATAGGATCCGGAGGCGAAAAGTCGTTATGCACATGAGCTACTGATGCAATGTGAGGTTACGTGTTATGTGTGAGGTTACTGATGCAATTCTAACAAGCAAGATTTTCTGCTCTCTCTCTCATTGCTTTTTCACTTGTTGTTTGCGTTTCTGTGTCAAACATTGCACTAAAAGATAACTACAAGATTTATCAGAGTACAAGCTCGTCAGAATCACAGAAAAGGCAATTTACACGTTCTCTTGTGTGCGATCGTCCAAGTCGAATCGACATCAAAAACTCGTCGTTCAGAATATAAAAAGATACCGCTGAGATCAAACAATGTTGTGTTAATTCTTTTTTGTATAGCTATGCCACGTTCAAAAACCACGTATGGGAAAACAAATTAACAAGAAATTATACTTGTGAAAACATGAAATGTTGAGAGCATGGTTTCTTGATTAAGAAATGTTACATCGAGAATTAAACAAATGAATGCTCGAGCTCGAATAGTGAACATCAACTCTATCATCACGTCTCTGGAACTCACTAATAGAATAATTAACACTTCTGACCAGAGTTATACAGTTATTTATTAAAAACTAGAATACAGTGTAACGGATTCGACAACTTAACGTTATCTTCATCAGACACGCTCACTGAGTTAGTGTCTGATGAAGATAATGTTAAGTTGTCGAAACCATTACACTGTATTCTAGTTTTTAATAAATAACTGTATATGCTCTGATCAGAAGTGTTAATTATTCTATTAGTGAACATCAATAATCAACTAGGAAATTCTGCTGTAATGTTCCAACAGCTTGTTCTGCATCGCCGGATCTGCCTAGGTCACTGGGTCTCTCTGTCCAGGTCAGAGAAACGAGACCCAGATCTGGATGACCAGGATAATAGTCGTGACCCATGATCCATAACCCATTTCATCAGTGACTGGTATATAAATCTACCAGTAATTCAAATAATCTGTTGAAGAAGATAGTGTCTTGATTTTGTAACGACTTTAGCACTAACATAATCCCATTAACAGCTTTTAGCTCTTATTAAATTTTTCTATACACACATAACTCATCATCCTAATATGAGCACGAATTTCCTTCTCACTTCTTCACTATATATGTACACTCATGTCCAAAATGATTGTCGCATATCTATAATTGTCTTCTTGTAAGAATATAATTTGATAATGATTTTGAATGGTACTTTTAATACTGCTACTATGTGTATAATCGGGAAATGTATAGGAAAAGAATTATAAATACGAAAATTAGAATGAGTAAAACAAAATGTAGCTAAATGGACAAGAAAGTTTTATTTTCGTTTTATTATTCTTATTTACTGCTCTTTTGACATGAAATTCGCCACATACATGTCTTTGCCGATTATACACACAATAACATTGTAAGAACTACGGGACGAATTTGCTAGCAAATTATATTCCTACAACATATTTATAGACATGCGACAATAATTTTGGACATGAGTGTACATATACCTTTACAGACATGAGTAAAGGACGTGATGACTTACAAAGGGAATGATTGCTACAGACAAACATATAAGAATAACATTTTAATATACAGGCGTTGAAATGAATTTGTGACGAACTTGGAGAACTGATAGATGATGTCAAAGAGAAATATTTTTTTTCTTTGAATACGCCTCATTGCAGCTCTACAGGCGTTTTAAGTTGCAATCATGAAATATTTTTTTGTCAGTCAGTTTAAAACAAAGCATCTGCAATGTTCATCAACCTGCTATATATAGCTTTTTTACTCGTTTCCTAACACAAGGATATCAACTTTATCAACGCTCTAGCGACAATGTTAATCTTATGGGGTGAAAATGATCTCTAAAATGTTGAATAGAAAAATAACGGCACCTTTTTTTAAATCAATGAGAACTGGCAGATCTACAAAATATTTGCAATTGTTCACTGAAGACTGCGTATTTCTAGAGTTTGTGGTTTCTGAGATCTCATTGTCGATAGGAATTGGCTACAAATATACGAGGAGCATGCTGAAAGTTTAGACACTCTTTAAAAAATCTCTTTATTTACATAGAACATTTTCCATTTTCTCAAAATAGTCCCCAAAAGTATCAATCCACATTTTCATTCTTAAAAACCACGAATAAAGTATTTAAAAAAAAAAATCGTTTTCTGGATTATCAAAAATTTCATTATTATACGCTATGATAGCCTCTAAGTCACACGGAGCTAAATCTGAGAATAATCCGGGTGCAGAAGAATACGAACCCCTCACTTTCCTGTAGACACTCCAAAGCTTTCGCTGCTGTGTGGCCGTGCATGGTCGTGGTGAAGAAGAAAGTGAGACAGTGGAGACTTTTGGTGGACGGATCTCCAAGCTTCAAAGACGCTCAGAAGTTAATAAGTAATGTACCACTCTGCTGTCACTGCACGTCGATAATCTAACTATATAGTTGCTATGTGTTTAGAAAAAAAAATGCCACCGTAACTTTTACCCACGCTCCGTGCTCGTTTAACTTTCGAAGGTAGAGTTTCATGTTCAAAACACCGCACTGTCGACTGCTGTTTTGTTTCAGAATCATAGTTTTAAATCCATATTTCATTGCCTGTGGTTATATGTAAACGTCTTTGCTTTTCCCCTGTGAATTCTTTTTTTTAAACATACTCCATGCAGTTATGATTTTGCTCAGGCGTAAGCACATGTGGAACACAGCGGTTGCAACGCGTAGAAAGACCAAAAGTATCTTTTATTATGAACTGGGCTGCAGTTGATCCGAATTTCAAGGTTGACTCTGTTTTTTTGTATGTGATGTGGCGATCCTCTTTCACAAAGCTGCGACATTTTCATCCATAATTGCGGTGCTAGGGCGCCCAATGAGAGGCTTATCTGTGAGGCTTTTTCAGCCGCGTTCAAATTCCGCAAACCAATTAAAAACAGTTGCGCGTGAAGGGCCAGTGTCATCGAAACACTTTCCTAACAATCATTGCACTGCTTTTGCGTTAAACCGTACTTAAAACAGTAAAAGATAATTGCACAAAAATCATATCGCTTGAGCTTTATTGTTGCCGACTGACAGTGCTGAAACGAACCTATACTTCCAGCCCTCTAATTTAAAAAAAAAAAAAAAACAAAAACAAAAAAAACAAAAAAACCTGCAGCCTTGCAGTCATCACTAGAGGGATACGCTTTTAAACATGATGCGTCTCAGTACGGCAATTCTATTTGAGTGATGATTGAGTGATTTTTGAGTTTTACGTCCCGTTCAGCAGCGAGGCTATGTGAGACGTGGACCTACGGATTAACGCGGAATCCGAACCACATGAACTCCCGCCGGCAATTCTATTTGAATTTTAATATCTAAAAACATTCGGCATGCTCCTCGTATAAAAAGTTTTTAAAATGTATAAAATGTGAACACTGCAGAGTTCCTTCGTGGCTAAGCGATTAGCAAATGAAATAAAATGAAATTTTTGAGTTTTACGTCCCACGATTATGCCGGTTAGGCTAAAGGAGACGGTGATGATGAGAAATGAATGAAATGATGGAATGAAGAAAGTGGGAGGAAACGGGAGAACCCCGGGGAAACCCACGCACACAATGTTTGTCCACCACAAAGTTCACTTGGCGGGAGCAGGGTTTGAACCCCGGACCCGGTCACAAACAGCCTATAGATCATTATGATTAGAGATATATTATAAATCCTCACATGAAAGATATGAGGGGTGCATAGAGTCCTTGCTGGAAAACTATTGTGTAAGATACTTTTAGGAATATCAAGTAGGAGATAAATAATATAAAGCAATCTTAGAAGTAGATTGATATTATGAGAATTCTCATGGGATTCAATTGGCACTAATAATATTCAATATTGAACTATTCTGTGACAATGAATCCTCAAATTTTTAAGCCTTATTATTATTATTATTATTATTATTATTATTATTATTATTATTATTATTATTATTATTATTATTATTATTATTATTATTATTGCATCACGGTTCAAACCAGTTTCAACTTAGTAACAATGTTGCCACACTTGCTACAAATGTACCAAATTCAGCCCTTTTTGTCATTCATCGTCCCGTCGGTACCACGCTGGCATTTTCAGCCCCTTTTGTGAAAAAGTTGGTACAATTCTACCTAATTTAGTACCATTTAAGAAATACTTGTCACATTTTCAAAAATGTTAGTAAGACTTTCTCTACATCTCAGGTAACTCATACTGTGTGTTGGACCCTTAAGAAATGCTGTTGAACATTCATTCTGTGTTGTTGCACCGCATAACGCTACGAACTTTGTGTGAAAAATTCGTAATTCGAACTATACCGGGAAAACAAATGACGCTAGATGGGCACATCCGCGCCGCGAATAAAGGAGACGAGAAAGAAGCAGTGTGGTGGAAATTTTAGCTTGAAATCTTGAAACAAAAGCACACAGAGGTTGAACCAAGTGTTGAACATTCCGAAGAAGACCAGCGTGTGCTCAAATAAGTCTATAATTTGTGTGCCGTTGCAAAGATTCTACATTAAAACGATAATAACCTCTCTGTTCTATTTCTTAGCTGTGACAAAGCTTCATCTACTTCCACGGTTGTTCGGGGTCCTCCTATTTGGATGTTTTTAAAAACAATACTTTCTTGATTCGGACTCTTGGAAGAATGGGGGAGGGGGGCTCTAGAACTTTACCTCTTTTAGTTTCGTGTTATAGAGCCATGTATTACATTGGTATAAAATAATGAATTCAGCCCTTTTTGTTTCAATTTGGTACTATTTTTCAGCCCATTTCAGAGCTAGGAATGTGGAAACACTGCTTAGTAATCTCATGGCCGTCTCTGGCAAATGCAGATTATTTGAAGAGTTCTTCTTTTCCAAAGAATTTTCTGACCATATGACAGATGTCTAGTATTACTGATTTTTGTAGATGATTATGATTATTATAGTAGCAGTTGTTATTATTATTATTACACGCCATTGATTTAATACACCATCATACAATGTGAATTTCTTTTTCGTGTTGCCTGTATTATTTGCATAATCAAGAACACTTGAAGAAATAAGGTAAAGCGGAAATGCTAGAAGGCATTGCCAACAATTTAAAGTGAAACGTGATTTAATTTCATGGAAAAAATGGTAAGCTCTTTGTAAAGAAATCACACACACACACACACACACACACACACACACACACACATATATATATATATATATATATATATATATATATATATATATATATATATATATATATATATATATATATATATATATATATATATATATATATGAACGCTTGAGTACACACTGTTTCTCTTTTTCCTGTTTTTTTCTTTTTCCTTTTTCTTTGTTTTTTTTAAAGCAAGACTTTTGAAATTAGGTTCTGATTCATTAGTGATTTTTTCAAAGTCTACTTTGCTGAAAGAGTTATGTAAAATATTGTTCTTTAATGTGGTAGGTTATACAGGCGCGCAAGCAGAAATTTTTGTTGAAGTGGTCGAAACTTGGGGGAAAGAGCCTAATAATACTACGAGCCACTACGTCTATGCAGTATTGAACATGCATTATTCTGCATCTAAAATGACGATAAGTAATTGTAAAATAATTTCACCCTATATTTTCAGGAAAAAATGATAGAACTAGATTGTTTTTGTAAAAGAATGAATATAGACTAACTGTAAGATCATTTTCATGCTACATCAAGCATTTTCCTATTAAACAAGTATAATTTTAATTAGGTGTAAAAGTAAGGGGGAACGCTAGAGGATGCCGTTTCTCTACTTCCAAAAATTATGAATGGCGTCCTTCCACTTCCTAAAAAAAAAAAAAAAAAAACAAAAAACAATGAGCAAAGATAGGCATGGGAGACGGCATGACGTCATCCGTCCCCCTACCTTTTCAGATTCATTTTTACCCCTGGTTTTAATGAGAAAATGTACAAATGTATGTTGAGTCACGAAGTTTGGTGGGGTACGGACCCGGTGGATCCCCACGTTCTTGTTTCCAAAGAGGGCGCTGGAACAAAAAGCGTTGATTGGGAGACGATAAACTATTTAAGGGGCGTTTGAGATTTCATGATCTGTTAGACTTTTTCTTATTATTGCACTGAGGAAAAAAAACACATGTGGCGTACCTAAAAACGTAGGTTACATGTGTAAATCCTGTAGTTTTTGAACAACGTACAACGGACATATAACCGAAAAAGTATATTTTATACGTTCTTTACGTATGAATGTTTCGAATATACGTACCTTCAGTACGAAAGAAAGAACGGTATGTATAGGCGGTCAGGATCTCACATACGGATGGACGTATGTAACATATAGACCTAGCTGAAGTATGTAACATACGTATATGTATGTAATATACAGAAGACTATTAAGCGCCCCAAACACGTACACACTTGCATGACCAACATGCATGAAAGATTTGTTTCATCATGCATGTTGGAAGAATTTTTTGCCCACACATACCAACATGCTGTCTAACTTACTACAAGTAGTGTGAGAAATGTGGAGAACAGGGACCGGGAAGAGTCGAATGGCAAGACAATATGATTGCTACCAACAAGTAGTAACGATCGAGGTCTGTTAATTATACATGTCAGTACACAGGAATAAGCATGAAAATAAAACTAATTGCAATAATGATTTTTTTTTTACTTACCTGTGGAGATAACTCATCAGGGTCTTCATCACTGCTATGTTCATCTAGGTTGCTTCTGCTTACACGTGTTTCTTCCAGTGTTTCTTTCAGAAACAATGTTCCGGAAGGGGCACACTTAGTATTCCGGGGGGCACTGCTGACACTATTCTATTTATTATTACATTATAGACGTATTATTTTGGTCCATTCCGGGGAAGGGCAATCTTAGAGCTCCGGGGGTCAGTGCCCCCAAAAACAGGTCTGGAAGAAACACCGGTTTCTTCCGGATTCGATAAAAATGAAAGTTCACCGTAGTACCACCGGGCTGTAGACACGGGGGAAGGGGCATCGGGGCTAGTCCCCCCAAATGATTTCCTGCACGCCCAAATGACCAGCTTCTAAAACATCATCGTAAGATTACCTCGCTTCAGTCATTTAAAAATAACAAAGTTTACATATAGCGTCTCATTAATAATTTACGGTAAATTATTTACCGATTGTAAAATACCGGTAGTATAGCAGGCCTATCTCTTCCGTGTAAGCAATGACCAAATGCACAGCTTGCTATCACATCTGCTACAATCGATTGATCTAGTGCTCCTGTGCAGATCATGTTGAAATTGGTTGGAAAAGGTTTAGATAATGGAACTATACTAATACACACTATTTATAATATTTTGTGCGTGTAATTCTTCTTTAGATTTGTGTCAATATAAACTGCATAACAAACAAATGGACTTCGAAAAATACTTTTTTTTTTTTTTTTTGTAAAGCAAATTACACAATTTACTGTGATTTATATTTGGCAGTTTGAAGACAAACGTTTCAACAAGGTACAGTGCTATAAATACTGGTACAAAACAAATACACTAAACTGATTTGTAAGAACATTATATTTTCATATGCTGTCAACTGTTTTAAAAAAACATGTTTTATCAGATGGAAAATATGGTGAAAAAAAACAACGTTTTTATTCAGTTTGGATTTCATTCACTTTTTTCGCCACTTGTTGTAAAACAGGAAGTGAGATATAGCTGTTAATAAAATAATTATGTTGTTTTTTAGTTACGAATAATAAATAAATATTTTTGTCAGAAAATCTTAAAGAAATTAAGTGAAATTTCAAAGAAAATCAGTCTTATGTAGATATGTTCTGTGTACAAGGGCTTAAATTGAAATAGATTTGCACAAAGGTTTAACGATTGGTCAAGGGCAGTAGTCCTTGGTTAAGCATAGTAAAAACTACCTGGTGCACAATATTTATGGAGAAATAAAGCTTTAAAAAACAGCGTTTTTAGTATTTCGGACCTAAATCAAAATTTTCCGCTTTTTTAGGCTTAAAAATCTCTAGCTGTAACGCGTTTTTTTTTGTTGTTGTTGTTGTTTTTGCTTTGTTCATTGTAGCTGCCCCTTAAAAATGACGGGCTCCTCCTAGATAAACCTACTAGCTACACCCCTGTAGTACCATAACTTCGGCATGTAAACTTCATCAGCGGCAGAATCACTTAATTTGCTTTTATTCACTTTGTTGTGCTCTCTTCTGTAGTTGGAGCTCAACGTGTTTATCCTCCTTTTAACATCATCAAGTGCGGCGTCAGGTTGAAACTCTCTCAGCTTTTTAACAGTTTTTCATATGCAGAATTCTTTACGTCCTTCTCCACAAAGTAGTCTTTTTTGATTTTACCTTCCACAAACATCGTAGTTCTTTGTATATCTCCATCTTCAACAACCTTGGTATTACGGAGGAAAGAGTCACGTGATTTCTTCCGCTGCCATGATTGGCGGACCTAAACGTAAAACAACCAACTTGCATGAACGAACACATACACGGTAAACATGCATGAAGAACGGCAAAACCATCACTCAAGTTTACATAAGATTTTGAAAACTTTCAACATGCATGAACGAGACCATACACGATCAACTTGCCTGTGGTTTTATCATTTTTCATGCAAGTTGAGCGGTTTCTTCATGCATATGTGTACGCGTATAGGTCGCATTAGATCTCATATATCCTGCAACAGTATGATGTAACATCTAAGTGGGAAAAGTATGTAGCATATGGATAACATATGCCTCGTACTGATTTCCATAGTAAACATAAGAATCCGTATATTTGTACAATATACCGCTGTCTGGATAATGGATTTTTCTCAGTGTGGACAAAGCCGTTATGCCTTTTACAAATTATCGGAAGTTCAGACTTTTTTACAAATAACAACAACAATAATAATAATAATAATAATAATAATAATAATAATAATAATAATAATAATAATAATAATAATAATGATAATAATAATAATAATACACTGATTATAATACGGATTTAGATTCTTTTTTTCTTTAAAAGAAAGTCGATCATAGAAATGCTCGTTGATCTCTGTTTGTTCGAAAGCGAGGAGGACAAGCGTATGTTTTAAAAAATTAAAAAGTCCTTTTCGGGGTAAGGGAAAAGATGGCTAATGTAAAACAAATTATAAAAATAAAATTTCCTTTTATTTTATAACACACTTTTATTCTTCAAGCTGTTTTTAAGAATTGAAGCCTTTTTTGTGGTTCTTAAATTGCTTCGTCCAAGTCCTACGTTCAGCCTTGTGCATAAGTGTATTGGGTCAAGATGGCAGGAGATACTCAGAACATTCCCATACACCCAAAGGGGCGCTAGACTCGAAAAGGTTGAGAACCATTGGATTACAGAATCACACCACCGGCTTCGACTATATTAACTGTTTGGAAATCAAAGTACTACCCATGGTGTTACTCAACTAATACTCGATATTTTTTAAAATTATTTTTTCCGTCTCTAAGTGGAAATGATTTATAGATACTGTAGAGGGCCGATGCCCTTCTACATCATCTGCATATCAAAATGCAGATGAAGGGCACATTTGCATATGTATATGTAAATATGATATTTTGTGGAATAATTATTTGCTTAATATTAGTATATTCTGTGCATATAAATTGAATTATTTGTGATGAAGTGTGAAACACCTAGCATAGTACGTAAATATTAATACAATATTGTGTTATATGGTATTTATTTCCTTGTGTTTATTCCATTTATATGACTTATATAATGTATTAATGTGTTGCATATAATTACTTCGTTGTTGCATTATGCATAACTAACAGGGGATGATGGAAGATAATGAATAAAAAGCAGAGATGAAGATTAATTAAATAAAAATGAGAAGATTCTATAAGAATCATATAGATTTTCAGAACGCTGGAAGAGAGCTAGAGCTAAGAGAAGTTTTTTTTTTTCCTTTCCCGACTGACTGTCGCCTTTACTACAGGATGGGAGGTCTATCTCAACTCACCACGGAAAGAAATACCCAGAATAGAAACTAAATAAGCATAGTATACCCAGGAAGAGCCTATAGTCTTCCTTTGGTGAATCTACACTGGGTTTGATACAATGTGTTGGAACACGGAGTTCGTATTGTTTAAAATGCCATAAACTTTTTCACTTCTACATGTGAAAATTTTGGTTTCTATAGGTGTGAGTTCCTATGTCCCGAGTGTCAGCGTCTCTTCCTCCCCCCCTGTTCACCAAAAACCAGTAACCTGGCTAGCGAGCCTCTTGCTTGGTTCCCACCATGCAACACCAATTTGAAAATGTATACTTTAATTTGACTTATTTTCTGTGTTTATTATTAATATTTACGTACTAAGCTATACTCGTTCTTGGAAAGACCGTATAAAATTCTGTTAATTTAACAACGTGTTTCCCTTATCGAACAAGACACTTAGATCTTGTATTTGTGAAAAATAAATAATTAACAAAGATGTTTCCTTCAATCTCTCTCCAAGCAAGCATGGCTGCATTAGTTAGCAGACGGTTTGAACGACGGCCACAGAAATTGGGTGTACTGCTGCTTCTGAGAGAGATGACAGTCAATAAATTGTATAAATATGTATTCTTTGTATGTTTAACTTTATTTTAATGTATAATGTCATATGTTTCTATACTTTATTTGTTTGTAAATAGCAAAGGAAAACAAAAGTAGGCGGAAATCTGTCATAGTTTCTGCTGTAAGCAAAAACTTCCGTGCTGGCCGCTATTAGGAGGAGGGGCAGCACGTATCAGCCAAGAAAGGTGAAGTTGGATACGAATGGTGGCTGAAGACGGGCATTGACACAGGAGACCACCCGCAATATTCGCCGCAAGGCATGAACTTTTGTCAAAGGGTGCTGGGAGAAGCGAGTTTCTTCGTTTCCTGTGTTTTGCCAGAAAGATATACTCGTTTTCCTTGGAGAACGTGGTAGTTGAAGCTAGACTCGTGAAGTAACAAGAGATAGTTAGCAGTGTAGTAGGAAGTCACCAGACTTCCTGTACAGAGTTCAAGACCCAGGACACGGTGTGAACAATTGTTCGGTTCCCCGGGATTTGTCCTGTGAACAACTGTATCGCGAGTGAGTTGTACAAAATTTCTTCAAAACATGAAATAGTCCAGTGGCATACAGTGTGTTACTTACACATATTTTAAGTGATACGTCAGTGGTGCTTATATTATTTCAGTGACAATGGAAGTTTAAAAGTTTGAAATCATTATATACATTTTTCGTCCATTGCTCTGAGTGCTACCGTCACTCAGTAGAGCTCACATAATTTAAAGCTCATTCGCAAACCCATTGTTAATATGGGACAACCCATTTCACCAAATATGAGAGAAAGATATATCCTAGCATATCTCAAGTAGAGATATATAAACAAGGCCGGTAAAGCCAGTACACCGTGCCTGTCCTTGGACATTTAAGCACAAGGCTGCAAGTAATTAATTTGCTTGCTTTTATTTTGGAGATAGTAAACATTCGTTCCTTGAACGGCTAGAATTCAGCATAACTGATCTTCTACCAGAACATTTTCATATAGTGGAATGAGCATCGAGGAGGACACTGTGTTCAATCAAATTCAGAACTTGAGTACGTCTAGCAAAGTTTGAACAGTGCATCAGCATATAAAATTCTTGTTTATTTGTATCTTCAGTGTGTGTTGTCTACCAACAACAAAAGTGAAATATGTTTCTTCGACAATAAAATACATCTCTCCTACAGAACAGTTAGAGACGAGAAACTAAAAATATGAGGAGATAACATAATTCTGTAAATATCTCTATATAAGTTTTTTTTTTATTTAAAGGTCAGACAGACCTTTCTTGTTTTGATTTATTCTACATTAATTTCTCATTCATTTTATTTTTTTTAGTGTGATAAATTATTAAGTATATCAAAATATCTAAGTAACGTGTTTATGTGATAGTGCACTACAAAGGTGATAAGTATTTAGTGTATAAAGTGTGATATGATCCTCGCATCTACCATGTTGAATGTTCCTGATCCCTCTGTCGGAAATAAATCTGTCAGCTCTTTCCAGAACATCTGTTTATTCAATTGCTGTAGGGTGAGTACCTACACTAATGATATCTTTGTTTCAGGAGTGTGATTCAAGGAGACATCATCCCCTTCATGTTGTATGTTTGACCATCTCTCTGTATGGGGCTCAGAGAGAATTCTGCCCAAAAGAACAAACTAACAGCCATGAATAGTGAGATCAATACAGGCTGCTACCTGTAAAAATTTAAAGTATAGAATTTTTTTTCTTTTAACCTATTTGAAACGTATAACTGACTCACTATTATAGCATCCTTGAGCATGGTTGTTATGCAGATTGCCCTGAGATCTGCTGTTCTACAGAAATAAATAAATAGTTTGCTCTACCGACTTTATAAGGGAGTGGCGGCCCTTACAGGAGAGAACCTGATCTCCAAGAGGGAATAAATAACTTTCACATATTTTGTTATGTGCATTCTATGCAAATATTGCAGTTAATTAAATATTCCCAGCCACTCTCCTTTTAACATTTTTTTTTATATTGTGTTGGTGTCATTAGGTAAACAGTAGCTTCGGCTCTGGCCACCTAGCACCTCACAATAATAAGAAGTGGCGCCATCAGCGTTAAGGGCAAGAGAGTATAATTCTATATACTCAAGTGGTCAACATACGGCTTGTGTAAAATTTCGGTATATGTTTGTTTTTTTTTCTCCCCGAAAATTTCCAAGAACGTAGGTGTCTTGTGTACTGAAATTTATTTATGTTTGAATATTTTTGTGTAAACATTACTAGAGAATTCAGTTTTTGTTTGAACTTTGGGGGGAAGAAAGTTTTGTAATTCCGTTTTACTCGTAAATGGTGGTAACGCGAGCGCAGGCTCGAAGAGTTAGAAATATGGATAACGAGTTCGTATTTGAAGAGTTCGCTCAGAGAGCTGGGGAGCTCTCTGAAGAGAATAGTCTTGATGACGCTCAGAGCGCTAACGAGCGTCCGGTCAGCGTTGTGGGAGACGCTGCTGCGGTCGATACCGTTCCGCCAGTCCACAGTAGGGAGCCGGAAGTACCATTAAGGGAGGAAAGGGAAGAATTCAGCAGAAATCAAAATGAGGTTAGCACAGCCAGTAATATGAGTAGCACCATAGATAATTCGAATAATTTGACTATTGCAGCTATGTTCAGGGAGATTTTGTTAAAACAAGAAGAGAATGTAAGGAAACTAAAGGAGGAATTAAAAGAAGAAAATAGAAGCCTAAGGGAAGATTTAGACGTTAGGTTAAAAGAAAATGTATCCAAATTAGAAAGCAAGATAGAAGAAAGTTCAGAGAAATTAGACAGAAGAGTAGAGACTGGCCTGGAGCAGGTACATAGAGAGACGAAGGACATGTATAAACGTCTCGAACAGGCCATAGAGTCAAGTAATGCTCGTCTGGAACTCCAGTTGGAGACTGTGAGTTCGAGACTAGAGCACAGTGAACGGGAACTAACAGAGCGGATAGAGATCACCACCGTAGAGCTTAGGGGGGAGATTGAAGGCGCTCGGGAGGATCTAAATACCCGTGTCACGGAAACAACTCGAAGATTAGAAGAGAATTACACCGAACTTGCTGACAGTGTTAGACAGGTCTCGTCTCGTGTCGAACAGACCACTCTTACGCTGAATAATCAGGTCAGGCGAGTGGAAGTGAATTTCGCTTCCCAACTAGCAAGGATCCGGGGGGAACTAGTGCAGGACACGCCACTCGATGAGATCAGGTCGGAATGCAACGGCAGCATCCAACAGATGCAAGAGACCGTTCATGACGTGTGTGCACAGCTCGAGAAGAAAATGGAGGAGTGGAAGAGCTCCATTCAGAAGGAGACCAGTGAGGTTATAGAGGGGAGACTCGCTAACATCTCTGTCTCCAGTGCACAAGAAAGACCACCATCCCCGAACAATGTCTCGAGTCGCGATCTGCCTGGTTCTCAACCTGAGAACCGCGCTACTTCCCACGAGACAGAACCTGTCCCGTCGACGTCTCGCTCATGTAATCATGAGACGAGACAACACCTCGCAACAGCTTTTGGACTAATACACAGGGATGTCACCTTACCTGTGTATTCTGGGAACGAATCTGAGACCGAAACATACAACTTCCTCCAAGATCTCGACCGGTACTTTGAGGTCACTGGAGTACCGGACGAGATGAGGCTCAGCTTCATACCGAGAGCGATTCGGAATACTTGCTACCAATGGTTTCAAGTTAACCGGAACAAGATTCAGACCTACAATGATTTTGTGCATAACTTTAAACAGTGCTACCTTAGTGAAGAGCGGCTGGCAAACCTAAGGGCAACAATTCTCACCTCCCACTTCGACAACCGTATACACAAATCCCCCGCAGAATATCTTCTAGATCTGTTACATAAGAACAGTATATTAGAGCCGAGGATGTCTGACGCTACATTATTGAAGGTACTTCCGCGTCATTTCCCGAACTGGCTGTTTAGGGCGATAGTCTCTTCTCGCCCGAAAACAATCGCAGAGTTGTTAAATCTTGTACAGGAACTGCAGTCGTCGATGACGAATCGCGACCAGTTCTTCCAGGGTAACCAGAGGAAAGGGGTCAACATGCTCCAAGTGAGCATGGAAAACGAGGACAATAACCCCTCTGGCCACAGTGGGAAGCACGCTGCTCGTAAACAAAATAGAGCGAGAGAAAACCAGCGTCCTTACCAGAGAAAGAGACATCAAAACACGAAAAATAACAACCACCAGCGATCCCCACCTCGCCAGCCGAGCAGTGGAAGTGGGTCGTCTGGCTGGTCACGTGGGGGGAACTCCCACTCCTCTAACAACAACAACAACATTCGTGGAGCCCGTGGTAGGAGGGGAGGAACGCGCCACACGGATAGACCTCAGGGAAATTCCTTCCGTCATGCGGACGAGGAGATCCAACTGCTGGAACATTATGACCGGGCGCCTCCTCCTACCAGTCAGAATCAAAACATGAACAGGAGTAACCAATCCTCTTCGTCTGCTCCCAGAGAATGAGGATTGTCCGCATGTACTTGGGACAACGTTAGGATGACAATGGAGGATACGAGTACATCTGAGTTGACAAATAAAAATTCCAAGTATGTGCGTAATTTAGAAGAAAATGTAGAAAATATTCATTTATACGAAGAATCATGTGAAACCGCAGTGAAAGAGATTTTTGAAAATGTAGTAGAAAAGGAAGAAGAAAACTGTAATTTTTGTTCAGAAATAATAGCAAAGAAGCATTTCAGTGAAGGCATGTTCAAAAATAAGTTAACCTTGTTAAGTAGGACAGGAGAACACATTGATTTAGATAGGGCTGTATATGAAGAGGCCAATGGCATTTTTAAGAATTTATTCGATTCAAGTAATGAAGAACTACCCAGTAATAACGTAATATCACTACCAGAGATTAATGTACTTTTGTTTGGAAAGGAAGTTAATTCTTTATTAGATACAGGAGCAACTTGCTCAGCTATATCGAAAGAAATTTGGGACTCCGTCTCAAATAGCCACCCCACACCCGCATTTTTGAGTGCTAAGAATATACGGGTTACGTCTGCTTTCGGAAGTAAATCAGCGACGATCATAGGCCAGACGCTGTTAGTCATTCAGATACATGGGAAGGAATTTCATACATTAGGCATCATTATTTCTGGTCTGAACAGATCTTTGATTTTAGGTTCCAACTTCTTTACAGAATCTCGTGCCGTGTTAGATTATGATACTGGCCTTCTACATCTCAAACATCCTCATGATGTAGAAGTCAAATTTAGATCTGTAGATTGCGAGACTGAGGATTTAGTAGTTCGATGTTTAGAATTGAATGGTGAGTGCGAGAAACCATATAGTTTCATTGAGGAGTTAGATAATTTTGAGTGTAATTTTTCCCCGTCAGATGGGGGACGGAAGGCCATACGGGTTAGCGCACATAATGAGCATAAGACCTGCAGAGAAAAGGCTGCTCGTGCCCCGAACTTGGATGATGGGAGATTCCCAAGTGCCCAAGAAATGGCAGTTCATGTATTCCCACCAGAAGAGTGGCTTAAAGTGAACACACGTGCCTCCCATTCAGATATAGAAGATTTTGTGGCGAACTACTCAGATCTCTCAGCCTCACAAAGAGAGAGTTTGAAATCCGTTCTTTTAAAGCACCAGGCGCTTTTTGATATCAAGCCAGGTTGCATAACTAACTACGAGCACGAGGTTGGAGTAACGGACGAACGTCCCATAAAAACTAAATTGTATCCTTACCCAAAGAAATTCAGGAATTTGGTATCGAATGAAATTTCGCGTTGGGAGGCCTGGGGTGTGATTAAGAAGATGCCTACTGCTTTTATAAACCCTCTGGTAGTGACGCCAAAGAGCGACGGACGCATTCGTGTGTGTATAGATGGAAGTGCTCTGGCTAAAATTTCAGGGGATCTCTCTGACAGACCCATGCCACCCCTATCTGTTCTCCAACATATTTGCGACAACTCTTGGTTCAGCTGCGTGGATGCAACTGAGATGTTCTTACAAATTAAGGTGAAAGAAAGTGACCAGAAATATCTTGGGTTCCTACATGAAGGCATTTCATATGTTTTTCAAAAACTTCCGTTTGGGACAAAACAGAGCCTTGCTTCTTGCGTAAGAGCATTAGATATGATAATTGGATCAGAAGCTAGAGAGTACTGCGGCGCTTATGTTGATGATTTAATTTTAGCCGACAGGAGCTTCGAAGATCACTTGGTACACCTCGACAGAGTGTTGGGTTTACTCACTGCGGGCGGCCTAACTCTCAGGCTGAAAAAGTGCAATTTTGCGAGAAAATCACTGAACATACTTGGTTTCCATCTTTCGCAATCCGGTATCGGCAAAGATCCGGCGAAAGTGAAGGCGGTGTTAGATTTTAGGACACCACGGAACGTCAAGGAACTGCATTCCTTCACTGTCAACTACAATCTAATAGATGTTCCAGCATGAAAACTCAGAAGTACTCCATCCGTTGTTCCAACTACCACTGAAGAAGGATAAGAAAGAGATGAAACACTTCACACATATAAGCATCAAATACCGGAAGTGACAACTAGTGTATATAGTGTTAGTGTAGTGTATATTTCAGTGTATTAGTGTAAGTGTATGTATTGGGAACTTATGTCATTTATGTTCAAGTAATTCAGGGAACACTGAATTCTCTTATTTAGCTTTGATTATTGATTTGCATTTATTATGTTTATTGTGTGTTAACATTGATTTTTTTTAACCTTGGATGTATTTTGTAACTCTAATGTTTCAGGAACAAAAATGAGCCCTCCGTATGATCTACGTCCTGTACTAGAAAGTACAGCACCTAGAATCATAGGGGGGAAATTTATAGCCAGAGCCGAAGCTACTGTTTACCTAATGGCACCAACACAATAAAAAAAAATGTTGAAGGAGAGTGGCTAGGAATATTTAATTAACTGAAGTATTTACATAAAATGCAAGTATCAAAAATATAAGAAGTTATTTCTTCCCTCTTGGAGATCAGGTTCTCTCCTGTAAGGGCTGCCACTCTCTTATGCAGTCGGTAGAGCAAAAATATTTACTTCTGTAGAACAGCAGATCTCAGGGCAATCTGCATAACAACCATGCTCAAGGATGCTATAATAGTGAGTCAGTTATGAATTTCAAATAGGTTAAAAGAAAAAAAAATCTATGCTTTAAATTTTTACAGGTAGCAGCCTGTATTGATCTCACTATTCATGGCTGTTAGTTTGTTCTTTTGGGCAGAATTCTCTCTGAGCCCCATACAGAGAGATGGTCAACATACTCTATCAAGGGGAAAATGTCTCCTTGAATCACACTCCTGAAACAAAGATATCATTAGTGTAGGTACTCACCCTACAGCAATTGAATAAACAGATGTTCTGGAAAGAGCTGACAGATTTATTTCCAACAGAGGGATCAGGAACATTCAACATGGTAGATGCGAGGATCATATCACACTTTATACACTAAATACTTATCACCTTTGTAGTGCACTATCACATAAACACGTTACTTAGATATTTTGAAACACTTAATAATTTATCACACTAGAAAAAAATAAAATAAATGAGAAAGGACTTAGATTGAATTGAAACTTGAAAGGTCTGCCTGACCTTTAGAATTAAAAAAAAAATATGTATAAATATTTACAATATAAATTATCTCCTCATCATTTTAGTTTCTTGTCTCTAACTGTTTTATTAGAGGAGAGATGTAATTTCACTGTCGAAAAAACATATTCACTATATTTGTGGGTTAACAAACACAGATTAATGACACACAATGATAATAATTTTATATGCTGAAGCACAGTTCAAACTTCACTTGACGTTCACAAGTATTGAAATTGCTTGAACACAGTGTCCTCCTAGATAGGCATTCCACTATACGAAAATGTTGTGGTAGCAGATATATTACGCTGAATATCAGACATTCAAAAGGAGAATGTTTATTATCTCCAATTTAAAAACAAGCAAATTAATTACTTGCAGCCTTGTGCTTAAATGTCCAAGGACAGGCACGGTGTAAATGGCTTTACCGGCCTTGGTTATATATCTCTACTTGAGATATGTTAGGATATAATTTTCTCCCATATTTGGCGAAATGGGTTGTCCCATATTAACAATGGGTTTGCGAATGAGCTTCAAATTATGTGAGCTCTACTGAGTGACTGTAGCACTCAGAGCAATGAACGAATATTAAATTAATAACTTCAAACTTTAAACTTCCATTGTCACTGAAATTGATAAGCACAACTGACGTATCACTTAAAATATGTGTAAGTAACACACTGTTTGTCACAGGACTATTTCATGTTTTTGAAGAAATTTTGTACAACTCACTCGCGATACAGTTGTTCACAGGACAAATCCCGGGGAACCGAACAATTGTTCACACCGTGTCCTGGGTCTCGAACTCTGTACAGGAAGTCTGGTGACTTCCTACTACACCGCAAAACTATCTCTTGTTACTTCACGAGTCTAGCTTCAACTACCTCGTTCTCCAAGGAAAACGAGTATATCTTTCTGGCAAAACACAGGGCAACGATTCTCACCTCCCACTTCGACAACCGTATACACAAATCCCCCGCAGAATATCTTCTAGATCTGTTACATAAGAACAGTATATTAGAGCCGAGGATGTCTGACGCTACATTATTGAAGGTACTTCCGCGTCATTTCCCGAACTGGCTGTTTAGGGCGATAGTCTCTTCTCGCCCGAAAACAATCGCAGAGTTGTTAAATCTTGTACAGGAACTGCAGTCGTCGATGACGAATCGCGACCAGTTCTTCCAGAGTAACCAGAGGAAAGGGGTCAACATGCTCCAAGTGAGCATGGAAAACGAGGACAATAACCCCTCTGGCCACAGTGGGAAGCACGCTGCTCGTAAACAAAATAGAGCGAGAGAAAACCAGCGTCCTTACCAGAGAAAGAGACATCAAAACACGAATAATAACAACCACCAGCGATCCCCACCTCGCCAGCCGAGCAGTGGAAGTGGGTCATCTGGCTGGTCACGTGGGGGGAACTCCCACTCCTCTCACAACAACAACAACATTCGTGGAGCCCGTGGTAGGAGGGGAGGAACGCGCCACACGGATAGACCTCAGGGAAATTCCTACCGTCATGCGGACGAGGAGATCCAACTGCTGGAACATTATGACCGGGCGCCTCCTCCTACCAGTCAGAATCAAAACATGAACAGGAGTAACCAATCCTCTTCTTCTGCTCCCAGAGAATGAGGATTGTCCGCATGTCCTTGGAACAACGGTAAGATGGCTATGGAGAATACGAGTACATCTGAGTTGACAAATAAAAATTCCAAGTATGTGCGTAATTTAGAAGAAAATGTAGAAAATATTCATTTATACGAAGAATCATGTGAAACCGCAGTGAAAGAGATTTTTGAAAATGTAGTAGAAAAGGAAGAAGAAAACTGTAATTTTTGTTCAGAAATAATAGCAAAGAAGCATTTCAGTGAAGGCACGTTCAAAAATAAGTTAACCTTGTTAAGTAGGACAGGAGAACACATTGATTTAGATAGGGCTGTATATGAAGAGGCCAATGGCATTTTTAAGAATTTATTCGATTCAAGTAATGAAGAACTACCCAGTAATAACGTCATCTCACTACCAGAGATTAATGTACTTTTGTTTGGAAAGGAAGTTAATTCTTTATTAGATACAGGAGCAACTTGCTCAGCTATATCGAAAGAAATTTGGGACTCCGTCTCAAATAGCCACCCCACACCCGCATTTTTGAGTGCTAAGAATATACGGGTTACGTCTGCTTTCGGAAGTAAATCAGCGACGATCATAGGCCAGACGCTGTTAGTCATTCAGATACATGGGAAGGAATTTCATACATTAGGCATCATTATTTCTGGTCTCAACAGATCTTTGATTTTAGGTTCCAACTTCTTTACAGAATCTCGTGCCGTGTTAGATTATGATACTGGCCTTCTACATCTCAAACATCCTCATGATGTAGAAGTCAAATTTAGATCTGTAGATTGCGAGACTGAGGATTTAGTAGTTCGATGTTTAGAATTGAATGGTGAGTGCGAGAAACCATATAGTTTCATTGAGGAGTTAGATAATTTTGAGTGTAATTTTTCCCCGTCATATGAAGGACGGAAGGCCATACGGGTTAGCGCACATAATGAGCATAAGACCTGCAGAGAAAAGGCTGCTCGTGCCCCGAACTTGGATGATGGGAGATTCCCAAGTGCCCAAGAAATGGCAGTTCATGTATTCCCACCAGAAGAGTGGCTTAAAGTGAACACACGTGCCTCCCATTCAGATATAGAAGATTTTGTGGCGAACTACTCAGATCTCTCAGCCTCACAAAGAGAGAGTTTGAAAGCCGTTCTTTTAAAGCACCAGGCGCTTTTTGATATCAAGCCAGGTTGCATAACTAACTACGAGCACGAGGTTGGAGTAACGGACGAACGTCCCATAAAAACTAAATTGTATCCTTACCCAAAGAAATTCAGGAATTTGGTATCGAATGAAATTTCGCGTTGGGAGGCCTGGGGTGTGATCAAGAAGATGCCTACCGCTTTTATAAACCCTCTGGTAGTGACGCCAAAGAGCGACGGACGCATTCGTGTGTGTATAGATGGAAGAGCTCTGGCTAAAATTTCAGGGGATCTCTCCGACAGACCCATGCCACCCCTATCGGTTCTCCAAGATATTTGCGACAACTCTTGGTTCAGCTGCGTGGATGCAACTGAGATGTTCTTACAAATTAAGGTGAAAGAAAGTGACCAGAAATATCTTGGGTTCCTACATGAAGGCATTTCATATGTTTTTCAAAAACTTCCGTTTGGGACAAAACAGAGCCTTGCTTCTTGCGTAAGAGCATTAGATATGATAATTGGATCAGAAGCTAGAGAGTACTGCGGCGCTTATGTTGATGATTTAATTTTAGCCGACAGGAGCTTCGAAGATCACTTGGTACACCTCGACAGAGTGTTGGGTTTACTCACTGCGGGCGGCCTAACTCTCAGGCTGAAAAAGTGCAATTTTGCGAGAAAATCGCTGAACATACTTGGTTTCCATCTTTCGCAATCCGGTATCGGCAAAGATCCGGCGAAAGTGAAGGCGGTGTTAGATTTTAGGACACCACGGAACGTCAAGGAACTGCGTTCCTTCATTGGCTACTGCCAGTACTATCGTTGCTTTAGTAGGAAGTACTCGGAGGTTCTCCATCCGTTGTTCCAACTGCTGAAGAAGAATGTTAGATTCAAATGGGAACCAGTACACCAGGCAGCGATGGACAGGATTAAGGAGATCTTCCAGGAGGAAGTAGTTCTGAAAACCGTCCTGCCTGACAAGCAACTGATTCTCGAATGTGATGCGTGTGATATTGCGTGTTCTTCTCTATTGTACCAGCGTGATGACAATGATGACATCCGTGTCATTGCTTTTACATCACGTGTGTTCAATGCCGCACAACGCAACTATTCAATAACGGAGAAGGAATTTTATGGACTCATAGATGGCGTTGTTAAGTTTAAACAGTACTTAGTTGGTACTAAATTCATAGTACGCAGTGACCACCTTGCACTTAAGTTTATTCTCTATTGTAGACTTACAAACCAGCGCATCACCCGGTGGGCGATGTTGCTCTCAAATTTCAATTTTGAATTCCAGTTTGTCAAGTCCAATGAGAATCTGAGTGATTATCACTCCAGGTACCCTCCTCACACAGAAGAAGACCTCAGTGTTGCACGGAAGCCTATCCTCCAGGAGTCGCTGATGTCCATCCTGATGGAAATCCCATGTGAGTTGAGGAAGATGATAGCCATACTACCGGAGATGCAGTCTTCAGATCCTGTCTACGGCAAGATCAAGAAAGACGTCGAAGAGAATACGGACTCACCAAAGGTGAATGGTACTTGTCACCGGTTTGAAGTTTTGAACGGGCGCTTATGCAAGCGTGACCGGGAAGGAGTCCGAATTTGCATCCCAGAAGTGTTAGTAGTTCCACTGCTCGAGATGCTATAATAGTGAGTCAGTTATGAGTTTCAAATAGGTTAAAAGAAAAAAAAATATATGCTTTAAATTTTTACAGGTAGCAGCCTGTATTGATCTCACTATTCATGGCTGTTAGCTTGTTCTTTTGGGCAGAATTCTCTCTGAGCCCCATACAGAGAGATGGTCAAACATACAACATCAAGGGGATAATGTCTCCTTGAATCACACTCCTGAAACAAAGATATCATTAGTGCAGGTACTCACCCTACAGCAATTGAATACACAGATGTTCTGGAAAGAGCTGACAGATTTATTTCCGACAGAGGGATCAGGAACATTCAACATGGTAGATGCGATGATAATATCACACTTTATACACTAAATACTTATCACCTTTGTAGTGCACTATCACATAAACACGTTACTTAGATATTTTGAAATACTTAATAATTTATCACACTAAAAAAAAATAAAATGAATGAGAAAGAACGTAGATTGAATTGAAACTTGAAAGGTCTGCTTGACCTTTAGAATTATAAAAAATATGTATAAATATTTACAATATAAATTTATCTCCTCATAAGTTTTAGTTTCTCGTCTCTAACAGTTTAGAGGAGAGATGTATTTCACCGTCGAAGAAACATATCTCACTATATTGTGGGCTAACAACACAGATAGAAGATAAACATAATCAAGATTTTATATGGTGATGCACTGTTCAAACTTCACTTGACGTACACAAGTTCTGAAATTGATTTAACACAGTGTCCTCCTAGATGCTCATTCCACTACACGAAATTGTTCTGTAGAAGATATGGTACGCTGAAATTCAAGCATTCTATGAAAGAATGTTTAGTAGCTCCAATTTGAAAAGCAAGCAACTTAAGTACTTGCAGCCTTGTGCTAAAAATGTCCAAGGACAGGCACAGTTTAATAGCGTTACTGGCCTCGGTATTATATCTCTAATTGAGATATGTTAGGATATATATATTTCTCCCATAGTTGGCAAAATGCGAGTGTCCCATATTAACAATGGGTTTGCGAATGAGCTTCAAATTATGTGAGCTCTACTGAGTGACTGTAGCACTCAGAGCAATGGACGAATATTAAATTAATAACTAAAATTTTAAACTTCCATTGTCACTGAAATTGATAAGCACAACTGACGTATCACTTAAAATATGTGTAAGTAACACACTGTTTGTCACTGGACTATTTCATGTTTTTAAAGAAATTTTGTACAACTCACTCGCGATACAGTTGTTCACAGGACAAATCCCGGGGAACCGAACAATTGTTCACACCGTGTCCTGGGTCTCGAACTCTGTACAGGAAGTCTGGTGACTTCCTACTACACCGCAAAACTATCTCTTGTTACTTCACGAGTCTAGCTTCAACTACCTCGTTCTCCAAGGAAAACGAGTATATCTTTCTGGCCAAACACAGGAAACGAAGAAACTCGCTTCTCCCAGCACCCTTTGACAAAAGGTTCATGCCTTGCGGCGAATATTGCGGGTGGTCTCCTGTGTCAATGCCCTTCTTCAGCCACCATTCGTAGCCAGCTTCACCTTTCTTGGCTGATACATGCTGCCCCCACTCCTGATAGCGGACAACACGGAAGCTTTTGCTTACAGCAGAAACTATGACAGATTTCCACCTACTTTTGTTTTCCTTTGCTAGTTACAAACAAATAAAGTATAGAAACATATGACATTATACATTAAAATAAAGTTAAACATACAAAGAATACATATTTATACAATTTATTGACTGTCATCTCTCTCAGAAGCAGCAGTACACCCAATTTCTGTGGCCGTCGTTCAAACCGTCTGCTAACTAATGCAGCCATGCTTGCTTGGAGAGAGATTGAAGGAAACATCTTTGTTAATTATTTATTTTCACAAATTACAAGATCTAAGTGTCTTGTTCGATAAGGGAAACACGTTGTTAAAAATAACAGAATTTTATACGGTCTTTCCAAGAACGAGTATAGCTTAGTACGTAAATATTAATAATAAACACAGAAAATAAGTCAAATTAGAGTATACAATTTCAAATTGGTGTTGCATGATGGGAACCAAGCAAGAGGCTCGCTAGCCAGGTTACTGGTTTTTGGTGAACAGGGGGGGAGGAAGAGACGCTGACGCTAGGTGCATTGGAAATCACACCTTTAGAAACCAAAATTTTCACATGTAGAAGTGAAAAAGTTTATGGCATTTTAAACAATACGAACTCCGTGTTTCAACACACTGTATCAAACCCAGTGTAAATTCACCAAAGGAAGTCTATAGGCTCTTCCTGTGTATACGATGCTTATTTAGATTCAATTCTGGGTATTTCTTTCCGTGGTGAGATGAGATAGACCTCCCATCCTGTAGTAAAGGCGACAGTCAGTCGGGAAAGAAAAAAAAACTTCTCTTAGCTCTAGCTCTCTTCCAGCGTTCTGAAAATCTATATGATTCTTATAGAATCTTCTCATTTTTATTTAATTAATTCTTCATCTCTGCTTTTTATTCATTATCTTCCATCATCCCCTGTTAGTTATGCATAATGCAACAACGAAGTAATTATATGCAACACATTAATACAATATATAAGTCCTATAAATGGAATAAAAACAAGGAAATAAATCCAATATAATACAATATTGTATTAATATTTACGTACTATGCTAGGTGTTTCACATTTCATTACTAATAATATCAAATAAATATGCACTGCATAGTCAAATACTAAGCAAATAATTATTCCACAAAATATCATATTTACATATACATATGCAAATGTGCCCTTCATCTGCATTTTGATATGCAGATGATGTAGAAGGGCATCGGCCCTCTACATAAATTTCCCCCCTATGATTCTAGGTGCTGTACTTTCTAGTACAGGACGTAGATCATACGGAGGGCACATTTTTGTTCCTGAAACATTAGAGTTACAAAATACATCCAAGGTTAAAAAAAATCAATGTTAACACACAATAAACATAATAGATGCAAATCAATAATCAAAGCTAAATAAGAGAATTCAGTGTTCCCTGAATTACTTGAACATAAATGACATAAGTTCCCAATACATACACTTACACTAATACACTGAAATATACACAACACTAACACTATATACACTAGTTGTCACTTCCGGTATTTGATGCTTATATGTGTGATCTGTGTCTTCTCTATGTACCAGTACCACTTTGATCCTTCTCTTCTCTAGAGATGTATGGTTTCAATAGAAACGCATTCCTTGTCATCTTCGCTTCTTTAGTCGCTGGATCCCCTAGTGTGTACATGTTACGACCAGTGGCGGCGACAATCTGCCATGGTCCGGAGTACAAGAGCAAGAGCTTCTTTGATACACTGCTAGAGCATCCGACTTGGGGAAGACTCTAGTTAGAACAAGATCACCCACTTTGTACTCTACAGTACGGTGTGACTTGTCAAAATTGCGTATCCGTGCAGCAGCATTCCTTTTATGGTTCTTTCTAGCAATTTCTAAATAGTACTGCACGTCATGGCGCTTATCCACTTCTGGGATTTCAAACAGCCTTGCTATGTCTCTTGACATAGACTGCCCAAAGTGACACTCAAAGGCTGACACGCCAGTGGTCAGGTGTTTGGCAGAATTTAAGCACTTCTCTATCTTTTCCAAGTATTTGGGCCACAATCTTTGGTTATCATGGCACAATTTACGTAGCAAACGTACTGTAGCCTTGACAGCTACTTCTGCCATTTCTCCTTGCGGATAATATGGCGTCGAAGTGATGTGCCTGATACCAAGATCTGCTAATTCTGTTTTCCAGCGGTTAGACTGGAAAGGTGACCCTCTGTCTGTTAAGACTAGTTCCACACTAGGGTTAACTTTCAGATACTCCTTTAGTTTCCTTATGGCCGTGGTAGTGTTTGCCTTTCTGCATGCGTACAATCCTATTAGTTTGGAGAAAGCATCATAAAATACTAATACGTAGTGGACTCCCCCAATTCCCTTGGTTAGAGGCCCTAACCAATCAGCACAGACCAAATAGCCTGGCTTCTCAACTACCACGGGATTCAGTGGTCCCGGACGATAACATTGAGGGGGGTTGCTTTTCTGGCATAGTTCGCAGGAAGCACAAAAACGCCTCACACTTGCCCTCATCTTTGGCCATACGAAAAACTCTGATAGAAGTGGTAGTAGTTTACTGGCCGACAGGTGCCCTCGATCTGTATGGTAATAATCGAGCAGTGGAACTACTAACACTTCTGGGATGCAAATTCGGACTCCTTCCCGGTCACGCTTGCATAAGCGCCCATTCAAAACTTCAAACCGGTGACAAGTACCATTCACCTTCGGTGAGTCCGTCTTCTCTTCGACATCTTTCTTTATCTTGCCGTAGACAGGATCTGAAGACTGCATCTCCGGTAGTATGGCTATCATCTTCCTCAACTCACATGGGATTTCCATCAGGATGGACATCAGCGACTCCTGGAGGATAGGCTTCCGTGCAACACTGAGGTCTTCTGTGTGAGGAGGGTACCTGGAGTGATAATCACTCAGATTCTCATTGGACTTGACAAACTGGAATTCAAAATTGAAATTTGAGAGCAACATCGCCCACCGGGTGATGCGCTGGTTTGTAAGTCTACAATAGAGAATAAACTTAAGAGCAAGGTGGTCACTGCGTACTATGAATTTAGTACCAACTAAGTACTGTTTAAACTTAACAACGCCATCTATGAGTCCATAAAATTCCTTCTCCGTTATTGAATAGTTGCGTTGTGCGGCATTGAACACACGTGATGTAAAAGCAATGACACGGATGTCATCATTGTCATCACGCTGGTACAATAGAGAAGAACACGCAATATCACACGCATCACATTCGAGAATCAGTTGCTTGTCAGGCAGGACGGTCTTCAGAACTACTTCCTCCTGGAAGATCTGCTTAATCTTGTCCATAGCTGCCTGGTGAACTGGTTCCCATTTGAATCTAACATTCTTCTTTAGTAGTTGGAACAACGGATGGAGAACCTCCGAGTACTTCCTACTAAAGCAACGATAGTACTGGCAGTAGCCAATGAAGGAACGCAGTTCCTTGACGTTCCGTGGTGTCCTAAAATCTAACACCGCCTTCACTTTCGCCGGATCTTTGCCGATACCGGATTGCGAAAGATGGAAACCAAGTATGTTCAGTGATTTTCTCGCAAAATTGCACTTTTTCAGCCTGAGAGTTAGGCCGCCCGCAGTGAGTAAACCCAACACTCTGTCGAGGTGTACCAAGTGATCTTCGAAGCTCCTGTCGGCTAAAATTAAATCATCAACATAAGCGCCGCAGTACTCTCTAGCTTCTGATCCAATTATCATATCTAATGCTCTTACGCAAGAAGCAAGGCTCTGTTTTGTCCCAAACGGAAGTTTTTGAAAAACATATGAAATGCCTTCATGTAGGAACCCAAGATATTTCTGGTCACTTTCTTTCACCTTAATTTGTAAGAACATCTCAGTTGCATCCACGCAGCTGAACCAAGAGTTGTCGCAAATATCTTGGAGAACAGATAGGGGTGGCATGGGTCTGTCGGAGAGATCCCCTGAAATTTTAGCCAGAGCTCTTCCATCTATACACACACGAATGCGTCCGTCGCTCTTTGGCGTCACTACCAGAGGGTTTATAAAAGCTGTCGGCATCTTCTTGATCACACCCCAGGCCTCCCAACGCAAAATTTCATTCGATACCAAATTCCTGAATTTCTTTGGGTAAGGATACAATTTAGTTTTTATGGGACGTTCGTCCGTTACTCCAACCTCGTGCTCGTAGTTAGTTATGCAACCTGGCTTGATATCAAAAAGCGCCTGGTGCTTTAAAAGAACGGCTTTCAAACTCTCTCTTTGTGAGGCTGAGAGATCTGAGTAGTTCGCCACAAAATCTTCTATATCTGAATGGGAGGCACATGTGTTCACTTTAAGCCACTCTTCTGGTGGGAATACATGAACTGCCATTTCTTGGGCACTTGGGAATCTCCCATCATCCAAGTTCGGGGCACGAGCAGCCTTTTCTCTGCAGGTCTTATGCTCATTCTGTGCGCTAACCCGTATGGCCTTCCGTCCTTCATATGACGGGGAAAAATTACACTCAAAATTATCTAACTCCTCAATGAAACTATATGGTTTCTCGCACTCACCATTCAATTCTAAACATCGAACTACTAAATCCTCAGTCTCGCAATCGACAGATCTAAATTTGACTTCTACATCATGAGGATGTTTGAGATGTAGAAGGCCAGTATCATAATCTAACACGGCACGAGATTCTGTAAAGAAGTTGGAACCTAAAATCAAAGATCTGTTCAGACCTGAAATAATGATGCCTAATGTATGAAATTCCTTCCCATGTATCTGAATGACTAACAGCGTCTGGCCTATGATCGTCGCTGATTTACTTCCGAAAGCAGACGTAACCCGTATATTCTTAGCACTCAAAAATGCGGGTGTGGGGTGGCAATTTGAGACGGAGTCCCAAATTTCTTTAGAGATAGCGGAGCAAGTAGCCCCTGTATCTAATAAAGAATTAACTTCCTTTCCAAACAAAAGTACATTAATCTCTGGTAGTGAGATGACGTTATTACTGGGTAGTTCTTCATTACTTGAATCGAATAAATTCTTAAAAATGCCATTGGCCTCTTCATATACAGCCCTATCTAAATCAATGTGTTCTCCTGTCCTACTTAACAAGGTTAACTTATTTTGGAACGTGCCTTCACTGAAATGCTTCTTTGCTATTATTTCTGAACAAAAATTACAGTTTTCTTCTTCCTTTTCTACTACATTTTCAAAAATCTCTTTCACTGCGGTTTCACATGATTCTTCGTATAAATGAATATTTTCTACATTTTCTTCTAAATTACGCACATACTTGGAATTTTTATTTGTCAACTCAGATGTACTCGTGTTCTCCATTGTCATCCTAACGTTGTCCCAAGTACATGCGGACAATCCTCATTCTCTGGGAGCAGACGAAGAGGATTGGTTACTCCTGTTCATGTTTTGATTCTGACTGGTAGAAGGAGGCGCCCGGTCATAATGTTCCAGCAGTTGGATTTCCTCGTCCGCATGACGGAAGGAATTTCCCTGTGGTCTATCCGTGTGGCGTGTTCCTCCCCTCCTACCGCGGGCTCCACGAATGTTGTTGTTGTTGTGAGAGGAGTGGGTGTTCCCCCCACGTGACCAGCCAGACGACCCACTTCCACTGCTCGGCTGGCGAGGTGGGGATCGCTGGTGGTTGTTATTATTCGTGTTTTGATGTCTCTTTCTCTGGTAAGGACGCTGGTTTTCTCTCGCTCTATTTTGTTTACGAGCAGCGTGCTTCCCACTGTGGCCAGAGGGGTTATTGTCCTCGTTTTCCATGCTCACTTGGAGCATGTTGACCCCTTTCCTCTGGTTACCCTGGAAGAACTGGTCGCGATTCGTCATCGACGACTGCAGTTCCTGTACAAGATTTAACAACTCTGCGATTGTTTTCGGGCGAGAAGAGACTATCGCCCTAAATAGCCAGTTCGGGAAATGACGCGGAAGTACCTTCAATAATGTTGCGTCAGACATCCTAGGCTCTAGTATACTGTTTTTATGTAATAAATCCAGCAGATATTCTGCTGGGGATTTGTGTACACGGTTGTCGAAGTGGGAGGTGAGAATCGTTGCCCTTAGGTTTGCCAGCCGCTCTTCACTAAGGTAGCACTGTTTGAAGTTATGTACAAATTCTTCGTATGTGTGGATCTTGTTCCGGTTAACTTGAAACCATTGGTAGCAAGTATTCCGGATTGCTCGCGGTATGAAGCTGAGCCTCATCTCATCCGGTACTCCAGTGACCTCAAAGTACCGGTCGAGATCTTGGAGGAAGTTGTATGTTTCGGTCTCAGATTCGTTCCCAGAATACACAGGTAAGGTGACATCCCTGTGTATTAGTCCAAAAGCTGTTGCGAGGTGTTGTCTCGTCTCATGATTACATGAGCGAGACGTCGACGGGACAGGTTCTGTCTCGTGGGAAGTAGCGCGGTTCTCAGGTTGAGAACCAGACAGATCGCGACTCGAGACATTGTTCGGAGATGGTGGTCTTTCTTGTGCACTGGAGACAGAGATGTTAGCGAGTCTCCCCTCTATAACCTCACTGGTCTCCTTCTGAATGGAGCTCTTCCACTCCTCCATTTTCTTCTCGAGCTGTGCACACACGTCATGAACGGTCTCTTGCATCTGTTGGATGCTGCCGTTACATTCCGACCTGATCTCATCGAGTGGCGTGTCCTGCACTAGTTCCCCCCGGATCCTTGCTAGTTGGGAAGCGAAATTCACTTCCACTCGCCTGACCTGATTATTTAGCGTAAGAGTGGTCTGTTCGACACGAGACGAGACCTGTCTAACACTCTCAGCAAGTTCGGTGTAATTCTCATCTAACTGTCTGGCTAAGATAGAAGCATTCTCTTGAACTTCGTCAATCCTGCTAGAAGTTTCGGTTACACGCGTAGACAGTTCTTCTCTGGCCTGATGTATTTCCCCCCTAAACTCTGCAGTTGTGAGTTCCAGACGCTCCGTCAGCTGACGCTCACTTTGCTCCAGTCTTGAATTCACAGCCTCCATCTGGAGTTCAAGACGAGCATTACTGGACTCAACCGCCTGTTCTAGTCTCAGATAACTTGTCTCTAACGTGCAATTACTTTCCTCGATCTTCTTTTCTAGCTTTTCCAGACCCTTTGAACTTTCTACTAACTTCAAATTTAAATCCTCCTTTAAACTTCGATTATTTTCTTCTTGTCTTCTTGTACTTTCCTCTAATTTGGAGTTCAAATCTTCCCGTATACTTCTACTATTCTCATCTAATTTTGCTTCTAACCTTTTTTCTAATTTCCGCTGACCTTCCAAGAGCTCACTAAACATGGCCGCAATATTTAAATTACTCATGTTTACCATAGCACTACTTATGTTACCGGCTGGGCTAACACATCGTTCTGTAATATCCGTGGTTACCTCCCTGTCCTCCCGCAATGGTACTTCCGGTTCCCGACTGTGGACTGGCGGAACGGTACCCACCGCTTCAGCGTCTCCCACTACGCTGACGGGACGCTCGCTAGCGCACTGCGCGTCATTTACACTATTTTCTTCAGAGAGCTCCCCAGCTCTCTGAGCGAACTCTTCAAATACGAACTCGTTATCCATATTTCTAACTCTTCGAGCCTGCGCTCGCGTTACCACCATTTACGAGTAAAACGGAATTACAAAACTTTCTTCCCCCCAAAGTTCAAACAAAAACTGAATTCTCTAGTAATGTTAAGACAAAAATATTCAAACATAAATAAATTTCAGAACACAAGACACCTACGTTCTTGGAAATTTTCGGGGAGAGAAAAAACAAACATATACCGAAATTTTAAACCAACTGTATGTTGACCATTTTGAGTATATAGAATTATACTCTCACTTGCCCTTAACGCTGATGCGCCACTTCTACTGTGGCGCAAAGGCGTGAAGTATCGTGCCCTGCAGCTGGGTAGCCACTTCTTATGTGAGTGGCTAAACAGCACGTGAAAGTCCAGCCCCACGCTGGGCGCCACAAATTTATTGTGAGGTGCTAGGTGGCCAGAGCCGTAGCTACTGTTTACCTAACAAAACCAACACAATAAATAAAAAAAATGTTGAAAGGAGAGTAGCTAGGAATATTTAATTAACTGAGGTATTTACATAAAACGCAAATATCAAAAATATAAGAAGTTCTTTATTCCCTCTTGGAGATCAGGTTCTCTCCTGTAAGGGCTGCCACTCTCTTATGAAGTCGGTAGAGCAAAACTATGTATTTCTGTAGAACAGCAGATCTCAGGGCAATCTGCATAACAACCATGCTCAAGGATGCTATAATAGTGAGTCAGTTATGAGTTTCAAATAGGTTAAAAGAAAAAAAAATCTATGCTTTATATTTTTACAGGTAGCAGCCTGTATTGATCTCACTATTCATGGCTGTTAGCTTGTTCTTTTGGGCAGAATTCTCTCTGAGCCCCATACAGAGAGATGGTCAAACATACAACATCAAGGGGATAATGTCTCCTTGAATCACACTCCTGAAACAAAGATATCATTAGTGCAGGTACTCACCCTACAGCAATTGAATAAACAGATGTTCTGGAAAGAGCTGACAGATTTATTTCCGACAGAGGGATCAGGAACATTCAACATGGTAGATGCGATGATAATATCACACTTTATACACTAAATACTTATCACCTTTGTAGTGCACTATCACATAAACACGTTACTTAGATATTTTGAAATACTTAATAATTTATCACACTAAAAAAAAATAAAATGAATGAGAAAGAACGTAGATTGAATTGAAACTTGAAAGGTCTGCTTGACCTTTAGAATTATAAAAAATATGTATAAATATTTACAATATAAATTTATCTCCTCATAAGTTTTAGTTTCTCGTCTCTAACAGTTTAGAGGAGAGATGTATTTCACCGTCGAAGAAACATATCTCACTATATTGTGGGCTAACAACACAGATAGAAGATAAACATAATCAAGATTTTATATGGTGATGCACTGTTCAAACTTCACTTGACGTACACAAGTTCTGAAATTGATTTAACACAGTGTCCTCCTAGATGCTCATTCCACTACACGAAATTGTTCTGTAGAAGATATGGTACGCTGAAATTCAAGCATTCTATGAAAGAATGTTTAGTAGCTCCAATTTGAAAAGCAAGCAACTTAAGTACTTGCAGCCTTGTGCTAAAAATGTCCAAGGACAGGCACAGTTTAATAGCGTTACTGGCCTCGGTATTATATCTCTAATTGAGATATGTTAGGATATATATATTTCTCCCATAGTTGGCAAAATGCGAGTGTCCCATATTAACAATGGGTTTGCGAATGAGCTTCAAATTATGTGAGCTCTACTGAGTGACTGTAGCACTCAGAGCAATGGACGAATATTAAATTAATAACTAAAATTTTAAACTTCCATTGTCACTGAAATTGATAAGCACAACTGACGTATCACTTAAAATATGTGTAAGTAACACACTGTTTGTCACTGGACTATTTCATGTTTTTAAAGAAATTTTGTACAACTCACTCGCGATACAGTTGTTCACAGGACAAATCCCGGGGAACCGAACAATTGTTCACACCGTGTCCTGGGTCTCGAACTCTGTACAGGAAGTCTGGTGACTTCCTACTACACCGCAAAACTATCTCTTGTTACTTCACGAGTCTAGCTTCAACTACCTCGTTCTCCAAGGAAAACGAGTATATCTTTCTGGCCAAACACAGGAAACGTAGAAACTCGCTTCTCCCAGCACCCTTTGACAAAAGGTTCATGCCTTGCGGCGAATATTGCGGGTGGTCTCCTGTGTCAATGCCCTTCTTCAGCCACCATTCGTAGCCAGCTTCACCTTTCTTGGCTGATACATGCTGCCCCCACTCCTGATAGCGGCCAGCACGGAAGCTTTTGCTTACAGCAGAAACTATGACAGATTTCCACCTACTTTTGTTTTCCTTTGCTAGTTACAAACAAATAAAGTATAGAAACATATGACATTATACATTAAAATAAAGTTAAACATACAAAGAATACATATTTATACAATTTATTGACTGTCATCTCTCTCAGAAGCAGCAGTACACCCAATTTCTGTGGCCGTCGTTCAAACCGTCTGCTAACTAATGCAGCCATGCTTGCTTGGAGAGAGATTGAAGGAAACATCTTTGTTAATTATTTATTTTCACAAATTACAAGATCTAAGTGTCTTGTTCGATAAGGGAAACACGTTGTTAAAAATAACAGAATTTTATACGGTCTTTCCAAGAACGAGTATAGCTTAGTACGTAAATATTAATAATAAACACAGAAAATAAGTCAAATTAGAGTATACAATTTCAAATTGGTGTTGCATGATGGGAACCAAGCAAGAGGCTCGCTAGCCAGGTTACTGGTTTTTGGTGAACAGGGGGGGAGGAAGAGACGCTGACGCTAGGTGCATTGGAAATCACACCTTTAGAAACCAAAATTTTCACATGTAGAAGTGAAAAAGTTTATGGCATTTTAAACAATACGAACTCCGTGTTTCAACACACTGTATCAAACCCAGTGTAAATTCACCAAAGGAAGTCTATAGGCTCTTCCTGTGTATACGATGCTTATTTAGATTCAATTCTGGGTATTTCTTTCCGTGGTGAGATGAGATAGACCTCCCATCCTGTAGTAAAGGCGACAGTCAGTCGGGAAAGAAAAAAAAACTTCTCTTAGCTCTAGCTCTCTTCCAGCGTTCTGAAAATCTATATGATTCTTATAGAATCTTCTCATTTTTATTTAATTAATTCTTCATCTCTGCTTTTTATTCATTATCTTCCATCATCCCCTGTTAGTTATGCATAATGCAACAACGAAGTAATTATATGCAACACATTAATACAATATATAAGTCCTATAAATGGAATAAAAACAAGGAAATAAATCCAATATAATACAATATTGTATTAATATTTACGTACTATGCTAGGTGTTTCACATTTCATTACTAATAATATCAAATAAATATGCACTGCATAGTCAAATACTAAGCAAATAATTATTCCACAAAATATCATATTTACATATACATATGCAAATGTGCCCTTCATCTGCATTTTGATATGCAGATGATGTAGAAGGGCATCGGCCCTCTACACTGGCCTCGGTATTATATCTCTAATTGAGATATGTTAGGATATATATATTTCTCCCATAGTTGGCAAAATGCGAGTGTCCCATATTAACAATGGGTTTGCGAATGAGCTTCAAATTATGTGAGCTCTACTGAGTGACTGTAGCACAAAGGTGAATGGTGCTTGTCACCGGTTTGAAGTTTTGAACGGGCGCTTATGCAAGCGTGACCGGGAAGGAGTCCGAATTTGCATCCCAGAAGTGTTAGTAGTTCCACTGCTCGATTATTACCATTCAGATCGAGGGCACATGTCGGCCAGTAAACTACTACCACTTCTATCAGAGTTTTTCGTATGGCCAAAGATGAGGGCAAGTGTGAGGCGTTTCTGTGCTTCCTGCGAACTGTGTCAGAAAAGCAACCCCCCCCCAATGTTATCGTCCGGGACCACTGAATCCCGTCGTAGTAGAGAAGCCAGGCTATTTGGTCTGTGCTGACTGGTTAGGGCCTCTAACCAAGGGAATTGGGGGAGTCCATTACGTACTAGTATTTTATGATGCTTTCTCCAAACTAATAGGATTGTACGCATGCAGAAAGGCAAACACTACCACGGCCATAAGGAAACTAAAGGAGTATCTGAAAGTTAACCCTAGTGTGGAACTAGTCTTAACAGACAGAGGGTCACCTTTCCAGTCTAACCGCTGGAAAACAGAATTAGCAGATCTTGGTATCAGGCACATCACTTCGACGCCATATTATCCGCAAGGAGAAATGGCAGAAGTAGCTGTCAAGGCTACAGTACGTTTACTACGTAAATTGTGCCATGATAACCAAAGATTGTGGCCCAAATATTTGGAAAAGATAGAGAAGTGCTTAAATTCTGCCAAACACCTGACCACTGGCGTGTCAGCCTTTGAGTGTCACTTTCAAAATGCAGATGAAGGGCACATTTGCATATGTATATGTAAATATGATATTTTGTGGAATAATTATTTGCTTAATATTAGTATATTCTGTGCATATAAATTGAATTATTTGTGATGAAGTGTGAAACACCTAGCATAGTACGTAAATATTAATACAATATTGTGTTATATGGTATTTATTTCCTTGTGTTTATTCCATTTATATGACTTATATAATGTATTAATGTGTTGCATATAATTACTTCGTTGTTGCATTATGCATAACTAACAGGGGATGATGGAAGATAATGAATAAAAAGCAGAGATGAAGATTAATTAAATAAAAATGAGAAGATTCTATAAGAATCATATAGATTTTCAGAACGCTGGAAGAGAGCTAGAGCTAAGAGAAGTTTTTTTTTTCTTTCCCGACTGACTGTCGCCTTTACTACAGGATGGGAGGTCTATCTCAACTCACCACGGAAAGAAATACCCAGAATAGAAACTAAATAAGCATAGTATACCCAGGAAGAGCCTATAGTCTTCCTTTGGTGAATCTACACTGGGTTTGATACAATGTGTTGGAACACGGAGTTCGTATTGTTTGAAATGCCATAAACTTTTTCACTTCTACATGTGAAAATTTTGGTTTCTATAGGTGTGAGTTCCTATGTCCCGAGTGTCAGCGTCTCTTCCTCCCCCCCTGTTCACCAAAAACCAGTAACCTGGCTAGCGAGCCTCTTGCTTGGTTCCCACCATGCAACACCAATTTGAAAATGTATCCTTTAATTTGACTTATTTTCTGTGTTTATTATTAATTTTTACGTACTAAGCTATACTCGTTCTTGGAAAGACCGTATAAAATTCTGTTAATTTAACAACGTGTTTCCCTTATCGAACAAGACACTTATTTGAAGAAATTTTGTACAACTCACTCGCGATACAGTTGTTCACAGGACAAATCCCGGGGAACCGAACAATTGTTCACACCGTGTCCTGGGTCTCGAACTCTGTACAGGAAGTCTGGTGACTTCCTACTACACCGCAAAACTATCTCTTGTTACTTCACGAGTCTAGCTTCAACTCCCCCGTTCTCCAAGGAAAACGAGTATATGTTTCTGGCAAAACACAGGAAACGAAGAAACTCGCTTCTCCCAGCACCCTTTGACAAAGGTTCTTGCCTTGAGGCGAATATTGCGGGTGGTCTCCTGTGTCAATGCCCTTCTTCAGCCACCATTCGTAGCCAACTTCACCTTTCTTGGCCGATACGTGCTGCCCCCCACTCCTGATAGCGGACAACACGGAAGCTTTTGCTTACAGCAGAAACTATGACAGATTTCCGCCTACTTTTGTTTTCCTTTGCTAGTTACATACAAATAAACATAGAAACATATGATGTTATACATTAAAATAAAGTTAAACATACAAAGAATACATATTTATACATTTCATTGACTGTCATCTCTCTCAGAAGCAGCGGTACACCCAATTTCTGTGGCCGTCGTTCAAACCGTCTGCTCACTAATGCAGCCATGCTTGCTTGGAGAGAGATTGAAGGAAACATCTTTGTTAATTATTTATTTTCACAAATACAAGATCTAAGTGTCTTGTTCGATAAGGGAAACACGTTGTTAAAATTAACAGAATTTTATACGGTCTTTCCAAGAACGAGTATAGCTTAGTACGTAAATATTAATAATAAACACAGAAAATAAGTCAAATTAAAGTATACATTTTCAAATTGGTGTTGCATGGTGGGAACCAAGCAAGAGGCTCGCTAGCCAGGTTACTGGTTTTTGGTGAACAGGGGGGGAGGAAGAGACGCTGACGCTAGGTGCATTGGAAATCACACCTTTTGAAACCTAAAATTTCGCATGTAGAAGCGAAAAAGTTTATGGCATTTTAAACAATACGAACTCCGTGTTTCAACACACTGTATCAAACCCAGTGTAAATTCACCAAAGGAAGTCTATAGGCTCTTCCTGTGTATACGATGCTTATTTAGATTCAATTCTGGGTATTTCTTTCCGTGGTGAGATGAGATAGACCTCCCATCCTGTAGTAAAGGCGACAGTCAGTCGGGAAAGAAAAAAAAAACTTCTCTTAGCTCTAGCTCTCTTCCAGCGTTCTGAAAATCTATATGATTCTTATAGAATCTTCTCATTTTTATTTAATTAATTCTTCATCTCTGCTTTTTATTCATTATCTTCCATCATCCCCTGTTAGTTATGCATAATGCAACAACGAAGTAATTATATGCAACACATTAATACATTATATAAGTCCTATAAATGGAATAAAACACAATGAAATAAATCCAATATAATACAATATTGTATTAATATTTACGTACTATGCTAGGTGTTTCACACTTCATTACTAATAATATCAAATAAATATGATCTGCATAGGCAAATACTAAGCAAATAATTAAACCACAAATTATCATATTTACATATACATATGCAAATGTGCCCCGTGTAAAATAAATAAGTAACAAAGATGTTTCCTTCTATCTCTCTCCAAGCAAGCATGGCTACATTGGAAGCAGACACTTTGAACGACAGCCACAGAAATTGGGTGTACCGCTGCTTCTGAGAGAGATGACAGTCAATAAATTGTATAAATATGTATTCTTTGTATGTTTTACTTTATTTTAATGTATAACATCATATGTTTCTATGTTTATTTGTATGTAACTAGCAAAGGAAAACAAAAGTAGGCGGAAATCTGTCATAGTTTCTGCTGTAAGCAAAAACTTCCGTGCTGGCCGCTATCAGGAGTGGGGGCAGCACGTATCAGCCAAGAAAGGTGAAGCTGGCTACGAATGGTGGCTGAAGAAGGGCATTGACACAGGAGACCACCCGCAATATTCGCCTCAAGGCAAGAACCTTTGTCAAAGGGTGCTGGGAGAAGCGAGTTTCTTCGTTTCCTGTGTTTTGCCAGAAAGATATACTCGTTTTCCTCGGAGAACGTGGTAGTTGAAGCTAGACTCGTGAAGTAACAAGAGATAGTTAGCAGTGTAGTAGGAAGTCACCAGACTTCCTGTACAGAGTTCAAGACCCAGGACACGGTGTGAACAATTGTTCGGTTCCCCGGGATTTGTCCTGTGAACAACTGTATCGCGAGTGAGTTGTACAAAATTTCTTCAAAACATGAAATAGTCCAGTGGCATACAGTGTGTTACTTACACATATTTTAAGTGATACGTCAGTGGTGCTTATATTATTTCAGTGACAATGGAAGTTTAAAAGTTTGAAATCATTATATACATTTTTCGTCCATTGCTCTGAGTGCTACCGTCACTCAGTAGAGCTCACATAATTTAAAGCTCATTCGCAAACCCATTGTTAATATGGGACAACCCATTTCACCAAATATGAGAGAAAGATATATCCTAGCATATCTCAAGTAGAGATATATAAACAAGGCCGGTAAAGCCAGTACACCGTGCCTGTCCTTGGACATTTAAGCACAAGGCTGCAAGTAATTAATTTGCTTGCTTTTATTTTGGAGATAGTAAACATTCGTTCCTTGAACGGCTAGAATTCAGCATAACTGATCTTCTACCAGAACATTTTCATATAGTGGAATGAGCATCGAGGAGGACACTGTGTTCAATCAAATTCAGAACTTGTGTACGTCTAGCAAAGTTTGAACAGTGCATCAGCATATAAAATTCTTGTTTATTTGTATCTTCAGTGTGTGCTGTCTACCAACAACAATAGTGAAATATGTTTCTTCGACAATAAAATACATCTCTCCTACAGAACAGTTAGAGACGAGAAACTAAAAATATGAGGAGATAACATAATTCTGTAAATATCTCTATATAAGTTTTTTTTTTTTATTTAAAGGTCAGACAGACCTTTCTTGTTTTGATTTATTCTACATTAATTTCTCATTCATTTTATTTTTTTTTAGTGTGATAAATTATTAAGTCTATCAAAATATCTAAGTAACGTGTTTATGTGATAGTGCACTACAAAGGTGATAAGTATTTAGTGTATAAAGTGTGATATGATCCTCGCATCTACCATGTTGAATGTTCCTGATCCCTCTGTCGGAAATAAATCTGTCAGCTCTTTCCAGAACATCTGTTTATTCAATTGCTGTAGGGTGAGTACCTGCACTAATGATATCTTTGTTTCAGGAGTGTGATTCAAGGAGACATCATCCCCTTGATGTTGTATGTTTGATCATCTCTCTGTATGGGGCTCAGAGAGAATTCTGCCCAAAAGAACAAACTAACAGCCATGAATAGTGAGATCAATACAGGCTGCTACCTGTAAAAAAATTTAAAGCATAGATTTTTTTTTTTACCTATTTGAAACTCATAACTGACTCACTATTATAGCATCCTTGAGCATGGTTGTTATGCAGATTGCCCTGAGATCTGCTGTTCTACAGAAATAAATATTTTTGCTCTACCGACCTCATAAGAGAGTGGCAGCCCTTACAGGAGAGAACCTGATCTCCAAGAGGGAATAAATAACTTCTTATATTTTTTGATATTTGCATTTTATGTAAATACTTCAGTTAATTAAATATTCCTAGCTACTCTCCTTTCAACATTTTTTTTTTATTTATTGTGTTGGTTTTGTTAGGTAAACAGTAGCTACGGCTCTGGCCACCTAGCACCTCACAATACTAGTGTTGATACGTCGATTCTAAATTTTGAAACATACACTTTTTAATAGCTTAAAATTTTTTTTAAAAAAAAAGCTCTACAATAGTATTTCAAGACCAGTATACCAGTATGTTTTTGAACCAATCCCCTGGTAAAAACCCAGCTCAAGATAGAGCTGCTTCTCATTCTAGAAATGTTATAATGGCTCTGTGAAGTTAAGAGTCCACCATTACTCAAACGTTGCCATATACAAGAGGTGACGTGGTTAACACCACCTCCATCTGTCTTTATACTTAGGTTACCTCAGGTGTCTATTTTACAGAGGCATGGTAGACTCTTAAGCCGCATTAGAACGAGATGAGAACGGAAAACAAACTGGGGACGGAACTCGGGCTGTCTGGTAAGTAGCTAGCCCCCCATCGAATACGCCACTGTGACTCTAAAATCCAAGTAGAACAGCAAAGAATTGATATTATTGACGAATGAGACGGTTTATCCATTCACAATGTATCAAACCTTGAAAACTACATTTCGAAGTTAATACTATAAATATTACAAATGTCCGAAATGAAGCATGCCCATAGTGCCTTAGTGCCCCTAATTTTTTGACCCATGGATTTTTTTATGCTACTTTGAAAGACTATATACTAAGATATTACTTCTCCGTCGTTTCTTTTCTGAATCAGTTTTTTAAAGAAAGCATAGGCAGAGAGACCTTGATCATGAAAAGCGTATCTGCTGTATGCAGCATAATACCTTGGAAGATTAACTTGATATTGGCGTTACAAATTCCAATTCATGCTCATTACCACTTCAGTAATCAGCCTTATTCATCCATTTTTTTAAAGCACACCAGCGTTTGTCACTATCGCAGTTAGATAGCCATAACCAGCGTGGTCCTTGTATCGCCAGTGGTGTTTTGGCGGTCAAAATGATCTCATGTAACTATTTATTTTAAACTCTCTCACTTTCACCAAACCAATTGATTGCATCATTATATAAAATATATCAGATTCATGGGCTTAGATGCTATTCTGTAGCAACTAGAAGCTATAGTAAAAGCAAGGGAGTGCATATTACTGGTACTGCTATAACCAGCATTATACAAAGAGCTATACAAGGATTATTCACAGTTCTAGGAAGCAGACATTGAACTATCGCCATCAGGAGTCAACCTCATGACTCGCTCTTTCCTTACTAGTGGTGCGCGTGACTTCTGAACACGACTTGAAGCCAGACGTAAGTAAAGATCCTTCTATAGCATTACACAATTCATTCTCTAGATGTTAAATCAAATATTCACAAGCATTATTTAATGGAAGCCACGACTCAACACTGACCTTGGATTTCCCGGCTTTTCACTTGGACATATGACGGTGCATTGAAACTGATTGTAAACAGGTTTTCACTTGTTTAAATTGCATTGGACTTGCATTAAACAATGAAGATCCATGTTTAAATTAGGTTCATGTTTACTATTATTTTCAGTGTTCTACGTACAGTCTTATTTAAAAAAAATTCTGGCCACCTACCTGCTTTATACTGTATTTTAATACTTTGGTTTTAAGTAAAGATCTCAATTAGCAAAAAAAAAAAATCCAGATTTTGTTCGATTTAATTCCAATTGTAGGTAACGGCGCAGGACTTTTCAGAGAGGTGGGAGGCCAGTTTTTTTTTAATAAGACTGTACATGCCAAAGGTAATTTTAGATTGGAAACAATAATGGGTCTAGCGTTTACAAAAAAACTTTTATTAATTAATACAATAACATGTTTCACTTAGACATATTTTAGAGTTCTTCTAATGATGCATATTGGTGTTTCAGATCTTCGTTTTATGCATTTTGTGTTTTAGAAAATGAAAATGAAATGAAATCTTGAAGTTTTACGTCCCACGGTTATGCCGGCTAGGTGAAAGGAGACGGTGATGATGGGAAATATGAATGCAATGGTGGAATGAAGAAAGTGGGAGAAAACCCACGCACACTGTTTGTCCATCACAAAGACCACTTTGCGCAAGTTGGGATCGAACCAGAAATCCCACACATCAAGCTGAACGCTCTACCACTGAACCACTGCTGCCCATATTTTGTGTTTTGGGTGAACACAGCGGTGACAACTGTGAATTTTATATAATGAAAATTAATACTTAAAATTAATAGGCCTATGCTTATGAAGACTCTATTCACACAATCCTTTAAAAAATCACATTTCCGAACAACACTATATACATAAACTTAAAACTAATAACAATTTATCAGTTTACGTATACTTCTTTTAAAGCATCTCCTTAATAAATATTAAGAACTGCTTAGTCTTTTTCCGTAGAGCAAGAAATATCTATTATTTCTCTCTCTCTCTCTCTCTGTATATATAAAAAGGAAGTCCTAACTGTCTGATTGACTAACGCACAGACCGAACCACTTAAGCTAGAAACTTCAAATTTGGACAGTGTACACGATTTGTGATGTAAGGAAGAAGTTTTGGAAACTTTGTGTTGAAGGAGGGGGAAAGGGATGGCAATTATTATAATAAATTGTTCATATTTCGAAATTCTTTAAGCCTAAACACAAGAAATTAGGTACTTAGACTTTTCATTTAAAATAATTAAAAACATATTCAAGCGTGTTTTGAGGGTGCCGCGGTGGCTCAGTGGTAGAGCGATCACGTCTGGTGCTTGAGGTCTTTGGTTTAATACCAACTCGCGCCAAATGGTGTTGTGGAGAAAGAAACACCATGTGCTTGGTTTTTCTCGGGGTTCTTCTGTTTCGTCCTAATTTCGTCATTTTACCATTTCATTCATTCTCATCATCTCTATTTCCTTTAGTCTACACTGTATATCCGTGGAATTAATTCACAGAAGATTTCATTCATTTTCTCAGCATTTGTTCTTATATTTCTTATAGAACGGAAGAAAAAGGCGCGATGAAAAAAGGTAGGTTTGGAAATGTTATAATAGGATGGTCATATCCAGAGCTGGATTTATATTTGATGAGGCCCTAAGCTATTGAAGGTAATGAGGTCCTTTATACGTCTATCTATCCTTTGTCAATGACAAATTGTCTGCACTGCATGCCACATGTTGCCATCCAACCAGTACGTGAAGAACGTAGGCACCCTGTATACCTGTATAGAAATGAGCAAGTTAGTGATATTTTTGGGAGCAGGCTGGCAGGAGGGCCTCCATTGTGAGTTTTGTAAGTTGTTGTCTATCCTATAGTTTGGAAATATACACCCACTTATTTCTGTAAATTGTTTGGGGCCCCCAAGAGAGTGAGTCTCTAAGTTACAGCTTGTTTAGCTTATACGTAAATCCGACACTGGTCATATCTCGAAATCTCTTAATGTTAGAGACATATTACGGAGATGAAATTTGGTATTTAAACTCCTTATTTAATAAAGTGGGAATGTGCCACGACGTTTTCGACATTCCCTGATCCCGGAGCACTCCTACAAAATTCTTTGCTTTTGTTTCCGATACACACTTCTCTTTATATTCATTCTCCTGTCAATGTCATTGGGCTAACATCCTTTTGCTGTAAATAAACAAGAATGCTGTCTTTTTGTAACGGATTTTACGGAAACTTCTAAATTTAACTTTACAAGTTGTTAGTATCTCAAAAGAACTATTTTTAACCACAAAAGTAAATATACAAATTGCTAATATCTATATAAAAAAAGACTATTTTTAACCAGAGAAGAAGATATTATTATCACATTACTATACTATCTAAATGTAAATCTGAAAAAACCTGATAAGATCCATTGTCAAAGAATATAAATAACAAACCATGCTGTTAGGTTTTATGGTCATTCGACCTTTCTTGATAATAATAAACAATACATCTTACGAAAATAAATGTATAACCAACATGGTTTGTAGTTAGTATCGGTGACACAAGCTTCCGAGTCCTCATGTAGTATAGAAAACACCTCGTGCCGACGAGTTTAATACATTATTTAGGGTTGTTTCAAATTAATAGCTGTGTTCGGAAATACAGCATACAACAGCAACAGACGAAAGAAGACATTCTATTCAGAAAAATACCAACCCCCGACAAGAATATATTGTTTTCAGTTCAAAACTTTCATGGTGGCAAAAGTCAGGTTGAAGAAATTACTTATATCATGAAGAAGCGATACGAATGGAGAAACATGTGAAAGCCGGCAAGGGCCCATAGTTGTGGAGAACTTCATATCCAATGGGTTTATTTTTAGAATACTTCCAAATAATGACAATTGCACTTGCTTACTTGGACTCAGGCCAGAGGGAACTGAGTCATGATTGCACTACATGGTAGGGGCCTTTGTCTAGCTTGCCCAATGCTGTGTCTGCACTCTAGTTAATATGTGGCTACAGACATTGTTCCGTTGTTCATAGTTCACTGGCTGTAACTTGATTGGTCTACCATTCTAATGAACTACACACTCGTCTCGGCTCGGAGCATTGGCTTTAAGCTATGTATTAACCTGCCAGATATAGGCATTCCTGGTGGGGCATGTACAGGAAATGTAGTCGGCTACTTGCTCCTGTATAGTCAAGTACATATTACGAGGTGTGTTAGAAAAGTAATGAGAATAACTTTCTTTTAAATCAAAGTCGTTCTCTTCAAAGTAGTTCCCTTGGTAGCTACACACTGATGGAAGGGTTGTTTCCCTTCTTCGTAGCAGTGCTGGAATACATTTGCAGTCGCTTTGCTCTTCTGGATATTATCCAAAGTACCAAAATAACGCTCTTTCAAATGGTTTTCGAACAAGCAGAATAAAAAGAAGTCACAGAGACTGAGATCCGGGGAATAGGGAGGCTAAGAAACCACAGGAATGCTTTGTTAACCGACTCAAAAAAGGAAGATTCTCAGTTTGACCTGTATATGTATGTATGTTTGTTTGTAGGATTGTACGCGATTATATCAAGAACCATTGGTCACATTTCGATGAAATTTTCACTAATCGAATAAGGTGTTCCCAAGAAAGGTTTATACACGTATAATTTTTTTTAAATAAATATTTTCGAAAAATCAAATAATTCCTGCAACACCTGAGAAAGTTATCCTAAAACTCTGCATCCAGAAAGTCAACGAAGTAAGGTGGGTCGCATACATCAAAGGGTAATAACCCGTTTTAGCACTTACAAGGGACGTATGCGAACCGTGACAGCTAGATATTTATGAAAATTGGTACCCTGATTAATTGTGGATCGCTAATTATTCTGGTGATAGTCACACGGTGCAGAAATGCCTTGTTTACTCGCTGCATGTAATACATGTACCAAGCAGTGACAAGATGAGGCAGTGCGAGTTATACCCCTAAAATGCCCGATAAAGGCAGGAATGAAACATGTGTGCAGGGAACCTGGTACCTACGGGAGGGGGAGACGTGACCAAGAACACGGCAGTAGTGTCACACAAGCAGTGTTGCCATCCCAACACAAAGTTATGGTTTTTCAAATGGAACGTATACCGTTTTATGGCACTAAAACAATCAGCATAAAACGTGATAGAAAATGAGCAAAAGGTGGGTTACCAGTGTTGCCAAATAAGGGAGATCTGAGGCTCTAAAATTGAGAAATTATGGGATCCATACAGAGAAATGAACAAATGTACACTCATGTCCAAAATGATTGTCGCATATCTATAACTGTCTTCTGTAAGAATATAATTTGATAATGATTTTGCAGGGTACCTTTAATAGTGATACTATGTGTATAATCGGAAAATGTATATTTGTGGTAAATTTCATAGGAAAATAATTATAAATACGAAAATTATAATGAGTAAAGCAAAATGTTGCTAAATGGAAAGAAAGTTTTATTTTCATTTTATTGTTCTTATTTACTGCTCTTTTGACATGAAATTTACCATATACATATCTTTGCCGATTATACACATACCAACATTATAAGAAATACCGGTTGAATTCGCTATGAAATTATATTCATACAACAACGTATTTATAGACATGCGACAATAATTTTGAACATAAGTGTACAACAACGAGAAGACTGCAGAAGAAACAAATGTACAGTAGGAGGTAAACTACAGCATGCACAGCATCCAGTGGCTAACGGGCTTGATACAGGATTCACCCGAAAAGAGTATATGTTAGAGTAGCCGTAGAAAGAAGTCCCATGTGAAATAATGCGAAAATGTGAACAGCAAGTCTTAATGTAACGCTGCAATTCCAATGTTGTTTGTGGGGAATCGATATCTCGAACCGTTCCCGAGAGCTGTAAAACGATCTGTCTCGAGGTTGCAACACCGCATACAATCCTACATGCCTTTCAAACCACAGAAACGACGGTATAGCGTCTGAGAAGAGTACAGGAAAGCTGTGACCCGAAAGGCAACAAATCTGAGATAAGAAAGTACAGCAAAAATTAATGACTTGTGATAGGTGTCAGTCGAGAGTATAGGAAACGTTAGCATGTGAGACAACGATGAAGATAAAACACACTGCATTCAGGTTACCAGTAATAGACAGGCGCAAAATATTTTAACATAATACACCACTACATACAACAGAAAAGCCATACATAGTATGGCAAAATACGTATATTTTTCGCCCTAGCCTCACACTCGATATGACGTATCAAGGCCGTTAGTCAGTGGATGCTGTGGTTTAGTCTCTAACTCCAAAAATGCGGTTTTCATTTTCTTCCTGTTTGGACATAATTTTTAAAGCCCCTGTTGGTGTAAATGCAAAGTAATGCCATCTATTCTTGTTGATCATCCGTTGTAATGCAGCTCAATTACCATCTTATTAAAACCAGATCTTTCTAAGAAAATAGTATTTTTGTCCTCTCGCCTGTAAACCTACGAAAATGGAGTTACGTTCTTCTGGTTCTCATGCGACGATATATACTCGTAAAGCACTAACCGTGACTAGTAAAATTACGAAATATGGTCATAGGGAATAGAAGTTAGGAGAGTCTAAAGCTAAAATTGTAACTCATGGAAAATCTTATTTGCACGCTAGTCTCGGTCTTCTACAAAGGTTTCCTCGCTTGTGTAGTGAAGTTGGTAGCAATAGGTGGGCGCAGTGCATTAGGGGTTCGAATCTCTCTGAAGAGCATGGTTGGAATTTGAACTGTCGTGTTCTTATTAATTTTGGTAAGGATTAAAACCCTGTACGAGGAAACTTGGGTGATCAGGATACTGAAGAATGATCGATTGATCCTTTTTGAAAGTGGCTAGTGCGTATGTCTTAGGTTCACGTGGGAGAGTACAAACTACTAATTTAATAATCATTTACCTTTATTAAACATTCGTCTCTTTCAGCATATAAAGATTAATTGTGAGACATGACAGTAAAAACTCTCGTTTCTCGAACTTTTACTCTGTGTTTAACTGAGAAAGTTTGATTCTTATCCTTCACAAAATCAAAATTTCCTCAGAACATGGATGATACCTGATCATTTATTCCTCCAATTCTTACCTTGCATATGTGGGTGTATCTATCTCTGTCCCTATAATCTCCTCCCTCCTTGTTTCTTTCTTTCTTTCTCTCTCTCTCTTTCTCAATCTCAATGTTGTCCGCCGCGTACTCATATGTCCTGAGAACAAATCTCCGACCACTACTACTAGATGTAAGAGTTCTACCAATGGGCAATCGTAACTTTGTGTATGTTTGTTGTTAGTAGGCTGCGGATATTTGGGCACTTCAAACAGGAAACATAGAAACAATAATCAGTAAAACATTAACTAAAAATAGCCAAAATTGACTATGAATAGTACTCAGGAACTATGAACACATGCATGTAGTTACTGAGAAAAAAAAAAGATTAATCATTGAAGAACACTCATTTCTTTCAGTAGTTTATAGGTGAAGAGTCCAGGCAAATTTCTCTGTTTGAATGGAACGAGTATATTACGTCACGGCAGTAATGAGTTGACGCAGGCTGCTGTACGCAGTTTGCATCTTTATCGAAATATAATCTTGTAGAATATAGCTCAGCTTTGCTGAAAGTTCGCTCATGTTCACACACAATATCTTAATTGTGAGGTTAAGAATTCCAACAGTTTTTGAACATCCACTAGCCTCAACTGTCAGCAATCAAATGGCGTTAGGTTGGACCCACTGCGACTGATATACCTTAAGATTAGGTATACTAACGCCATCTCATGCGCAGAAAGCAAACTATATTTTAGACTACGTGATATTTTGTTGTAGTTTTCAGTAATATAATGAGTACAGCCCGGATTTATACGCAAAATGCATGTTTATATTAACATGCAGAAACGTAAGGAAAATGTTTTCATCTTTCCGACGGACTTGCAAGGATTCGTTTGAGACTCATGTGTTTTTGCATATAAGTGCATATTTTGTGCGAATTTCGACGTGCGTGCATATTATTTAGTAAACTTTCCAGACTACTGAGTATTTCCGAATTTTAGTGCTGCACACTAGCATATTTGAGAGTATATCACAAGAAAGTAGGTTATATTTAAAGTGAACTGACTCACTTTGTAAACACAGATGTAGAATAAAATGTTGTGTAGAATAATAGAAGACAGTGTTGTATCCTATCCTAAATCAGTCCACCTGACTTGTCTTGCACACGGTCTTCATTGCGTAGCACAAACAATCAGATGCTAATGTCTAGCAGTAGACGCGGTTATATCAAATGTAAAGAAAGAATTTGTGAAAGATCCATCGCGCGTACGTATCTTTTGCGAGCTTGCGAAAAATTTTCCAGTACCTTCTCAACCAGTGGAGCTCGTGGCTAGGAGGTAACAGTAGACTCACTAAGTCCCGATGATGCAGCCGCTATTTATGTGTCTCAAAAATGTTTTTCTACAAGTGGCATTGAGAACAACATTAAGAACATACACAACCACTTCTCGAGAATACCTGAAATTATCAGACAGTTGAAATTCCGTAAGAATGCTTTGCAGCATTCACTCTCCTTGTTAGGCGAATTATCGCAGACTTTGTTCAGTAAAACAACTCGCGGTCTTGCGAAAATAGCGTCAGACAAACTTAGCCAAATATTAGGCAAAAATCCCGGGTACAAAACAATCTGTGCCATTGCAAATGTACTTAATTATGAAAACATGTAATTGGAAGAGAATGTAACTTAGGAAGACATTTGGTGTTTTTCACATGTACAATCCGCGGCAAAAAAGCTGCAACATGAGGATGTAAGTTTATTGTGAAACTACGCCTAACAGCACAGAGAATAAACATAACGTCTAAGTGAAACGAATCACCCCAGGATAAACCTCGGCCTCCTCCCGTGCACACTTATTTTGGAGCAAAAGACTTCGTTATTTCACAATAAACTTATATGCTCATGTTGCAGGTTTTTTTTGCCGCGGATTGTACCAGTGACTTCTGCTGATGTAGAAAGAAACTTTTCGACCTACAAAACGTTTCTTACTGAAACACAGAGGGTTGACAGAAGAAAACCTAAGGAAGATGTTAATATTTTTTTTGCAACAGAGATCATTAGGATAAGACATTTTTGTAAGAAACTGACATTTTATTTTTCTTAGTGTATATTTAAGTTCATACGTTAAATTTTTTTATATTTTTCGTGCATATTTGCATGCATATTTCGGAGTTGGTTTGTGTATGGAAATCCGAGCTATTCTCAACGAAGGCTGTTACCTATAATTAAGAAAGAAGTATTTCAATAATTTGATAATTAGTTATTACGCATGTTTCATAGGTAGACCTTTTTTATTGGGAGATATCTTTATATTATGCATTAAGTTGTTGGACTTGGTACTTCAAAAAAAAAAAAAAAAGTAGGTAATAATAATAAATTATTTTCTGCTTTTATGCGCTTTATTATTACTGTTGTCTGCTTTTTAGTGCTTTTACTATTTTTTCCCTTTCAGTGCTTTTATAAAAGTCCGTTCATTTTTTTTTTATCCTACTAAAACTTTATTGCCGGAGACTGCTGTGTGATATGGTTCTTTGGAACCATCTTATCACACAACTTCCCTAACATCCAGATCCTGTGTCCAAATTTGATGAAAGGTAAACATATTTAAATATATCTCACTACTGATCATTCTCAGCATCAATTGACGATCTGAACTTACAAGAGACTTAGAACTTACAAGACACGTCTTTTCACGTTATCAACCATTTCCAGCACAATATACATCTTCAACTAGTTCTCGGCCTTTTAAAATATAATTGTGTCATCTGAACACTTGTGGCGTCGACAGAGAATATTCTCCATAAGCCTTTTGTAACTTTTCGTAAGTCATAGTAGCGGATTCAGCAAGCTTTACACAAATATTTGATGGCACAACGTTGATAAAACTTCCCGGTCCATTCTCGTAATGCACTTCAAGAACACAATTTCACTTCAAACGCTCTCAACAGTCTTGTACCAACTGGAGCCAGTGATGTCAACCCGGAACCTTAGATAATCCCATCTTGAAAGACAAAAATTCCCATTTTATTTTTAAATTTTCCAAGTGCTATACTAATTTATACGGCTTACCAAACATTGTTAGGGTCATCAAGTCTAGGAGGCTTAGGTGGGCAGGTCATGTAGTCCTTGTAATGGAAGAAAGTAGAAACGCTTTCAAAGTCTTGACTGGAAGACCAATCGGAAAACGACCATTAGGAAGACCTAGGCGCAGATGGGAGGATAATATTAAGATGGATCTCGCAGAAATAGGAACACAAAGTAGAAACTGGATGCAGTTAGCTAAGGATAGAAGTCAGTGGAGATCTTTTGTGAACGCGGCATTGAACCTCCGCGTTCCATGGGCCATAGAGTTAGTTAGTTAGTGCTATACTAACTACAAAATTTATAAAACATAAAAATTGAAAGTACTGATGTCTCTTTCTTCAATATTTGAGTGAATTATTCGTAAATTCTGATCTTCTAAATTCCTAATAAATATTTTCCTTAATTAAAAAAAAAGAAAAACTATTGAAATTTTTTTATGAAAACAAGCCCATTTTTTTGTCAGAATTTAGTATTTTCATCACAATTTTGTATCATAGTATACTACTGGACGACAGTGGCAAATCCAGAAATGGCTTTTGAGGGGGATAGAACAAATTAATTTAGAAAAACAATGGAATTCATTCTTGCTGCTCAAATTTGATAGTAATACTGTATATAATACACTTGCATATGGTTAAAAATAGGTTAGTTCATGGAACCAAAGAAGTGGCGTTATCTGATATTCTACCTCATCTATTTTATTAATAGGGAAGACTCAAGAGAAATCGAAATAATTGTTATTTGATTACCCAATAAAGCGCGTAGAAGGGGATTTCTTCAAACGTCTTTTGCATGGGAGTTTCGGATATTAGAATATGGCCATTCCTAGTACAGAACATAATTTCGCAGAATCGCCCGATATACTTCGAGACATTAGTACAAAATTTCTTCAGTTAGTATCACCATACAAAAATTCTCCACTGCTACTCTGTGGGTGTCTGTTTACATCTGAATTCGCGATTTTGCTGTTAAGGTAATCGCGTCGGCACTCGTAATTGAAAAGACCAGCAGTTAATTCTAAAGCCAATCACAAGAGAAAACCTCGTTCATCCATTTCCATAATTCAGAAGGAAACTCATTTATAAGTTCAGCAAAATGCTTAGCATTTTTAGTAAGAATGAATTCAAATTCTTCTTGCTCTGATATTTTTGGGAGGGGCTTCAGCCCCAAAGCCCCCCTTTAAATCCGTTAATGCTGACGAAATGAAGCTAGCTAAACTTCATTCTCCAATTATTCCATGTGGGACAGTTCAGAAACTTGCCGTTTCTCGTTTAGTAATTTACTTTCTTCTGTACATTACATATATATATATATATATATATATATATATATATATATATATATATATATATATATATATATATATATATATATAGATATACAGGGCCGTCGCGTGGGTTGTAAGCTCCCGGGGCGAGAAATCCTAGGCGCCCCTCAGTGTGTTATGAAAATCAACTAGAGTTTATTCTGTACTCCTATATTTAAATATGGAATGTAAGATCATAATGTAAGATAAAAGAGCTTGGTATTAGGCCCTATGTCAATTTTTAAAAGTGAGTGGCTTGTAGTTAAAAGTTAATGAAAACATGGTTTCGAATTATTGAAATCGAGTGCTATTCTTATTTATTTTGAACTTGATACACATCAACATAGTAATAGCATAGAATATACAAATAACGATACAAATATTAAATTTCAAGATAAAGAAAAAGAACTCTTCTCACAGAGGGCTGGAGAGAGTTCCAGTTGAACAATCCTAGACTATGTTTTACTTTACCGGTAATTTTCAAGTTCAATACTTTATAGGGAGTCCCTCAAGGATCTAATCTAGATCCCCTGTTGTTTCTTTTTGTTATTAATGATATTCCTCTATGTGTTAAAACTTCTCAAGTTCTTCTTTTTGCAGACGATCTCCAATTATACACGAAAGTAAGTTCAATTGATGACTGCGTGAAAACTTCAACAGGATCTACAGAAAGTTCAAATATGGTGTGATAAAAAAAATAGTCCTGAATGTATCCAAATGTAAATCTCTGTCTTTCACGAGGAAAGGAAATCCAATTAACTTTACCTATACAATAAGTGGCACTTCTTTGTCTATCCCAAATACTATCAAAGGTCTAGGAGTTACATTTTATAGCAAATAAACCCTTGCTCAACATGTTGGCGAAATAACAAGTAGTGGATATAGAAACCTAGGTTTAATTTGTAGGATAGGACAGGATTTCTACAAAGAATCAACATTTATAAGGTTATATTTTTCGTATGTGAGGTTTCTCATTTAGTGTCATTCTCATTAGTGTCACAGATATTCATTTAGTGTCATTTGGTGTCCAAACAGTACAACAGTATTTAAACTATATATTAAAATTAGAATACTGTTGTACTGTTTGGACACCAAATGACACTAAAAGTTGTGATGCAATAGAAAATATATAGTTTAAATTTTTAAAAATGCTTACATACAAGAAAACCAGTTTCTACCCTATGAAGATTTAGTAAGGAATTTTAGCTTTCAACGATTAGAAAAAAAGAGATGGGTGTTGATCTGTTGTTCTTACATAATTATTAAACGGTAAAATTGACTGTTTAGAATAAGTTTCAGTGTTCCAATAGGTAAGACTAGAAAGCAAACAATGGAACATTCTATTGTAGAAATGCAAGAACTAACATATTACGTAAAACTTCTCTATGGAGAATATGTGCTTCATATAACGAAATGATTCGATTTCATGTGGAACATGTACTTAGTATGCCCGAAAACAAGTTCAAAACAATTGTCAGGCAATAACTTCAACATAATTTAACGACGTATATTTGTTTATGTATAATAATATATGTATTGATGTGTTGACCTTATAAAATAAATAAATAAATAAATTTTACTTAGCCGTAGCCTGATCATTATTAAAATATCTGAATTAACATTTAAAAAAAACTTCATTTACCAACATAATCTGAATTCCTTAAAATTTGTTGATTTGTCGTTCCGGTGGCAATGGCCCCGGTCGCACCGCCCACGCGACGGCCATATATATATATATATAGAGAGAGAGAGAGAGAAAGAGAGAGAGAGAGAGAGATGTATGTATATGTAACATCTAGAGTATAATTTACGTTACTTGTTTATTTCCTTGAGATTCACAAGTTCCTGCATAAATCACTTCCGCACTAACATGTACTTTCCAATAACAAAATTGGACAATTAACACTGATTTCATTTTTATTCAATGTCATTAGCCTATTTCCCGCTCATAGAGGATTTTGTTGGGGTCAATGAATTAACAATATGAAAAATTCCATGTATATTGTTAATTTTGACGAAAATTCTCTTTATCCCTATTCGAAAAATTAATCTCGAAAACTCCAACAAAATGTTTTCTCGCACGGGTTGGCATCACTGCGTGTAGCAACTGGAGCAAATTCAAACTTTAACTGAGTAAATGAGGATTCACGTTAAGTGGTGAGTGACGGGTTGGTCTTCTGCTTCGGCTCAATACTTTCACCGTGTAGGTCTCAGCCTTGGTGGTGAGAACTACAGTATATACTTACGTTAGTGTTCACGACATTTGAGGCTGTCTCGTTATAAAAATCTATTGTCGTTTTGTTAATCGAGACGAGGCGAGATGCGAGCAGTGTCTCACCTCATGAGTAACACTAAAAATATTCCACATTACTGCTTACATTTCTCATAGCTTTCGCTTTCCAATCTAATCAGGCAATGATTTCAAAACGGGTTAAAACGAGCTAAACGAGCGAGCAATTTTTCAAACTCGACTCTACTCGAAACTCGGCCTCAAAACAGTGACTCGGCTCGGAACTCGACTCGAGAAAATTACCTTTTACTCGACTCGAATTCGCTTTGACTTTCGAGTCGAGTCGAGTTTTAGCTCGACTTGTGCCCATCCCTACTGTTTACTCTCTCACCGGGTTCTTGCAGCTCCTTTGCCTGTGTCACTGGGAGAATAGAACGATCCTTCGCCTCCTTGTATCCACCTATGAGCTAATGAGTATTTCTATTTACTTAAAAGTAGTCGTCACCTTGACTTTCCCAGTTATTCGCAAAAAATAAATATCAGTTAAGCAAGGCCTCTCCAACAGGCATGTGTATTCTAAATGTGCTGTTAAAATATTATTCGTTCAATATTTGAATAATTTTTTTCAAACAATGTTTACGATAATATTTTTTTTTTTCGAATTTTAGGATAACGAATATTCGAAGAGTCCGTATACTGCTCAAGGAGGTATAGATCCCATCTTTTAATCCCATGTATGGCCAATGCATAGGGTTCTACATGGTTGTTATGATGAAAGTATAATTTTTAATGCTCAGTTTGCTAATATACAATATCTCTGAAAGAATTGATAAGTTTCACTGCCGTAAGCTATAAATAATGTATCACAAAACTAAACAATTAACCTACATACTGTACGTTGATAAAGAAATTACGTATAATACATCATAAATAGTTGATGATAAAGCAAATAATAAAAATATTGAGCGTTTTCCTTAATATTACTTCAGCTGCTCTGAAACTTATTCCGTTGTCGTTCGAGAAAAGTTTCAATTGGACCGTTTATATATGTCAAATGACCTAACTCCGAAATTGAAATTTTCTAGGAGTGAAATTTGAAGTTCAATATCTCATGAAAAATTCATATTTCTGTTAGCTTGGAAACCAAAACTACAACTATGTAGTATATGGTTTCATAATTAACTCTACAGAAATCTTTCTAGAAAGCGGTACCTACCTGTAAAAATGAATGAAAGCATTACTCGATTTTTTCCCCTAATTTTTTGGAGTTAGGCCACTTGGCATCCAAGCGGACCAAATATTTCAAAATTAACTGTAGAATTTGAATGAAAATATTTTCAAAATGGTTCAAAATTGTGAAAAATCTGATTTATTTACAGATATTTCTAAATACTTTAGGAAATTTTTCACCGTCTAATGGAATCTCATTTAAACGAGGGAACATGAAAAAATTACAAACTTTGGAACGTATTTCTTTGTGTTCAAAAGACCGACATTAACGTGAGTTTTGAGATTACACAGCTTGTGTGTATGTTTTCCGAAATACTTTGTTCTCTCAGAACCTACAAAATTTGCCGCTAATTATTTCATCGTCGCGTCCTTTACAACAAACCACTTATGTATAAATGTGATGTTCCGCAGGACGCTTTAGGTAAAGGGCACGCTGTACCCTTCGCGGGTTCTTTTCCAACAGTAAGTGTATGTACTTATTGTACAGAACTGTGATATACAGCAAATAATAATAATAATAATAATAATAATAATAATAATAATAATAATAATAACTAGGAATGCAATGGATATACTCGATTGCAATGAAATTTGTATGTATACACGTCACTCACCAATTTTATTTAACTGTTGAAGTATACATGTTACATAATCTCGACATTTGAAACTCGTTATACTGTATTTAATACAAGTAAACAAATTGATCGATTAATTTAAAATGAACTTTACTCAATAAAACGAAGCATAGGCCTACGTTTGGGTTGATTTGGTGGCCTTGTTTCAATAGAGAAGGAAGACTGTTATCACAGGCAATTCGCGCAAATTATCATGGCCATAATGAGTTTTATTGCGTCACAATGTCTCAGCAGTTTTTTTTAAAAAAGGTATTCATTTCCTTAATCCATAATGATTAATGGATAAAATCAAGCGAAAGAGAAGATGGCAGGTAGGAATTAAATGACGAATTGTTTTCCTCTTGTTGAAGGCGAGACAAAAAGTGTCTGCTCTGTACTTAGTCTTCTGATTTAATAAAGGATACAAGAACACACGTCAACAGGCTGTTATAATGATTGACCTTGAGTCTCACCCCGTTTGGTGCGAGCACCCTGCCGATTCATCATGAACAATAATTACTTGACATCATCACCTTGTATTGTTGCTACATTTGTTATTGGTTCAGCCTCACAACATACCGGAAGAAACAAGACGGAGAAAATCTATAATCCTTTAAAGGGGTGGTTCCCAGCCATGTTTACCTGGCGTTCCCCTTCGTAAACCCTGCATACTTCACTCCCCTCTCCTACCAATGATAAAGAATGTTACACATGAAGCTTGCTACAGCTAAATTGTAAATGGTCATTGCAAGCAGTGATTTATTCATAATCTCACAGTTCATTTTTATAAGTACAGTACTTTGCACCCTCTTGCTCGATCTTCACGCTCATTCAGGAAGTGCGCCCTCAGGTTGGGAACCACTGCTTTAAAAATTGGTTTAGTCAAATAGCTACACTTGTATAAACAGTGGCGATTCACTGTATTTTTACTCTTTTAACACCTTTAATTTTAAGAAAAGTCTGATAACCTTGATTAGAGCAGAAATTATACTTTTGCTTAAAAAGATTTTAATCGCGTATTATCTCGCCTTTTACACTTCTCCGAAAATTTCATTCAAATCGATAGAGCTCTTTTGAAGATGTAAGTTAAAATCGTTGAGGCATTCAAGCAAGCATTGCTCGCTTTAGATTGTATGAGAATTTGGGATAAATAAGGATGTGAACAGTTAGCAACTCACCAAACTTTCATGAGGGGTGTTACTTTTGGGAAAAAAAACATTATTTATTTATACAATTGGAGCAAGTATGTAAACCGATAAGAAAGGAAAGGGTTTAATTACTATTAACACGTTAGCTGCCAAGGGTTAATTTTGTTGTTTACCGGTAGAGTGCCAAACATACGTGCTTACATTATATTTGTTTTGTTCATATTTTTTAAACATAATGGTAATGCTGAAACATAACCTAAGCCAATGTATTGAATCCGCGCGCGTGAAACTTGGGGGTCCGATCGGACCTACCTGTGTATTTTTTGTTTATCAGCTAGGGGATAAATTACAGTTGAACTGGCAACTCTGTTTGATAGTCATTTGTTCATTATTATATAAGAAGTTGATGAGTTCCTGCTGCTTTTAGTGCTAATAAGTAGTTTCTTTGTGAATGAAAAACGAAGAAATATGTGCAGAACTTAATGTCATTTGAAGTAACAATATAGTGATCTAGACCTTTCTGAAAATTCAACAAATTGACGGGGACTTCACAATACTGGCATCTTGTTAAAATAAATTAGAGTAAGTCATTCAAAAAGCAACACGTAGGTCTGATCGGCCCTATAGAAACAGCAAATGCTTGTTAATTGATATTCAGCGCCTCTAGCGGCGTTAATCAGCAACATCTAACAAAAAAAATTACAGCATAAATATCTCCTATATTGTATCTGATAGAAACACTACAGATCATTAACACTAGAGGCAGCACTTTAAAATACAAGTACTGTAAGAACACCTCGACAAATTAAAATTCGTGGGTCCGAGCGGACCTATTAGGACATTTTTTAGACCACTCCAGTACGTCCGATCGGACCCACATGGCAGCTAACGTGTTAATTTACCCTGAAAAGTAAGTTCATGCTTATTATTTTCAAGATTACATTAACCACTTGCGTACCAGTGGCATCCATGTGAATGTCATGAAAACATACCCCTTATTAAGGGCCTATTCTAGACATGCTGTGCTGACATTTGTTAGTGGATGCAAGGCAAGACTTAGTTCTACTATTTCTCCTCACTGACATCACCTTACTGACAGAAGTGTTGTCTCAGTAAAAAGCAGGCCTAAGGGAGCACTGAATTACAACACACGTGTGCTTGTTTTAACGATAAACAATTAGCAACTTCGAGGTCTATTTCGGTTTTTGTCATTTCACTTTCACGGCGAAACTTAGGGGAGGAGAAGGGGGAGATATATATATAAAAATGATCGAGAATGACCGATATTAATGCCGCAACCATAGTTTTTGGGGTCGCTGAGATGAACAATGACATTTCCGATGCCGCATAATGAAACGTGTTCTCCCCGTGCGAAAAAAAAACGAGATCCTGCTAATTACAAATAAATAAAGAAGAAGTGTTTTAACACTCTCGCTGCTACGTGTACCACCGGTAATACACCATACTCACTTCAGGTGGCCACGTGTACCACCCGTGGGCACGCAACTCTAGACCCTACTCGTGGCCACGCAACCGGTGGTACACGTGGTCTCAGGATGTAAATTTACATTCTGGGGCCACGTGTACCACGGGTGGACACTTCCACAGAGACCCCAATAGGAAGCCAATAAGACAAAACAGCAACATATACTGTATACCTACTTTTGGGCCGCTCTGTACATTAAAAATTACACTACTCTGATTACGGGAGTTTAAATAAGAAATCACCTGCCCCAAGTGACAGTCACGCAAAACTAGCTTGGCAGCGACAGTGTTAACACGAAAACATTTTTCTTCCTTTTGTCTTTAGGGTGAAAAAGTAAACTCATACACTTATAAGCACTGAAAACTACTTATTAAGTTACATTTGTATGTGTAGGCCACCGACTGCGAAAAAAAATATCAGAAGCATTTTGGTGTTGATTTGTGACCTTTTTCGGGCATTTTGCGGATTATACAAGGTTGCCACGCCGTCTAATACCGGGAATAATCGGGAGTTTACTGTAATCTGTAAAAATATTTTTTCTCCTACTACATTCTAATTAATTTTATCTGTTTCACTTCACTTTCCAATCCACTTGCACCTCTCGCGGCCCCATAGGACTTCGATTTCTAGGTTGAGAAATTCCGAATTGTAGTATTGAATAATTAATTTTTAAAGCCTTCTACTGAACTTATGTACGGAAAGCAATAGAAATCGATATAATAGGATATTGACTGGATTGCATTGTGCTTTCGATTAACTTTAGAGCTTCGTTTGCTCCCCGAATGATGATCGTTATCTCTTAATAAATAAGTAAGCGGATAAACACTGCTATACATATACCACATTGACTTGATCCGTGGCCATCCGTTGCAAGCGCTGCTATCGGCTGAAGGAATTCCACTCGCTTTCTCTCGCTTAGCAACAGCTGAACGCCTATTGGCTCAGCACAAGGGTGTGTCAGGGTGTGAGCTTTAGTTCGCATTTTTGCCACGGCTCAAGACATTTTGGCAGCACAATAGCATATATGACGAGCTGCGTTCCAAACAGGTCCTGTCCACCTGAAAGTTTTTGGCAATTATGGAAAAACAATTCTCTACGGTAGGATTACATGCAAAATACAACTTTTCAGGTATTAAAATAAGTGAACAAGCATTTTTCTGGTTGAATTGTTTTTAATCGATAAAGATGCAAACAAAAAATAATATCCAACTGATATCTCAATTTGGATTTTTTTTGACATGTGCCTTTTTGGTTGGCACCTCCTGAGATATCGATGATCAAAAGCTTATCAATTTTATTTGATTGTGGTTATTTGCCTTGAAATCAACTCTATTAAGCAAGTACAAATGGGTCGCAGGGTATTTCAAAGTTCCTTGGACAATTCATTTAATTCTGCTTACAAATCTTTGCAGTGATAAATTTCTAATGGTTGCCACCTGAACATAGACCTATAACATAAACACTATACACATCAAAATTTAAGTGGACAATATTAGAAGTTATTCATTTTTTTTTTTTTTTTTTTTAATGTGGGAACTCTAGAATTTATATTTCATATGCTGTTGTCTGAGCTGTCTCTTCTGAAATACTTGCTAATGACAGTGGTCTTTCTTTTCGCTTTCCATTCTGTGATTGCTTTTAGCTGCTGATGGGAAAACCTGGTAGTAGACCGATATAGCAATGTCGTTTGAACGAATATGTTATGCAAAGTTGCCAGGTACACACCCTGAGAAAGACGAGCGGGAACGACATACAACACAGTTGTACTATGACTAGAGCTAGGAATTTTTATTCTAAGTTAACTAGTATAATAATAATAATAATAATAATAATAATAATAATAATAATAATAATAATAATAATAATAATAATAATAATAATAAACGAGCATTCCTAATTGCGTTTTGGTTACACATTTATGAAACTTTTATCAATATAAACACATTTTTTTACAGCTTTTCCCATATCACTTTAAAAACATTTTAGCTTCTTTGCTGCATTTTATTCCTGTAGTAAGTAAACAGGAACACCGAACGTTTGTTGCATCACATTACTTTCGCTTCAGTGAGTTTCGTTAGGCGGGTTATTGAATAACTTAGGAAGTAAAGAGAAGTGGCAACATCAAACTGACCAACCACGGTTACCACAAATAGATATTGTTGATGTGTTTCTATGTACAAATATTTACTTATTGGTCAGAGATGCAGCCTCACTGAAAAAAAATGAAATGATTAATGTTATATTTTAATAATTTTCTGAGCTTTGTGACTTTTGGGACTTCTTTTAAGCAAGATTTTTAATGCATGATTGAATTTTGAGTCCTTATACAGTATGATGCAAAGCCTGTTACAAACATCTTGGTATTTCAGCTAAACGAATAAAACGCAAGCTCTGACGCGATGTTGCCGAGTGCTAAGGGGTCTGGCTATAGCTAAGCAGACGAACTACAGCGCGATCAGGTGGCAGCAGGATAGACGTGGATGTGTACAAAATAAACGTGGCAATACCGCTAGACTCTCATTTGCTAGCAACATTTAAAGGGGACTTGGAGCGCCGCCTTCAAATGCCAAGATGTTTGTCACACCGTATAATTAGTTATGGTACTGTTTGTATGTATATTTACATACGTATCTTTTTCCAAAATTTTGCACCTATTTACCAAAATGTTGCACCTAAAATTCCCAGCTCAAACTATGACATAAGATTATTCTGTTTTCCCGAATGTGTCAAAGAATCGAATGACGATCGCGGTAATGATCTAGACGAGAAGAGATGGAAGTAATACCAGCGTTTGTAGAAAACAAAACGGCTGCCATGTCGCGGCCGAACATTTCTGTATTACATTAACAGTGTAAATTCGCATTTAGAGAAATCACTAAGAATGATTTTATCTCTTATATTTCAGGGCTTGAATCAGAATGGATTCATTATGGATGGCCTTAGTGATTCTTTTCGTGAATGGTAAGTTCAAAAATCATGTTTTTCTTCATAATTGCTAAATTTCTAATTACTCCCGGAAGTTGATTATTCCAGAGATAAAAGTCCGAAAGGTTATAAAAGAATTGTGTCGCCAAAGTGTGCCACCTTCGAAGCAAAAGTGGCTCAAATACAGATATGTTCAATAGGTCCATTATATAGTATACTCATATTATTATGTCAATAGGCCGTATAAATAAAAGTTAGCAAATGCTCAGTTTCGTATAAATAAAAATAATTCTACTCAAGCTACTCGTGAGTAAATGCTCATTGCTCTTAGCTGGTGAGTAACTGCTCTAGATTTGGTATAAATAAAACCGAGCAAATGCAGGGCCTATTTAAATTTAGCTTTTTTGCGATTTTGGATAACCCTAGCTCTGAAACTATGCACTTTTTGCCATAGGTCGATATGAACTTTTTCTCTTATTTTGATGTGAGGAATCACCTCTTACAGTTTGTCGGTATAGTTCATTAACACCCTGTATATACAGAGAGAGAGAGAGAGAGAGAGAGAGAGAGAGAGAGAGAGAGAGAAAGAGAGAGAGAGATACTGTATGCATATAATTTTCATTAAAAATGGGATACTTTTTTTAATGGGTTAAGAATAATTACTATTCTGTGAGATTGAAAGTGGTGGTCAAATTTCACTCAACTTTTTCTCTTTTAAACTGATCTTCTGTAATATGCACCACTGGTATATAAATCTTGATCCACTGTTTGCTTAATAGATCTCTTAGATGCTGAAATGAAGAAAGGAAACACGTGGAACATTCTAAATTCACGTAGTATAACCCCCCACGGGTATTGTCGTTTGACAAACTTCAAAAAGTGTGATACATATGATGTAAAAATTCTGGTTCTGGAGCATTGCAAAGGCTATTCTAGATTTTCACAAGTCGAAAATAATCCAGATGCAACACCTTTGAAAAATGTGTTTAGAATGGCAGTGGGCAGAGTCATCGGTTCTTCCATTGGTTCATGATTGCATGGCCATTGTATTCTACTACAGTGTATAAATTACTAAAAACAAAAGAATGTAAGTCAATTAGAAATGCATATATTAGTAGCTGTTGTTTGTTGCAGTTCAGCGTCCATTTTATCAGTACCACGGCTATATGAGACGCGGAACTTCAGTTTAAAGAGAAAATTGGGCCATCGTAATGCGTTAAATACACGCACTTTACCACTGAATATCGAACCCAGAATCACCTGCTCCAAATGTATGTGCTTGCTACTAGTCCAGCAGGGAGAACTGTATATATGATTATCACTAATAAATTATAGTTCTTCCTGTTAGCTATTTGCCTGGTTATTCTTTAAAAATAGTTGTTATATTTAGTATATAATTGCTTCAATGATTTCCTAATTTACTTACTTCGGTGACTTTCCTTGGTCGAACAAAAATGTTATAACAGTTAGGATCTGGATGTTTGTGAAATTTGCTGTTTGGGCACACATAATCACTTCAGAGGCCTGGGAATATGAAAATTTGTATTTTTACATACAGAGATATGTTTTGCAAAACTAGTTTCATTTTTCTACCTAGTACCTACACTCCTTCTGGATTGGACTACGACATTTTCAGCAGCTCCTCGTAAATTTTCTCGCTCTCCTTCCCTCCCCCCCTCTCTCTATCTATCTATCTATCTATCTATATATATATATATATATATATATATATATATATATATATATATATATATATATATATATATATATATATATATACTAGACGAATGTGTCACTTGTAGGATACGCAAAAGTAATTCAATTTATGTTTAGGCTTCAAAAGTTTCATTGAAAAATATTTCATGTGCAGACGTTACTCATTTGTTAGTTACAAATTTTACTTGAAATAAGTTTAATTTATAATCATATAGGTCTAATATGAAAACAGTAACGAAATACACAATGTAATGTAAAATAAGTCAAATCTAATAAATATGTCATTTTTGGTATGTAAAATGTATCTGCCCCTCTTTTGCCCCTCTAAGAACTTAAAGCTGGAGTCGTCACTGATTAGGAATGAGTATTTTCCCAATCTTAACGGAAATAGGGCAATATTGGTGTTTTTGAAACTACTCATAAATTACTACTACATTTACTACTACATTTTAGATTGAAGTTTGAACCATCTAGTTTTCATAAATTTAGTTACCAAATGAAAACTAATTCTTATTCTGTATTAATTGCAGGATTTTCATCTCATGAAGCATCACAACATCACCATCATAACTCCTTCAACTATTTACAAAAAGGTAAGTTGATAAGTAACGAGTACACAAAGATTAACATGTCCTTGTTGGGAGATATCAGTAAACATTAATCATTTTACAACTGGTATAGTAAAAGTTGTCTTCAGTGAAATTTCATGTGTTTACTCAATTGTTTGCCCTGTGCACAGACTTTTGTTTAAAAATGTAATTTGGATTATACTTGGTACTTGTTTGCATTACGTGTAGAAATAGTGTAGCAATGCAGTAAGATCGTTAGCAGATTGTGCTGATTGTGAAACTCTAGTTTTAAGCAACTATGGCCAGTCACCTCTCTTTCAACAGTCCTGTAGTTATGTATAAAAGTAAACCAAACAGAAGTAAATATGTATCAATTGCTATCTATGTCCATTTTATTTAATTTTAATTTCATATATATTTTATAACTGTTCAGTGAATATCATTTAAAATTTTGTGTACATGTATTAAAAAAAGATCATTTAAAATTTGTCCATGTAGTATTTAAAAAAAGATCATTTAAAATTTGTGTGCATGTTAAAAAAAAGACCCAAAACAAACGGATCACCACATTATTTTTATTTCTAGTTCAAACACAAGATACCTTTTCTTCTTTTATTTTTGTACCTCTCGTTGCATGAATAGCAGCGACACTTAGTATTATTTGGAATCAGAATAGCACGGATATCTTTGGTAAAAATGTCCGTCGTTGTTTCTCATGTAATCACATGCACAGAGAACCGTTGACTCTGTGAAGAAAGGAAAACAGAACCGCAAAATTTTTAACATCGTTTTGTAAAAAAAAGCAGAAAAACAGCAAATCTACCTAAATTGAATAGAATCGGTATGAAAAATAATTCCTTAGAATTTGCGAAAAGCATATTTCCGACTGTTCGTCTCCAAACCGAAGTAAGATAATTGCATACCCATGTGAGTCTATCCAAAGCATGTACAGAACCTACTGTCATCGACTCGGAGTTCCTGAAAATTTTAGCAAGAAGCTGTGAAATTTAAAGAAATCACGTAGCCCTATTTCGAAAAATCGACGCTCGATCACCGCAAATAGGCATATACCTTAAATAAAATCCAAAACACAACAAAAACCACTGGACAAATCAGAGAAGGAAGAGGAATTCAAAAAAATAGTTTATACGTGGATCCATATCACCGGGAAAATTTGTAACTACAGACTTTAAGTCAGTCTGAATTTATCTATCAGTGAATAACTACGCACAACTTTCATCTTCAGTCATACCTTAATACAAGACCACATCAATTTTACACACACACACACACACACTTAATTTAAACAACTATGCATAGCTAAGCAGTAAAACAGTCGCAGTGTTCAAACTCCACATCATTGATTAGGACAGTTACTGATACTTAAAACTCTCTTTAGCGAGCAACAAACTGATAACAAAATCAAGTTATTTACATGTTTTGTGTGTTACATATTGCGTTTAGATTAAAAAAAAAAAAAAAAAAAAAAAAAAAACTGAACTCATTTTACTCACTTACAGTGACGTGGCGTGACACTTTGACGATTGTTACCGGTTGCTGATACTACAAGTAACTCTTGTTTCTCAATAACAGAAAATCTAGTACTCACTTTTTCTTTCAGAGTATCAACCATTTCAAACTACAGGCATTAGCATGGGCGGCGATTAGGGGGGAGGCAAAGGGAGGCAGTTGCTCCCCCACTTTTCTGAAATGACCCATTGCATTAATGTATATAATTTCATTTGGAAATATTAGGTTTTTGTATGTATTAATGGTTCATAGAATAACAATTGTGCCATAAAATATTTACCGTTCCGTGAGTACGTATTGGTTGTCTTCCGGTTCAGTTAAGAAAGCTACAGGAATTGCGTTTTAATTGCCACGAAAAATGGCCCAAAATTAACCTATTGGAGCGCCATAATTCGAGTGTACTTTCATTACAAGGGCTCAATATGTTAGTCAGCCGCTTTGGTACAAATTGAGATAACATTTCATACAAAAAAGAAGTCCTTCGCAAGTTCTGAATCACAAGTTATTCTTTAATTGCACAAAAATCGGAAGTTCCTAAAATGTCTTTTCATCTTTCTAATACTAAGGAATATTTTGATTTGATTTTTTTTTTTGAGTTGAACATTCCGTTCAGCAGTGAAGCTATATGAGACGAGGACCTACTGATTAACGTGGAATACGAACCACATGAGCTCCCTCCAGGGATCGAACCCGCGTTTCCCACGTCAAAGACGCTGCAATGTTTGCAGTGTAATGTACGAGTTTAGGGGTGTACATATACAATTTTGTATATACAATTAAATTTAGTGAATTCAACATAATTCTAGGGTTTAGGATTATTTTGTATAACTGGAGTGATTCTAAGTATTGTTGAGTTTGATGTACGTATTCCAAGAAAGTGAAAACTGTACATGTAATGAACATGCTTTGGGAAGCTGCAAAAGTACTTCTTTAAATGTAGCAGCATATGCTTCTAGTATGTACTATCTTCCTAAGAGCAATAACATACATTTAATAGCATATGTGGAATAAAAAATATAACTTGTACTTTAATCCCCGGTTTCAATGTAACTTTTGCAAAACAAGCCTAATTTTTCATTGCTATTCGATTAATATTATTTTTTCGGTTTATTTGGTTTGCAAATTTGTTATTAAATGGGCCCTTAATCTGATCACACAATTTTCCAGACAGAATTTTAAACTGTCCTTGAGCAAGGAATCAAATCTCTCCTTACACCTTCGTTGTTTAAGAGTAAAAAGGGTTAGTATCTACTTGCGTTGCTCTTGCCAATTTACTTTTAAAATATGAAACACGATATACGGCATTTTAACTGGAAAATACAGTATCCTAATAGTTATACAACCTTTCGTCAAACAAAATGTTAGAAGAAACCAGGAAAACTACCATTGATATACAAATAATGAGATCATGTCTTGCCACCCCTACCCCACTCTTAACGTCCAACCGCCGCCACTGGGCATTGGCAAAGGGGTCAAATCCCACTTCATTTACTCTTGACCTTTTTGAAGAATGTGACTCTTCAGGTTCTTTCATTTTTTTACTAAATATTATTGAAACTGTCTCTCAATGATCTTAGACATTCTTCAAACTCAACTGTTTTCTTTCTGCAGTAACCTACATCATGAACTTTCTTTTGTAGGATATTGAACAAAATTTCTTATCTTGATGCTGTAACAGAAAACAGTTCAAGTAAAAAATTGAAGTCAAAACTGAAATGTTTGATAGAATTTTCCTACACAAACTCTGGTTTGAGAATCATATTCGTCCGTTTTATCCATCATGGATTTAACAGTTCATCGTAACTCCTAACAGTTCATCTTTAAAGACATACAGCACATCATTTACCCGGGATACGGACAAAACCTCGCTGCCGAAACATCGCCGGCCAAAACCTCGCGGGACAAAATCTCGCCGGACCAAAACTTCGCGTGGCCAAAACCTCGCCGCCCAAAACCTCGCGTGGCCAAAACCTCGCCGCCCAAAACCTCGCGGGACAAAATCTCTGTATATATATATCCCACCCCCTCCCTTTTGTTGTGCCGACAAAGTTAAATTATAAAAGACATCCTAGGCTCGAACCTCATCTATGTTGAAAATTTGATTGAGATCGGTAGTATGGCTCAAGAGGTATAATGTAACAAACATAGTCATTTAATTTTTATATATATAGATTTCCAAAGCATGCATTAGAATTTTTCTTGTCATTATTTTAATATAATTATGTGTTATTACTAAATATATACATATAGTAATATATAGAACATTCTACATTGGAGAAATCGTCATGAAGAAGTTTTATCGTGACAACATTTCTTCCCAGGCGACACTACGTCTCGCTTAATTTAGGCCAGGCGAGATTCTGTGTCGCGAGATCATTACAACAAGGTTTTGGTCAGGCGAGTTTTTGGGTATGGCGATATTTTGGGGCGCGAGGTTTTGGCAAGGCGAGGTTTTGGCCCGGCGAGGTTTTGGCCCGCGAGGTTTTGGCCAGGCGAGGTTTTGGCCCCGCGAGATTTTGGCCCGCGACGTTTTGGGTGGCGAGGTTTTGGCCAGGCGGGGTTTTGGCAAGGCGAGATTTTGTCCCGCGAGTTTTTGGGTGGCGAGGTTTTGGCCAGGCGAGGTTTCGGCCCGGCGAAGTTTTGGACCGCGAGGTTTTGGGGGGAGGCGAGGTTTTGGCCAGGCGAGGTTTTGGTCCGCGAGGTTGTCGCCGCGAGGTTTTGTACCCATACTTCTATAGTTCCATACCCTGTGTTTGAGACTGTTGGGATACTTTTGTTGACTAAATAATCCAGAGCATTTGTTCTTTTTGAAGACTTCGAGGAAGAAGAAGCAAGTCCCAACACAATTAAAAAAAAAAAAAAAAAAACTTATACCCTTTTCCAGTAGCGTAACTTGAAGCTTCAGTGCCCCCGTAACCTAGTTATGAGCCCCTAGTTTCGATATGTTTTGCGACCCTGGAGCTCGTGCGTCCCCCTCCGCCACGAGGGTTGCGGGGGTGCTATTTACCCCTGTGCCCTTTTGTATAATCAACGGACTTTTCTAAAACTAAATTAAGTCTATGGACACAAGACTGAAAATATAATTAACAAGAGGCTGCAGTTCCCTACCTCACCAACCATAACTGGAGTTTCATCGTATGTTTGAACAACAAGTTTGAACAAGTAAACAGAAAATAACGTATTAACATACAAAAGTCGTGTAAAAATGATTAACATATAAATAATGCACTGGAACATCCGTCTCACAGTAGCACGTGTTAAATGCTATTAGTATGAAAACCCTGCTACTTATATTTGTTTGAAATTGTATGCTGTTAAGATAGTGAAATAACCTTATGGATACTGAAATTACAGCCAAGTTTCTATCCTTAGAATGGGGAAGCAAAGGGAACAGTATAATAGAGTTACCGCCCACTCGATCCTCTACAGCGAGAGGAGAGCGAATAGACTCCTAAGCGGGCGGTGAGTAGAATATACATGCTGATGATATTCTAGATTCTCCTTGTTTTGACAGGGAATGTTCCTATTTTTTCCTGTTCCACTCAGCCGAACGGTAACATAAGGGCTATTCCGAAAGTTCAAATACGAGCTCGCAGGATGCTTCTGGCTGGCACGCTAAAAGGTGCTTCTGGAGTGAACGAACGCTATCGGGGTTCGCGTTACCTCTGAAATCTGCGGTATCAACAACAATATGCTCCTATTTGGTGTTGGCATGTTGCATTCGTTCACAATGCAAATGAATCATAGGCCATCCAAACTTTTTTTTTTAAAAAAAAAAGAAAGAAAAGAAAAGAAAAAGGAAAATGTAAACATCTTCCCATGTCGATAATGAAATTTGAAGATATATGAAAACAATGAAAAACTGTAATATTTTTACCGTTACCGCCGGTAACAGCGGTAATATGCACTACACGTCCCTGCGTCACTTATTACATCCTATTGAGACTTAGTGATCACAATATCACAAGAGTAAGATAATCATGACTCACGTACCCAGCTCAAATTCATAGACACTTTTGAGAAACATTTTCTGCAACATACACACGAGATACACGATGATGTTAGTAAAGTGTGCTGATCAGAAGTACTGTAGTTCGGAGATGCATAGTGAGGAGAAAGTGCCAAGTGGATTTCTGCAGTGAGAAAGAAAGGCCCAAGGTTTGTCGCCTCATGCAGATAGAAAGAAATGTCCAGCATCTCACCTCAGCGGCAATCCAACATCCGGGAGTGTCGTCAGTGGGACATGAACTAAGGAACCGCGAAGAACTCTTTCTCTCTCTCTCTCTCTCTCTCTCTCTCTCTCTCTCAATCTCTCTCTCTGTGTGTGTGTGTGTATAGTGGGAACAGCGCCAACAAGTAAACTAGTTTACTTTCTGGTGTTGCAAGACAGATTTTCACCCTTAAACAAAACTGCAAGGCATTTAATGAATAAACAGTGCCAGAATAGCCGATATTTCAAAAACGTTAATTTTTCTTTCATCACTTCAGAATTAATATTCCATTTCGGTCATTGGACATAAATAAGTAATATCTTGATTTTAAAATTAATGTGCTTTTGAGCTCTAGAGAAATTATAGCGATTCTGCATAATCTTGTAAAACTCTACATTTTTGGTAAAACAAAGAAATCTTGTAAATTTCTTCTGCAAGATGTAGCTAAAAAATCGTTCATAGGGAAAAAATAATCACATGCTACTGTTATTTAAAAAAAATCAAACACTCTATAATACTAATTATGTGATTTTAGTTTAGAAAGTAATACCAGCATCCAAGCTATGATTTTATTTTTTATTTGCATATATTTAAAATTTCCAAAGTATATTATTGCCAGCCATTCCTTGTATGTATAGGGTCTAGTACCTAAAGTGTATTGTTTTGTTAGTACGAAATAATGATATGTATTAATATTTTCAAGTAGGTATTTGTGAAATAGAAATTAACTTCAATTAAAGAAACAATGAACAGAGTTGAAAGAAACAATGACCAGCGATGTTCCTATGAAAGGAATACCGAGAAATCAAATAGAGAAGCATTTGTTAGAAAGATGATATATAAATCTTATAGGTAGTCATTTTTAGAGATTCAGAATCCATTAATTAGACATGGTATTTTGTTCAAATAAATAATTATTTACATATAATTAAAAATTAGACTAAGCAAAGAAGCAATAGGGGGATCAGAATCTATGTGCATAAACTATGATCAACGACATAAGGTTTGACGACATCTGTTGTAACTTTGATGGTAACAGTTACCCTATGTCAGGGGACTTTTGAAACACCCTGTACTATATTATGTAATGGCAGCATAACGATGTTACTCTTATATATCTGTATATACAGTATATATGATCTGTTTGTTGTTGATGATACCTTAATATGCAAATATATCTCAACTAGGCCCCAAGATTTAGTCTTAGTTGCAGATTAAAAGCCAGGCTATCGACTCAGTTCTTCTTATTAGGTAGTCCCATTTTTCTTTCAAACGCATAACTTCCTTTATCTCACTTTTGTCACTTATTCCACTAATCTACTTGATTTGCTTACGAGGAAACGGCACGATGTCACTCAGAGATAATTGCACCAAATTTGATGTAGCAGTAGGTAATGGGAATAGAAAAGAACGTGTGGAAGCGTACGTTTCGCAGGCGTTCGGAATGGGCCGTACAGTTCTGAAGAATTATGACGTATCAATAAGATATTGATGGGTCGGAGCCTTTGCTCGCTGTTGCGATCAATGCAGAAGAAGTTAAATAAAGTAGAATGAAAACAGAAAAGTTGAGCTGAACAGAAAATGCTCCAATGTCCGCCCTCAGTCCCACCAGGCGAATTCCGGGATACTAAATCATCAACTGCCTTTGCCATTACCCACCTTATCTCAATAAAAAGGAATTGATTTTTTTTAAAAAAGCAGTCTCATCTGTTTCAGACTGAACGTGTGCTGTTTTTTTTAGCATATTTATTTTTTGAATACATTCCTGGTACTATGTGTGCCTGTTATATTTGTTATATTTTTTAATGCTTCTGTTAACAACTGTTTCATTATGTCCAAAATTTTTTTAAAAAAAGTGTATAACACACTGTACGGCATATTATGGTTAACTATGGTATTTTCCTCTCGTATATGGTATATTGTATGATATATGGTAATAATGGTATACAGTATATTATGGTAAAGACTCATAAAATGCTTCGTATGGGTCGGAAACGTGGACATTACGTAAGGGTGATGAAAATCGACTGGAAACCTTCAAAATGTGGATGTGGAGAAGAATGGAAAGAATTAGTTGGGTCGAGCGGAAAACGAATGAGAGAGTGTTAGAAATGGTGGGTGAGAAAAGAACACTTTTAGATATTATTAGGAAGACGAAGAGAAACTGGTTGGGAAATTGCCTAAGAAGAGATTGTATCATGAGGGACGTCCTAGAGGGTATGGTGGCGGGAAAGAGAGGGAGGGAGCGAAGGAGACTATAATTAATGGATGATATAAAAACAGAAAGATCATACGCGAAGACGAAGAGGTCAGCGGAGGACCGTGGAGCATGGAAGTTTCTCAGCTGCGGCAAGTGACCTGCCAATAAAGGCAGAATACTTATTATGATGATGATGATGGTATTTTGTAATCTTGTTGAGACTAATTTGGAAGCTAACTTTACGAACATGGCATGTATGTAGACAGTGAAGACGCTCTGTCTGATGTGTGCTAGGCAACAGAAGTGAAGCGCTCATGTTCACTTAGTGTTCACACTATTAAGGTGCAGTGTTTGTGTAACATGCGTGAGTTATATTTGGAGTCTTGAACACAGTTGTTACGAGGGTGTTTGTATCCAATACATTTTACTGCTTTCTAGTGGTGAGTAGATCAAATTCAAATATTTCCATTATTCTTTTCGTTAACATTGTTATGTTAACGAACAGTCTTGTTTGTATTCAAACGGTTATTTTTGTTATGGCCGTCCACAGTCGTTCCCATTTTAAACATCACTAATCCCGAAATATATATTTAAATTCGCTTCACAAACACACAATACTTTAATTTGGTGGGCGTCACGTGGTAGATATCAAACACTCGTACAAATGAAATCGGTTAATATTGGTGGGTTCAAACATTTAATACTTCTGTACTGACAGTATCTTATTATATAGTGTGAAGAAATAGAGCAACTTCATTTCGACTCCTTCCCTGGAAAACTTTTGGTGACGCCCATGATTAATTTTTGTATATATTTTCTTTATTTTTGAAATATAATTTCATTAAGCTAACTAGTGAAATACGCAACTGGTAACGGCAAGGGCAGGGCAGTTGATAGATTTACGATCCCGGCATTCGCCTGGTGGGACTGAGGGCGGAAATTGGCGCATTTTCTGTTCAACTCATCTTTTCTGTTTTCATTCTACTTTAATTAACTTCTTCTACATTGGTCGGAACAGCGAGCGAGCAAGGGCTCCGTCCCATCAATATCTGATTCACAGGCCATACTTCTTCAGAACTGTAGAGTCCATTATTTCTGATTTCGATCGCCTGCGAAACGAACGCTTCCACCGTTCTTTTGTATTCCCATTACCTACTGCTACATCAAATTGGGTGCAATTATCTCTGAATTACATCGCACCCTTCTCTTGTTAGTCTTAAAAAAAATAATCGAAATTTCGTTATTCCAGAGGAACTATACACACTTCTTTAAATTAGTAAATCTTGAGATGTTATTAAAAACGAGGTATCAACTGATCAACATTAATTATCTGCTAATCCTCATGAATCACGTCAATAGATATTGGCTAATGTAAGGTTACTAGTTATTTTTGTATCCTTAATTACGAAAACTCATTATGTAATAATAAATCGAAATTAAACAATTTCATTGTTTTGTTCATGTACATCAAATTATTTTCAGAAATTTATTCAAGTCAAAGATCAAGAAAGAGAGAAAGTGCAATATGTTTGATTAAATTAATTTTAGTGCTAAGACTTTATTCCTTACCCTTTATATTTGTTATCATACTTTCAAAATTCATTGTTGTTTTTAGTTATACATGACTTGTTTTCAACATTTATTTATAATCATTAAAGCTTTTATTCACTGTTAATCCAAACTTGTAAGTTTTTCTTTTACAAACCAGTTATTGTGTCCCTGGCCTCAGTAGTAATATATATAGAAGTATATATAATAAGGGTTTAATAAGTTAAGATGATAGGAAATGCACGAAATTTCTAGTTCAATCTACCATGGACTAAATTAAACTGAGTTTTACAATCTTCAGTCAAAATTCATATTAAAATTAGTCATTTCTTTTCCTCAGCATTTCTTTTATTTTTATTTCTTTTTTCTTTAAAAAAGGAAATTAAAGGAAAGTGGAAGTCAGTCTAGTTCGTCTCTATAGATCAGACGTTAGAGTCTAATTCCTTTTTAGCATTGCAGCATGTAAATAGAGAGATGCCCTACAATGCATAAAGAAATAATTTTTCGTGTGTTCTCACGATTTATGGAAACGTATTTTCTTAAGCCCTGAAATACCGCGGGAAGATAGGATTTCCATTACCGTGAAATCAGTCTCTATTTTTAAAAAAAAATTAAGCGATGCTCTAATTAAAAGGGTCGTGGGTTCGAAACACAAATAGGTCACTTTACCCTTAGAAATCTCATACTTCCGTACCAAAGCTAGTTTTTTTTTTTTTTTTTTTTTTTAGACGTCGCGTGCTTTATTTAGGTCATACTTTTGGTTAATTAGCATACAGGAATGCATCCTCATTTCCCGTTTTACATGCATGATGTCATATACGCAGGAAAGGAGACTTCAACCCCGGTGGTGTTAATAAAATAAATTTTGGTACCCGGAATCTGAATCATACTCGTATTTGAATATTAAGATTCGAATAAAGTAAATATCTCCTCTAGTTAAATAAGATATTTTGATGTTTAAAATCTTTATTTTTAAGCTAAAAATTCTAGGTTCCTTCATTCAATACATAACCGGAAATACATTTTTACAGAAGATTTATCACTAGTAAGAAAACAATGACTTTACAGTTTTCAAAATAGTCTTCCAGTTAGTTCAAAACACCTACGCTAGGTTTGATAAAGGCACTAATTCCCCTTCTCCCCCCAAAAAAGAAATATGTACGCGTGCATATGCACTCATACACCGCTGACTGGACTCCGTCATTCTGGAACATTGATCCACTTAGTTCATCTTAAAGCGGTGAAATGGTGTAAAACTCTAAAGGTGCGAGATTGAGTGGATATGCATGGTGAAACATGCACTCTAACAGTAGTTTTTCGATGGTCGACAATGTGGTTGGTCTCACTTTATCATGGAGCAAAAGTATACACACCACTCCATGTCTTTCCTGCATGTAGAAGGTTGGAGTAGATCGTATTGTCCATTTTATGACCTTTGGGCATGTAATGTTCATGAATTGGCTACTTATAATTCCAAACAAATTCATATAAGTTGTTCAGTGAAACTCATAATGAAACAGTAACTTGCACATGAAGAATCTTCAACATTGGTTATGCCCTCTTTAAAATCCTCAGCCCGCCCCTTAACTTGGGTTCGACTTACGCAGTTCTCATCACATTGAACTGTCAAACGGCGATGAAATTCTGTCGGTCCTTTACCCTTACACAGCACAAATTTAACGACGGGGACGCGGTGGCTCACTGGTAGAGCGTTCACCTCCGGTACTTGGGGTCCCTGGTTCGATCCCAGCTCGCGCCGTGTCCGGTACTTGGTGGACAAACAACGTGCTCGGTGGTTTTATCGGGGTTCTCCAGTTTCCTTCCACTTTCTTCATTCCACTATTTCATTCATTTTTCATCTTCATCGTCTCCATTAGCCTAACCGGCATAATCGTGGGACGTAAAACTTAATGATTTACAAATTTAACGATACTTCACTGCTCCAGCCTGGAGCATCTGTACAGATACCACAATTTTGTGTAACTGTTTACCAACGTTCCGGGCGCAACGCGATCCTGTGAATAACTCTAGGATGCCAGTCAAAATAACTATCACATAATAACTAAGTTTGCAATAATAATTGCAAATTTGGAACGCAACGATCGATCTTTATTGATAATTCCCGTTTTCGGTGATTATTCTTCAATGGTTCGTTCAATCGGGACATGCGGCTCCTAATGACACTCAGCGCGCGCTCTCGAATCACCATCTCAAATTTGGTTAAAATGATTCAGGTACCTCGGAGAAGTATCCGGATAACCGTACGCCTAAATCGAGTAAAGATGAGCTTCAGTCCAATCACAATCGTATTTTAGCTTTTTAAATAAAACTTTTATGTTTATTTATTGAATGAGCCTTGTGCTGGATTACCATTATGTATATAGTTGTGATACTTGGATGGCAATGCTTTTAACAACACTATACATAATGATTTATTTCAACATAATATTGTATTTTTATTTGTTGTTATAATGCCTTAATTTATACCTCTACTTCTTCACAAGAAAGTAAAATATACTAAAACAAACTTTAAATTTATCTTTTTATTGTTCCATACTTAGTTTCCTGAACGTCACTAGTGTAGGATCCTGCATATGATATTTTGTCGTGAATCAGAAAGTTTTCTGTGGGGATGAAACTTATCTCTCCCACATAAACTTTTCTTTCATTAGAAGGGGGAAAACTTTATGTTAAGAATAAATTTCCATAAACCCTAGTTGGACTAGTTGGACTAAATTTAAGATTTACTGTAGTTTCTTTAATTTTGTTCACATTTCAAGTTTTACAGGTGTTTGTTCACATAACTTTAATTATAAAGAGTTTAATGAGAACATTTTAAAATGTTGCATATTTCTTGTTAAAATTTCCAGGCAAAGAATGGCATTCTGCGTATAGAACTTGTGGTGGTGCTCGGCAATCACCAATTAATATCGTTCGGAGTCATGCAATCTCAGAAGACCTTCGAGCTCTCGAAATGGTCTTCTACCATAATTTTCTCCTTAATCCAGTTATGGGAAACAATGGACATTCGGGTAAGGAAAGTAAAATTTTCTCTCAAACAAACAATTCTTTGGTGTGTTGTAAATTTGATCTTGGAAACGTGTTTCTCTAGCTTTAGTTTTCATAAAATGACGTAACTCTATTTCCCGATTTTGGGTTTTGGGAAGCTCATTCAATCCCATCCTCTTCCCTCCATAGAAAAAGTCACTCTTCCAGATATTGAAAATGTTATAATACAAATATAATTATCTCGATTAAAATGTACAAGCACATTAAATACATTTTCCACTTCGGGGAAATATTTGTGTGTAAATTAGGAAAACAAAATTCATTTCAATCATTCCATAAGACACACTATGTATTAATCTTAATAAATGATGGAATCAACTGATGCTAGATAATTGGCTGACAATATTTAGTCAATTTTGCTTAAAAAGAGTTCCAGTCTTGGTTGAAAATTGAATTAGGGTAAAAAATTCTTAATACTTTCGGTAGGTTACGACGGTGTTTTGTCTGTTTCCTACTTTCTTGTGGCTGTATGAGTATGGAGTCCATTTGCAAATGAGCTTTCCGGAACCAGAATGAAGGAACCACATTTTGCTGCTGTCAGTGGTAAATGGGCTTGACGTTACCGTTGGATCAGTTGCTACACTTATTACGTTGTGACCTAAGATTCATATGTGTAACTCAAGTGATTTTGTGCTTAAACGTGGAAATCGACGAAAATATAGTTAGTTCATTCTGTTTTCAGACAGCTCAAATATCATACTAGAAGAGGCTAAAAATACTTTTGGAAATTAAAAAATTCAAACTACATCATTTGGGGCACTTTTATTAGTAGTTCAAGCACTTAACTTCATTTGTGAGCGCATCTAGATATTTCATGTGGACCGCAATTTCAATAAATTTCTGAATTTAATGCAAGAATTATCTCCTAAAGCGAAATGTTCGGTTTTACACAGTTAAATGTGTCGTATAACACACACACATACATACACACACACAAGTGACACAAATCTCCATTTTCTTAATGTTGTCTTCGTTTGATCGGCCCAGGAAGAAAACGTAATTTATCTGCAGAAAATTGACAAAAGTGTGATGAGATAAATAATATCTCTTAGAACGTATCTTTAAGCTTGTGCTCGATAAAGTGCTTTTTATATATCAGATATTGAACTACTTAATCCTGACCCTGTATCTTGACCTTGAAAATAAATGATAACCGCTTATGCACTCAGTGACTATAAAAATATTGTAAGGGCGTAGATAATGTTTCCTACTTCTTTGACCATCATGCCGTTTCTTTACTTTGACGCACTTTTTAAAATTTGCAGTCTATAGTACTTTTTCCTGTTTCAAAATGCCTTACCAACTATGAGTAGATTAAGTACAAGTAAATGCTATGATTAACTTAATTCATATTAAACAAAAAGGAAACGACCACTTTTAACTTTCTGCAATAGCAGTGCGAGGTACTATCATATTCAGTGGCGTATTTAGGGGGGGGGGCTTCCGGGCTTAAGCCCCCCCGAAATCTTACTTACTATAGTAAAGTATATGAAATATCTTGCAGAATTTTCACATTTTCAGGCAAAGCCCCCCCCCGAAAGTTAGTAAAGCCCTCCCCGGAACAAAATCGTAAATACGCCACTGATCATATTATACACAGCTTGCACAAAATTTAAATCTTAAAATCCGATGTAAGTTGCTTCGTTATTTGCTTAATTCAGTGATAAAGTTCTAGGCACTGATACCCTAATGGACCGCTTCCTATATAATTAATAGAAATTATTTTTTTTTTCCACAATGCAAAGTAAGTGGTTCTGCCTCACTACCGGCTAGAGTTGGAACTAACTGCATCGTCTGCTACTGGCAGTAGCTAAGTGTATCATTGGCTAATTCTATCACACTTCGACGCTCTGAATGATTTGATTCGTTCTTGCTTTTAGTAGTTCGTGGTACCCAACTTCCTTGAGTGGTGGCGCCACGGTCTCCACAGTTTCAGCGGGAAGAGCAGCTGAAACCTCTTATACTATATTATTACTCTATGGTTCCAGGAACATCATAAGTTACTGTGTTTTGTTGATTATGCATATACCAATGCGTTAAAATAGTTAGATCAGGAAACGTTGTCATAATATCCGTGGCCGCAATGATCAACAAAACTTAGAGTATGATGTTTCTAACACGCAGTGAACTATAGAAAACCACTTGCATAACAGGCAAGAATGAAAATATTCAGAGTTGTTAAATATTTTGGAAGTAGCCCACACAGCAATGAAATATTTTCAAAACGTTTTTAAAACGTGCCATCATTTTCCTTCAGAAAATGTATCCTACTTCCCTTAAGGAAATATATTCCATACGTTGTTGAAAACATTTTCCAATTAATACTGAAAATATTCTCGTAACATACTCAAAAATGTTTTAGAAATATTTTATACGCCGTTAGAAAAGTTTTCCAAAAAATGTTTTCCGTATGATTTCCAAACATTACTGAAAATGTATTTGAAACATTTTATACAATGTTAACGGAATGGTTTTTAAAATGTTTCGCATGGAATATTTTTAAATTATTTACTAATAACACAGAAAATAATTTCTCAAGAATGAAGAAAATTGTTTTCTAAATATTTTTTAAATGTATTGCGTACATTAGTTGAAATATTTTCTGAAGATTTCTAATTCATTTTTAACAAGGATTAATGATCTGTAAAATAATAATTTTAAAATGTTTTCCATATATAAAAAAATATTTCCTGTATATCACAGAAAATATTTAGTGAATATTTCCTGTATATCACAGAAAATATTTAAAGAATATTTTCTGTATATGACAAAATATTTAGAGAATATTTTCTGTACATGACATAAAATATTTTGTGTACATGACAGAAAATATTTTCTGTACATGATAGAAAATATTCAGAGAATATAGGGTAGACATATCAAAAACATTTTCAAATTAATTTTCTTGGTGTTCTGTAACAGTAGAAAATGTTTAGAAAATACTAAACTAGTTTCAGATATAATTTGTGATAACAAAGAAAATATTTACGAATCGTTTTTCAAATAGCAATTGATATGTTTTTGATTTGTTGTTGTATGTAGTTTGAGAACTTACTTAAAATATTTTTCTAACATTTTATAGTTTTCAGAGAAAAATATTTTAAATTCTTTCTGAATATTTTTCGTCATTACCACAATAACACCTACAGTTTGAAATACATTTCTTTCTTCGAAACTGAAGGAAATGCATATGAACAGTTTTCCAACTCTTGTGAGTTAAAATATCTGGATTTCATTTATACAAATTCATGGGGTGGTAGAAGTTTGTGTATGCTGGAACCGGTTTAGAATACACGGAAACTTCTAGCATCACATAAATTTGTGGAAATAAATTCTAGTATTTAACTTACAGGTTGAAGAAAGAAATGTATTTCAAAATGTACGTGTTATTGTGGTAATGACGAAAAATATTCAGAATTTAAAATATTCCTCTGCGAAAACAAGGAAATGTTAGAAAAAATATTTTAAGTACGTTCTGAAACTACATACAATAATAAATCAAAAACATATAAATTGCTATTTGAAAAATGAATCGTAAATATTTTCTTTCTTAGCACAAATTCATATCTGAAACTAGTTTAATATTTTCTTAAAAGTTTCTACTGCTACAAAACACCAAGAAAACTAATTTGAAAATATTTTTGATGTGTCTACCTTATATTATCCGAATATTCTGTCATGTACCCGGGATCCCTTAATATTACAAGGCGAGAAGACAGGGAACACTGTACAGTAAAAGTGGAGAAAAACTAAATCATCTTGGACAGAACACATTCTATATCTATGACAATATTCACTGAAAAATATGGAGGAACAATAATAATCGGAACAAATCACATGCATTTTGAGAAAAGTATTTATAATGGAATTCCTAAAAAAATACATTAGTACAATTTCTTACATAAGTATTAAAATATACGAAACTTACAAACACGTGTATATAATGAGCTTTTCTTTTAAGGAGTCATTATAAAATGCGATCATACCACCATGAAACCATTTTATTGCACCATGTCTCTCAACATAAGGACGACGTGGACCACTCAGATGTTCACAGGTGAGATGTCGTCATTGTTCTCTTCGTTGTGTTCTACACAACACTAAAATAGCTATTGTAGTGCGTAAAATAAATGACTGAGCACAAGAAAGACACCCCGGGTGCCAACATGTGAGTGGTTCATGTCGTTCTTGTGGCGGGTTCACCGGTGGTTAGATATATATATATGATAAATGGAGAAAGTAACTGATTTTATATCATGTAAATATTTAATGTGATATACAATCGATTATTCCCTTGAGTTATCGTATATAATAAGAGAAACTAAACCGTTTATTCTTAAAATTATCTAAATTCCAACATCCTACATTACTTAGATTGCGTAACAAATCGAAAGCCAAATAAAGGAACGAAGGTTTAAAAGACAATACATAAAATAACATCCTGTACATTTATTGAGAATAATTTCTTAATTTTACATCAAGTATGAATTTGTTGTACACAATACTGAAAACTACATACTTAATGTGAATACATAAACAAAAAGTCTATAATAATTTAAGTCTAGTAATTGCATACTGTATATTAAAATAGTTTGAAATGTATATACATTTCATTAGTGTAATATTAACTAGTGTTATATAACATTTTTAAAAAGCACTTACTTTGTAAGAACAGTTCGAATAGAGTTGCAGCTTATACCCATTTTGTCTTGTCCCCACATCCTAGCATTGTAGTTCAGAAGATGGCAGTACCAATCACCGAAAACCAAGCACCAGAATCATGCGTTTACTTACGTTTCCCTCTCCTTCAACACACACCCACAATATAAGTTAAACTATTTCTTGGAAAGTTCTCTGCTACCTTCTTCTAAGAATATATTTAACGATACGAAGTAGGTATATTAACATTACTTTAGCATTTGAAGTGTGATTTAACTGCCATAAATTAAAATTGAGGACAATATTCATGCAAATTATCTTAAATGGGTACCATATACATTACACTAAACGAACTATGCCAATAAAAAAATCAGTCAATAAGAATTAGATCTTCATTCTAGATTTTTAAATTGCTGCTATGTTAATGCTATGAATTCTGTGCTCCCCACACCAAATGTCTTTATGCCAAATGTTTTTGGTCGAAGCTGTGAGCAAACCGCAGGCTAATGATCGGATGATGATGATAGCATACAGGCTGATGATAGTTCATCACTTATAGGAAGACAGTTTGAAGTACTAGGTGGGACAGAACACTCTTCTTTTTCCTGGGATTCATCCACACTTACGGTCAAATTTAGTACCGTCTATGTAGTATCTATGTGCGGTATACCTTGAAATCATCTCGGTTGATAGCCTCCACAGTGCACTCCTAAAATAAATCAATTGTTTTAGAATTATAATTTGCAGCATGTGTGGCCAAATTTAAAAACGAAATACATCTCAGAATCAAGGCTAAGTCAAACGAAGCGATATATGGGTATTTCTTTTTTTATCTTACTACAGGCTATCCAAAACACTAAAACATTGTTTTCTATACTTTTGGAAGTTGTATACTAAATATCTTAGTAGCTGTCAATCAAATTTGGAACGCTGAATAAGTTGTAGTGTAGATATACAATTGAAGCTATGATCCAAACATAAAATAATGATATTACAAATAAATAAAATTATCTTAGGATGGGAATGGAAGCTGTAGACGCATGAGTATTACTGAGTGAAGGAAGGAAAGTACCAGCGTTATGGCACCTTCAGCTGGGTTACGAGTTTGACACAGTTCATACACAGAAATCGTTCGGTGGTTTATATTTCCTGCTTCGACTTAAAAGATAAAGAAAATTTGCTCGCTTTAAAAGAGTTAAAAGGTAAAAACTTTAAAAAGGTTTAATTTATTGTATTTTTGTTCATGTAAATAAATAATGTACGCAACTGACACAGAGCTTGCCCGCTGGACCTTGGCGCCCTAATCCAACTGCCATTTATATGCCTGCCATAAAGTAATATAGATATAAACTTTTTTTTAAAGTGCAGGTTAAAGGTAGCTTAATATTTACATTTTTTTAACGATACCTATAAATTAATAAGGTAGAAGTATATGTGGTCCTTCTCACTATGCTTGCTTATATGCCTTATATACAGGGTGGGCCATTTTAATTAATCCACGGAAATATCTGAAAAATGATAAAACATAGAAGAAATGTTTGAAGTACACGTTATATATTGCTAAGGGGGAAAACCAATTCCGCTAAAAGTACCCCTCCTCGCCCCCCGTAAATGGGGGTAACGGGGGGTAACTTTGAAATGTCAAATGGGAACATGGGTCGAGTAATACCTCGTTCGAAAGGTCTTGGAAAACTAAGTAACGCTGTACCAAAAGATGTTTCATATTGTGCACCAGTTTCAAAATGGCCGCCATGATATGGTTCCGAAACTCCAGTACCCGTAGTATGAAAACCATGGAAGGTAAATGAATGGAACAAAATTGAAATACGTAAATATCATAGGATGATCCCTGTGATCCCAGTGGCCTCCCTGAAGGGGTCTTGGGAGCTAACTTCAAAATTTCAAATAGTAACATGAGTCGAGTGGTACCTCGTTCGATAAATCTTGCAAAATCAAACATCTTGCAGGAGAAAACGATTGAGGTGAAATGGCAGTGTTCTCAAAAGGCCGCTAATAGTTACTCAAAATGTAACTGTGGCCATCCGCATTAACTCAGTGCACCAATTCTCTATCCATGAAGTCTGCCTTCCAAACAGCATTGGGTAGGTCAAGCGTACGCCCGAACCGTTGTCCGGTCGGACATTGAAATTTTGAAGTTAGCCCCCAAGACCCCTTCAGGGAGGCCACTGGGATCACAGGGATCATCCTATGATATTTACGTATTTCAATTTTGTTCCATTCATTTACCTTCCATGGTTTTCATACTACGGGTACTGGAGTTTCGGAACCATATCATGGCGGCCATTTTGAAACTGGTGCACAATATGAAACATCTTTTGGTACAGCGTTACTTAGTTTTCCAAGACCTTTCGAACGAGGTATTACTCGACCCATGTTCCCATTTGACATTTCAAAGTTACCCCCCGTTACCCCCATTTACGGGGGGCGAGGAGGGGTACTTTTGGCGGAATTGGTGTTCCCCCTTAGCAATATATAACGTGTACTTCAAACATTTCTTCTATGTTTTATCATTTTTCAGATATTTCCGTGGATTAATTAAAATGGCCCACCCTGTATATATATATATATATCTTAAAGTCTAGTCATTAATAATACCAGCCCTCTGCTTCTATACCACCCTGTGATACCGGAGCAGGACGTTTGGACGCAAAGCCATATACCTAAATAGGTTAATCTACTTAAATAGGTTATAATGTATTTCATAACCAGAGATGATTACGTACTAAAAGCCTTAAAAATAGGCACTAATATCACAAAAACTCTTAAAAAATAACTGCAGAAACTAAAAACAAGAAGTTCAGAAAGGTGAAATTTGATCCAAATTTTCTTTAAAATGCCATCTTCAAAACTCTTAAGTTTTCGTTATGTTATAATATATCCTATGGTAAACAGTCACTGAAAGTCTCAGTTGCAACAAATGCTTAATTTAGTTCTGAAAAATTTTTGTGATGCAGAAAGAAAACATATGGGTCTAATTATTTTGTTTTTAGAATGATATATCCTAATTTCAGGAAAATCGGAGACAATGACCTGCAGAATTTCTTTTTCAGCATGAATCTATCATGAGCTAAAATAAAACTAGCTGTAGGCATCCTATAACACCCCAAAGTAAACTTCTGCGAAGTTACCTTTATAATATCTCTAACATAAAGGATATTCATAACTTCATAGCAACTCATAACATTGCATTACTGCTTATTACTATGTATTTGCAACAGAGATACTTGGAAAGGAAACAACAGTGAAACCAGAAGTAAACAGTGAAAGCTAATATACATATTGAATAATTTATTTTGTCTTATGTTACAATTACCATGACATTATCATTCCATGACGGAATTATGGGCCAAGTCGGTCCTCGTGGCCGAGTGGGCTAGCGCTATATGCTAGTAATGAGAATCTCTTTTCTCATATGACCTCGCTGCTGAAAGGGACGCTAAACTAAAAATCAATTATGGGGCAAATCCAGCATTATTCTACAATTTCAAAAGTTTCAAAATTCTTTACGGCGAATTCTTTCATCTGCCTGAATATATTTTTTTCTTTTGAGTTGATTTTGAGATTAACGTCCCGTTCAGCAGCGAGGCTATATGAGACGTGGACCTACTGATTAACGTGGAATCCGAACCACATGAGCTCCCGCCGGGAATTTTCTTCTTTTCTTGGGCGGATCTTTTCTCGAAGCATTGCCTCGTACACTAAGTCCTGCTTTTTTTTTGGTCCGAAATGCATCAATAAAGCGCCAAATCGACCAATATCGTTCCTTTACGTTAGATATACTATAAAGAACAGGAGTTATTTTATTTTGGGGTATCACAGGCTGCCTAAAGTAAATTTTATTTGGCCCATTCTTCGTATTTAAATGTATAGTTAGTGCCTATTTCTATCAAAATTTATTATTATAATGTCTCAACTTTCTATTAATACAATAGTCTCCACTATCCGGTCTAATGGGCATATCGAATAACAAAAAAGTGCCTTCCATTTCAATTCAGGTAGAGCATGTACCATCACCATCTCAGATATTGATGAAACGTTTTTTATAGCAACTAGACATGTTTTTAAGGGACTCGTATTTTTTGTTTTGTTTTGTCGAAAAAACTTTTCCCGCCAAGTAATGGGCCATCAAAGATGGGGAGTACAATTTATGAATTTTAGAAAAAATAGAAATGCTCAATTTCGGAGCACCACCATTCAGCTATGGAGACAGATAGAGTTATAATTCTTGTTGTAGTATGTACATAAGGATATAAGTAAATATATTTTATTATAGTTTGGTTTGCGTATTTGTATCTTTCTGTATATAAGTTAACAAATGAAATCCAGTTTATCTGAAAAGTCGAGGTTTGCGATTTTTTCGAGCACTTCCGATTCGAATTTTAAAATTCTGTTTTCACGGTTAGTGAGACCTAGTTACCCGCTTTCCGAAAAAAAATTGCATCGCTTCTGTGTGCAACCGTTCTGTCGCAAAAAAAATTGAGAAATCGTCAAATTTTTAAAAATTGCCAATTTTGGGTGCCATTTTCTCGAAAACACCATAATTTAAAATTCTGAAATTTTGTCAATGGTTCAACTTTACATGAATAACAAACACACCAAATAGCATTCTCGACCATTGCTTCATGAATTAACTATAGCCTTTTGAAGTTAGCGAAGATTCGTTAACTTTGATGTCACAGTTGGCAGCATTGAAAACAATGAAAGTGCAGCAATTTAATGATGCTTTTGGTTCACATTCATTAAATAAAGAATAAAAAGTTTTCCTGGCTCCTTTTTATTACTTTGATCAAAATGGCTCTCTGAAATGGTAAAATGAGCCTCCAAGTACTCCATCTTCTTAAATCGATCTAATCTGATATGGAAATTACGATTATGAAACACACACATTTTAAGTTTACTCTAAACGGCCATCCAATAGATCCTGATGACCTACAAACAACCTGAACTATTACCTCAATGATGAACTGGAATGCTCCAGACAAAATTCCGATAAGTGCGATGTCATTACAGTGATCGAAAATTGACAAAAAGTTAAAAAATCGAAAGATTTTCTTACGCGTACTATCAAAGAAATTTACGGCCTGTTTAAACAGATCAATCCCAGCATAAGAATGGTTCACTCGAAATTTTATAGTATTCGACCAAAGTGGGTCAGTCCGCAACCTGCGAGGGAGGTGTTTGTGTGTTGTGCAAATTTTAAGTTAGCTGCTACTGCGTTGCAACAAATCAAAGGAGCAGCCTGTATTGAAGCTGTCATGAGTGACCTATTTTCATTAGTAGTATGATTCGTATAAAATGACAGCTGTCTTCTTCAATAATGTGGTGATTGTCATGGAGCGGAAGGAGTAAGTGTGGAGTCTTTAATTATTGATCCTGATGAAAATGAAAATATTACATATGCCATATGGGAAAATAATGATCTTGTTAAAAAAAAAACTGTGACACTCTGTTGCTGGTTAAAACTAAGAATTTTAAATCATGAATACATCGAGAAAATCCAAAGAGAATTAATTGCTACTGAAAAGCGTCGTGTAAAATTTCAAGATACAAATTCTATTTTACTGCATGTGGACTTCGTTGAAAACTGGACTGTTATTCTGCTATGTGAAATTCAGAGTGATCACTGAAAAACGATCAAATCTCCATCGTTACGGCAGTGGTATATTATTATGAAACAACTGACAGTTTTGCTGTAATAGGCGACGACAAAACACACGATTCCACTCGTACTCATAGTCATGGATAAGATTCTAAAAAATACTTGAAGAAAAGCGAAAATACAGGTTTTAGAAAAAGGTTCGAATACGTGCGTAAAATTTATCAAACCGTTTCAGTGATTTCTAATGATGCTGCATCCCACTTTAAAAATTGCTTTCAGATGTTTGAGACGCGGACAGGTCCGATAAAGCAGTGGCTTTTCAGTGAAACCGGCCATGGCAAGGGTCTCTGCGACGGTATTGGGGGTGTGGGGGGAAAGGTATAAAGAATGTGGCAATACGGCATAACCTTAGGCAAGAACAGATTCACAATATTAAAACTGCAGAAGAATTCGTGAGTATAGTGCAAGTACAAACTCCGGGCATTATTCTCGTAATGTTGTCAAGAACCGAATTGGACAGTTTTAAGAAAGAGAAAAAAAGAAAAAAACAATGGGAAAGTGTGCGACCGGTAACTGGTATTCGACGAAGTCATCTTTGGTTTTTATGGCACAATATTAAAACTGCAGAAGAATTCGTGAGTATAGTGCAAGTACAAACTCCGGGCATTATTCTCGTAATGTTGTCAAGAACCGAATCGGACAATTTTAAGAAAGAGAAAAAAAGAAGAAAAAAACAATGGGAAAGTGTGCGACCGGTAACTGGTATTCGACGAAGTCATCTTTGGTTTTTATGGCACAATATTAAAACTGCAGAAGAATTCGTGAGTATAGTGCAAGTACAAACTCCGGGCATTATTCTCGTAATGTTGTCAAGAACCGAATTGGACAATTTTAAGAAAGAGAAAAAAAGAAGAAAAAAACAATGGGAAAGTGTGCGACCGGTAACTGGTATTCGACGAAGTCATCTTTGGTTTTTATGGCAGTAACGGATCAACATGGACTAACTTCGTGCTTTCCCCAAAATCGAGCTTCTGCAATTCAAAGTGTAAATTTACGAAATCTGCAAAAATGACTGCATACATGCATACATGATAACCAGTGATGGATAGGAGAAATATTATCAAAAAATCATGAATTACATGAAGTTGAAGTGGTCTTTATGTTTCCACATAGACCTTCAACAGGGTACAGGTTTCCAAAAAGGCATAAGAGAAGTGAAAATAAGTGTTTTGTGACTATCGACAACGTGCTAAGCGTTGTGAGTGCAGCAACACCTATTGGAGCATCTGCACGGTTAGATGCTATTAGCGAAGAAGACACTAAGCAAGCAAATAATTACTTCAGTGTGATAAAATCAGTGAAACTTTGATTTCGAAAACCATTTTAAATAAGTTAGTTTAAAATTTGTGTGTTTCGTAATCGTAATTTTTATCTCTGATTACATCGGTTTAAGAAAACGAAGGAGTAGGGGAGGTTCATTTTACCATTTCAGAGATCCATTTTGATCAAAAAAAAATAAAAAGCAGCCTGGAAAAACTTTTATACTTTATTTAATGAATGAAATGAAATCTTTAGTTTTACGTCCCACGGTTATGCCGGTTAGGCTAAAGGAGACGGTGATGATGAGAGATGAGTGAAATGAAGAAAGTGGGAGGAAACGGGACAACCCCGAGAAAACCCACGAGCACGGTTATTTAATGAATGTGAACCACAAACATCATCAAATTGTTGCACTTTCATTGTTTTCAGTGTTGCCAACTGTGATATTAAAGTTAATGAAACTTCAAAACGCTGTAGTTAATTCATGAAGCATTGATGGAGAATGCTATTTGGTGTGTTTATTATCCATGGAAAGTTGAACCATTTGACAAAATTTCAGAATTTTAAATTATGGTGTTTTCGAAGAAATGGCGATTTTTAAAAATTTGACGATTTCTCGATTTTTTTTTTTTTGGCGACAAAACGGTTGCACATAAAAGCGATACAAATTTTTTTTCGGAAAGCGAGTGGAAACAGAATTTTAAAATTCGAACCGGAATTGCTCGAAAAAATCGCAAACTTCGACTTTTCAGACAACTGACGTTCATTTGTTAACATATGTACAAAACTATACGCATGCGCGAACCATACTATAATAAAATATAGTTTATTTATAACCCTATGTACATACCACAATAAGAATTATAACTATCTGTCTCCATAGCTGAATGGGGCTGTGAAGTTGACCATTTTCCAAGTTTTCTAAAATTCATAAATTGTACTCCCCATCTTTGATGGCCCATTACTTGGTGGAAAATTTTTTTCCGACAAAACAAAATATACGGGTCATTTAAAAACATGCCTAGTTGCTATAAAAAAAAAATCAACAATATCTGACATGGTGATGGTATATTTGGGGGGGGGGCTGAGAGGATGGTACAGTTTTTTGGGCTGTTACGAATACAAAAAAATCCCTAAAATATAAAAAAAATACTCTTTTCTTTATAATAGCACTATCTTATTCTAGATTCCTCGCTCATTAAATGAGGATTCGAACTTATGAAAGATCAATAAAAACTGTATTCTATAACCATAGCCGCCTGCTGCAGGGAACAGTTGCTTTCCCCATGGATTTTCAAAATACATAACAAAATTTTAAATTTTCTTATTCACACACAACAGTTAGTGTAGTTAGCAGTGAATGTAAATAATTGTTTTTTACATTAAATATTATATGGTTCTAGGTATCTGTATTCGTGACTTTCCTCGTATGTCGGTCCTTTTGCCCCCTCCCGCCTGTAAGAAATCCTGTGGGAGTTACTATGTCTAAATTTCCCTTTAAAATTCGCTTATATACTACATATACATCTATATAGCAACTAGTTATTAAAGATGAATATATTTATGATTACAGCAACCGAAACGATTAAATTAATCGAGAGCCGTAATTAGTAGACACTACTTTACTCGGTTAGTGCATTGCATACATGACAATGACAACCAGCATATCTGAGAATGTTTCATAGTGTGAAGAGATAATTTACTTCGAAATATCCCATACTGCAGCTAACTTAATATTATATAAGAATTTCGATACTCGAAAAGAAAGATCAATTGAGACGTGCTAATTATCCTGAATAACCGAGTCCTGCAACCAAGAAAGAGGGGTTAAAATAGCTAATTGTCTACAACAGCTGTGCCAAGTGCCCGGCAATAATTAAGTGCAATGAGCAATTACAAAGAAGAGACGGTTATGGTTACAATTGTTATTCCTCTTGCTTAATGTAACCAGGTAAGTTGGTTAACACCTTTTGCTCTTTTTCTTGGTAACTAAAGTCCAGAAGGTATAACGTCATTGACTTCCCGCACTTGGACATGCTCGTCACTGAGGGTGTGGTAAAAGGATAGCCAATCACCAGCTACAATTCACCGCACTCAGCGAGCCATGAGTAACCGAGCTGGCAACTCCGCATAAACGTCACTACATCTTTTCGCGGGAAGCAAACTACGTTATACCTTCCGTATTATAGTAATCCAGGAAAAGGCAAAGTGTACTTTCACTGAAAAAAATGAAATATTTAAGTTTTACGTCCCACGATTATGCCGGTTAGGCTAAAGGAGACGGTGATTGAGAAATGAATGAAAAGGTGGAATGAAGAAAGTGGGAGGAAACGGGAGAACCCCGAGAAAACCCACGCACACGTGTTTGTCCACCACAAAGTTCACTTGGCGGGAGCAGGATTTGAACCCGGGACCCCAAGCACCAGAGGTGAACTGTACTTTCACTGAGTACTGCTCGGTTACTATTTGGCTACACGATTTCTAGCGTAGTTTTAACCGAAATTCGACTACTAGCAGCTAAGTTTTCATTTAATTCTTACTCTGCACACGATAAAAAAAAAAAAGTCATATGCAACCGTGGTGTGAGTTATTAGTTAAAATTTATTAGTAATTTGTTACAATTTTAGACAATGCCTTTCTTTTAAAAACAAGACAATACTGCATAAATTCTAAGGGGAGAAGTGAAACCAGTGCTTATAGTGTAAATCTTCGTACATATACATATAAGCTCTAAGACAGCCTTTCCCAACCCGGAGTCCACAAGCCAATCTCAGAAAGGCACACACATACACAGTGATGAGAAATACACCATTCACACGATGCGAGCTGGGTTCGAACCAGGGACCCCAAGCGCCGGAGATGAACGCTCTACCACTGAACCACCGCGACCCCCGGATTAGACTTGATGTTGAGGCGGATCGTCACTTAAAAGTCTCTTTTTTTGATCCTGACATTTCCAAGTTAGTGGCTGAAAGATAACACCACCCATCACATTAATGAAGTTGTGTATCTCGGTGAGTCATACACTTAGTGTCAGGTTAATTTGTTGAAGCTAATACATTTTATATTCTTCCAGGAAAAAATACGTTTTTCTATACTAGACAAGTAGGCTATTGTGGTTTTGTGTTGTTTACGTACTGGATTTATTTGCAACATCTTAGTCAAGACATCCGGCCTGAGATTTGAAACCAAGGACCACCTGATTACGCGATTGGCATCATACAACTCTAACATGATTATACCACTGCAAAGAAAAACAAACACACCCATATATGCACTAGCATGGGAAAAAATATAAATACTAACCGTATATTATTGCAAGGAGTCCTTCACATGCATTGTAGACTCTAAAGTAGGCCGCAGTGTGGAAAAGGTTGGGAAAGGCTGCTCTACGATATCAAGGGTTGCGGTGGCTCAGTGATATAGCGTTCACCTCTGGTGCATAGGGTCCTAGGTTCGATCCCAGCTAACGCTATATGAACTTTGTGGTGAACAAACACTGTCTGCGTGGATTTTCTCGGAGTTTTCCTGTTTCCTCCCACTGTCATTTCACCCTTTCGGTAATTTCTCATCATCGTCTCCTTTAGCCTTGCCGGAATAATCATGGGACGAAAAATTTTCACGATATCAAATAAAGAATATATCAATTAAATAAATTTCCGGTATATCACATTACAATTGTTAGCGTATATAGGGAGCAAATTTTTACTTTGATTCGGACAGTGACTGCAACCAATTCACCTGACCCGGTTCCCGGAGCAGTTTAGGAATCACAGTGAAGTTGCTCCACCAGGTCGTGATGTAAGGTCATGTGGTATTATCATGAGGTAAAAGTGGAATAAAACAAGCCCTGCGGGACTTCTAACCCAATTTGCTCGCTAACGCTCGCTTAGCTACGTTTCGTTGCGTAAGTAAATCACTTTTTTAAAATTAAATTTGTGTTTGCAAAATGGAGCACCAAAGGCATGAACAATTCCAACAAGTGACTGAGGCACAAAACATTTCCAGGAAGTGACTGAACCTATAAGAACCGATTGAAGTTACTGTCTGACTCAAAGTAAATTCTTGTCTAATGGGTATACTCGAGCAGACGGTTCTAATAAACTTTGACATTTCTTGTAGCCTATTTTCAGGTTAGGTAAGCGTTCACTAAATGAGGAGCTCCATTAGTACTAGCAGATTGACTTTAGAAGGGCTCATTATGAATACAATGTGAACGTATGTCATAAAAAGTACAGTTCATAAAACACGAACCAACTTATGCTATGTGGACACTAAAAACCACAAATGCTATCTAACCGAGTCAGGGCAGGAGTGAAGCAGGGGCAAGCGTTAGCGAGGGGGTGAGTCCGTAGAGAGCAGAAGATACTGGAAGAGCACACTTACACATCCAATACTTTCACTATCACTCAAAATTCATTTCAATATACTGTGCATTGACGGTAATTACTTATATACACACTCGCATCACTTCACGTGAAATGTTTCACATAGTAGTTTACCTTTAAATTTTCTATTTGCTAGAACCGTCTGCTCGAGTGAACTTTATGTCGGCTCTTTGTGGCCCAACATTTTTGGTAAAAATTGGCTAATTTTGGTTAGGTCACGTTAGTTTAGCTTAATTTAAGCCAGGTCTAGTTTGGTATTTCGTAGTAACGTAAATTTGTACAAATAGAAAATTTATAGGTAAAGTACGATGTGAAACTTTTTTTTTTTTTTGTGAAGTAATGACCGTGTAAATATAACCAATTACTGTCAGTGCACAGCATATTGCAATGAATGTTGAGTAACAGTGAAAGCATTGTATGTGTTAGTGTGCTCTTACACTATCTTCGTTTATGCGCATAACCCCCGTCGCTGACGCGCCTGCTCCCTACGGACGCACCCTCTTATCGCTCGGGTTTCCGTGCTCCACTCCTGCCCTCACTCAGTTAGGTAGCATTCGTGCTTTTCAGTGGCCACACAAAAAACTGGTTCGTGTTTTATGCACCGTAGTTTTTATGCCCTACGTCCACACTGTACTAGTACTGACCTCTCCTGATGTCAATCTGCAAGTAGTAATGGAGCTCCTCATTTAGTGCATGCTGTTAATAGAAATACAAAGCTCTACCCTAACCTGAAAATGGAAGAAATGTGTTAAAATTTCGTACAACCGATTCCTCGAGTAATGCCATTAATCTTCCCAAAAGACCAACTCTTCACTTTGTCCAACGTCACCTACTTTCAATTGTTTGCGTGTGGATGACAGTTTAATAGTAGTAGTAGAATATTTATTCTCATTAAACAACATTTTTATTATTATTATTTCGGAATACCTCAGCATTGCGTTTCTATTGTATGCAGCACTTCACAAGTTTTTCACACATCAATACCCTTCTAAAGCACGAACTCATTTCTCCTGTAAACAATGTTTTTTTTAAACCTACTTTTGGTTCCAAAAAGCCAATTGTCAATAAAAACAGTGGATCTTACCTTTGATGTTCGTACTAGTACGGACGTACTCTTCATTTTTTTGTATTTTCGTTGGTCAGTTCTGTATTTAAATATATATAACACCACACAAACCTATAGTTTGAAGTTCACCCCACCACCACAGCACCACTACGACATTCATTTGTTAAAAAAAAACTCGCTCTGAATTCAGTGATGCCAGTTTTGTAACAGCGAAATTTCCGTCCGAAACCATAAATTTCCCGATTACATACAATATTTACCGTCAACTTCAGTAGATATAATTTACAATATCTATAGCAGGCCAAAATTTAAAAAAATAAATAAATAAATAAAATAGAATGTACACCATTTTTACGAACAATATGGTGTTTTTTGTGTTTTTAAGGGATGTTATGTTCAGCAAAGCAACACTTAATTAAATTGTATTAGCCTTAACACGATTCTGGTGTTGCTTGCACACCGCTTGTTCCTTGACACAAAAATAAATAAATAATTATTTAAAATGTTTAAAAATGCAGCGATAAGTAGGGTATTTTCCAATAGTTTACATTAGCTTGATGTTTCAAGTCTTTTGTGTGTTTGTAATGTTCACTTTTACCCAGGGATAAAGTAGATCTCAGAAGGTAGGGGGACACATTACGTAAAGCCGTCTCCTGTACCTACTTTTCCCATTGTAATTTTTAGAAGCGTGTGATGTCACAGATATTTTCTGGAAGTGAGGAGACGACATCCACCTGCGTTCCCCCTCACTTTTAGCTCTGCTTTTACCCAAGGGTAAAAGTGGATCTGAAAAGGTGGGGGGACGGTAGCGGCATGACGTCACGCCGTTCCCCCTGCCTATCTTCGCCCATTGTAATTTTGTTTAGGAATTGAGGAACGCCGTATATATTTTTTCGAGGTGGGGGGACGGCGTCAACCCGCATTCCCGCACTTTTATCCCTGCTTTTATCAAGAAAGCTCAATGTTGCAGGCTAGGTTGTTGTACGCCTAGAAAAGTTGAGAATGCAAGAATTTCCCGTTTTCAGCCTATTTAAAAAAATCTCCGCATTCCCGTCAGTGCTCAGAATTTTACGTTTTACGGGAAATTTCCCGCCAACTGGTATTACTGACTGAAGTTGAAATACTTGCTCCCTGGTGCTGCAAACTACATGTAATAGAATTAAGTTTAAAAAACATCCACATGTATCTTAACATCGTCATTTTTGTTATCATTATTTAACATAACAAATGACGTTATATTTCTTTGCCTGATGTAATTTCATGACCAACATTTGACGTTGTTAGGACGTAAGTGTGCTACTAAGGCCGAGTTCGATTCCTAGCGGGAGCCCATTTAGTTAGGATTCCACGTTAATCAGTAGGTTTCTTTAAGAAAATTTTCCTCGAGTGACAAAATTTTTCCTTTTCTTATGAATTTTCCCTGGTTTTTGAGTGTCCAATACCTATGACAGAAGTTATGTAGTAAGATTAATTTAGCTATATTAAAGGAACTACTTACCGTATTTGTTTTATTCACTTGCTTTTTGCTTCTATTTTTTCGTGTATTTTTCATACATTTTTTAAAAAATATACACCGAAATACACCAAGCCAACAAAATGAAATGAAATCTTTTGGTTTAACGTCCCACGTATATGCCTTTAGGCTGAGAGAGACGAGGATTAAAGCAAGTGAACGTTAATAGAAGAATTGGTGGAATGAGAAAGTAGAAGAAAACGAGGGTACCCCGAGACAACCCACGGATACAATGTTGTTTACAACAAGCTTACTTGGCTGAGGATGTAAAAAGGGACCCCACGAACCAGAGATAGGCGCTCTACCACTGTGAAACCGTGACCCCCCCATTCAGCCAAGAATGGTTGCAAATTATGCTACTTTCAGCACACAAAATCTATATCTATTGTATTGGTTTACTTCTGACGAACAAAGAAAAATTTAAAACATTGATATTTGAGAATTTCCCTGGATTTTTCACGTTTTATCGAAAATTTTCCTTTTTGTTAAATTTACCTATGAAATTTCCCTAGATTAGGGAAATTTCACTCAAACTACGAACACTGTAGAGATGCGCACGAGACAAGATTTGTGGCTGTCTCGTCTCGAAAATGTTCTGTAAAAGTGATGTCTCGACTCGAAAAACATATATTTTTCTATTGGTAGAGCCGTGTCTCGACTCGAATTTTGTCAGGAAATTCCTGTCTCGACTCGTCTCGTGCGCATCCCTAGAACACTGATCAGTAGTCCATGCCCCGCTCCTAAAAGGAACGTTAAACTCAATATTAACTCAACAATATATATATATATATATATATATATATATATATATATATATATATATATATATATATATATATATATATATGTGTGTGTGTGTGTGTGTGTGTGTGCTTATGTGAATTTCCTCGCTTCTGTATGGTTAGCACATACGCCTTGAGCGCGGGAGACCATGGTTCGATTTCCGCTGGGAGCTCATGTAGTTGTTATCCCACATTAAACTGTAGATCCATGTCTCAAATAAGCACACATATATTATATATATATCTTTGGTACATTTATCTTCTAATTCGTCGAAAATTTCGGAACACAGTGTCCCACAGACCGAAAAGTGAGTAGCATGGGTACAGAGAAAACTAGTCATGGAAATTTAAGCTTTTCACGCTATGTTAATCCTTACATATAATGAAACTAGCTTGACCACGTTACAATGGAAGAAATGCAATCACCTGCAATACCTTGATAGCAGAAAATATTCTCCAGGTATTATTATCCCCCTCTCCTGCAGAATGAAAGCCCTGACGAAAACGCAATATTATTTACATATAACTACAACCTTAAAAAACTAACTAACTCTATAGCCTATGGAACCCGGAGGTTCAATGGCGCGTTCACAAAAGCTCTACACTGACTTCTATCCTTAGTCAGTTGGATCCAGTTTCTACTTTGTATTCCTATCTCTGCGAGGTCCATCTTAATATTGTCCTCCCATCTGCAGCTAGGTCTTCCTAATGGTCGTTTTCCGAGTGGTCCTCAAGTCAAAACTTTGAAAACGTTTCAACTTTCTACGGTTCTAGCTACACGACCTGCCCACCTAAGCCTTCTAGACTTGACGACCCTAACAATGTTGGGTAAACCTTATAAATTATGTAGTTCCTCGTTATGAAGTTTCCGCCATTCCCCATTCCCGTTCCTCTTGGGTCCAAATATTCGTCTCAGGATCTTGTTCTCAAATACTTTTAGTCTATGTCCTTCCCTCAGGTAAGCGACCATGTTTCGCAACTATACAGAACAAAGGCAAGATTATCGTTTTATATATTTTAACCTTCAAATTCCTCGACAGAATTCACGACGACAAGAGATTTTGAACCGACAAGAGATTCTCGAACACGAATTCCCTGCTTTTAGTCGACATTTAATTTCTTCGTAAATATGATTTTCGTCTGTTAATATTGATCCTAAACATTTGAAAATATCCACTTTATCAAAAGTATTATTTAATATGTTAACGCCTCCACAATTTGCCGTATTACGGTCCCGACGCACTTCCATGCATTTAGTTTTCTCTGCATTTAATTCTAAACCCATGTCCCTGCAAGCATTTAATAAGATCTCTGCATTTATTTTTACTGTTCTCCTATCATCCCCTATTAAATTTACATCATCAGCATATGCCATAACCTGGTGAATACCGTTCAACTCTAGGCCCTGGTTGCTATCTTTGATTTTCCTTATGGCGTATTCCAGCATAAAGTTAAATAATAATGGCGACAACGCATCTCCTTGTTTCAGGCCATTTTCGACGTGAAAGCTCGTGGACAAAAATTTTCCTACCCGGACTTTACTTTGGGATTCACTTAAACATATCTTAATTAATCTAATTAGCTTTCTCGGTATTCCAAGTTCTGTAAGAACGTTGTATAATGTTTCTCTCCTAAATGAGTCGTAAGCCTTTCTAAAATCAATAAATAGTTGATGTACCGGGGTATTGTATTCCCACTTTTTTTCGAGTATTTGGCGAATGGTAAATATTTGGTCGATAGTTGATCGATTTCGTCTAAATCCGCACTGATAATCTCCAATAATTTCATCTGCATATGGGGTCATTCTTGATAATAGAATATTTGAAAGGATTTTATAGGATGTTGACAGAAGAGAAATGCCTCGATAATTATTACAGTCAGTTTTGTCGCCTTTCTTGTGAATTGGAACAATGTAACTACAACTTTACTTTGTGTAATATACCAAACAGTGGCGGTTAGAATCCAGTCTTTCTTTTTTTTCAGAGATCCTTCCGAGGGTTCGTTTCCATCTCCCCCTCCCCCAAGAACTAAAATAAATAACAATTGCGATTACTTTTTATTTTTGCACAAGGGACGAAATTAAAGTCCCAGTTCAGCACCTTCACACTTAGATTTTGCCCCTGGAAGAAATTTTCTGGAAGAAAACTTATTATCATTGTTTCTTGGTCTCTCATGTGATCTCACATACATAAACAAAGTATAAGAGTGTAGAACTTCATATGCCATAGTTAATGGAAATTTTCTCCTGAAATCAGGAATTCTTACACGGATAAAATTAAATGATGGAACATGTTTAGAGGGCTTGCTCGTGACATCTAACTATAGTTCTTAACAAATGTGTTACAAATGAAGATGTCTGACTTGCCTCTATTTTTTGGTACTTACGTTTTATTTATTTTATGTTCCTCAAATTCATTGGGAAGCAAGTAAAGATTGTGCCTGTGTGCGTGACAAAACATAAATGCACCAGATAATTATTTCTTCACTTCCATGAAAAAAATACAAATTTAGTCCATCTCATATCTGCTAACAAAAGGAGGTAGCAGACCAAAGATAGCCGCTGTTTATTAAAGGTCGTTATCTAGCAGAGGATTCATTCAGTCAGAGGGGAAAGAAGAATAATTGGAAGTTTCTATATTCGTTCGAACTGCAATATACAATTATTTTAAGAACCATTTCCTTGCTATTTGTCTGCATCAGGAAGGAAACGCCATAAAAATCACTAGAATTTGCAGATTTACCCGAAGTACATACTAGATCACTAGTTCAATAGCAAATCACTAAATCTATGACGAAATTACTAAACGTGGCATATATATTAGAGACATGCAAGAGCCGAAGTTTTCGCCCCAAGCCTAATCTGGCTCGAATGTAGCTAGGCCCGGCCCAGCCCAACCCAAGCCCGGGAAAATTTTGGAAATTTTTAGCCCAAGCCAGACCCGGAACAAATTAATAGTGGAGCCAACCCACCCAAGTCCGGTCACTAGGGAGAACAATTAATTCTCTATATAGCAAAAATGGAGCCGCTGAGCAATACCAACTGTAAAAGTTGCATTGTTTTTAATACCTTTCAGTCTTCATTTTTTTTTTTTGCAATCACCATTTAACTAAAGTCAATAATTATTAAAGAACTGCAAATAATCGTCCGAGCCCGGCCCTACCTGAAGCGCAGGCCCGCCCAAGCCCGGCCTGGGCTAAGGAAACAGCATAGCTGGACTTCCCAAGCCCGACTCGTGCAATGCACACACACACACACACACAAACACACAAACACACACACACACACACACACACACACACACATATATATATATATATATATATATATATATATATATGTGTGTGTGTGTGTGTGTGTGTGTATGTGTGTATAATCTCCAAAACATTAAAAAATATCCAACATAATATCTAAGGATATGTAATTTAAATTAGAAAAATGTTCCAGAAACATTTCCTGTAAAATTCATTTTAGGTACAACAAGGTATATTACTTTTATGTAACTGAAGCATATATTGTGAGAATAATGTGAAAGTATTTCTTTGATATATCAGAAAATATTATTAGCTAAAAGCACAAACTATATTTCAAAAACGCGATGGTAAACAGTTTCTATTCATTAGACCCTATTAATGTATGTTTTAACTGTTTAAATTAAACATTAGATAAAATATTCTGAAAATAATTCTAAAATAATGTATGAAAATATTTCATTTAAGTTACAGGAGAAGGTAATAAAAACATTTGCATACAAAACTAATAGGCGTTTTAAAAACATTTCTGGAAAATATTTCTAATATTACGAACGAATTTATTTTTAAAATGCTCGAAACATTTTAAAAATTGTATTTCATACGTTTTCTTGTAACAAAGAAAAGATTGCAAATACTACATTGGGAAATATTTATAAAATATATGGAATACATTTCCTATTCTGTTTTCTATTATGTATGTAAAACATTTTTAGTATTACTTCGAAAACATTTTCTCTCTCAACATTGAAAACATTACATTACATTCAACACAATATTTCTAGTACAATTTGTGGAAATTTTCCTTACATTATTTTTCCATAAGTAGAAGCTTTGCTTTGTTATAATTAAATATAAACTAATTATTTGCTGAGCAAAACTATATATTTTCATTAAAATTCAACATGTGTTACAGTTTCGCCAACTAACTCTTTGGCTTCATCAGACACTATGTGATACAATATAACTGTACAGTCAGCGACTTTAGAAAATGGAGGTTGGATACATAAGAAATGATAGCTTTTTCCAGTAGGAGAATAGTTTCACTCGATGTCTGATAGTTGGACAACCAACATGACAGCAAATACGTGCCCGAAAACATAACATGCCAGGATATTCCTCCATTTGGAGGAAAAAGTATTACTATCTGAGAGCATCACTTAGAGAAACAACCACGAGATAAATCTACAGAAATTCCATTTACTTTAAGATCAAAGAGATAGGAATTAATGCAAAGGAAACGAAAAGAATAATACGCATCATGCAGAGACCGAAAAAGTATGGAAAGCTAAACAAAATGAGAAAAGAAGGAAAGAGGGAAAGGAAAGAGCAAAAGACATGGTAATAAATTAAATTTTAACACTTAAGGATAAACAGTCTCCGTCTTTCCCCCTGACCTCATCGTGGGTTTTCTCCCTTCATAGGATAAATCTCTTTCAGTATCAAACGCGAACATCATTTATAGTGTTGAAAAAAAATTAACTCAGTCTAGGCCGAGACTCGAACCCCACACCCTTAGAATGACAGTCTTACGCGGTATCCACTTACCTACACAGGCTCTATCTGTAAACTAGCTATTACCCGCGCTGTTATCAAACGTGTTAAATCAGCCATTGTCGGTGACCCACCCCAGTTCCATTTGAAGTTTAAATTTTATTTACCTCACTTAGCCATCTATGGGTAGCAGTCCCCTTGCTTTCATAAAAAACATTTGTTCTGTAGATTAAAATCAAGAATGAATTAATCTGTACTCTTGGGAGCTTACTGGTGCAACAACATATCTATCTATCTATCTATCTATCTATATATATATATATATATATATATATATATATATATATATATATATATATATATATATATATATATATATATATATATATATATATATATATATATATGCGTGTGTGTGTGTGTGTGTGTGTGTGTGTCGAATTGATTTTGGATTAAAAGAGCGACTTCGTAAATTTACGGAACGCGTGTTAACACGACAGTAAGGACATCTCGTAACGTTGTTAGGTAACACACGCAGTGTAAATAAAGTTTCAAAACCAGAAATCGGAAGATATGCCGTGGGTAAGTCGGTAAGACGTCTGCTTGCTGAGTGCAGAAATTCGGGTTCAACTCTTGGCTGTTACTTTTTTTTTTTTTTTTTTTTGTTCCGTTGAAAATACATTTCTATATTTTTGCGTTTGAAATTGCTTTCTTTAATTTTTTGTAGATTATCTTAAATTAGTGAAGGGCAAGTAAGGTCAGATTACATATATGTCTGCTTTATCTGTGTGTACAGTCCAGAGATGGAGTGAGTCAATTGGGTCAAGATTTGTGAGTAGGTCAGTGGATCGTGGGTCAACAGGACGTGACTAACTGTGACACACCACCCCCCGTGACCTCTCTGACTCACACTGACCCTACGTTTTAAATTTTAAGGTCTCCCTCTTTATTCGGCCTCCCTCCTTATTATTAAATTCAATGTATAGATAATTATTGAGTTGAGTTGATTTTGAGTTTAGCGCCCTTTTCAGCAGCGAGGCTATATGAGACGGGACCTACTGATTAACATAGAAACGGAAAAACGTGAGCTCCCGTTGGGAATCAAACCAGGGTCTTCCACGCCACAGGTATATAATAGTGTCTTATATAGCAGTTAATATTCTTGCTATAAAGTATCAAATGACTAAACATTTGATGTAAATAAATGAGAAACCTAAAATATTGCAGATTACTGCAATTGCCATTTAATTCAATTTAAGCATTATACATCCATATGATTGTTAAAGTTGCTTTATAAAGATGCAGATTATGAATTATAGTAATTTTTTCAATGAAATGAAATTAAATTAAGTTTGACGTCCCATGCTTATGTCGGCTAGGTAAACGAGACGGTGATGATGAGAAGTGAACGAAAATTGTGCAACGATGTAGGTAGGAGGAAACAGGAGAATCCTGAAGAAACGAACGCACACGGTGTTTCTTCACCACAAATCTGACTTTGTGCAAGCTGGGATCGAACCAAGGACCCCATGCACCAGAGGTGAACGCTCTACCACTAAGCCACTTTGGCCCTATGAAAAATACAACCATATTTATTCTCTCTCTCTCTCTCTCCATTTTTATATAGGTATCAGAAGCATGAATAATTTTCATTTCGGGGGGTGCGGTGGCTCAGTGGTAGAGCGTTCACCTCCGGTCCTTCGGGTCCCTAATTCGATCCCAGCTCGCGCCGTTTGGACTTTGTGGTGGACAAACGCCGTGCTGGTGGGTTTTCTCGGGGTTCTCCCGTTTCCTCCCACTTTCTTCATTCCACCATTTCACTCCTTTCTCATTATCACCGTCTCCTTTAGCCTAACCGGCATAACCATGGGACGTTAAACATAAAGATTTCATTTTATTTCAATTTTTGTTTTGAACGTATGGTTTCAAGTTGGTATTAAACTCAGAACTCTTATCTTAATGAGTTGAATTGATTTGGAGTTTAACGTCTCTTTCAACAGCAAGACCATATATGACGTGAACATATTGATTAACGTAAAACCCGAACCATGTAAACTCCCGCCGTGTGGTGGTGATTGTGATTTTGAGTTTAACTGCCCGGTCAGCTGCGTGGCTATAGGAGACGTGGACCTACTGATTAACATGGAATACGAAACACATGAGCTCCCACCAGGAATCGAACCCGGGTCTCCCACGATAAAGTCGTGCGTACGCTAACTCCCACCGGGAATTGAAATCTGTTCTCATTGTAAGAATGTTAACGTTCCTTATTTTACCGGTTTTTGTATAACTTCATGGACCAAATTTCACAGAAGTAAATCCCCACGGTAAGCAGGTTTGCATATCCAGACTCCTAAGTATGAAAACATTTACGCTCACTTCAACCTCAAACAATTCATGAATTGAAGAATAAAGGATAATATTCCAGATAAAGTATATGGTTTGAAAAATACCATATAGGAGAGGGACATATCAGTCCTTTCTGCTCATGGAGTTATTAAAACAGGATCATCGGGCAGTGGTCTTTACCATTGAAAGATATTGCTTCTAAAATATTTCCAAGTAACTTCCAATTTTCCATCTATGGGTAGCAGTCCCCTTGCTTTCATAAAAAACATTTGTTCTGTAGATTAAAATCAAGAATGAATTAATCTGTACTCTTGGGAGCTTACTGGTGCACCAACATATCTATCTATCTATCTATCTATCTATCTATCTATATATATATCTATATATATATATATATATATATATATATATATATATATATATATATATGTGTGTGTGTGTGTGTGTGTGTGTGTCGAATTGATTTTGGATTAAAAGAGCGACTTCGTAAATTTACGGAACGCGTGTTAACACGACAGTAAGGACATCTCGTAACGTTGTTAGGTAACACACGCAGTGTAAATAAAGTTTCAAAACCAGAAATCGGAAGATATGCCGTGGGTAAGTCGGTAAGACGTCTGCTTGCTGAGTGCAGAAATTCGGGTTCAACTCTTGGCTGTTACTTTTTTTTTTTTTTGTTCCGTTGAAAATACATTTCTATATTTTTGCGTTTGAAATTGCTTTCTTTAATTTTTTGTAGATTATCTTAAATTAGTGAAGGGCAAGTAAGGTCAGATTACATATATGTCTGCTTTATCTGTGTGTACAGTCCAGAGATGGAGTGAGTCAATTGGGTCAAGATTTGTGAGTAGGTCAGTGGATCGTGGGTCAACAGGACGTGACTAACTGTGACACACCACCCCCCGTGACCTCTCTGACTCACACTGACCCTACGTTTTAAATTTTAAGGTCTCCCTCTTTATTCGGCCTCCCTCCTTATTATTAAATTCAATGTATAGATAATTATTGAGTTGAGTTGATTTTGAGTTTAGCGCCCTTTTCAGCAGCGAGGCTATATGAGACGGGACCTACTGATTAACATAGAAACGGAAAAACGTGAGCTCCCGTTGGGAATCAAACCAGGGTCTTCCACGCCACAGGTATATAATAGTGTCTTATATAGCAGTTAATATTCTTGCTATAAAGTATCAAATGACTAAACATTTGATGTAAATAAATGAGAAACCTAAAATATTGCAGATTACTGCAATTGCCATTTAATTCAATTTAAGCATTATACATCCATATGATTGTTAAAGTTGCTTTATAAAGATGCAGATTATGAATTATAGTAATTTTTTCAATGAAATGAAATTAAATTAAGTTTGACGTCCCATGCTTATGTCGGCTAGGTAAACGAGACGGTGATGATGAGAAGTGAACGAAAATTGTGCAACGATGTAGGTAGGAGGAAACAGGAGAATCCTGAAGAAACGAACGCACACGGTGTTTCTTCACCACAAATCTGACTTTGTGCAAGCTGGGATCGAACCAAGGACCCCATGCACCAGAGGTGAACGCTCTACCACTAAGCCACTTTGGCCCTATGAAAAATACAACCATATTTATTCTCTCTCTCTCTCTCTCCATTTTTATATAGGTATCAGAAGCATGAATAATTTTCATTTCGGGGGGTGCGGTGGCTCAGTGGTAGAGCGTTCACCTCCGGTCCTTCGGGTCCCTAATTCGATCCCAGCTCGCGCCGTTTGGACTTTGTGGTGGACAAACGCCGTGCTGGTGGGTTTTCTCGGGGTTCTCCCGTTTCCTCCCACTTTCTTCATTCCACCATTTCACTCCTTTCTCATTATCACCGTCTCCTTTAGCCTAACCGGCATAACCATGGGACGTTAAACATAAAGATTTCATTTTATTTCAATTTTTGTTTTGAACGTATGGTTTCAAGTTGGTATTAAACTCAGAACTCTTATCTTAATGAGTTGAATTGATTTGGAGTTTAACGTCTCTTTCAACAGCAAGACCATATATGACGTGAACATATTGATTAACGTAAAACCCGAACCATGTAAACTCCCGCCGTGTGGTGGTGATTGTGATTTTGAGTTTAACTGCCCGGTCAGCTGCGTGGCTATAGGAGACGTGGACCTACTGATTAACATGGAATACGAAACACATGAGCTCCCACCAGGAATCGAACCCGGGTCTCCCACGATAAAGTCGTGCGTACGCTAACTCCCACCGGGAATTGAAATCTGTTCTCATTGTAAGAATGTTAACGTTCCTTATTTTACCGGTTTTTGTATAACTTCATGGACCAAATTTCACAGAAGTAAATCCCCACGGTAAGCAGGTTTGCATATCCAGACTCCTAAGTATGAAAACATTTACGCTCACTTCAACCTCAAACAATTCATGAATTGAAGAATAAAGGATAATATTCCAGATAAAGTATATGGTTTGAAAAATACCATATAGGAGAGGGACATATCAGTCCTTTCTGCTCATGGAGTTATTAAAACAGGATCATCGGGCAGTGGTCTTTACCATTGAAAGATATTGCTTCTAAAATATTTCCAAGTAACTTCCAATTTTCCATCTATGGGTAGCAGTCCCCTTGCTTTCATAAAAAACATTTGTTCTGTAGATTAAAATCAAGAATGAATTAATCTGTACTCTTGGGAGCTTACTGGTGCACCAACATATCTATCTATCTATCTATCTATCTATCTATCTATATATATATCTATATCTATATCTATATATATATATATATATATATATATATATATATATGTGTGTGTGTGTGTGTGTGTGTGTGTCGAATTGATTTTGGATTAAAAGAGCGACTTCGTAAATTTACGGAACGCGTGTTAACACGACAGTAAGGACATCTCGTAACGTTGTTAGGTAACACACGCAGTGTAAATAAAGTTTCAAAACCAGAAATCGGAAGATATGCCGTGGGTAAGTCGGTAAGACGTCTGCTTGCTGAGTGCAGAAATTCGGGTTCAACTCTTGGCTGTTACTTTTTTTTTTTTTTTGTTCCGTTGAAAATACATTTCTATATTTTTGCGTTTGAAATTGCTTTCTTTCATTTTTTGTAGATTATCTTAAATTAGTGAAGGCCAAGTAAGGTCAGATTACATATATGTCTGCTTTATCTGTGTGTACAGTCCAGAGATGGAGTGAGTCAATTGGGTCAAGATTTGTGAGTAGGTCAGTGGATCGTGGGTCAACAGGACGTGACTAACTGTGACACACCACCCCCCGTGACCTCTCTGACTCACACTGACCCTACGTTTTAAATTTTAAGGTCTCCCTCTTTATTCGGCCTCCCTCCTTATTATTAAATTCAATGTATAGATAATTATTGAGTTGAGTTGATTTTGAGTTTAGCGCCCTTTTCAGCAGCGAGGCTATATGAGACGGGACCTACTGATTAACATGTAATCCGAAACACATGAGCTCCCGTTGGAATCAAACCAGGGTCTCCCACGCCACAGTATATAATTGTGTTTTATATAGCAGTTAATATTCTTGCTATAAAGTATAAAGTTAAAGAAAACTTGTAGCTTCACGAAAGGCATTTGTTGGTCCTTCAAGGTCAACACAAGAACAAAAATGAAAAACTAATACTAGGTGTGCCTTTACAAGTGACTACTATGATAACAACAGAATGCTGCCTACGTTTAACATATTATGCCTCCGGGGGTTAGTAAAACGCTTAACTGTGTGAAAATCGCTGCACACAACAGGTCTTAGGAACACTCGCAAATACGTAAAATTGAAAGAACAGAAAATAGTGCATTTTTGAAATGAGCATACAATTCACACTTCACGCAAAGTTCCAATATGGGAAATCAGTCAATATCTTCATTTGGAATTACTGAAAAAGACAGAAACTGGCTATTTAAAATTCCAAGTGTAAACCTGCGCTTGGAGCGATTCTATGAGCTATATCACAACGCATTTTCGTGAGTTGCCTCTGTGGTCAAGCGTGCTTAATAGCGCTGTTCAAGTTCTAGAACCGGAGGGCGGCGGTTCGAGCCTAAGTACAGTATTTTTTTTTTTCAAAATAGGGATGGCTTTTTAAAAGTATATATAAAGTTGTATTTTGAAGTGATTGTAAAACAAATTCAGATGAACTTTCACATTTCCAAGCTCACTGGTATTTATTCGCCATGTCCCAAATTTCACAGAAATAAATCCCTACGTTAAGCGGGTTTACATATCCAGACTCCTAACAAGGAAGGGTCACGCAGTGGCTCCGCTGAGATCCGAACGAGACAAATGCGTTTTCATTTGATATATTATAACTAGATAGATCCCAAAGTTATACGTGCCACCGAGCGGAATATCGTGAGTTACAATATATTTTGTAATGTAAGAACTACAAAGCTGGCAGAATATTTTGACCGAATCATTTGTTCGGAAACGGTTGGGTAAATGGAAAACTCGGATAATATGTATCCCGTCATTTTCAAGAACACACCTTTTCGGATAAAAAAGTTTGCCCAGGATCCTCGCAGGGTCCCACATGGGGTCCAACTCAAAATTTTCAAATGACAAGAGGGATTAAGTAGCACATCGTTTGAAAGCTGTTGCAAAATGAAAGAAGATGCAGCAAGTCTCGACTCTCTACGACAACCCTGTGCAAAATGGCGGAGGGTCAAAATGTAAACAGAAACTTAATTGAAAAGTCAATGGTCAACCCTATAAATCGGAAACGGTGAAAAATGTGAAAATAGGAAAGGAAGTGTGGCATTATTTTCAAAGTACAACAATTTAAGGTAAAACGTCTTGTCCCAGGGTCCCCACATGGTCCCAGGTGGGGTCCAACTAAAAAGTTTCAAATGGCAAGAGGGGTTAAATAGCTCATCGTTTGCAAGATCTTCTTAAATGAAAGTAGATGGAGCAAGTCTCTACTCTCTACGACAACTCTGTCCAAAATTGCGGCGGGTCAAAAAGTAATCAAAAGCTTATTTGATAAACTATGGCCACCTCGAATCCAAGATGGCCGGTTAAAACTTATGTCGTTCATAACAGTACAAATTTAAATCTCTATTTTTCTCAATAGGAAGATTAAAGAACAATTGAATTTTGATTCACCTCAACTATAATTTCATTCGGTAACAACACATATATGTTTTGTTTGGTTCCCTCGCCATCATTTACTTTAATATAACGAATATGCGATGAACACACAACTCTGACTTCCTCTAATTTTGTCATACGTAGTTCATGCATAAAGGACTTGCTGCACCAGTAGGTGGGTGGCTCTATTGTAATTCGTAACTGCGCATTCGTGGCGGTTACATTTGTATGTCATTCGTTGGTTTGATCACAATACTCCAAGCAATACCAAATATACAAAAAAAAAAAAAAAAAAAAATCATTTGCAAGATTGGCGAGTAGTACCAAACCATGTGTAAGTCATTTCAGTATTTCGAGTTGCGCCAAACTTTGTTGGTTTAATTACGGTATTCCAAGAAATAACATATTTATATACAAACTCATTTTTCACGCTGGCAGCCATATTGGATTACCTCCAACACCAGTGGTTTGAGCTGGACATGCGTTCGATACATACTATGGCATTTTGAACTCAAGACGTTTCGTTTTTTGAACATTTCGCATCTTTTCGTCATCCACTGATCAACATTCATGCCAAATTTGGTTTTCCTAGCTTCAGCAGTTTGGTATGCCTATCCTTTCGATATAGGTTTTAAGCTGTCTCTTGGATTCAAGGTGGCCATAGATTTTCAATTAAGCTTTTGCTTATATTTTTACCCGCCGCAATTTTGGACAGGATTGTCGGAGAAAGTCGAGACGTGCTCCATCTTCTTTCACTTAACAAGAGCTTTCAAACGATGTCCTACCTCTCTTGCCATTTGAAACTTTTTAGTTGGACTCCACCTGGGACCATGTGGGGACCCTGGAACAAGACATTTTCACGTTGTGCTTTGAAAATAATGCCACGCTTTCTTTCCTGTTTCCACATTTGTTTTACCGTTTCCGATTTATAGGGGTAGTCATGGACTTTCCAATTAAGATTTTGTTTACACTTTGACCCGTCGCCCTTTTGCACACGGTTGTTGTAGAGAGTCGAGACTTGCTGCATTTTCTTTCATTTTACAACAGATTTCAAATGATATGCCACTTAACCCCCCTTGCCATTTGAAAATTTTGAGTTGGACCCCATCTGGGACCCCGCGGGGGACCCTGGGGCATTTTTTTCTTACCACAAAAAGTTTCTCGTTGAAAATGGTGGGATAAGTGTTGGCAGAGTTTTTCACTTACTCAACCATTTCCGAACAAATGACGGTTCAAACTATTCTGCATGGTAATTTTTTGTAGTTCTTACATTACAAAATATGTTGTAACTCACGATATTTCGCCCGGTGGTACGTATAACTTTGGGATCCATCTAGTTATAACATATAAAATGCAAACACAATGGTCTCGTTCCGATCTCAGCGGAGCCACTGCGTGACCCTTCCTTGTAAGTGTGAAAACATTTACGTTCACTCCAACCTCAATCATTTCATGAATTCAACCTGATTTACATATGTTATTAGGACGTATAATTGAATGTGATTTATTCTACAAACACTTTTATACATTGCAAGAGCTGTGACGTCTTAATATTCACTGAGAACTCATAGTCGTATCGCAATAAACAAAAGCGAGTATGGAACAGTAAACTGCTTTCACAAAGGTTAAAAGAAAGCCTGCAAAAGCATGCAAAATGGTCGAGTGGTTTAGGTCGATACTCTATCAATCATATGTTTGTGTTTTAAAACCCGATAATAAGTTTCTCTAAGTGTCTTCCTATTTTCATTTGGAGGCGGAAAACATTTCTTTGAATAACTCATTGGAAACCTCTTTTGTTTCAAATTCGGCTAAGACGGAACAATATATCAATTGCAAATCTAAAATCCATAGCTAAAAACAAAATATAAAGTATGTTTTCCCATTATTATCCTCCGATTTGTAACGAGACCCGGGTTCGATTCCCGGAGGGAGTTCATGTGGTTCGGATTTCACCTTAATCAGTAGGTCCACGTCTCATATAGCCTCGCTGCTGAACGGGACGTAAAACTCAAAATCAATCAATCAATCTCCAAGAGAGAGAAATAAAAAAAGTTTTTTTTTTGGTAAATTCTAGTTCAAAGTTCGAAGCACTTGCTTTTGCACGTGATATTTTGTTTCTTTTTTCAGGGAACAGAAAAGTTCTGGGGCCTAAGAAATTATACCATATAATATTGCAAATTTGCAAGTGGATGTATTTACATTGCAATTTGTGGTAATAAAGATATTATGATTAGAAAACAATATTGTAATAAGTAAGTTTAATTTCTTCATCCATCGCCAGTCTTAGGGGCCCCTTATACCTCGCCGCCCCCCGAATATCGATATCGAAAATTTCGAATGATATATTCATGTCCATATATTCGCGATATCGAATGTTGATATATGATTATATATATATATATATATATATATATATATATATATATATATATATATATATATATCGACGATAGCGATTTATCGACATATCACAGGCCCAGGTCCGAGAAGTGATGCTTGAAATATACTGGAATCAACAATCAAATTCTAAATAAGTTCTCCATTTCCCTATTCAATGTTGAGGGGGAAGAGTGTGAACCCGAATAGAAATTTTAAGAAAAACAAATGTTAAGATAAAAGTAGGTTTTCCGTCTCCCCTTGAATATAAAAATTAACAGATAACTATTACTGCAATTTACCTTTTACTTCTGTTTCTGATTGTTATCACAAATCAGCGACAGTACACATACTTTACATAGTATACCAATACCAATACACTCTATAACTTTTCACAACCAAGCAAGCCGGAAGATGAATTTCCTGTAATATTAAAGTGGAATATTCTACAAAATAGTCATAATTCATTGGCCATATTTCTATCAGTACTTTGGTACGGACTAAGAGCTACAAGACTAACAGAACTAGAAATTAAAGATTTCATTCCTTTTTTCTCTCAGACTAAAAGACTTCTGCATTTTCCTAAGATTTTCATTTTCTTAATATAAGTCCCCTATCCTGGGCTAATTCTGGCTACCGCGGTTTCGAGGTAATCGGTAAACGAAAGAGCAAAGTTTGTCGACTCTCAACTCTCGACAGTTTGTAAGAAGATATTTCACAGTTCATGTTGTTATTTCTTCGTTACAAAAACACTTCTAGTTGACTCTATTCATGGTGAATTACTGAACTTATAAACATTGACAATTATTGAAAAATGAATAATTATTTTTAAACATAAAAGGCATTACAGTTTACTAGAATGCAGTAGTAGAATGCAAAAGTGAAAGAAAATATTGTTTATTTGTTGAGATGCGCAAACTGAATGTGAATAATAAGTGTTTCCCATTCTCTTGTCCAGAGGTGGATCTACGATGGACTTCTGGGGGCTCGGTGGTTGGTAATACTCCTATTTAGAGCTACTTTTAAGAGCTCCAAACTCTGGAATAGGTTTTATTTCTATATAAAAACACAAATATTCCCTTTCTGGGAGGCTATCGCCATGATCGCCCACTGGATCCGCCCCCGCTCTTGTGTAGCAGACTTTGAAGATATTTAGCTCCTGCGATGGTGATTAAGGATTGTAACATCTGGATAATTTTTATACTGATATCGGATAGAAACCTATCCGGATTTGCAATATCCGGTTGACGGACAACAAAACGGATGACGGATAACGGATAATATTAGGATAATGGATGACTGATAATATCCGGATAGCGAATGACGGATAATATAGAGGTAACGGATACTATCCGCATGATGGATAACGGATGACGGATAAGATCCGGATAACGGATGTTATCCGGATGTCGGATAATATCCGGATAATTGATTTATCCGGATAATTTATAAAATTAAGATAACGGATAATATCTGGATAATAGAACATTCGGATAACTGATTACATCCGGATGACGAATAAAGGATAGTATCCGGATAAAGTATGTGGTTTGAAAAAGACAATATAGGAGAGAGACTTATCAATGCTTTCTCCTCATGGAGTTATTAAAAGACGATCATCGGGCAGTGGTCTTTACCATTGAAAGATATTGCTTCTTAAAATGTTTCCTAGTAACTTCCAATTTTCTTGGTCTTGTTGAGCGCGGTGGCTAATGGTAGACCGCTTACTTTGGCGCGTGGGGTCCTTATTGTTTCGATCCCCGGCCAAATAAGTTTGCGGTGGACAAGATCGTATCCGTAGCTTCTCTCAGGGTACTCCCGCTTCTTGCCACTTTTCACTCCATCAATTCTTCTATTATCATTGACTTGCTTTAATCATTCGACACGGCAGCTCAGTGGTAGAGCGCTTCCTCTTTTGCGTGGGGTCCTATTGTTTTGATCACCACCCAAGGAAATTTGTAGTGGACAATATCATATCCGTGGTTTTTCTCAGGGTACTCCTACTTCTTCCCACTTTTCATTCCACAAATTCCTCTATTATTATTGACTGGCTTTAATAATTGCGCGCGGTGGCTCAGTGGTATAGCGCTTCCTCTGGTGGACCAATTAACATTGAGGTGGATGAGATCGTATCCGTGGGTTTTCTCAGGGTACTCCCGATTCTTCCTACTCTTCATTCCACCAATTCCTGTATTATCATTAACTTGTTTTAATCATTGGGAGCGGTGGCTCAGTGGTAGAGCGCTTCCTCTGGTGCGTGGGGTCCTTATTGTTTCGATCTCCAGTCAAGTAAGTTTGTTGTTGACAAGATCGTCTTCGTGGTTTTTCTCAGGGTACTCCCGCTTCTTCACACTTTCCATTCCACCAACTTCTCTATTAGCATTGACGCTTTAATCGTTGGGCGCGATAGCGCAGTGGTAGAGCTCTATCTCTGGTGCATGGGGTCCTTATTGTTTCGATTCCCGGCCTAGTAAGTTTGTGGTGGACAAGGTCGTATTCGTGGGTCTTCCCAGGTACTCTCGCTTCCTCCCACATTTCATTCAACCAATTCTTCTATCATCATTGGCTTGCTTTAATCATTGGAGATGCCTTGGTCCCTTGAGGATTGCGGTGATGTAAGAAATCAGATTCGATCCCAAGCATTTGGGTTGTGATGTAAACCTTTGCTGTGGTTCAGTCTCAGTATTTTATTACGCGAGATAAAGCCATCCATACAGCTATAAATGTTGTTCTATCTTGTGCAAGCAGGTATTGATTTTGAGCCAATTCGGAACCACATTTTTGGCGCTTTGAGGCCAGAAACCGATTTCGGACATTACGCTGTCCTCAAACTACTAGGATCTTTTCAATGTTACCATCCGCGTCCAACAACCCCATGTTTAAAAGGGAAATAGAAAGGACTCGTGTCTAAAACTTCCGAACCCAGTTTCTTGAGGTTCAAGAGTAGGGATCGATTTCTGATATCACCATTGTGCTCAACGGATCAAAACCTTTGAAATGTCGCCAACGCCGTCCAATAACTTCATCTTTAACAGGTGAATAGAAGGGACCTGAGCCCATAACGTCAGGACCCCATTCCTTGAGCTTCGTGGTCTGAGCCTGATTTCTGACATTACTACTGCACTCAGGGGCAGTGGTTAGGGATGGGCACGAGCGAGTTCGAGTGTTTTTTTTTTAACTTGATTCGACTCGAAACAGACATCTTTTAGCTCGACTCGGGAACTCGACTCGAAAAATTTCTTCTGACTCCACTCGAAACTGGACTCGAATTTGGATCGAGTTTCGAGTCGAGTCGAGCCAAATCGAGCCAAATCTTGTGTGTAGTTTCAAGTTCCTTTTTCACTTATTCTGCATAAACAATATAATTATTATCAATGTTGCTACTTCCACTACAGCTTATTATTATTATTATTATTATTATTATTATTATTATTATTATTATTATTATTATTATTATTATTATTATTATTATTATTATTATTATTATTATTAAATTCTGTAATTAAGCTTGAAAGATAGGCGGTTTCCATCTGAATACTAAAAACTAGTTAACTGCCGATTTCGGTAGTCGTGAAATCTAGGACACAAGGACATCGTTCACGAGGTTCTGGGTTTGAGTTCCGGAGGATCAAGTATTCGTGCTTGGGCCAAAATTTGTTAAAAGTTATAGCGTGCCAGGAAAACATGTTTAAAACTGTTCTGCCTGGGTCTACGGTTGTCAACGACTTGTGCGGCTTGGCTCACAGCTTATTCAATTTCGAACCGAACCGAGAACCGAACCGGATGTGCACGAGTCGAGACACAATTTGTAAAATTCGAGTCGAATCGAGACTGCTCGTAAAAATCTTGATTCGACTCGAATGTCTCAAAACTCTTCACATATTTTTAACAATAGTTTTGAAGAAACTAATCACTCAGAAACAGTTATATATATATATATATATATATATATATATATATATATTATACAGGTGCGGATCGAAGGGGAGCTACAGCCCTCTTGACACTCAGGTATACACTGGATAAAATAGGCTTCAATCTTGCTTTACACTGGATAAAGCGGCAAACAGTGATTTAGTCGCTCCCTTGATCATATCCTGGATCCGGGGCTTTAAGGGTTCATAGCTGTAAAACTATGGGACCTATCGTTAGGGATGCGCACGAGACGAGTCGAGACAGAATTTTCCTGACAAATTTCGAGTCGAGACACGGCTCTTGCAATAAAAAAGAATACATTTTTCGAGTCGAGACATCACTTTTACAGCACATTTTCGAGACGAGAAAGCCTCAAATCTTGTCTCGTGCGCATCCCTACCTATCGTGGTCGGGTTAAGACTTCACTTAGAAACTAATATGTGCGCTATCCAAAAATACAATGTTTCAGAATCTAGAGTACACATGCGACAATTTTTAGAGAGGAACTTTGGCTATGTGCATATAATTTGAAGTACTCACCAAATACCTGTATAAAAATTGTTGCAGAAGTATGTTAGAATTCTAAAATATGGATATTTGGACAGCGCACGTACTAGTTCCTAAATAAGGTCTTGACAGTACTACGGTAGGTCGCCTAGTTTTGGAGCTATGGACCTTTAAAGTTCATTTCTTCATGTTTTTGGCAGCCTATAACTCCGAAATTAAGCATTTGTGCGCCCAGGTTTGTTATTACCTTTTGTCTTATCTTGGTGTCAGGAACAGTATTTCTTCCAGATATGTTTTTGGGGCACTGCCCCCCTCCCGGAGCTCTGAGAGTGCCCCCGGAGGAGACCAAAATATTACGTCTATAATACAATAATAAATAGAATAGTACCAGCAGTGCTCCCCTCACCCTGAACATTTTTTCTGAAAGAACAACTGGTCAGGAATCTCCTTGCATTTTTTAAATGGAGTATCGCATCGCAGTTTGCAGTGCAAATGGGAATGCAATGCAGCGCAAACATGGAAATGCAACATTGCATTTACATGTTTGCACTGCAAATTGAAAAATGTATTGCAAATTGCGATACATCTTTGTGTCTTAAATTACTACATAAGCTAAAATAAGGAGCAAGTTAAAAATATATTACTATTATTTCAAGAAACTTCCCCCGACTTGAAGGGTCGGTTATTGCAAGAAAAAATGCCTCGACTTTGAATTACAATAGTTTTCCACTTTTGTATTTCCTTCCCTTTGTCAGTTTATTGTTACTGGGTCATTCTCCAGATCTTCTCAGGTTTCGGGTGATTATCCTTGTTTCTGAGCGTGTAATAATAAAAAAAATGTTCCTTGAAGAAAAGGCGCATTGGCAGCAGATTGGACCTAGCCGATATATGGTATATATAGCATGATTGTGGGTTGGTTAGTAAAACGCAGAAGTGCGTACAGTAGATCAATAAAACAGTAACGGTATTCTTCAATGCCAAAAATACAGTATAGGAAATTACTCATCTTTATCTCTCTTTTCTTTTTGCTTTCCATTTGAAGTACTGATATACCTGATACCCATTTACGTTCCTTGTTAAAAACAACATATGTTTTAGCAAGATTTCTTCTTGGGAGACGCCGCGAACCTCAAAAAACATCCCGAACAAATGGACTCTCTCTTTCTGTGTGTGTTTGAACCAATGAGTTGTTTTTCCTAAACCTAATTGTTGAATTTGCCGCTGTGGTAAAACTATTTCGCTCAATTTGACAAATAATATAATAAAATATAATACTTATCCAGCAATGAGCGTGGATTGCAAGGAAAAGCAGTGAACTCTAAAGTACCCCTGTAGCAGGGGCGGATCCAGAACGGACTTCTGGGGGGGGGGGGCGTGGATTGTAATACTGCTACTTAGCTAGTTTTAAGAGCTCCAAATTTTGGGATGGGTTTTATTTATATATAAAATAAGAAAGCTTCCTCTTCCGTGGGAGGGGGGCGATTGCCCCGATCGCTCCCTGGATCCGTGTCTGCCCTATAGCCTCTCCTCGAAATTAAATGCATTGATCTATTATTTCCAATTCGAAGTCATTTTCGCTTCCATGTTAATGGTGCCGGAGTTCTTCTTCTTTGTATCTCTGTACTCAAGAAAATAATAATAATAATAATAATAATAATAATAATAATAATAATAATAATAATAATAATAATAAAGCATCTGAATAATAACGATATTTTTAACCCCCCTTCTTTAAACTTTCTGTGTATTTCTCTGAATCTGGATATGTTGTTTTATAGTGTATAATACAAAAAGGCTTCAAACAGCAATCAGGCAAAAATTATTTGTGTAAAAGACACAAACGCCTTATCAGTGGCTCTGCAAAGAAGTACTAAACAACTGACGTTGTTTCTGCTTGCCTTTAAACATAATGTTACGGTTTACAAGGCACAGACAAAAGTAGAGAGCAACGTGAAATTTCGCCTAAGGGCACCTTCGTTGCTAAACTGAAGACTAGCACTCTGTCAACATATTGCATAGCTATCAATAAGTCACACTCAAAGGTTCTTTCTAAACGTTTTGGTATAACAGGTTAATCAAACTACGCTGTTGTAGGTAAGGGATGAGACTCTGAATGACCGATAAGTGTTGGAGTTCAGAGCCGTAGCTAGAAATTTCGTTGCCCGGGGCGAAGTAGAATTCGGCGTCCCCCGACACTCACCTTACCAAACTTTGACTTTTTCTTTCTGTGCTTTTATTTTTAACATATAAGAGAAACACCTTTTTGTTGTTATGCTACGCTGTTTTTTCTTTTTTATCAAGCCGCTTAGACAGACCATTGCAACAGCCAAAAGCGATCGTTATGTATTCTTTAACAAATCAGAGCCACTCTCAAGAGGCTTATTTTAGACCTGCTGCTAAACTTGCCAAACTACCTTGTATACAAATCCATTTGGAGAATAATTATGAAAAAAGCATGGAGTCGATTCTCCTACGTCAGGACGACCATGTTAGACATGGAGTTGCTGGACGCGAGTGGTAGCGTTGGAAAGGCCCGGGTCCCCTGAGTGCAGTAGTAATGTCAGAAGTCTGGCCCAGGCCACGCAACTAAAGGAATGGGGTCCTGACGTTATGGATTCGGGTCCCTTCTATTCACCTATTAAAGATGAAGTTGTTGGACGGCGTTGGCGGCATTTAAAAGGTTTTGATCCGTTGAGCACAATTGTGATGTCAGAAGTCGATCCCTAAACTTGAACGTCAAGAAACTGGGTCCGGAAGTTTTAGACACGGGCTCTTTCTATTCCCCTTTTAAACATGGGGTTGTTGGACGCGGATGGTAACATTGGAAAGATCCTAGTCGTTTGAAAACAGCGTAATGTCCGAAGTCAGTTTCTGGCCTCAAAGCGCCAAAAATGAGGTTCCGCATTGGCTCAATATCAATACCTGGTTGCGTAAGATAAAACAACATTTATAGCTGTATGGATGGTTTTACCTCGCGTAATAAAATACTGAGACTGAACCACAGCAAAGGTTTACATCACAACCCAAATGCTTGGGACCGAATCTGAATTCTTACATCACCGCAATGCTCAAGGGACCAAGACCTCTCCAATGTTTAAAGCAAGTCAATGATGATAGAAGAATTGGTTGAATGAAAAGTGGCAAAAAGCGGGAGTACCCTGAGAAAACCTACGGATACGATCTTGTCCAACGCAAACTTACTTGCCCGGGGATCGAAACAATAAAGACCACACGCACCAGAGTAAGCGGTTTACCATTCAGCCCCACAACAAGAACAAGAAAATTTGAAGTTACTTGGAAATATTTTAGAAGCAATATCTTTCAATGGTAAAGACCACTGCCCGATGATCCTGTTTTAATAACTCCATGAGCAGAAAGGACTGATATGTCCCTCTCCTATATGGTATTTTTCAAACCATATACTTTATCGGGAATATTATCCTTTATTCTTCAATTCATGAATTGTTTGAGGTTGAAGTGAGCATAAATGTTTTCATACTTAGGAGTCTGGATATGCAAACCTGCTTACCGTGGGGATTTACTTCTGTGAAATTTGGTCCATGAAGTTATACAAAAACCGGTAAAATAAGGAACGTTAACATTCTTACAATGAGAACAGATTTCAATTCCCGGTGGGAGTTAGCGTACGCACGACTTTATCCTGGGAGACCCGGGTTCGATTCCCGGTGGGAGCTCATGTGTTTCGTATTCCATGTTAATCAGTAGGTCCACGTCTCCTATAGCCACGCAGCTGACCGGGCAGTTAAACTCAAAATCACAATCACCACCACACGGCGGGAGTTTACATGGTTCGGGTTTTACGTTAATCAATATGTCCACGTCATATATGGTCTTGCTGTTGAAAGAGACGTTAAACTCCAAATCAATTCAACTCATTAAGATAAGAGTTCTGAGTTTAATACCAACTTGAAACCATACGTTCAAAGCAAAAATTGAAATAAAATGAAATCTTTATGTTTAACGTCCCATGGTTATGCCGGTTAGGCTAAAGGAGACGGTGATAATGAGAAAGGAGTGAAATGGTGGAATGAAGAAAGTGGGAGGAAACGGGAGAACCCCGAGAAAACCCACCAGCACGGCGTTTGTCCACCACAAAGTCCAAACGGCGCGAGCTGGGATCGAATTAGGGACCCGAAGCACCGGAGGTGAACGCTCTACCACTAAGCCACCGCACCCCCCAAAATGAAAATTATAGAGAGAATAAATATGGTTGTATTTTTCATAGGCCCAAAGTGGCTTAGTGGTAGAACGTTCACCTCTGGTGCATGGGGTCCTTGGTTCGATCCCAGCTTGCACAAAGTCAGATTTGTGGTGAAGAAACACCGTGTGCGTTCGTTTCTTCAGGATTCTCCTGTTTCCTCCTACCTACATCGTTGCACAATTTTCGTTCACTTCTCATCATCACCGTCTCGTTTACCTAGCCGACATAAGCATGGGACGTCAAACTTAATTTAATTTCATTTCATTGAAAAAATTACTATAATTCATAATCTGCATCTTTATAAAGCAACTTTAACAATCATATGGATGTATAATGCTTAAATTGAATTAAATGGCAATTGCAGTAATCTGCAATATTTTAGGTTTCTCATTTATTTACATCAAATGTTTAGTCATTTGATACTTTATAGCAAGAATATTAACTGCTATATAAGACACTATTATATACCTGTGGCGTGGAAGACCCTGGTTTGATTCCCAACGGGAGCTCACGTTTTTCCGTTTCTATGTTAATCAGTAGGTCCCGTCTCATATAGCCTCGCTGCTGAAAAGGGCGCTAAACTCAAAATCAACTCAACTCAATAATTATCTATACATTGAATTTAATAATAAGGAGGGAGGCCGAATAAAGAGGGAGACCTTAAAATTTAAAACGTAGGGTCAGTGTGAGTCAGAGAGGTCACGGGGGGTGGTGTGTCACAGTTAGTCACGTCCTGTTGACCCACGATCCACTGACCTACTCACAAATCTTGACCCAATTGACTCACTCCATCTCTGGACTGTACACACAGATAAAGCAGACATATATGTAATCTGACCTTACTTGGCCTTCACTAATTTAAGATAATCTACAAAAAATGAAAGAAAGCAATTTCAAACGCAAAAATATAGAAATGTATTTTCAACGGAACAAAAAAAAAAAAAAAGTAACAGCCAAGAGTTGAACCCGAATTTCTGCACTCAGCAAGCAGACGTCTTACCGACTTACCCACGGCATATCTTCCGATTTCTGGTTTTGAAACTTTATTTACACTGCGTGTGTTACCTAACAACGTTACGAGATGTCCTTACTGTCGTGTTAACACGCGTTCAGTAAATTTACGAAGTCGCTCTTTTAATCCAAAATCAATTCGACACACACACACACACACACACACACACACACACACACACACACACATATATATATATATATATATATATATATATATATATATATATAGATAGATAGATAGATAGATAGATATAGATATAGATAGATAGATAGATAGATAGATAGATAGATAGATAGATATGTTGGTGCACCAGTAAGCTCCCAAGAGTACAGATTAATTCATTCTTGATTTTAATCTACAGAACAAATGTTTTTTATGAAAGCAAGGGGACTGCTACCCATAGATGGCTAAGTGAGGTAAATAAAATTTAAACTTCAAATGGAACTGGGGTGGCTCACCGACAATGGCTGATTTAACACGTTTGATAACAGCGCGGGTAATAGCTAGTTTACAGATAGAGCCTGTGTAGGTAAGTGGATACCGCGTAAGACTGTTATTCTAAGGGTGTGGGGTTCGAGTCTCGGCCTAGACTGAGTTAATTTTTTTTCAACACTATAAATGATGTTCGCGTTTGATACTGAAAGAGATTTATCCTATGAAGGGAGAAAACCCACGATGGAGTCAGGGGGAAAGACGGACACTGTTTATCCTTAAGTGTTAAAATTTAATTTATTCCCATGTCTTTTGCTCTTTCCTTTCCCTCTTTCCTTCTTTTCTCATTTTGTTTAGCTTTCCATACTTTTTCGGTCTCTGCATGATGCGTATTATTCTTTTCGTTTCCTTTGCATTAATTCCTATCTCTTTGATCTTAAAGTAAATGGAATTTCTGTAGATTTATCTCGTGGTTGTTTCTCTAAGTGATGCTCTCAGATAGTAATACTTTTTCCTCCAAATGGAGGAATATCCTGGCATGTTATGTTTTCGGGCACGTATTTGCTGTCATGTTGGTTGTCCAACTATCAGACATCGAGTGAAACTATTCTGCTACTGGAAAAAGCTATCATTTCTTATGTATCCAACCTCCATTTTCTAAAGTCGCTGACTGTACAATCGTATATACAGTTTTGCTCAGCAAATGATTAGTTTATACATTATTTTGCTTCTAACTTTCTAAAAAATATACTTCCTTTACTTCATAAAATGTTTTCTAAACATTTCTTTAAAAAACATTTCCGGTAAATATTTGGGATATTTCTCAGATATAACGAGGAATATATTTTCTCCAGTAACGGAAGAGTATATTCTGAAAACAATGTAAAAATGTTTCTATAATATATCAGAAAATCTTGGTAACTAAAAACACAAAATATTTTCCAAAACATAACGGAAAACATTTTCTATTCATTTTTAATGTGTTTAATTTTCCCTGTTTTGAAGTTTTATATTCAAAATTCGATAAAATATTCTGGAAATATTGTACTAAAATATTGTACGAAAATATTTTATTTAAGTTATAAGAGAAGATTACCAAAATACTTTTGTAAAAATTAGGTAAACCTTTTTAAAACATTTCTGAAAAACATTTCTTATACCACGAAAGAATTTATTTTTAAAATATTCTAAACCTTTTTAAAAATATATATTCAATATGTTTTCTCGTAAAAATAGAAAATATTGCAAATAAGGTATTAGAAAACATTTTTTAAATATATGGAATATATTTCGTTTCATTGTTTTCCGTATCATATATGGAAAACATTTTTAGTATCATTTCGAAAACATTTTCCTTCTCAACAGTGAAAACATATTACATTACATCCAAAACAACATTTCTAATATATTTTGTGAATATTTTCCTGGATTTACTTTCCGGCTAGCATTCTCAAAATGTACTCTCAGTAATTTCTAAAATGTTTTACAAACATTTTTGAGAAAATATTTTCGGAAAATATTCGGAATACATTGGGGAAACCAGCATGGAAATCTCCAGAGAATGAAAACCTTTTGGAAACCAAGGAAAATATTTTCTTTTGATTGAGGAAATATTCCTTGCTGTGTGGGAGCCCACTTCCAAAGGAGTGGGTGGCTCTGATTAAAATTACATATTTTGCAATGTGCCATGTGTATCAAAAGGATATTTGATACCACTATGAATTAAAAAGAAAGAAAAAATATGGATTGTAAAGCAAGGTTTTATTTTCTTTTAAAAATACTAGTCATAATTTAGCAACTAATAGTTGCCATGAAACTTAGAACTTGAAACATTACTAGCTGAAATACCTGTTCTTTGCGCGGGAAGGATACCGTATTGTTTATGCAAAATCTTTGAGAGTAAAGAAATGAGTGAAATATATAACGTCAAGCAATTCCTTTATCGATTTTCGGTCCAGCTGATATGCACGTTCTTCTCACGGAAAGAAATAAGGCTGATACAAGAGAAAGCAAAAATCTGAAAGATATGCAACCTGGACGGCAGGAGAAATGATTGAGTTGCCTACCTCACAGGAATATGGATCACTGTACAAGATTTTTCTATACGTTTGACCCCTCAGTCGAAAATGAAAGAAAACAGCTTCGTACACGATTAGCTATATTTGTGTGTACAAAACTTGTTGGCCCGTTTTCATAAATTCACTGTAGCTTTATTATTGAATACATTGTCACTAAACCTGCAGACGTATTAAAAAATTCAAAGGTTTTCAGTGACATATTACAAGTGCTCTATACGTGGCCTCCCAGCAATTCTGCAAATATCAAGTAGATAATCAAGTTCTTCCATGACCTGTTACAACTATGTCGAAAAGTCAACTGACTTTGTAATCAGATGCCAAGGATCGTAGCAATTGCAAGCTATAAGGCTTCTGCTTCAAATTGTTTCCGTAAGGTATTCCAAACGATAGGTTGTGGAATGTGGGATACGGACAAAATCTCGCGGCCGAAACATCGCCGCCCAAAATCTCGCCGGCCAAAACCTCGCGTGGCCAAAACCTCGCCGCCCAAAATCTCGCGTGGCGAAAACCTCGCCGCCCAAAACCTTGCGGAACAAAATCTTGCCGGGCCAAAACCTCGCGTGGCCAAAACCTCGCCGCCCAAAAGCTCGCGGGACAAAATCTCGTCGGGCCAAAACCTCGTCATCCAAAACATCGCGTGGCCAAAACCTCGCCGCCAAAACCTCGTGGGCCAATATATATATATATATATCTCCCACTCCCCCTCCCTTTTGTTGTGCCGACAAAGTGAAATTATAAAAGACATCCTAGGCTCAAACCTCATCTATGTTGAAAATTTGATTGAGATCGGTAGGATGGTTCAAGAGGTATAATGTAATAAACATAGTCATTTAATTTTTATATATATAGATTTCCAAAGCATGCATTAGAATTTTTCTTGTCATTATTTTAATGTAATTATGTGCTATTACTAAATATATACATATAGTAATATATAGAACATTCTACATTGAAGAAATCGTCGTGAAGAGGTTTTATCCTGACAGCATTTATTCCCAGGCGACACTACGTCTCGCTTAATTTAGACCAGGCGAGATTCTGTGTCGCGAGATCATTAGAACGAGGTTTTGGTTAGGCGAGATTTTGGATATGGCGATATTTTGGGGCGCGAGGTTTTGACAAGGCGAGGTTTCGACTCGGGGAGATTTTGGGCCGCGAGGTTTTGGGAGGCAAGGTTTTGGTCCGCGAGGTTTTGTGCCCAAACCGTGGAATGTATAGCTCTTTGCTTTCTGTCCGTCGACTTCTGTGGACTTTGTACAAAACGCTCGCACACGCTCAATAGTTTCTTCAGTCACTGTAGATCGAGCACTTGATATCCCCTTACAGAGGCACCCTGAAACTGTAAATTGTGCATATCGTCGCCGCCTGTCCTGATCTTGAATAAATAAATGTTCACTGCTTCGCTCTCATGGCAGAAATCGAAATATATATATAAAACTTTTAAAGTTTTTCAATATATCTACAATGCTTTTGTGACAATGTTTCCAATAATAAACCTACAGTGAATTTATGAAATCGGGTCAATCATTTGTAATAACCTGGTACATTTTTTTTTTTTTAAATTTTTCAGTTGATCGATGTCCCTGCTCTTAGAGGTATGTCATAATATCGACATAAACATACTTACGTTCTCTTTGACAAACAAATTGATATGTGTAAACTTTTTCCACGAATACAATATTAAATCTAGCAACACAAACAGCAGGCCCAACAATGGAAAACAGTTGGCTAGCCAACTTCCAATGTTGGGCCTATGTTGTAATCAGCCGCTTTGCCGATAATTTCCCAACCAACTTTACTGCTAACATGTAATCCCTTCGCAAGAATTAAAATGGTTATTAGATGTGCGAGGTCGAAAATGTTGGATAAATGGCGGCAAATTGTTGGTTAGCCAACAGACACTTTAAACGACATTGGGGCAACATGCTTTTCTACAATATAGAGACTATTAGCATACATAGAGCCTAACAAGTGTCACGAGATCATGAACTAAATCTAGAAAGTTTTATAAAGTTTGAAAGGGAAAAATAGTAGTGAAAATTTGGACTCAAGTAAGAACGACAACGTATTATTCTGGCATAGGTAATAAGTACTTTTAAAAGCAACTCTGCTTTTCCAATAACAAAAACACGGAATATGAAAGAAAAAGTTCAGTTGAAGGATATTTTAAAGCAAGAAAGTGAAGAAATTATAGATATATAAAAGGCAACCTTGCGAAAATGGGGGAGCAAGTTAACAGTTCAAGTATTAGCGTTAACATTCTAGTGGAAATCTCTCTGCAAAGAGATTCTCTACAGACGCGGATTAAACGAGTTTACTGTCAGTTTTACAACTGAGCATTGTGAGAGCTTGACATGGAGTATCACGAGATTCTAATATTAGTAAACTGTCTATTTATGTTCTCTAAATGAAGGTAAAGATATTAATAAGCAACACAGCCTTTTGGTAAAGCCATTAATGACCATTCCTTGTTCTCTGTGAATTATCACTTACTTAAGGTCGAGGCAATTTGATCCAGTTCTTCAAATGGGCCCTTTCCAATGTAACTTTTTTTTGTAGTTTTCTTTTTAAGACATAGTAACTTAGTTTTCAGCCCCGTTCGTCTTTTCTCCTACATTCGTAAGTAGTATTAGCGTCAGTTTACATAAGTGCACGTTATAGACAAACTAATCTCTCTGTTATATCATTACAAATACGTATTACCAGTGTACTGCTAGGGTATAGACTCCAAAATGAACTTAGAGAAAATGTTAGCACATCAGAACTTCTTGTGTTTATGTGTGGTATTAATGCAATGTTTTCCAATTCTCTAAAATAGTTGTAATCAAACCCGAAGTCTCGGATTCATCCCCTTATATCTTTGGGGCAAACCTAACAAATCATTACATCTTTTCTCAACTGCACTTCCACTGGGGATCCAAGAACTCAAGAGGCAGCGAGCACCTCCTTAATGGAATCAGGTAAGAGTAAGCAAACATTACAGTAAAGTGTGTTATGAAATTTATATAATCTACTTTGTATTTCTTTTAACTTGAATTAAGTAGTTGAACACTTACGCATTAAGAAAAAGAAAGATCTTATATTTATATTATATTATTTTCAACGTACTGGGTTTGAAACTTCCATTTTTTTAAATTTATTTTTTGTTAGGATCACTAAAGCCTTAAAATGAAGTTGTTTTTGTCGTCATACTAATGGCAGACATGTGGGTAATATGTAAGATAATCAAAATTTTAACTTTAACGGGAGGCATATAAATAGCAGGGAGGGGGTAGGGAAAGAAGTGTAAAATTTCCAGATTGCATTTGTAACAGTGTTTTCAAGTTACAGAAAGGTGATACTGCAGGGTTTATTAAGTAATACCTAACAGTTGTCAGTTCCAGTCATGGTCTAAGAATTCCCAAGTATTATTGGTACCAAAAAAGTAGCTTTATACACAGTCATTTTAACAAAAGAATGTAGAACTCACTCTCATCATTGACACACTTTATTTATAAATTTGCTCAAAAGTGGGACATTTAGACGTCCCGTATGAGAATTTGAAAGAGACGGGACAACGGTTGGACAAAAGGTAATATCCCGGCTAAAGCCTTAATGATATATGCTATGCTACCTTGTGCACCAACAGGTAGTCAAAATCTGACAGTGAAATATACTCTTGTACAAATTTCAACTGAATAAATTTGCTTGCTTCAAGGGGGAAATTATATTTATCAGAATAGAGGAATACTGATTCGTAATAGATAGCAAATTATAAGAAAGACATTTCCTCCAATTCAGAAATCCAAACAATACCTGTGCCCTATTATCATCTTGTATTCAAATATTCTTTCACAACTACTGCCATCTTGCCTGACAGAAATATGACATTAATCAGATTTAGAAAGTAAAAGAAAAAAAGTGCTAAGCAAATTGGAATAATTTGACAATCTCCTTAAGTCTTATCGTTGTTATGTCATTATTAATATATCAGTGAGGAAGAAGACTCTAGCATATCAAAATAACCTGATTTTTATTTCTTTAACTGTATTCCAATTTTAATCTTTACATTACCTGATCGAATCTGACACATGGAATTTACTACGAAGTCATTTATTCAAAGAATATGAAACCAGTATTTCTTTCAGAAAAAAATGTACCGGTGGGGAGTGGGGCACACTTAGTATTCGGAAGAGCACATATTATTTTCACATAGTATTATTTTATTTATCGTTATATTATAGACGCACTATTTTGGTTTCCTTCGGGGGGAAAGGGCGCAGCGCCCCCCAGAAAACATGTCTAGAAGAAACACTATATGAAACTATTTTACAAATTTTTGAAACCTTTCCAAACGAAGTCTCAATTCTCAGGTTTAAGAACAAATAAAAATTATATTACTAAGTCTAAGACGTTTTTTTTTTTTTTTTTTTAAATGGGACAGTTTTGCGTCCGGTTTGCATTTTTCTCGAGACATCGGACGACTTTCTCAAAAATACGAGTCACCCTAAGATATAGTAATGCGTACACTGTTAAATATACTTTCTTAAATTTTACAAACCGAAAAAATCTTTTCCTACACTGTTAAAAATACTTTCTTAAATTTGAGATACCGTTTCTTATCTGTGCACCGAGACAATCTTTTCTTAGAAATGAGTTTTGGCAATTCTCATTCATAAGGAAAGTAACAGTATATTATCTCGTTTTGCTTTATACAACTTCCTCTACTTTTCTTCATTTCTCATTAATGAGAGTTTCAAATTCTTGTTTCTAAGAAAAGATATGCTCGGTGCACAGATAAGAAACAGTTTCTCAGATTTAAGAAAGTATTTTTAACAGTGTAGAAATAACGTTTAGCAATTCTGTTCCAAGAAAAACAGCAATAAAGTTTGAATTCCGCTTTATATCGTACAACCGTCATACACTTTCCTTTAACTCTTGTTGAATGAAAATTTCCACTCTTGCTTCTAAGAAAACTTTCCTCGGTGCACAAATAGGAAACGGTTTCTCAAATTTAAGAAAGTTTTTTTTAAGAGTATATCATGCATTTCTAAGACTGCTATTCTTTTAAAATTCCCTCCGATTCGTTCAAAATATAATAAACTCTAGAGCGTCACCCCATGAAGTAGATATAAATCTATGCAACTGATCTAGTGTCAAAAAATTTCTAAGCTCCTCGCTACGATTCCAATCTATTTGTTTCTGAGACTCTATTTACGTTTTTTTTTCTAGGTTTCCGATGGAAATGCATATGATTCATTTCAACAGGAAATATAAAGACTTCCAAGAAGCCCTACACCATACTGATGGCCTTGTTGTCTTAGCATTCTTCTTTCAGGTATTCAATTAATTGTTAATGACTTACGTTAGTTATAAATATGTATTGGGTGTTTCATCTAACGTTAATATATGAAATACCCAGTATGTCAAATGTTTTCGAAACAGCATAAAATATGGAAAACTTAATTGCACAGGAATTACGTGAGAGGCTTACACAATAAAAGTTACAGGCAGAATCCAGAAATGTATTTCTCTGCAAATACACTCATGTCCAAAATTATTGTCGCATATCTATAAGTGTTTCTTGTAAGAATATACTTTGATAATAATTTTGCAGGGTATCTTTAATACTGATACTATGTGTATAATCGGGAAATGTATATTTATGGTAAATTTCATAGGAAAATAATTATAAATATGAAAATTATAATGAGTAAAATAAAATGTTGCTAAATGGACAAGAAAGTGTTATTTTCGTTTTATTGTTCTTATTTTGACATGAAATTTACCACATACATGTCTTTGCCGATTATACACATACTAACATTATAAGAAATACCGGGCGAATTCGTTATCAAATTATATTCCTAGAACAGCATATTTATAGACATGCGACAATAATTTTGGACATGAGTGTACATAGGTTGTTTGTATTTTGTATAATTATATTAGGTTAGTGTAAGTAAAATGTCCACTTTGATATCTAATGAGAAACTCACTCACTTCAGCAACACAACACAGATGGATTAGTTTCAAGTGTTCAAATGTCAGAAACTCAGTACATGTCCAGCAAACAGGCTGCGATCTCCAGACAGTCAGAGGCACTTTTGTTGAACAGGGTGGTATGATAGTGGACCATGGAGAAACTCTAATTCCAAGTGACTTATTTTTACAATTTCTAACTGGGACATCCTGCACAGCAAGCCGCAAATGACAATGAACGCATTTGCATCAGGAATTGCGATTGGACTGCAATTATTGGTTTATCAAATTTCGTTTCGTTATCACAGTGTTGTCGTGGACACTGGTCAATATTATGTTCAGATGAGCTCCTCAGGAACACCATGTAAGTAGTCCAACGGAAAAGTATTCGTGGTATTGCAGACAAGTTAGACAAGTTAGACGTATTCCACTTTCTTTCGGCGGATCCATGCAATCGGTATGGTAAAAAAAGTTGGATTCATAGATGCCACGCGAGTTGACACCGGCCAATAAGAATCCCATCTGGAGGTATGCAATTCTCTAAGTGAACACTAGCCAACAAGAATCGCCATCTGGAGGTGTGCAGTTCTCTAAGTGGACACCAGCCAACAAGAATCGTCATCTGGAGGCGTGCAGTACTCTAACTGTAAGATGAAACCATTAAAGTTTCCTGCATTGAATTATCACTTCTGCTGAAAAATGGATTTACTTTGATAATCATAAACGGTCATGATAGAGCTTGGATCATAATTAACCTCCAAGACGATTATCTAAACCACCTTTCCACCCATAGAATCTGTTATTTCTGGTATGACAGTCTATGGTTTGAGTGATTCATCTTATCTTTCTCAAGCAAGGTGAAACTATCAATGCAAGTTGTAATAGTACTGAACTTCGTGAAATGCACGGCAAACTTATCAGCACGCATCCAGCTCCGGTCAAAGGACATGATGTCCTCATGTTGCATGGCAATGCTGCAGTATGAAATACTTACTCATCCATTGTGTTTCCCTGATATCTCTCCCACTCACTACCACTTCTTCCAGCATCTCGATCAACTTTTTGGAGATCTCGATCACCTTTCCCTGATAATTGGGCGGTGATAGTGCGACTAGGGGATATATCCGTATCGCTGGTTCCAGACTTTTCCCGCCACGGAATCTGATCGTTAGTTGAATGTTTAGCAAAGGGTTTTGGTTGCACCCAGCGACTATTTTGATTAGCAAGCATTGTAGTTTTCGTTTTTGGTTCTTAAAAATTATGCAACTAGAGCGGACATTTTAATCGTACAACCTACTATATGTATATATAAACATACATTAAATCTTACAAGAAGTCACAGCACGGTAAGGTTCTTTTACAACATTGAAAATTGCGAAATAACAGGAATAATATTCTTAAAGCTTTAGAGCGTAGGAAATCCTAATCATGTTGTTTTTGTGATTTGTTATAGTTGATTGTAGTGCCATGAATAATCAGTAATAATTTTACAGGGATAATCAATAACTTGCAAGTAAGCCCGCAGCCAGAGGGGGGCTAGGGAGGGCCTGGCCTCCCTAAACTTTTCGTGGCCCCTCTAGACTTCAATACAAAATGCACAATTTAGATATGTTTAACGTAGTTTTTAATGACTTGGCCCCTCCTAACATATCCATGGCCCCCCAAACCTCTGTGGCTGTTTTCAGGCCTGCTTGCATGCGCTAGATCGCTATAAGCACTTTCGAAGTTTTTATAAAATTAGCTTTGTGGATAGGAAAACGGATAAGAAAGTATTGAAAACAATAAAAGAGAAGCAATACCGTATATTGTTCTTTAAAATGATAATATAAAAAGAAGATAAAGTGATTAGATGAAAATTGAGAAGAATTACCTTGTGAGGGAAGTATAGAAGGAGTAATGAAGAGTATAGAAGGAGTAATGAAGAGTATAGAAAGTATAGTGAATACAGAGGAGGAAAACAGTATTTCAGTTGAAGGTTGGCTTTAACTTTTACATTTGTTGTAATGAGATGAAAGAGTGAACCATAGAATCAGTTTTGTTAAAAGAAAAATGGTTTCATATCTCTGTTAACCTTTCAGTTCGACACATTATAATGTCCTCTTCCTCTCCGCATACTTTTGACCTACCTATGTGGTGGTGGCCTCTCCTTCTTTACATGCTTTCGACCTATCTTTCTACGTTGTAATGACATGACTTTCTTCATATGCTTCCGACCTATCTTCTTATGTTGTAGTGATCTGACTTTTCTTCACATGCTTCCGACCTACCTACCTACATAGTAGTGACCTGACTTTCTTCACATGCTTCCTTCCGACCTACCTACCTACATAGTAGTGACCTGACTTTCTCCACATGCTTCCGACCTACCTACCTACATAGTAGTGACCTGACTTTCTCCACATGCTTCCGACCTACCTACCTACGTGGTAGTGACCTGACTTTCTCCACATGCTTCCGACCTACCTACCTACATAGTAGTGACCTGACTTTCTTCACGTGCTTCCGACCTACCTACCTACGTGGTAGTGACCTGACTTTCTTCACATGCTTCCGACCTACCTGCTTATGTTGTAGTGACCTGACTTTCTTCACATGCTTCCAACTTATCTACAAAGTAGTGATCTGTCCTCCTTCACATACTTTCAACATCACTACGTCGTAATGATTTCTACGGTGTAATATTTGAAATGGCACAACTTCTAACTTTACTTTAACATGTTCGAGTCGGAGTTTTAAATCTTTTATAAGAAGGTGTTTTGGGAATGTGAGTTACACAAAATTTATACAATCTTCAGTTTGTACGGTCAAGCAACGATTAACTCCTTCATGACCCAGAGATATATTTGTTCCATTTCTTTGAACTGTGCTACTATTATACTGGATCGTTTAAAACGTTTTATTTTATTGTATTGTGTATTAAAGATACAAGAACTACCTAAATAAGCTAAAAATCGACTAAATAAATATAAATTGCTCTACACTAGATTTGTGTAATTTTTATCCGCTTCTTATTGATTTACGAAGTATATAGAATACACTATTATTGGCGTACGTAAACGTTATAATTGCTAACACTATGCAAAGGAAGTTCTAAAAAAGTTTATTATAGATGGAACTGCTTAATTTTGTTTATTTTTAAAAATCCCTTATTGACTAATTGGCAATAGGGGCAAATTTGTCCGAAACCATAAGTAGGTAACCGTTGAAGATCAACTTGCGATGCCAATCTTTGGTATCTACAGGTCAGTTTTATCCTAAATAGTTAAAAAAAATATATATATATTCTTCTCATTGACTACAATTCTTATGGTTCTGAAGGGGTTAAGCACTCACCGAGGGATAAAAAAAAAAAAACTTGTATCTTTTTCTATCTATAAATGGAATTAAATGAAAGAAGTATGTATCTTGTTTGGAAAATTCAGGTCTTTGTTTCTAAGTACCAACTTTTTCTACCTACGAATGCGGGAATATGACCATCTGAACAGAAATGGGTGGTCAGTGTTTTAAAACAACATTGTAAATGTACCAGCGCACATATAGCATTTACACATCACAACTTTTATTTGCAGCTAGGAGAATTCGAATGGATCTACGTTTACAGAAGTAAATGTTAAACCTCTTAAAATCGCCCCATCCCACACACACACACACAAAAAGATTGTATTAAATGCCACGAACGGCGGCATACAGTTGTCAGTTGGTTAAAATGTGGGCAGCACTTCAGCTTTGATCATACTTATTTTTGGATTTCTAGACTGGAATTTACTGCCTCTTAATTCAAGATAATTTCAAATGGCCTATGGTGCCAATTCACAACACCAATTGTGCTTGTAAATAACGAATTAAATCGGTATCACGCGTATAAAAGGTGCGGAACGAACTATGTGAGTTGGAGCTGGAGGTAGACTGAACATTCTACCGTTCCTATCTTGAACCCAAAAGTACTGCATAATAATAATAATAATAATAATAATAATAATAATAATAATAATAATAATAATAATAATAATATACAGTGGTGGCTCTTGAGGGAAACTACATCAGTAAAACTTTCAATTTTATCGCTACGAGCAAACAGAATAAAGCTTACCGAACGCACAAACTCTTGTATACAGCTTTCTGATGCTGTATGAAGCTGTCTTCCCTCACGATGGTAGCAATAAAATTTAAATGTTTTGTGTGGTGACTTCCCTTAAGAGCCGCCACTCATAACATTGCTGTGCGATTAAGTTTAAAAATATGTTGAGATTACATCATTGTATCTTGAGGAAATAATAGTTTTTTTATTTTTTATTTTTGCGATGAGCTGATAAGATATACTGTATGTCTATAGCTTATTTGTAGCCGCACCCCGTTTAATTAAATCTTAGCGGATGACGTTCTGCTTGCCTTGTCGAGCGTAAAATATTGCACTTTTCCCCCCGTTCTTTAATCAGGTCTTACAAAATAATAAGAAATAAAAACATTAAGAAATATGTACTTCCTTTTGTTTTTCATTTCACTTAATTCTTAGTGGTATGGAAGTCAAAAGAGATGAATTGGAAAATAACGGAAAAGAAGCTTCTTTGTTTGAAAGCCCCATCACGGCGAAATTAAAATACCGCTAAATTTAAGTAATCGTGTGATATCTTCAAATTCATAAAAGATAATCGAAATGTGGAACAAGATCGCCCTAGACAATATTATTTTACATGAGATACTGTTACCACGATTCACTTATCTGCTTTCGATTTCCAGCCATTTAGAAAATCGGCATTTATTTTCGCGGTTTTAAATGGCTGCAAAACAGAAAGCTACTATAGGTGACTCGTGATAACGGTATCCCATGCAAAATAATATTATTTAGAGCGCTCTTGTTGCACATTTCGATTATCTTTTATCTATTTGAAGGTATCACATAATTACAGTAAAATTAGTGGTATTTTAATTTCGCAGTGATTAGGCGTCTTAAGCGTCCCTGTCAGTAGCTTCATTTCAGATTTTTGCCAGAGAAAAGGGCATGATTGTCCATCGAGATAAGAATTCCACATTATTTTTTATTAGTATACAATTTATTAGAAAGAATGTGTTTCTTACGAGAATGGATAATTACCCTCTGCACTCTTCAAATGACGCCCTTGGTTGCTCTTAAGTAACAAGGCTATATGAGATGTGGACCTACAGTTTACTAATCACTATAATGCGTTTAATGTTCGCACAAACAGAAATCGTACACTGGAACAAGTGTACCAAAGACACGTTTTCTATCTGTTAGACTAGCGGGAAGGTCAAAAGAAAAAATGGTTAAAAAATGATACTTAAAATAATTTTTAAGTCAAGAAAATCTTGAAGTAATGACCGAAACATTATGTTTAGTAGACTTCGTATTATGGTCGATTTTCACAAAATATTCCTTAAATATTTGAGTTCTTCTTTTTATTTTTAATGGAAAAGAATCACAAAGGTTATAGTATAGATACCATAGATGATTGATTTGACTCATCCGTTCGTGACCAAACTTGATATATATCTTAATCAGTTTAATATGCACATGAACGTTATGTGCAGCCGTTTGTTCCAAAGTTAAAGGCCATGAGAGTTCGGTTTTGAATGTAATCTAGTTTCCGTTTTGGAATTAGACAAATACTCATTTATATACAGGGTGAACCCGAAAAATGTGCACAAACTCCGGGAGGTGTTTTGTGACATCAAAAGAAGACAAAAAGTCCTCTTGTATATAGGGCTGCCAACTTGGAATCGTGCTGTATATTAGGGCAAAGCAAATCATAAAGTTGCTTAATGTAATACGACATACAGCAATAGCTCTCCTCTTGGATATGTTTGAAAATACAGATCGATTTCCACTCGTCCAAATGCGAGTAGTATTCAATCATGGCCGTAATAAAAAAAAGTATTATTAGTGTTTAAAAAAATATCCAAAAATGAGACGCATACCAATCGATAGATCGTAATGAGCTGAACAAAACAATATGAATGATTGCGTAAGCTCATGCATAGTTTCCGACAAAGGAAAACTAATTTTACAACGCTAAAAAGTACATAGCGTTCATTGTCAGTAATTATTGGCAAGTTTCATTTTTCAGAAACAAACCGTAATTTAACTTTGTACCGGTAGTGTATGTATAGAAGTAGCTAGGAGATTATTGTATTTTCCTAACGGTAATACACACATTTTTTACGTCAATACTACCTGCAATTGAACAAACTCATTGGACTTTTAATGGATCCGGCCTATTTGATTAGATTTAGCAGCAATTCCACGAAGTCAATTACCGGTGAAACCAAGTCGAATAAGTGAAAACAGGTCTTAAAGAAGCGGAAATAAAAAGCAGACTAAAAGTGACTTACTGTTGTCCAAGTAGTATTGGCAGGCAAATAAGAATATCGATTGCGGAATTGATACTTTTGTAGGAACATTACTTTTGGATAACACCTCGTAGAATGCAAACATTCCTCTGATCAATTGCATTGTAAGACAAAAGGCGAAAAACAATTTCCTGTAGAAAGATATAAGTATTCGTGTATAAAACGCATATAGCAGTGTTCAAGTTTCCAAAATAAGTATGTTACGAAGATTTTTTTTTTTTTTTTAGAATGTCTTATTCGATTTTAGTTTTTACTTTTACTGAAACTGCTAATCTAACTGAATGTAATACAATCTAATCTACTAGAAACATGTTTGATAAATATGCATTCAGAACAGTGGCGGCCGGTGGATTGTGGTTTCGGGTGTTGCAGTACGAATGATCAGAGATAGAACATATAAACTGGACTCATTGACTAATCATCATAACCTTAGATGCAAATGGTATGTGACGTGATATTAAATAAAATTCTGTTTTAAAAAAATAAAAAATGCAGAACATTTTATCCGATTAGTCATCTTATTTAATTAGTAAGTCTACTCTCGTCTCTTTGATTGGAATAAATTTGTCTAATACATGCTGATTGAACTCTGGTATTCCCATTGTGAGACCTTTTCGATGGAAAGCATAACCAATGGTGATAATTTTTCTTGGAACATTCAATTCCTTGAAAGTGTTAATTGTTTTCGATATGGAAAAACGCCTGTCTCCTTTTGCTGACGTCGTAGGTACAGTTAATATTAATTTCTGAAGCTTTGTAGATTCCCTAAATAATTTTTCTAGATTATTGCAAACAATTCATTCTAGCAAACCCAGTCCCTGACAGTGATCCAAATCCCTCTGCAGTGTACACTGAAGACAATTCACGGCAGAGATTAGTATTATAAAAGAATGTAAATTGAACTCACTTTATTCATAGTTCATCTAAGAAAATTTGAAACAAACTGTGGAAATACATTTAAGACAAATAACATTGCTGCCATAAGAGTCCTGTGAATTTAAACCGGAATTTTTCTAACACTCATTTGAATTGCCCTTCTCTTGATTTATCTAAGCCTTAATTGCAAGTTTTTCCTCAGTGAAGAGTTAGGCTTTTTTCTAAAGTTATTTACAGAAGTCATGGTATAGAATTCATTCAAAATTTGTAGGTTATTTACAGAATTATAGCAAATATAGCTCGAGTAAATGTGATAAATAAAAACCAAAACAGCTGATGCAAAAGAGGTATGAATCGCGAATGTCACATATACACCATCCCACACACGTGCGTAAAAGAAAGACTACATTCCAAATCATGCGCCTTGGACAGCATGTAACAGAAGCCAAAAGTTAAAGAACGTCAAAACAAACAACATTGCCAGTTCTACACCCAGAAATGTTTGCTGGGAGGGGTCCCAATACGTCTATGTAATATCGAACCTAAGCTGTCTTATTCTGCATCCGAAAAGACAATAAGTAATTCTTTATTATTGTCACATATATTTTTTTTTTAAAAAAAATGATAGAACGAATATTTTTATAAGAAAAGAAAGAGTATATGATGAGGCGTAAAATAAAACATTTAGCATACATCAATATTTATCTGTTAAACAAGTATAGTTCGTTAAGAAAGTTCAGAATGTTAGTCGAGTTTCGAAAATTTTGGGAGGTCTGGACCCCATGAACTCCCTCGTCGCTGCGCCCCTGAGCATTGCTAACTACTCCCAAATTCAATGTAGCGTTCCCCATCATACAATTTTATGTGGAAAGTTATCAAGAGTAAAAAATACTTTTATTTTATAAAACAAATATGTATATATTAAAATATTATCCACAGAGGGGGGATTCTATATATTGACTTATTAATATTTGGTTCACAAATTACTGCATAAGAAGCTTTCATTATCTATAAAGCTAAGAATTAACTTGTAAATGCGCATTTACCTTTATTTGTTTTCTACTATATTACATACTTTCTTTCTTATTGTGTAATTCTGCGAATACTTTTTTTAAAAATTGTCATCATATTGATTTGCTTCAATATAGTCCCGTAATTTAAAAATATGAATACATAAAAATAAATTTCATTTGTAATTGGTAGTGAAATAAAATTCAGAAATCTTATTTAGCGCGAAAAAATCTTCTCGTTCACTGGAAATCGTGCCGCGTCGTTGCAGAAGCACTGCAACAACCAGAGCCTTTAATTGCTGAGGTAGGGAAAGGATACTTTAACATTCGCTCCAATTGCCGTGCTGTGGAAATCTGGTCGTTGTATTCTCGCTGCAACGCAATATAAATTAGAGTCTCTGTGACTGATTGTTTTCGCTTTTTAAAACGGATTAATGGATTTTACAATTATAGAAGTAAAAAAATATGTTATTTAAAATATATGGGAGTAATTAAAAGTAATTTTTCCTGTTCTTTACTACTAATGCTAATAAAATTTTTGTTGAAATATTTTGGTTGTTGCAACGCTGCAACACTAACATTACCCGCCACTGGTTCAGAAGATCGTAATTAATTGTTTTGGTTACTTTTAACATAGATATAAGCAATATAAGTTAATTTTTCTATTTAACAATCTACCACCATCTAGTCCTATAGCTGTAAAGATTCTACTTATCAATATTTACGGACTTTCCCGCTCTCACCTATTCTTGGTACTTACAGCTTCTAAGAGTTTGTGCTCTGGAACGAAATGCATGTTCTAGTATGCACGGTGTTAAATAAATGTGTCACAATATTTTAATTCCTCACATCAAAATAAGAAAGCAAGTTCATATAGACCTGTGCTCAAAAGTGGATAGTTTCGGAGTTATAGGATGCCGAAAACGTGAAACAAGTGAACTTTAAACGTTCATACCTTCACTACTATGGAACCTGTCGTAGTCGGGTCAAGACATCGCTGAGGAACTGGTATGTGAACTATCCAAATATCCATGTTGAAGAATGCTCCAGTACTTGTACACAATTTTTAGAGAGGTACGTGAAGAGTGTACTTCCAAACAGCCTTTCTAAAAATGATTGTGCAAGTACCGGAGGTTCTGAAAGATGGATATTTGGATAGTTCATACCAGTTCCTCAGTGATGTCTTGACCCGACTACGACAGGTTCCATAGTAGTGAAGGTATGAACGTTTAAAGTTCACTTGTTTCACGTTTTCGGCATCCTATAACTCCGAAACTATCCACTTTTGAGCACAGGTTCATATGAACTTGCTTTCTTATTTTGATGTGAGGAATCTGTTCTCAAAGTATTGTGATACATTTACATAACACTCTGTATATCCGTCAGTTGGAAATGATTTTTTTTTTTCAGTTTGATGTAAAGCAGAGTTTCTCAAAGCGTTTTGTATAGGGAGATTACTTTTGTTAGTCAGAACATTCTACGGACCGTCTACTGTGATCGCTTTCGAAATTTATGATTTTTCTTTACAGTTTGAGCATACAAGCATACTTGTATTCTTTTAAAATAATGTTAATTAGAATTTCCTTTTTAGATAATCGTAGCCGATCAACATACTTTATAATAATACATCTATGTAAATTATTAGAATTTGTATAAAATTCATCGTATCAAATTGTATAATACTCTATACATCTTTAGAGATTCCCAATTGTAGTTTGTGGCATGTTGGATTTTTTTAAAAATCTTTTTTGGGCAAGTGTTCAGTCTAAGACGAACACAGGGATCTGTGGACCACAATGTGAGAAACGTTGATCTGGGAGATAAACTAAATGTCAAAGTTTATCGGAGTTCTTTCACTTCTATTACTAAAGTTTATTTATTTCTGCAGGTAGGAGAGCATCATAACAGACGTTTGGAGCCTGTAATTAGGCATTTGGCTGATATAACAGATGTTGGTGAAAAAGTGACCATGAATTATACCATCCCTTTATCGGCGTTATTGCCAAAAGACGTTGACCATTTTTACAAGTATGAGGGATCTCTTACAACGCCGCCATGCTCTGAAGTGGTTACGTGGATCGTATTTCCCGATCCTGTATGGATATCTTTCAGACAGGTCAGTTGTTTCTTTGCAATTGGACAGTTATTAATTACATTGGTCAACAAGGTTTTTGTCACAAGGACTCTGAATTGTGTTCTAAGCTTAATCTAAATTCGTAAATGAAATCAGTTTTTGTCTATCGGGCTCAGTTTTCTTGTGACATGCTACCCCTTCCTTATTGAAATCCTTGAAAATCGGTAAAAACGCTGCATATTGTTTATTCTGTCATGGCTGAATTTAAGTAAGTTGTAGATTTATTGATTGAAATAAAACTCAGAGAAAGATAAAATTGAGAAAAATGCAAGGAATTCCAATGCATGGCCCTGAGGTCAAGGAACATACTCCGGGAAATTAGTGACATTTGGCAACGTTGCCGATGAGTTATATTCAATCCATAGAATGTGTTATGATTCTTGCCACCTGTGTCGCAGCATTGTGAGTTCTGGAAGTGATTGCATGTTGTTCTAGGTTAGTGAAATTTGAGTGTTGTGGTTATTCAGAAGAAGAAAATGCCTCGTACCTGTGTCAATAATGCTAATTCTTTTTGTTACATCTGTGGAGAGGTGACTCTCAAGTCGCAAAAACGACAATTGATTCCGCTAAAGAAGTGCTACGAACTTTTTTTCAGGTGTAAGGTTGGCGACCAACACAAGAAATGAGCTCCACATGTGCTGCTTGACATGTGTTAGACTCCTGACAAGTTGGACAAAAGGTTCACGACATACGCCGTTCGCTGTTCCCATGATTTGACGGGAACCAATGGTTCACACAACAGACTGTTATTTTTGTCTAACAAAAATAGTTGAAATCACGTCGAAAACAAAGAAGAGTGTGCAGTGCCCGAATTTATCATCTGCTATGAGACTTGCATGCCACATCGCTACCAGTGCATCCAGAATATATGATATTGAGTGACGATGAAGCTGGTAACGAGCATGAAGAAGATTCAGAAGATGGAGGAGGAGCCGACCCAACATTTGAATTGTCTTGTGAATCAAATACTCCACACATTTTGACTCAAAATGATCTCAACGATCTTGTTCGCGATTTAAATTTAGTTTTTAGTAAAGCAACCTGAGTTTTTAGCTTCAGGATTGAAGGAATGGAATCTTCTTTCTCCCGATGCAAAATTGAATGTTTTTCGTGACTGCCATGCTGTTTTTCTGAATATTTCTCGAAGGAAGGTGAGATTTGTTTTGGTAACAACATCGATTTCGTTATGGAGACTCTTGGTCATGCATACAGTGTAAATGAGTAGCGCCTGTTCATAGATTCTAGTAAACTGAGTCTCAAAGCAGTTCTACACAACGGGAACAAATTTCCTTCTGTTTCGATTGCTCTCGCTGTTAACCTTAAGGAGACTTATGAGATATTTAAACTGCTTCTCATTCTTATCCAATATGACAAATACAAATGAAATATATATGGAGATTTAAAGGTTATTGCTATTCTGCTTGGCATGCAACATGGGTACACAAAGTACTGCTGCTTTCTGTGCGAGTGGGACAGCAGGGACAGAAAAACTCACTATTATGGAAAAATGTCCTGCTCGCAATGAACTGCTGCCTGGACATAAACATTCAGCGAACACTCCTCTTGTTGATCCTAAAAATGTGTATTTACCTCCACTGCACATCAAATTGGGACTTAAGAAAAATCTTTGTGAAAAGTGGACCAAACATCACGTGCATTCATATACTTGCGACAGAAGTTCGCAAAGATCAGTGATGCTGAAATAGAGAAAGGAATATTTGTAGGACCGCAAATTAGGGAATTAATGATGAGAATTTTGTTGACTTGTTGAACGATGTTGAGAAAATGAATGGCTGTCCTTTGTAAGTGTAGGCAAGAACTTTTTGGGCAACAATGTGGCAGAGAATTATGGCGATATTGTACATGAACTAGTGAGATCATATCAACGTATGGGATATAATATGTCACTTAAACTGGATTTCCTGAACGAATATTTGGACTTCTTCCCGGATAACCTTGGTGCCATTGGTGATGAACATGGTGAACGCTTTCACCAGGATATTTCTCAAATGGAAAAGCGTTATTAAGGGAAGTGGACTGCAGTAATGTTGTCTGACTATTGCTGGATTTTACGACGGGACTTTTTTGAGGCAAAATTGCGAAGGAAATCGGGTAGAAAACATTTTTAGGTAAGTTTCTTAATTTTTATTTCCTTCTATGCTGCTCATTCCTTTGATTCGTTTGTGTACTAATACCGATTTAAAAAAATATGTTAGAAATTATTATTGCGAGACCATATCTTTATGGCAAATACATACAATACGCAAGCTGCCATAGACATGCACAAAAACCACTTCCACATGAAAACTGATGCCGATGGAGAAAATCTGCAATTTGATCTGGATTCAGGGCCAAATTATCTTCCGGAAAGAGTTTGTTTTGTTCTTGTGACAGAAACTTTATTTTATTTATTTACTTATTTTTGTATACCAGTATTATTTATTGCTACTAGTAGTTATAGATGTACTACTTGAAGTTTGAGTATTGAATTCCCATAGTTTGGAAGTCTACCGTAATTTCATACTGTGAAACGAAACTCACATCTTGTGTTCAAATATTATTATTATTATTTGTTAATATTTTACCTTATGATCCAGTGTACTTACTGTTAAAAACATTCGAGTTCAAGGAACCCAGGAACGAATTAATGAAGTTTCTATTATTTAAAAAAAAAAAAACATCTTTTGGATCTCGAACGATTTGGAACTCAAACAGAGTTCTGGAACAGATTAAGTTCGTATTCTAAGGCATCACTGTATATGTTTATAAGGTTACCAGATTGAACTGGAACAGATTAATTTCGTATTCTAAGGCATCACTGTATATGTTTATAAGGTTACCAGATTGAACTGCAGCGAAATCCGGTGACCAGCGGTGGTGACAACAAGTTTGAGACAGAAGATTTCTGAATGTTGTTACCACAGTCACTTATAATGTTAATAAGACTATTACTAATATTGATATCATTACTTACCGAGCCAAATGAAAACAACACGAACTATCACCAATTATAGACGCCTAACATATTATTCATACTTTTTGGAGTTCTCACATGCATCGAGAAGTTCTGTTTTTCAGAATCGTTTTGTAGGTATCTTGACAGAACAATTTCCAGTTCATCTGAAGATAAATTATAGCCATCGTAAGTTCTGTTGACATCTTGTTTACATCTTTTGACAAATAAAGTTCTCATGACACTAAACCAGTGGCGGCGATTGGACGTTAAAAGTGGGGGGGCAAGACATGATCTGAATATTTGTATATCAATGATAATATACAAATTTCCCTGGTTGAAACTATATACATTAATAGGTTATTTCAGAAAAGTGGGGGGGCAACTGCCCCCCCTAATCGCCGCCCATGCACTAAACAATCCGTCAACATACGTATATTACGTTATTTTGAGCAGGTTTGGTGCATCTGTTTTCTGGAGAAACGCACTTCATAATATGAAACAATTATATTATTATCCATTCTATAAAGTGCTGACATTGTGTATTTCAAACGAACGAACCATTGTAGAGTTAATTTCCTCGAAACTAATACTAGGCAACTGATATTGTGGCTGTGGTGCCGCGCAATAATGAAAAGAATTTCGTTAGAAAAAAAATAATCCTTGTAAACAACTATAAGTGTTCGTTACATAGATAAGTGTTCCTAGGAACTTAGTTATGGAAGTTTTAATTTTATTTTTAAGGCAACTTTATTTTTAAGGCATATTACCAACCTTTATCTATTGTAGGAAAATGAAATGGTTGGCAACGAGAAACTTAGGTTTTTAACGCCAAGTATGTGATGTTTAAAAGTAGAACTATGTTAGCATGTTGTTTATGGATAATTAAGAATGTAATGGCTAATAAGTTAAGGTGTTAGGAGCTGAGTAATTTACGATAAGATGACGGAATAAGTTATCCTCAATTTAAGAGAGAGTTTAGTACTTGTAGAAGTGTTCTTGGTAATAATAAACGTGTGATATGATCAAAGATTGAATTGTAATTAGATATATATAATTTAGTAATTGTCCATTGTACAAGTTAAGCCTAACCAGCACTATAGTTGAATTTTCATCATTATCAATTTGGCGACGAGGTAATTGGAACCTACAAAGGCAAGTGAAAATGCAGTGCAATTCGGAAGAAGGAAATTTTAAAACTGAACGACCACAGAGTTATGTAGAAAATTGTTGGTTGTCAGAGCTTAAGAAACTTGATCTGTTAATTCGATATTTGGTTCGAGATGTGTGTTACCTTAAGAGAATAATCATGAATCAGAAGGCACAGCCATATGAATGCTTCAGTTGTTATCAAAAATCATACATATTAGCTAAGCGTTGTAAATTTTGCTTATTAAGCCATGCTGATGATGCGTGTCGTGCAGCAAATAAAATATGCTTCAAATGTCGACAACCGGGACATTTTGAGTATGTATGTTTATTCATTCCGAATTCACATCAAGTTCCAAACTTACCATCGAAAGTTTGTAAGAATGCTCCATCCTATCCAGAAGCACAATTTCATGTAAAGAATAATCTGAGGAAGGCGAAAGAGCAGGTTGAAACAAAAGAAATTTCTGAGAAGAGAGATATTAAAATCCACTCACTCCAATTTAACACACAAATTGAAGTGCAAAAGAAACCAAAACGAATAAACGCGTGATATGATCAAAGATTGAATTGTAATTATATATATATAATTTAGTAATTGTCCATTGTACAAGTTAAGCCTAACCAGCACTATAGTTGAATTTTCATCATTATCATCCATGTTATAAACATACTAGTCTTCGACTAGCTGGAGATTTCGCTCCAGATCCATGCGTTTGCTCGGCCTACGGTGTCGCATTTCTCAAATCCCTAATATATCTCCAACCTTAGGGGATTTCGAGATATGGCCATCATATTATATAAACTACAACCCTATCTTTGTTCTTCCCGCATTTTTTCCTTCATTAAAGAAAAAAAAGTTGAAGCATGTCTTTAATTAACATGTCTGCACTCTTAAAGGATATCGAGATATGGTCATAACAATTAGTATAATCCCCACTCTTTTTCTTTCCGTTTGTTTTCTTCCCTTGTGGGGAAAACAGAAAACGTTGAAACACTTATTTAATTATTTTAAAATGAAAAACCTAAATACCAACTTTCATGTCTTAAATGAGCCGTTTTAAAATTATCGAGTTCATCTTGATCCTGCTCGAACAAACTTTTTAATTGTACCACACTACATATATTCGAAAGGTCTTCTTATCCAAGAGTTTTCCGAATTTGATAAAGGGGAGTCATCTCTGAAGCTAGTCGCTTATCATTAAGAGACTCAACTATGGCATGTTGAACTTGTGGTAATTCTTCATCAGAGGGCTCCAGAAATGATTTCATGAGTTGAGTTTAACGCCCCCTTTCCGCAACGAGACTATATGCGACGGAACCTACTGATTAACGTCGAATCCGAATCACATGAGCTCCAGCCGGGCATCGAACCCGGGTCTCCCACGCCAAAGGCGCGTACGTAGAAGTGATTTCAGTGCTGGCAAAGTGCTGAGACTAATACCCTTAGCTGGGCTTGTCCACAACCTTATTTTTATAACCGTTGCCATAATCCTGTCGCAAATGTTTGAATATGTTCAAGTATACAAAAAATATCTGCTAAGTAGACTACCATATACAACTAAGGGAAGTTGTTTAACTGATCACATGGAAATTTAGTGTCATTCAAAATTAGTCGTACTTAATCACGTTTGTTCACGCCATGTTTCTCAACCATGAATACCCAGAAGTACATTAGATAAACGTGACCCATGTCTTTAAATCTTCTGGTCAGGAAAACCAAATTAGTTAAGATTTGGTTGGCATAACAAAATTGATAATCCATATTTTCTGACCAAACACTATAAGTATTAATGACCAAACATATTGGATATGAATGACCAAATATTTAGTTAATCTAAACAAATAAAGTAATCATATAATCTGACCAATACTATTCCTGACCAAGTCCTATTCTATTTGATGTTCTTTAATGATTGTGGCATCTTTGCAGCCAAGGCTTCTCGATGTATACAACAGTGATTCCATTTCACATTATACACTAATTCTTCACTTGAGGAATTGGTCCATGCCCAGACCCGTATCCAGGGGGTCTAGGGGGGCCGGTCCCCCCTAAAATTTTCACATGAACTATAATATGGTGATGAACTATAATATGGTTGAATCGGGCTCCCCCTAACTTGAGCCGGGCCCCCCTACATTTTTGGGCTGGCTACCGGCCTGTCCATGCCTAACATAGCATACGCACCATCTGTAGTCAGGCTCACACATTTCTCCCACGAAATAGAATTCTTCTTTAAAAAACTCATTCAAAGCCTTAAAAATACACTCTGCTTACACTGTAGAAATCCAGTTGAAAACAAGAAATCTTCCATAATATTGTCTGTCCGTATTAACGGATATGGAAACTAATATTGAAACTTTGTTCGTGCTGTCAGTGTTTTCTTCAATCTGCAACGAAAAAATGTTGCAAGTGTCCTTGAAACGAAGGTCTTTTGTGCCAGGAAATATCACATATTATTAGTTTCACAGCATTGCAGGGGCGCACCTACAGGGGTCCACCGGGTTCGGACCCTCCGAAACTTCCTAATTCAACATACATTTGTGCACTTTCTCAATAAAACTATACTTGTTTGACAGGAAAATAATTGGTATAGCATGAAAATTTGATCTTACACTTCATCTGTGTTCTTTCTTTATAAAAACAATCTAGTTTTATAATTTTCTTCTGAAAATATAGGTGGAAGTATTTTACAATTACGTATCGTCCGAGTGCAGAATAATATCCGTATCCGTGTAATACTACAGAGATGTAGTGGCTTGCGGTATTGTCCCCCCCCCCCCATTCTGCGTACGCGCCTACTATATTGTTTGATAAAGACTGCTAATTTCACTAGATGGCCAAAACATCGTCACAAACAGCGCCCTTTCAAGCTTCTTTTGAGCTTGAGGATTAGAAAAAAAAGTCCGCTGGACTCATGTCGGGGCTATATAGTGGCTGCGGATACGTAGTAACGCCGATTCTAGCCAGTAATAACGTTACAACGAACGCGGTGTGACTCGGCGCGTTATCGTGATAGAACTTTCAGCATGTCAATCTCCGGTCGGACGCAATTGACCGTCTCGAAGGGCATGTGAGGAATTCCACTAGTAAGACGCATTGACAGTCTTCCCTTGAGGCAGAAATTCTTTGTGTGCCACTCTTTCGTTTCAAAGAAAACAATGAGCATTGTTTTGATTCTGGACTAGGACTTCCTTGCCTTTTGGGGGCTCGAGGACTCCTGGGTGTACCAACTTTGGCGTTTGCTTTCAGGGTCGTATTGGAACACACATGTTTCGTCGCGTGTTACCTTGTCTAAAATATCCGGTTCACTCTCCACTTGCTCCAACATTTGACGGAAAGTGTCAAGCCATTATTTCTTTTGTCCATCATCCAGCATTTTTGCCATGAACTTCCCACAAATCTTGCGCATGTTCAAATTTTCACTAATAATTTCGTGCACCACTGTTTTGGATAAATTCTGTTCTTCTGCTATCATTATCACAGTGAAACGAGACTCTTCGTCCAAGAGTTCCTTCACTTTGATGAAATGTTCGTCTACAGGACTCGTCGAAGGGCGTATAGAGCCTTCGTCATCTTCCATGTTTTTCCGTCTGTTCTTGAACTCTCCATGCCAACGGAAAACCTGGGCTCTTGATAGGTTCTGGTCCTGGTAGGCCTCCTTAATCATAGTGAACGTCTCTGAAGCGATTTTTCCAAGCTTGAAGCGAAATGTAAGCATATTGTTGCTCAAGTGAACGCTGCATTTTGAGTTTTCAAAAATCTCGACGTAGTTTTTAAACACGATTCGAACGATAAATGTCTGCTACTCTATCAGAACTCGTAAGCCACTGGTTAGCGTTGATTAGCTAAGATCCACTACCATCAATCCCACTCATAGCGGAAATGCTGTTGATGACTGACCATATGGTGGCCAGTCTCATTACTTCCCGTATAAACCCTGTATCGTGACGTTCAAACCTTTGGTTCTCGAGTTATTGGCCATCAAATTAGGGGTTTGTGCTTATAGAAGTATTAGTCTTAACTCCAAATTTAACAGTCAATAACTCAAGAACCAAATGTGTTTATACCATAATATTTCACATACCTACATAAGTTTGTTAAGTTCTACCAACTTTTCAAATTTGTTCAATCAAATAACATCTTTGATCCCAGAGTTATGAGTCATAAAATTTGGAATCTGTTAAACGAAATAATTAAGTGCGTACTTGTAATGAAAGTATGGTAAAAATAAGTAATGGATATTTTTTTTTCCTTTAGAGGAATACTTACTAGTTTCTAGGTACAAAGTAATATTTCTTTTTTCCATCAGAAGTCACGTATCTGAAATAATAAGGACGATCAGTCGAATATATAAGTTTTATTCAAAAAAAGAAAATAAAACTTTGCCACAAATTTAACAGTTCAAATGCTTAGCTTACTGCAATTGTGAAACTTTATGGGTAAAATACATTGCCCTCTATTTTATTTATTTATTTTTGTTTTACAGTTGCACAAGTTCAGACAGCTATCTTCAAAGAGCGAAAACATGCGAGACAACTATCGACACCTTCAACCAGTTGGAGAACGAAAAGTCTATGTTAGGAAGTTTATGAATGACCGTTTACTAGTGGCCAAAACATCGTAGTAACTTTTTTTTTTTTTTTTTTTTGGAAAAGTGGTTGTCCATTGTACAGTAGTCTTCAGCCATCAAGTACCTAGTAGCAAAACAACAATAACTTATGAAACTATATAAATTTATTTTGTTGATTTTAAAGTTTCATATGTACCCGTTGATTATACTCATTTTCACACATCTTTCAATTAATGTCTTAAATAGTTTTTCTTTGTTTAAAATATTACGAAGCTCATCCCTCTGACATTACAAAAATACCAGTGTGCTCTACCATTTTTACAACTTCTATTATATTACCTTGATCTGTAAGTCATCTAAACTAGCCTACACTAACTTAACCTGCACTCTGTACTTATCATTTTACAGTAACTAAATCAATTCATCAAACTTTACATAATCTAATCCGTCAACTTTATACCAGTTGAACGGTTCTACTGCGTGCAATAACTTTGACGGAAGACTTATTCTGACCCCATCGTGAAGTAAAGTGAACAAATGCGTACCATTAATAAAGTTATACGTAAAATTAGATTAACTGGTTCGAAAGTGATTAGATCACGATCAACTTTCTGACAATATTTACTGAAATAAGACTCACGCCCTCATAATGCGCCCTTGAAACTCGGCAATGTGATTATATGCTGCTTCCTCTTTAGTAAACTATGTAGAAAAGAAATCTTTCTAATTTTGCTGTTTTGCAGCATTTTAAAATATTTTTATTTCGATTTAGTCACTGTTGAATGTTTCACAACTCAAAATAGGGGCCCCGACTTCGGGGGTACTCAGGTTGATCAACCGCCGTAATTTTTATGGGGACGTTCAGCACCCACTCAAGAGAGAAAGAAAAAAAATAAGAAAACAGAAAAGAAAAGAAAAGAGGGAAGTTCTATATTTTACCGTTTCCTTAAATGATAGCGCCTGATTTTTTCGTAGAGTGGAGAGGATAGATAGATGTATCTAAGATATTATTTTTGAACTGAAGACAAGCACTTCATTTCAATTCGCTGCATTGTACACATTATCATTATACAAAAATATGCGCTTAAATTTTGTTGTACTTAACTAACTTCATTCGATTCTTTCCTTTGAAAGTGTGTAAAGATTGGAGTCAGAATGACGTAACTAGTCCTAACATCGAGGGCTACAAGCCTACAAGCTCCCTGGTTACGCCGTCATAGTATCATTAAAGAATATTTTCTACTGTGAAAAAAAGAACTCTGAGAATTTTCATTCAGAAACACCTAAAATTGTATTTTCAGGACAATAAATTTTCAATTTTTTTTCGCAGATAGACCCCAGGTAACCCTGGGAGTATCCACAAACGCCCGGTTTTGCACTTTGAATTACAGCATCTCTTCTGATTTTCAAAACCCGGTGCCTCTTGACGCAAAATGTGTATACACACAATAAAACGGTTTGAAAACAACCATACAACTAGTGTGACTTAGAAATCAAGGTATAACAAACACGACACAGTTGCACTGCGTTGCGATGCCAAACATCGAACCTAGGGCTTATAAATGCTGCATTCCCAGTGAAGATACAATATAAAAACATGTCATTCTAGCGGCGACAGACGCATTCACCTCGAAATTTGTACAAAAATATACATTACAGTATTACTTTATACAAACAGGAACACGCAGGAAGTTAATTACAAGTCATGGCATGCTCGAAATAAGTTTTAATGCTCTCTTTGTCCATTTTATCTTGTTTATCGTTGGCCGATTATCTCAATTCTTAGTGTAGTGGAAGATGGTATACGCTCTCAATTAATTTGTTTCAATTAGTCCCATGCATATTTTATAAGATTCATATCCGGGGAAAACAGGGGCCACTTCGAAACTAGCTTTCTCAAGAACTATGACAACTTGCACCCAATAACGACGGGACAAAAGGGATTTGTGGTACAGAAGAGAAAGGCACTTCAATACACCATAAAACTCTACCCTAACGTATGGCGTTATCATGGTTTCCTAGACAGAGACTAGTAACAGTTCGAGAGGGGACGGTACCACTCCACGCTGATACTATTTTACGACGTACCTATAGTTCATATAACGCCATTTAGGTCACCACAGCTACTGTCCAAACATACCTGATATTCATTGGATAGCACAAGATCGTATTGTAACTTTCCACAACATCAATATTTTGTAGCCCAAGTTAATTCAGTGTACGACTTATCTGGGTTATATAGTCGGATACCTAATGCTGTCTCGCATATGACTGAGCATTGATCGAGTCGTCCGTTATTAAGAGATATCCATTAAGGGAGATTTCACTGTATCAACTTACTAATGCTTTTTATTTTATATGAATTGAAGAATTCTACCAAAAGCAATTATATGCCACATTGGAATCAAATTTCAGTTTTTACAGTATATTAGACATTCTATATTCCAAAATCTAACTACTGCTTGAACTTATTCTACATTTATTCAGAGTACTTGCTTCATGAAATCTGTACAAAAGATTATTTTTGTAGCTTGCGACCATCTCTGGTGGAATAATTTAATTAGTGAAAATATTTCAGATTGAATTCTACAGTATTCATAATGATATTAGTATTATATGTAATTGTATGTAACGTATTGTTCTATTTGTGAATAAAGTAACTTATTGCTTTTTTTTTTTAAATATGAACTCTTATTTTTGGTACTTAGATTTCCTACGTATACAGAATTGTCATCAGAGATTATTTCAGAGGTGGCCCGAAAGAAGGATTCCCCGGAGCTATGAAATTATCTCCGGAACAAGTCTTCCATCGTGCTCATCATGGGTTAAACAGTATTTTCACTGTACTGCTTCCACCCTAGTTCATTAAAAGTGCCCACTCCCAGTAAATATGTTCTGAAATCATCACTGGTTGTCATATCTATGGTATCTAGTGTAAGTAGTTAGGGTGTACTACAATGGCGAATTTAGAAGATAAAAACTGAGGGGGGGGGGCATCTAGAACCCAGGTTATTATAGGTATATCATGAGTTTACAACTTTTCAAGAGTCCTGCAGAAGTTTCCAACTTCTCTCTTTCCCGATGGATGTTATTACTAGGTTGGTCGTTGACTTTGTGGACCTCAAGTATTGTTTGATACGTATTTTGCTTAACAGAAAAACTACAAGTGAAATTATACCTAATGTTTCAAATACTGTATTTTCCAGTAAAGAGTAAAAGGTCACGAATGAGTAGAAGAATAACCTTTCAAATATATTTGAAAATTTATTCTTTTATTCGAGTGTGGCCTTTTATTCTTTATTTATATAATAGTTTTAATTAGTTTTGTAGCTCAAAAACCTGGGAGGCATAGATCCCCGACCCCAGGCTAGATCCGCCACTGCTGTATGATCAGCTGGGACTTTATACAGTATTAACGTAGTACAAAGAAAAGTCATAAGTCTTGAAATATTTCCACAAGTCAAATAGCAGGTGCTTGTATACACCGTTATTGACCGTAAGTATAAGGTCAAACTGGTCCAAGAAGTAGTGTGACAAGCAGATTATTACCCACGGATGCCGGGAATTGAACTCAGACCCTCACGTACACCAAAGGCAAACGCGCTAGCAACCAGACCAGCGAGGGAGAGGGGCAGGTATGTATATATATAGGAAAGAATATTGGGTTGTCACTTATTTTTGGAAAGCTGAACCCACATCAGAAAGCAATTTCTTTCTATCTTTTACCTCTTGTGGTCTATGAAGATCATACAACTAAGATCCAAAGTGCTCACTTCTGGTTTGCAACAGAGCAATAATGTCGGAGGTGGCCTTTACCCATGCGGTACTTAATCCATATTAAAAAAATGTTTCTCGCTATCTATTACATGGCAATGCCGATCAGTGTTGAAGCCAGAAACGTAGTTTTTCCACCACTTTCAGTTTGAATGGAGAAATAAAGTTCGTTAGTTTGGAGTTTAGTGTCCCGTTTTTGAACACGGAAGCTATATGAGACGTGGACGTACAGCTTAACGTAGGAACCGAACTACATGAGCTTCCATTGGGAATCAAACCCAGATCTCTGGCGCCGAAGTACATAGGCTAACTATATAGCTACAAAGGAGTTCGAATGGACAGGTGAAGATCGAGAGGAAACCAATTCTTCGGATGTTGATTCCATATTCATGCTTCACTATGTCATACAGTTTTTGCTCTATGAAGATCAACACAGAAACCGAAAGCTGCAGTGGACTTTTACTGCTTCCGGTTTTAGAAGAAAGCAAGAGCAGGAACAGAGTCTACTCTTGGCCTATTACATCCATTGAAGAAAACCACTTTTCGATAACTACGAGTATGAGAACTTTTGCTCTAACGGTCTATTACTTCCATTTCCGGTTTGAATAGAGAGTTAAGGAAGGAGATGTATCATTTTCTTGAGACGTTAAATCGATTCCAAAAAGCACCGCACGCTCTCTATTAAGGTTAATTTACACATAGGCCTACTATATCGTTCCCCTGCCACGTCCCGACAGTGCCACATTGCAGAAAAAAACATCTTGGTCGCGATTCGATGGCTGTTATGATTCGATGGCTCCTCGGAGTGTTCGAAGCTACACGAAGAGAACCAGAACCAAGGGAAATGGTGTAGAAAGCAGTAGTGGCACCTCATAGTAGGTGTGAGTGGTCGCGGCTGTGGCATAGACGGTACGGGCTCGGCACCCTACGTGTGAATCAGCCTTTACCGTTTTTTACTCTGATACCCGTCGTCAGATGGATATTGGACATAACCGTTCTATAAGACTTCACATATAGTTTGCGCACAAACAAAACCAATTTTTCCCTTGCAGGTCAATACCTATGAATGACATTATTCAATAAAACAACAGGACAATCCTTCTGTGTCACCTGGTGGCAATGTCAAGTGGAACCGTTTGTAATGGTTGCAACATTTATAGTTCACACGTGCCACCAATACCCTTTTCACAGTTTGCCGCTGATGAAAAAAAAAAATGGTTTAGTTTGTGTTGTACTATGTTTACTTATAGCATAGTTTAAAAGTCTAATAAAACCCACACATAGTGACGTTATTATCCGTATATAGGCCTACTTATATCGGTAATGTGAACAATGCGTGGCTAAAATGTCAGAAACAAACACCAATATTTCTGACCTTTTAGTTGAAAAATACTCGCCCCCCCCCAAACAAACAGCTTGTAAGTTTTAAAAGACTTTAGGAAACTAAATTAGTCGTTTATTTATATTACTAACACTATATACGTTATTAAGGTTAGAATTTTACAACATTGTACGAATATCACTGCTGAAAATTGCTTCTTACAAGGGAACATTCCGATTTGGTGAATTCAATTGCTGAAAGTCTGGACTCAGCTGAATTCAGCAGAAAAAAAAAGAAAAAAGGAAAAAAAGAAAAGAAAAATGAAAAAGAAAAGGGGAAAAGAAAGAAAATAAAAAGAAACGGAGGGTGTTTAGTGGCAGACGGCATACAGGGTGGGCGATAAATGAAAGAAAAATGCAGAGATAGAACATAGAAAATGTGTAGAAATGTCATGTTAATTTTGAAACGAGTAAAGGAATTGAGGTCAAATGTTGGATATGAGGAATGCATGTAGAGTTCCACTGAATAGGGGTAATGTGAATCACGGGTGACATCTAAAAAGCCGCCATGTTGGAATTAGAGCAAGAAGAATATACAGGAAAGGGATCATGACATATGGCTCTTGACGCACCTCGTCTATTCAAATCAATAGTTGCCAATACATTTTGAGACCTCTGTTTAATTGCAACTGTTATGGTTATTAGTGATGATTGTGGTTGATACACAAATGGAGACAACAGTGGGCACATTTAAAAAAAACGATAAAGATGAACAATCGGGTTTGTCACAGCTGTCTTCGGTATTGAAATTGAAGCAGTAGTCAACATGTGTCATAAATGCGCCAGGTGCTGTTTGCAGTTTTGTAGAAAGCATATTTAATCATAACTACTTACCTTAGTGCTGTAACCTGAAAGTGGACGAGTGATTAGAACTTAATGAAATTGTTCAGTTGTCATATTTTGAAGTCAGATGACAGAAAAACGGCGTCTGTTATATATTTTACGAAATTGTTATATGAACGGAAGAAGAACACATCCAGTGGTTGTATGAGTGACATGTAACTATTAGTGATAAGGAGTTGCGTAAGTTCAACCTTTTCCGGTTTCTGCACCAAATCTTCATCTTTATTGGTTTTCCATGAATCAACAAGGAGCAGCAGTTTCATCTGCTCTGTAGAAGGCAAGAAAACGTCAGTCAAGAACTCTTACAGGTTGCCCTTGGTCATATATGCCTTTTTATCAGCATGTGAACGAATATTGGGTGGATCAGGACGCTTGTTGGCTGGAAAGTGGCCTCATACACGTTTGTGGTTGTTCCTCATTCGCGTCACCTTTACATAGCGTGGAACATCTCCAGTTACAAAGGTCTCAAACTATATTGACCGCTATTGATTTCAATAGACGGTGTGCGTCAAGCGCCATATGTCACATGACTTCCGTATATTCTTCTTGCGCTAATTCAACATGGAGGCTTTTCAGATGTCACCCATTTCACATTACGCCTATTCAGTGGAGCTCTACATGCATTCCTCATATCCAACATTTGACCTCAATTCGCTACTCGTTTCAAAATTAACATAGTATTTCTAGACATTTTCTACGTTCTATGTCCTCACTTTTCCCTCACTTATCTCCCACCTTGTATACGGTAAGCCACTAAACACCCTCTTTTTCTGTGTTTCTTTGGATGCTGAATTCAGTGCTAGCAATCATTTTCAGCAATTGAATTCACCAAATCTGAATGTTTGATTGTCAGTTCCAGATATTTCACCTTCTGTGTACTGGTCAGTGGCGAAATGTACTTCTTTATCGACATAGATAAATATTTTAATCATTCAAATTAAAGAGACAAACTTTTCCTGTAGTTACGTGAATATTGACCTTGAGATTTTTCTTTTTTGCTTTGTGAAAGAAAAGCACACAACACAAACTATTTATACATTAAGTTCATGAGTTTTTTATGTTTCATAGAACGTAGTTTTTGACAGGAAGGAGAAATAAAGAGCGATCGATCGATAGTGGCGACATCGGTGTTAAGACGCAAGAAGTTCCGTATACCTTTTCTTTGTCAATGAAAAGCAGCTTCATTAACTTTTAAAATGAAAGAAAAATATACAAAGGATGGCTGAATGTAAAGAGCGCAGTCACTTTTTGATGAAAGAGGGAAGGAACATATATGAATAGGAATCAAGTGCTCAGGCTGCTTTCGGGTCTTTGATTCACTAAGTTAGGTCATTTGTTATATGTATTTCAATATCTGGTATAATTCAAATTATTTCTAATTTTATGTAATAAACACAAAACCAGCCGATACTTCAAATAAAGTGCTTTTAGAGCTCTCTCCAGTGTTTCTAGTAAGTACCTTGCGCATCTTTTGTGTAAGTGGTCTCGGGTTCGATTTCTAATGCAGAGCATTGAACAAACTACATAGAGGTCTGCAAGGGCCGAAATGTTTAGCCCAGGCCGGCCCAGCCCGTGAATTTATAATGTGAGGCCCAACCGGAGTCCGAAACATGTTTTGGCATTTAGGCCCGAGCCCGGCCTGAGCTCGTGTGATAATCAAATGTACCCGAAATAAGCCCGAAATACAGAAACTTTATAATTTACGCAAAAGTGTATTTTTATTTACAGGAATTAGAAGTTTAATTTTGCAATTGTGCTTTAAAATTTCTCCACAAAGAACGGTCAAAACGTCCAATAAATATCGTTGTACAGTACATTTACAAAGTTAGGCCCGAAAAAGACCGAGAAATATGGTGTATATTTAAAAATTTACGATCCGAGCCCGGCCCGGGGCCGAAGTTATCTGCCCGGCCCGGGGCAGATAGTTTGAGTTGATTTGATTTTTAGTTTAGCACTCCTTTCAGAGCGAAGCTGTGTGAGACATGGGGTGGAACCCGAACCACATGAACTGGAACCCGGGTCTCCCGCGTCAAAGGCGCGTACGCTAACCGCTTAGCCACGAGGGAACTTGCAGTGCGGAGAATGTTATATACTGTACTTTATGTCACTCCTGGGGGCGCGGTGGCTTAGTGGTAGAGCGTTCACCTCTGGTCAATTAGGTCCTTGGTTCGTTCCCAGCTCGCACCAAGTAAACTGTGTGATGTAAAACACCGTGTGTGTGGGTTTCCTCGGGGTTCTCCCGTTTCCTCCCACTTTCTTCACTCCACCAGTTCATTCATTTCTCATCATCACCGCCTTCTTTAGCCTAGCTGGCGTAAAACACAAAGGTTTAATTTTTTCATTTTTTATTTCACTTACATGTTACACAATTAAATTCTTGCGCTGCTAAATCTTGTTTTACATGTTTTATTTTCTACATAAATACAATTATCACGCATAGCATAGCAAGGTTTAGATGACATAACATATAACCAAGGGTAAAAGTCAGGGGGAACGCGGGGGGACGTCGTCCTCCTACCTCCAAAAAATATGTACGGCGTTTCCCCAGTTCCTAAAAAAAAAATACAATGGGCAAAGATATGGAGGGGCAGTGTTCGTAGTTTGAGTAAAATTTCCCTAATCTAGGGAAATTTCATAGGTAAATTTAGCAAAAAGTAAAAAAGGGAAGTTATTCGATAAAACGTGAAAATCCAGGGAAATTCTCACGCTGACTGACTGATCAATAAAAATAATTAAATTTTTCTTTGTTCTTCAGAAATAAACAAATACTTTAGCAATAATTTGAGTGTGTGTGTCTGTTCAAGATAGCATAATTTCACCAATTGTTGGCTGTTTTTTTTTTTTTTTGGTTAAAAGTCAAGGAAAAGTAAAAAAAAAAAGCAAAAAGCAAATGAATAAAAGAAAGTGGTTGGTGCTTCCTTTAATGTAGCTAAATTAATGTTTTATCACATAACTCCAATCATAGAAATTTGACTAACTAACTAACTAACTAACTCTATGGCCTATGGAACCCGGAGGTTCAGTGCCGCGTTCACAAAAGCTCTCCACTGACTTCTATCCTTAGCTAATTGCATCCAGTTTCTACTTTGTATTCCTATCTCTGCGAGATCCATCTTAATATTGTCCTCCCATCTGCGCCTAGGTCTTCCTAATGGTCGTTTTCCTATGGGTCTACCAGTCAAGACTTTGAAAGCATTTCTACTTTCTTCCATTCTAGCTACATGACCTGCCCACCTAAGCCTCCTAGACTTGACGACCCTAACAATGTTGGGTAAACCGTATAAACTATGTAGTTCCTCGTTATGAAGCTTCCGCCATTCCCCATTCTCGTTCCTCTTGGGTCCGAATATTCTTCTCAGGATCCTGTTCTCAAATACTTTCAGTCTATGTTCTTCCCTCAGAGTAAGCGACCATGTTTCACAACCATACAGAACAACAGGCATGATTATCGTTTTATATATTTTAAGCTTCAAATTCGCGACGACAAGAGATTTTGAACCGAATAGTAACACGAATTCCCTGCTTTTAGTCGACATTTAATTTCTTCGTGAATATGATTTTCGTCTGTTAATATTGATCCTAAATATTTGAAAGTATCCACTTTATCAAAAGCATTATTTAATATTTTAACACCTCCACAGTTTAATAGAAATTTGACACACAACGAATTAGGAAAAATTTTAAAAGAAAAGGGAAATTTTTGTGTTAGTTCAGGGAAATTTTCTTAAGGAACCTACGAACACTGGGCAGGGAGACGGCGTGACGTCATGCCGCTATCTAATGTCCCCTTACCGTTTCAGATCCACTTTTACCTTTGCATATAACACGCTAAAATTGAAATCCAACCACATTATACAAGATCTCCCAATTTTATAGTTTAAAAATCTGGTCAAGCTGCACATTAGCTAGGGTTGCCATATTTTAAAATTAGAAAAGCGGGGGATTCTAAACTGTAATAGTAATTTGTTAAATGACACCTCCAATGTACTTTTTCTAACGAAACTAAAGTAAAACAAATTTAGTTTTTGCCTTTAATGTTTTATTTTAAGGATATCTGTAAGGCAAGTTTTCAAAAAAAAAAAAAAAAAAAAAAAAGCGATATATGGTAGATATTGTTCATATGTTTTTTCTCTCTCTAATAAACAAAATAATTTATTAATTTTTATTATAAGAAAGTAAAACATATTTAGGAATCTTGGACCATTTCTTATAAAATTTCGAATCATTTTTAAAGATTGCTACTTGAAACCGCATGTTAACGATTTCGAATATATGAAATACAGCATAAACATTTTAAAAGAAAAAAATATTAATAATGGATCTACAGTAATTTAAACAAAATGCTAAGAATACCGTAATTCAATTTGCAATTATATAAAGACTTGTTGAACACATAAACTAGGTAAAAACATAGATTTCTTCAGCTGAACTGGCCAGAATGGTCATCAAAGAAAGACGCACCCATGAGATTACATTTGCATGATTATGCCATTTTTTTTAAACATATTTTTCACTCCCTTTAACTTTCTTTTAAAAATCTCGATATAACAACACTTTATCAACAAAGTTGTCTTAGATTTTTCTCCCATCCAAAAAGCGGGTGGTTTTTCCTAATTAAGAGATGATTAAGCGTGGGACGAATATAGGACCTGAAAATCGGGTGGTACCCGCTAAAATCGGGCAATATGACAACCCTACACATTACATTAGAAACAAACATAAGAATACATTTAAAAATGGATTTTGTTACTGACTTGAGTCTGAAAGTTAAAGCTAAAAATAGAGATTTAAATTTAGTTTTGAACCTTATGAACTAACATGCTGAGCCATTGCTCTTGTAAATGAGCAAGGTAACGTTTACTATTGACACACACATGATCATATAATACGTGTAAATATAGACAAACAAGTACTGTTTTCCTATGCGTACCAAAACTCAAAAAAAAAAAAAAAAAAAAAAAAACAGCGTTGAGCAAGCAATCGAGTGTATAACCTTGAATGTAACCGTAGGTAAGGCGTTGACAATGTTCGTTAGCTGAAGCGTTTTCGGTTAGGATCAAATATAAAAGAATAATACAATGACTTTGTCGTTTGCATTTGTGATGCAAATTCGTTATGTAAACGTTTCTAAGTGACTGCTTTTATCACGCACGTGAAGTACACGGCAGTGTATAAAAAGAAGGTGACAACACATTGATACATTAATATCGACTGAAAGCACCGTAGCTGTCACCAGGGTAGAAGACACAAGATATATGACTATTTCATTGTTGAATAAAGAGAATGTACTAATTTCTCTGTTCATTTAAAGTTGTTAACAAGTAGAGGAAAGACTTTGGTTAATCTAGAAATCTTGCTTTCTATATATACCAGTAAGTGAAGTGCGAACGCTAGTTACCTTTTATGAGAGCCAATGTTAGTTGGCATAAAATATTCTATAGAAGTACGGGATAATCAAGTTATTCCAGTATTTTTTTTATCACATGATTCGAATTTTCGTAATTGGAATCAGTATTTGCGAGCAATTATTTCTTTATTCTATACGACCAATTCTTATTTATTCTAACGCACAATTATTTGATTACTCTAACAATTACAGGAGCAGTTCTCATCAGTGCTGGCAGATCTGATGATTAAAAAGTAGCGAGATTCTGCTCCAAAAGAGGCCGATTTGAATTATTTGTAGCCCAAACATAAAAATATAAGTTGTCAGATGTCTGGGTTGACAATGGTCAGGTGGCGATCGCAATTTCTGACTTGCCGGAGATGTGTTAGGGCAAAGTTCATATTACGTCAGCTGCAGTAGAACTGCAGTGTGCACAATGTGCAGTGAATTGGTCAGGCATTGATAGTATAAAATGGGCTACTTTTCTGATCTTCAAGGGGACATGTTTGGTTAAGTCAGTTTTGTGGGCTCTGAAATACATTCTATAACGTTTACAGTATGCTTTTTCATTGTTATTTTTCACGTCTTTAATTCATTTGCTAAATTCTTTATCTCAGAGCTAAGAATTTTCCAAGATCTATTGAAACTTCACTTACACATCATGTTAGTAAGGACAGCACAGCGACACAATTAAATTTGTGATGGTCGTTTATACAGCTCCGCTATTAAGCCCATGCATTATCTAAGACAGCAACACGGTCAGTGATACTGCAACAGGCAAACTTAAGTCTAATTGTCAAATTAGGAGATTAAAAATAAACTAAAACAAGAATTCAACTAGTATCGAACATGTTAGTTTTTGTAAAACTATTGTTTATTGTGAATAAAATACTCAACAAACAAAACTTTTATTATATTATATAAAACTAATAATTCGTGATTTCATATATAAACCAGCCTTTGGCTACTTGGGGGCTCCGCCCCCAGACCCTCACGTCTCTTATGTATCATGTAGTGCTCTTATGATTTCCTGAATTTGGCTCAGCTGGGGGCTTTGCCCCCTGACCCCCGCGTTTACTCGGTCTACGGCCTCGCACTCTTTAAACCTATAATTCTACTAAATTTCAAGTTTCTTTTCCTACTATAACTATTTAAAATATAAGATTTTGTATTCCAAAAAACGCTCATTTAAATAACATAGGACCTCATGTGGTTCGGATTCCACGTTAATCAGTAGGTCCCGTCTCATATAGCCTCGCTGCTGAAAGGGATGTTAAAATCAACTCAACAACATCAACAATTAAATAACATGGGAATTTCTTCATCCCCTTTTAGATCACACAAAAATTAAAAATATTCACTTTTGGCAATTTTTCTGTGGGTTAGTTCCGTAAGGCTACAATCATGACAAATTTCATCATTCTAATCCTGCCGGAAGTGCCTAAACATTTTGGAGTGTAGAAAATCTCCCATATAAATAACATTTGGAAGATTTTTCAGTTCCCCGTAAAACTATTTGGAAATTTTTATTTTTCGTGACTTATTTACGTGATGCTAACAAAAATGTATGTCCTGTGGGTTAGTCCCGAAAAGCTACAATAATATCAAATTTAATCATTGTAGACCAACAGGAAATGACCAATAAATAATTTTGGTTTGTAAAAGGTGTCCCATATAAATAACACGGGGAAGATTTTTCAGTTCCCCATAAAACCACTATAAAGTTGGAAATTTTTATTTGTAGTCGTTTACTTAGGTAACGCTAACAAAAACGTACAAGCATACCGAATCTCAAGTTGTTATTCCAATTCCAAGTATTTGAAACATGAGATTATAGGTAAAAAGAAAAAAAAAGCCCATTTAAATAACATGGGGAAACCATTCGATAGAAACCATGGTTAGACACGAAACCATCTGTAATTCGCACAACTATGTACGAGAACAAATTGAGCTGACCCATCGACAAGCTTTTATTCTTAGTTTTATTTTTTTCATTTTTTGCACACATTTTACTGGGCAAATACGTATGTTCAGCCAACACATGCATTAGTCAATTACATGACTACATAAACGTAATGTTACTTCTTGAATTGACAGTCCAGAGGACCAGAAGAGACCTGGAGGATTCTATTCATATCCTAATAAATTATCGATAATAAAATCGATCTATAAGATTCCTCACAACATAGCCTACTACTTTTATAAAATCTGGTCTCTTATTGTCAAGGAGTAAAACTTGACTTTTCATAGCTAACACCAGGCAGACTGAAACACAGAAGTATACAACGACTAGCACAAGATAGATTGGAATAATTATAGAACTATATTCAAACATTTACAGAACATAGTAACTGTTATATGACTGATTTTCGTTGGTAGAAACAGTTGAACAATAAACCGTAGAAATCTCTCACACAACAGATAAGCATGCGAAGCCACACAAAGATATCAATGGAAATTAAAAGTAACTATCAAAAGAGAAGTAATTTGACAGAACACATTTCTTTAGCGTACATATTATACATACTGTATGTATGCAGTTATTCTTTCAGAAAAAATGTTCCGGGGGCACACTTAGCATTCCAGGGGCACTGCTGATACTATTATATTTATTACTATATTATAGACCTATTATTTTGGTCTCCTTCGGGGACACTCTCAGAGCTCCTGGGGGGAAACAGTGCCCCCCAAAAACATGTCTGGAAGAAACACTGTATGTATGTCTCATATTAACACCAAGAGAGAAAATCTGAAATAAATTATACAATCAGTCTTATAATTTACGACTATCCCAATACAGATTGAACTTTTTTTTTAGTTTAACGTGCCAGATTGTGAACCAAGGATAAGTGAGACGGTGATGATGATGAATAAAATCTGAAAATCGGAGGCAATGTGAGAACCCCAAGAAAACTCATGCACACGGTGTTTGTTCAGCACACAGTCTACTTAGTGCGAGCTGGAATTAAGGTTATAGGATTCACTAAGGCTATAAGGCCAAGTCTATTACAATATTTATGCTTCAAACCCAAGATAATATTCCTAATCATTAATACACTGTATTTCGTTAATATACGAATTATTTCACAATGTGTCGTATAAACAAGAGGCAAGGAATAGTAGCTTTTAAAGTATAGGCCCTCTAACAACATCGTTGAGGCTAACCTTTCATAGCCTTTTCTTTAGCAGATGAATATGGGTGGAGGGAGGATCACTTCGTCGTCTCTCCCAATAGAAAAAAACTAATTAGGACAATAATACACAAATTCGAAACTACGCGCAGTGTTCGTAGGTTTCTTTGCGAAAATTCCCTTCGAGTGATACAAAATATTCCCTTTTCTTATCAAATTTCCCCTAGTTTGTTGAGTGTTCAATTCCTATGAGGGAAGTTATGTGATAAGATTATATTAGCTATATTAAAGGAAGTGTCAACTATATTTGTTTTGTTCATTTGCTTTCTGCTACTATTATTTTTACTTTTTGCTTCCTTTTTATAATAAAAAATACATACAAATACTCCAGTCGACAGTGAGTGGAAATTATGCTTCTTTGAACACACACATTATTGCTATTGCATTAGTCTATTTATGAAGAACAAAGAAAAATTTAAACATTTGTATTGGTCAATCAATCAGCACCAGAATTTCCCTGGATTTTCACGTTTATCAAAAATCCCTTTTTTCCCTTTTAGCTAAATTTACCTACGAAATTTCCCTAGATTAGGGAAATGCTCCTCAAACTACGAACACTGACTAAGCGACAATTCAAAGACCAGCCTTTGTGGAAGTTCGGCAGACGAGTACGACAATGAAGCATAGCGTGTAGGAATCGTCGCTTAGCCACTTTGTCATGGTGCCGAAATCCCACTACGGCAATATGGGATTTCGCAATATTTTTGTAGTTCGCCACAGAAATGCGTTAGCTACATTTAATGCGACGTAGTTCGTCACAGCGGCAAACACGATAGTCTTGAATAGAAATATAGCCGCCATTTGCAGAGTGTCTTGAATAGAAACAAAGCAAGTGAACATATGAATATTTTATAATTTGTATTCAGAAACTTCTAAACGCTGACGGAAAAGAAACAATAAATAAATAAATAAATAATGTTCTTATGGGTATTATTAATACACAAAGTGAACTATAATTTATTTATTTCATAGTTTGTTAAAATAATTATTTTCGTAAAAGCATATGTATCCAGGCCCGTAGCCAGCTCGAAAATTTAGGGGGGCCCGGTGGTAGTTAGGGGGGCCCGATCCAAAAATATTAGTTCAGTTCATATTATAGTTCATTTGCAAACCTACCGTGAAAAATTTAAAGGGGGCCAGTAAAAATTTAGGGGGTCCCCTCCCCCCTAGACCCCCCTGGATACGGGCCTGTATGTATCGTATTATATAGAAGGATGAAAAACGACTCACTCATCAACACCCAGGCTGTACTACTATAGATAGAAACGTGAAATTCGAGCAGAAAAATATTTTGTCCCAAAGTCAATGGAGTTTTGGAAATACGTATCCAAACGGGAGGCGGTTAAGGGATTAAATGTTCTTGTCAAGAATAGTCTCAAACAAATCCATGGCGCTAAGGAGATAAAACTTGGTATTTAAACTCCTGAATAGAAACGACTTTCCGCGATTTCTTTCTTTCTTTCTTTCTTTGAAAACCCCGTCCCTACAGGGAAAAAGTAGACAACTTCTATTGTATCCAAATTTCCGTCTCCTTGTTCAGAAAACAACAAGTGTGAGAATTCGTTTAAGTTAGAGGTTGTAAAATTCTGTGTATGTACACGAGCAAAAGTGCATTTACACTTCCATTTTTCCTATCCTGCAATGATAGACTGAGACAGCCCTTATTATATCTCTTTCTCCTTCTGCGCAGTACTATATATGAATCGCCACCTGGAGAGCAGCTTCAGAATCATTAACACAAACAGGTAACGCTTTCCAGATTCGGAGTGGAAAAACATTCTACTCAAGGAAATGATATTTATGGAGGACGGTGGTTATAGTTTAACTAATTACTATAATCATAAAAGTAAACAAGGTGTTAATTGGCATTTAAAATATTAATAGATCCAAACTGAAAAATGAAACAGTGTAACAAATAATGTATTATAACATACATAAATAAATTATCTGTACATAATCAAATAACATTTTATATTATTTTCTCTCGACATTCCAGAGGTGATGCCGTATCTCGGTCTTCAGATTACTACTTTCCTTATTACATTTCCAAAGTAAGTGAGTCTGTTGTTATTACAGATAGTAGTGGATTGATGTCTTCTTGTTATTGCATTTTTTATCCATATTTGTATTTGTAGCATTTGAATTCAACGGAATGTATTTATATTTACACTGTGAGAATGAATACTACTACTTGGATATTATAATCAGTTATAATAAATTATGTTGGAAGTTCGATGAATATACAGTTGCATATTTCTTTATTCTTTATAACTTTACTTTATAACTTAATATTTCATTTTATCTATTATTTCATTCTCGTAGCATTACTTACAATTCGACATTAATCTATCTTATTTTTCTTCTTCTTCTTCTTCTTCTTCTTCTTCTTATTATTATTATTATTATTATTATTATTATTATTATTATTATTATTATTATTCGTATTTTAAATTACCTTTATATTTCATTATAATTATTCTTTATTATTTTTATCGATGAAACCATACCTCAACCGTAGCATCAACAAAAAACGGATATCCAATCTCAACCCTGATTTCAAATTAACATGTACCAGTGTTCATTTCTATAAACTTCAATATAATACATACATATCCCATTAATACCTGATAAGTAAATCTGGACATGAATGTGCATCAAAAACTTTCAATAACTTTCTACTACCTATTTGTGAGCAATAACCAAGAGCCACAGCCATGTTGATGTTCTATGGACAAACATTAAACAGCATACATACAGATAATTCATCATATTCACTTGTAATTTTGACGTGGATGAAATCAAAATCAAAACATAATCTTAAAATCGAAAGAATGGGTAAGCATTTGAGAACCCAGAGTGGGTTTATTGGATTAGCCCTCCATATTAATAACTCTCATATTTAGAACTTACACTTCAATACATTTTGCTGTTTTGTCGTTGTATGGTAGAGCCAATACAAGAAATGTTTTAAATATTACCAAGAACAGAAATAGGTTTGATATAGTATGATATTAGTTACATTTCTAACTACTAGGAAATTTACAATTCAATTATTCGTTTTAAGGTAAAAAATTATAAAAGTTAAAGCTTGAATTTGCCATATCTTTATATTTTAGGTAGATGTTCAAATTATCCCCTTATACATGTTTACAATATTGTAATCTAAAGTATTTTTGTCCATTAAATTATTTGTAACCTCTCACGTAATATGGTTGACTCATAATTTATCATTTCGATAATATAATTTGGTTTAGTCTTTTTTTTTATTTATTAACAACATTGTGATTTATTGACACAACATACAGCCACTAGTGCGCCAAGAGAAAAAATGCACATACAATACTGATTACATCACAATACTATACATAGAATAATATATAGTAAACTATTGATACAAATGAAGTACAAGTATTAGAAATTTGGATTAAAAGAATTAATGTTCTTGGTACTTAGGCCGATCTTCGTCCTCAATGTCCCCTACAACTATTTAAGATTAAAAAAAACTTCTTCCATAATAGGAGCAGAGGGGAATGATTTAAAAATACAAGTTGCGTTTCCCGGTTAATTGCTAAACTGAGTCTTTGTATTAAACATTGTTTGCTCTGCGGATCCCCTGTTTTCACAACCAGCTGTGAACCAATTTCTTTCACTAGATTCTTTGCCTCTTTGCTGAAAACACCCATTGTTTCAACAGCAAAGGGAATGAAAATATGGTCCTGTTTTAAGCATGTATATTTTAAATGTTTTCGTCTGCACGCTGTTTCTGCCGCACTTTCAACTTCCTTAGATGTTGATACGATATGAGAAGCTGCAAAAGTATCAACACAAGTGGCATCCCATACTAGACATTGTCCCTTTTCACAGGGGATTAACGTGATGCCATCTGGTATTTTCCCATCATCCCTTGATAAACCTGATGGTTCTAAAATTGAGGGCACGTCTATGTTGGCCAAAGCACGCTTTAGGATATAATTTAATTCAACGTGACGGGACACTCTGCCTGTGCTTTTGGGACAGCTCAATGGATGCAAACACTTTTCATTGACTTGCTCCCGACAAATGCATGTAAATTTTTTACACATGTTCATGCCAAGCCGTAGAGCAATACAAAGAAGAAAATAATTGTTATCCAAGAAAGTTCCAATATTCCTCGATGGAATTGATTGCAACCATGCCCCAGATTCTTTTCTTGTGAGGCCTTAAAACGAGCTATATCAAATACATTATCCAAGAATAGCTCTTGTTCAATAATTGATTTTAAAATTATTTTGTCCCAGCTTTTTTGTACTTCCGATGTGGATGGTATATCATTTTCACATAAGAACTTCTATACATCAATTGCCTCTGTCAAGTGATGAATGACCACATCATCAACGGGAATGTTAAGAATGTTGGAAATGAGTGAACTCACCCATAGCAAGAGGAAACAAAGGCTGGAAGAGTGAGGTCGGAGAGTCTACGGATGTTCAAACCTCTGAAACGAATTGGAAGACTAGCTTGTGTCCATTGTGTTTGATTCATGGATATATTTATAATAGACTCTAATGCTCTTTTCAGGCAGACATCCATTTGGAGAAGTAGAGATGGCATATACCATGTTGGAGTAGTTCGAACAAATTATTGTAACCTTGGTATACCCATGAAATGTTTTAGAAAGAAATATGCCAAGTGAGATGGTAAAATTTTTAACCGTTCTACAACAGTTTTAAGCTGATTTAGGTGCTCCTTAAAAGCTATTTCGTAACCTGTTTCATGCAGTGGAGCACCTAGAACAAATAACTGGTTCTCATTAACTGTTCGAAGACCAGGAAGAAGCTGTTGAAATTGTCATACAATAGTGGGGTTCTCTTGACCAGATGTGAAAAACAGTTCACATTTAGAAGGATTAACTTCTAAACCAATGCGTTTAGACTCTGCTAATAAAATATTCACATCCTGCAAAACGGATTGTGGGGAACCACCCAAAGTACCATCATCCAGATAAAATAAGTTTAGTTCAGATGATAATTTGCGAACTATAGGATGGATTGATAAGCTGAAAAGCATTGGGCCAGCGAGATCCCCTTGTTGACAACCGACTGTGGACAGTTTTGTTTTCTCACCAAAAAACAGCATTGATGGACAATCATAGTTTTGCCAGAAAAAGGGGTAAGTGGCAGGGAGCTGTTGCTTTATTTCACTTAACATGATATCACGTTCCACTGTATTAAAGGCATTTTTATAGTCTAGTTTGAGAATGACGTGCTGTGAATTTTCATGGTTCTTGATAAAAGTTCGAGTTGAATTGGTAATTGCTTCACACAACAGCAACAGCATATCGAGTTCCTCGGGGAATTCTTTTCAGAATGAAAACATTAGATTTTTAACATTCCCAGTTCTGTCGCAAATTCCTCTGCTTCACAAACATTATGAGTTTTTAGTTCAGCAGGTTTACGAGTGTTGTGAATATTTAGTCCTTTTCTTGTTGGAAACGTTTTAAACATAAAGGACAGGTATGCACACTGTTTCCCGATAACTGTAAATTAGTTTCCGATATATCAATATTTGCCATGACACAGCAAATCAACTTTTATAATTATAACAAATAAATGAAAAAAATTAAATAAATTTTTAAAAAATTGAACTGTTTTTTCATTGATGGAGTTCTATCAGTTGAGGAAATGTAACGAATTCTTCCAACGAAAAGTGATGATAACTATAAAAATTCTGGACTTGGAAGACATCACACAACACCGAAAAAAAAAAGCACACCTTTAATCACATTTCCGAAGATGTTGGAAAAAGATCATTCATTAAAATCTGACTAAAACTCACTAAAAACGCGGGGCAGTTTTAAAACACGTCTATACCGATCCAAGGTTCGTCTATACACTACCGCAAGGTTCGTATATACACTACCGATCAATAATATAAAACATTATGTGTTATAAGTCGAATTATGTGTTTTTTTCTTTTTCTTCCTAAGAATTTTGCTTTTAGGCGTAGAAAATAAGGTCGTTGTTGTCAATAAATCGAATGTTTCGTTGCGTGTAGATCTAGAATATGTCGGCAAGCAGCAATTTTGTAAAATACGTTCAGACTATGTAATTCAACTTCAAAACATATAATAATAACAATAAATAACTATTAACAACCAATGAGCATCTAAGATATGTAATGACATCACCGAAGGTGGGGCATTACAAGACCACCAACAATACTGTTGAGGTTCGCTGGTTGAGAACTACATAAGGCGTTCTACAATTGCAATAGTTAGTACGAAACATGTCAGTGAAGCAAACAGCAAGAAATTAGAAAAATATCCATGCCAATGCGACGAAACAAAATCAGGTAGTATACGTCGTTTAGTATCTACAGAGCGACTGATAACATGAGATAGTCACAAAGACATCTTATTTAACCTTAGACATACCAAGGAAAAATCATTGTTGTTCAAACATTCACTTTATTTTACAGGTTACAGCATTTTGTAAAATCTCTGAATCTTTTACATTATTCGTTTCAGCGTTACCTTCACTTTCGTTAGTTATCGGTTTCAATATCTCGAGTAAAACTTTATGAAAAAAACATCAGGTCGAGATATTTTAACTTCCATCTTTGATTTGCAAGAACATTTTTTATCAGCAAAACCATTGTAATTTATTTTTTTAAAATGTATTATTATTTTTTTTTCATTTACACATTAAAACTAACAAGAATATTTTCCGAAGTTATATTACTAGTTTCCAGTGTGTTCGGAAAACGAAACAAAAAAGGAAAAAGAAAAAAAACTAAAAAGAAAAAGAAAAAAAGAAAGATAATCTAAGAAAGTAAAAGCAAAATATGCACTGTGTGTCACTTCAATTTGCGAAAACGATTGCATCAGTAGAAAACATGGCATGTGTTTCAAATATGACAAATAGTCATATTTTGTGTGCAACATACCATGAATTTGTGTAATTTAACCCCTAATTAATAATACAAGCATATTTTTATTAGAAGCATAGCCGCAGAAGAAAATTTTCTTTGTTTTTCCTCATCATTGAATCCCAAACTAATTAGCTTATAATTTCAAACAAGATATGGCATAAGAGTTTGGTATTCCTTTCATGAATTTAGTAGAAAATTAAAGCAACTTGTTTTAAAATAACGTTCAAAAATGATAAACATACGTAGCAGCGTGTATTTTTTTCTAACTTAAAACAGTCCGTGTTCACCTCTAACGTGAAGAAATTTTTATCTCTGGTGTTGAGCAAAGACATAAATTGTGACGTTTATTTGAGTTTTCTTTCCTTAACATAGTCTAAATGCAGTAGTATCGTGGATAGCACCCAGCTGATGTTTGTAAGCGGTATTCATCGTATGATATCATCGGCAAAATTACTTTTTCTTTTAAAATATTTATTATTTTATTATCATTGTGATACGATTCGAGATAGCTCGCCTGATGCAGTATTAAAAGGGATAACATCCATAACTCCCTCGCCCACAGAGACAGAGAACGTATATAGTTCGAGACACTACAGGTTGTCTGCTGAATTCACTCTGACTCTCTGCACCATCACAATGCAGTTTAATAGATTCTATATCTTAGTATTTCTACTACTGAAGTTCGCTGGATCAGGTATGTATTGAGATAAGTTTAGTATATGCAGAATACTCTTAATAATAATAATAATAATAATAATAATAATAATAATAATAATAATAATAATAATAATAATAATAATAATAATAATAATAATAATAAAGAAATGTTTTAGTTACTTTATCTTTCTTCTATATTGGCATCGGAAGTGTCACTGTTCATCTCAGCGACCCCGAAAACTAGGGATTCGGCACTAATATCGGTCGATCAGTATCTTCCCCCTCCCCTTCCATCAAGTTGCGGGTGGCCCCGCGTAGCGTAGCCGCTAACGCTCTTGTCTTCGGTGCAAGCAGTCCCGGGTTCGATTCCTGGTGGAGGCACTCGGTCGAAAAAGTGTAAAATAGCTTTTTCAGACCAGCTATTCTTCATGACGTTTTTCTCAATCACACCGGGCAAACGTCGGGGGCACCTAACTTATAGGTCCAATGCCGCTTCCTTCCTTCCCCAATCCTTTCTTCCTTTCCTTTTCCGGATAGTGTACTCGCCGTAGAGAAATACAGCATTTGAAGACCATATATTATATGTAAAATACCAACAAATACTTTACTTACGTTTGGACACAATTATTTTCCTTTTCTCATTAAGAGACTGTGACAATATGAAATGTTGACAGTAAGTTTACAGTTTAAGATGGAGATTGAACAACGTGCTGTATTTCTCCATTGAAATGTGTGACGCATTTAGTGCACAAGGAAATCAAGTCAACTTTTCGGTTAATTTGGACTACATATTTCATCAGATCTCTGAATCTTCTATTATGGCTTACAACATTCATGTCCACATATTGTGAATAATTGTTATAATGTTAAAAAACAGTATTTTTTTCCATGTACTTAAGTGTACCGTAAAAAAATATACCTTTCTTTTTTCTCTAAACTTTCGTAATTGAACTTGATTCCGTTGTGCTCTGAGGGCTCCGTATCTATATAAGTTTTGTCTGTGATATTTATTAACTGGCAGAAGTGTCCTTTCCTAGCGTTGACTGAACACTATGTAACCTGCGTCAGCGTACAATATTTTGGGTTGTCTAACGAGAGGGGCTTCTTATATATATATACGTAAATAAAAATGAAAGTGAGTATGTTTGTAACTTAATAACTCTTGAATCATCCGACCGATCTGGATCAAATTTTCAACATAGATGAGGTATGGGCCTGGAATGTTTTTTTTATTATTTCACTTTGTCGGTGCAACTTGGGGGAGAAGGAAATACAAAAAAGTGATCGAAAATGACCAATACTAGTGTCGAATCCATAGTTTTTGGTCTCACTGAGATGAACAGTGACCCTTTCGATGCCGTTTAAATCCAAATTCAGCCCCCTTTATTACTCCTAAGCGGCATGGTTACATGTAAAAGTTGATTACATGTAAAAGTTAAGTTGATTGGTGACAGTTTTGGTGTCCTTTATGGCCAAAATGAAATGTATTCTCTCCGTGCGAAGAACGAGTATTCTGCTAGTAATCTGTATTTTTTGAACCTCCACAATGTATCATCTCCTTCCCAATCCCCCTTCAAGTAAAAAAAAAAAAAAAAAAAAAAAACCCGAAGAAAACTAGCTTACAGACGCACATAACATATACGTTATTTTATATAGTAGCAAGGATATATTGTTTTCATGAGAGGAAGAACTTAGTTTTCACTCGTACATGAGGCATGTAGCATACCACATGTAGGTGAAAATCTCGTCAAACCAGAAACAAGGAAAGAAAAGAACACTGAACTGGAAGGTGCTTATCTTACTTTTCCTCATAAACAGACTAGCCAGCAATAATCCGATCTTCAGCGAAGCCTCCATCTCTTCATATCCAATATTCTTGGGACTCACGTCCTCTCTGAGAGGTCACCGATCACCAGGAACAAGGAAAGTTTTACTCCAGTGCCTATTAATGAAAAAAAAGAAAAAAAGAAAAAAAGAAATTTCTTTGGAAACACCAGAACTACGTAATGTGAGATGAACATAAAGCTACATGCTGAGTCATGCATACCTAACCAAAGAAGTGAATCATTCCCCTATGCATTTTAACATGATTTGTTCTCTTCAGTGGATATTGTGTATCATACTCAAGTGATTTCTGTTATCAGTTCTCTCTCCGATGTTAACGACTTTTGTTCATTAAGATCAGAATGAATCATTTAAAAAATGTTCACGATTAAATCCTTTGAAAATCCAACAGGACTCTAAAGACTACTGAAAAATGACATTTACTTTCCTCCAACTAAACAGGCATGAGCATTCGTAAACGCTAAAAAATGACCAATTTTGGTTTTTACTTTGAAAGAGTAGTTTCAAATATGAATCAAACTTCCCCAATTTTCAATACCAGCGTTGCTCCTATACAAGGTTACTTTCGATCGATACATTAAAAATATCTATATATGCTATTTTTCTATATCGATATTTGAAATTATCGATCGATCGATGGATATACCTCACTCACACACTCACTCTTGAGAATCATACAAGCAGTTAATTACAGCAATTTGGGCTGGGGTGGGGGGCAAGGATATGTTGGGGCGGGCACATGTTAAAAATTGGTGTCGTCCTGCCTGCGACAGTCTTATGTGCGACAGGAACTGTTAACTGTCCTGTAAGGAACTGATTCGATCTGGTAACTGGCCTATGAGTCACCGATTCGTTCGTACTAACCGGTAAGATAATGGAAGAAAATAAGATTCCCTCTTCTTTAACTTGTTTCACGCTAGTGTGACTTAGAACCTAACAAAATTTACTGTAAAAAATTTACTTTCCTAGAGGTCTTATTTCTTCCAGCCGTTTCACAATTACAAGAAGCTTAACCCTTAATAATTAACAATTAGCCCCAGTTTCCTACACAAATAAACAACATCTGGACGTAAACAATTTGTTAACAAACACCCTTAACAATGAATCCGATATAAACTGACATTTCATTAGTTTTTCTTTCACTTTTTAAAATTCTTCTTACTTAAACATAAATTTGAGATGCAATCACTCTTACGTTCATAACTATGAGGAGGGGGGGCTAAAGCGTACTTTACAGAGGCAAACATATTTTAAGAGAGGGAATCATATCATCTTCCATCATCTCAATGTAAATGAATCGGTCGCTCATAGGTCAGATAACAGTTCCTATCCCTAATAGGACTGTCGCTTCTAGGACTAATTCTTGAAATCTCTAAGCCACTCTACATCAATAATTACTCAGATCTCGTGTACGTGATAACCATAATTCTCATTACGTTCAATCTAACTCTTTTATTTCATAATAATAATAATAATAATAATAATAATAATAATAATAATAATAATAATAATAATAATAATAATAATAATAATAGATATTATTCAACTTTTATTTCCTTAACTTCGGCAACGTAAGTGTCGCATTTAATACCACTTTTATATACAGGTATATTAGTTTACTGATTGTAAAATGGAAATAAATTAGATTTTATTAGATTAAGTAAATATATTACTATTTATTATTTACAACTATTTAAATAACAATATCTGGAAAATCTACTAAAATGCATATTTAAAAAGAAATAGTATAAAAACAAAAGGTACAGAACACTGCACTAATCTTCCTTGCTCCCATTTGTTAAATTAAATAAAGTCGTGCTGTAATTATTACTAAAATATTTATTTATGAAACGAAAAATGAACAAAATTACAATAGATATTTTCAGAGAACTTCGAAAAACTCATCTCCAGGACTAAACTGCTCCTGGTTGATTTTCACTTGAAATGACATTTGTCATATTGTAGAATTGTTATTGTGTTTATTTAGAAAATATGAACAAAATCGCTTGAGTAGAGTTAATCATAAATTTGAGGTATATCTCATTAACTATACTGCTTACTGTCATAATGAAAAAGAAAAATAGTTTTATGAGGCTATACTTGAGTATCAGTTTCATCTTGACAGGAGGCATGGTTATCGTAGCATCAATTTTTAGGTTTACCAAAAAATCATTTTTCTCGAATTTTTCGAGAAATATTCATTTACACTTGCATATCATTTTAACACTTGCATATCACTCAATTAGATAAATCGATTAGTATATACAGGGCCGGCTCTACCATATGTGTAGCACGTGCATTTGCAAGTATCGAGGGGTGGCAAAATCTGCCATAACTATACTATTTAAAATAAACAGATTTCAAGATGATGGTGGTTAAATTTACTAACCTCACATTCTATTTGAATACAACATTCATAAATCATGTTTATGTAGCATTAGTTAAAGATCACATGGTCAGTGCTAAAGCAAATGGTCAGACAAATCCCAACATGAATTGCTTGGTTGTTATAAAATACAAGAACTCAATTCTCGACCAATGGTGAACACTTGTTTCATTTAGTTAGTTTAGGCCGCGATGGCTCAGTAATAGAGCATTCACCTCTGGTGCATGAGGTCCTTGGTTCGATCCCAGTTCACACCAAGTGAGATTTGTGGTGGACTTACACCGTGTGCATGGGTTTTCTCGGAGTTCTTCCGTTTCCTCCCAATTTCTTCATTCCACCATTTCATTCATTTCTCATTTTCACCGTCTCATTTAGCCTAGCCGGCATAACTATGGGACGTAAAATTTAAAGATTTCATTTCATTCAGTTAGTTATCACAGTGTTGATATGAAAACTAGTTTTGTCTTTGTCACAAACAAGTTCCTAAATCCTTAGCATTGAAGCTGGAAACTATTTATTTATTTATTTTACAAATTGCACACCCGGAGGAAGACTGTAACAAGTCAAAATTACGCATTTGTGTAAACATGGTTTTTAAAGTTTGTTATTCTATCAAAATCGCTTCCTGTAATACTGGTATTTCTTCTATCTAAAGGTTATTTTTTTTTTAAACTTACGTTTATGCGAAAATACCACCAGGCTTCTCTATATACAGTTGAGCAGTGAAACCTCAAAATTTCTATTTTTTGAGTTGTAACACTCTTCCACCGCGTGTGCGAAATGTAGAAGGAAAACCAATAAATAAAGATGAAAGAGCTAATTGCACTGGAATTGCAAACTGGATGTATTGAGATTAAAGCTCGATACTGAATTCGGGAGTCATGTTGGCTCAATGGTAGAGCCTTCATCTCTGGTTCATGGGGTCCTTCGTTCGATTCTAGTTCGGGCCAAGTGAACTTTGTGGTGGACAAATACCGTGTGTGTAGTTTTCTCGGGGTTCTCCCGTTTCCTCCCACTTTCTTCATTCCCCATTTCATTCATTTCTCATCATCACCATCTCCTTCAGCCTAGCCGGCATAACCGTGAGACCTAAGATTCCATTTTTTTTCATATTGAATTCTAGAAAAAGGACTACCATCTTTCCTCTGATGTGTTTGCTTTACCCTTTACAAACATAATATATTATTATTATTATTATTATTATTATTATTATTATTATTATTATTATTATTATTATTATTATTATTATTATTATTATTATTATTAAACATACACAACCAGATTGTATTTATAGTGTTTAAGCCTTTCTGAGTGCGAATTCCCTTCCCCTCGCCTTTCTTGTTCATGATAGGGCATCATACTTAAAATCATGGCTTTTAAGATTTGTTCTTTCTGGAGAAGGGGGTCGGGGTCGGTAAATAATGCCATTTCACGGGCCAGAAAATTGCGTAGGGCCGGCCCTGAGTATGCTTTATGTTGATTGCAGGACTTCTTTTATAAATTTCGTATTTAGCATTGTGAAATTTGTTTTGTTAATTGTATGTACACGGTATTCATATTGATCGAATTTACAACGCAATTTACTTGGATATTACCTGATATTCTATACACTTCTAATTATTCGTTTGCCTACTAGGATACATAGACAGAATTTGGTTCGTTTGAACACGGAGCTAGAGGGGTCTTTGGGGCTTCCTCTGCTTACGACTTGAATGTGATTACAATGTCTATGTATCGATTTGAATGTATTATGTTGTATGTGAAGCGACTACTCTTTACTCTTATAAATAACATTTAAGTCTATACACATAAAATTTATCGATTACATCACGAAACATTCACATGTTACACAATGGCTGCGGTGAACTTGTAGGCGTTTATATATATATATATATATATATATATATATATATATATATATATATATATATATATATATATATATATATATATATATATATATATATATCAACATGCCCTGCTCCCACTATAGAATGAATAGCTGTACTCTGCGTACGCTAACATGGTTCAGTGATTAGAAAGGTACATTGCATTTTGCCTCTTAAATAGTTTTTCCTTTGTATACATTAGATCACGGAATCGGATCTTATTTTATCCCATACTACAAAAAAGAAATTAGTGATTGGAGCGTATTCTTCATTAAGAATAAATTTAGAAAACCAGGTCTTGATAGGTTACATACATACCATGCACACGCTTTTTAAAGCCTCATAATCGCATTTTTGTAACTAAAATAATTGAAAATTTACGTAGTTCATTAAACTACCTGGCGTTTTGTGTAAAGGATATAGAGGCGGTACTCTCGCAGATGGCCACAGAAGTTTGGGGGTGGGGAGAAGTATATTAGAGGGGTACAGGTCGTTCAAGTTCTAATCAATACCAACAACAATAAATACTGAGATCTTGGTATAACCATAATTCCATAACCAGGGTCGAATTTAGGGAGGGTGCACCGGAGCGTGTACACTCCCCTTGTTATAAATATATACCCTATCTAAAATAAGAAGGTAGCAGTGAAAATAGGAAGACATTTATAAGAATTCTGTACGATATACAGAATCCATCCATCATATTTCGTGTCCATGGTTAAAGAAATTCCTGATCTAAAGCAACATGCTAATTATATATAGAAAATTATATCGATACAAAGCGGCCGTGGCTCAGTTAGTAAAGTGTTGACTTTGCATTCGGAAAGTCGTGGGTGCGATTTTTGAACTGAGCATTTCCAGGGCAATTCCTCATTCACATGACAAGTGCCTAAAGGCATTTAAAAAAATCCAAATTTAATTCAAATATACTGGTAGTTATTGGTGCATCCCTTGTCAGAAAATGCTGGATCTAGCCCTGTCATAACCATAATTCTCATTATATCCCTTCACTCCGGCTCCTCACTATAATAATAATAATAATAATAATAATAATAATAATAATAATAATAATAATAATAATAATAATAATAATAATAATAATAGATATTTTCAGAAGCCGTTAATTAACCGTTCAAAACGTACAAAGACTAACACTCCTATTGAATTTTTGAAACCTTCCTATAACTGAAGTATGTTGTAAGTAATTTTAATTCAGCATTTTAGTAATGTAATGGAATTATTAATTTTCTTTATCAACCTTTGAAGCTTTTCTTTAGCTACAATTTCATTCGCACCTAACATCATTAAAGTGTGTTTCTCTCACTTTGGGCAAGGTAAATGTCTAAATACAAGTACAATCTAAGTACTAGATTCTGTACATAATGAGTGTACCAAATATTGGCCACAATTTTTAATTCTGTACAACAGCTCGATGGTGTTTTACTGGGTGAATGTTAATCCGAAACCAAACGAGCTTCCTTGTGGGTCCCCTCATTTCAGCAGTTCTTTAATTAGCATTCGATTTCACTAATCCCCGGCTCCTTTAGCCTGCAAAGCATAACGTATGCCGTAAAACTGAAAATTTTCATTTTCCATATACAATTGTGAAATATATAGGCTAGTACGTGATTTGTTTTCTTTGTTACAACTTTCATATGTATGTTTAAGCGAACTTTGTGTAATACTTCCAATATAAATAATATAATTATTTTTCATTTTTAAACCAGTTTTTATAATCCCTTTTTGTGTTGATCAAGTTCAATTTAAACAACAGACCTCCAGCAACGCGGTTTTGTATAACACGAACTAATTAACGGCATTATGCAACGTATTCGTGTATAACGTTATTTACATTCAGGCTGTTTATAATGTTTAATAAAAACAATTATTACCATAATTATATTTATAATATCACCATAAAGTGTACTTGGAACACATTAATATTCTATTCATTTTAGGAGCCACCCACACTTTCTGCAATTGCATGTCCTAGAAGTAATAGTGCTCTTAAATGCAAGGTTCTGTGCATCGTCTGTTCACTGCACTCCCATTCACTCGGCTGGTTTTCCTTCGCTGCACTCTTCAAATGTCACGCCCATATCTGTTCCAGTGATAAATATCTGAAGGCCAAATATAGCCTTCCAGGTTAATATCAGAGAGACTAGTTACGGGAGTTATAAAGCCAAAGGCCTTGAAATATGATTATTATACCATGAACACTTCATATTGACACACAGATTGCCCGGATTTGTTATCGCAAATTTATTAGTAGTGTTTCTTTTTTCGTTTGAATATTTTTCTGTTTTTTTAGTATTGGAGGTCAATGACTGCACGTACTGTATTGTGGTCGCTGCAGTTCGTGATCAAGTGAAAGATATATGGTTGGGTAAGTGGTCGAAATATTGACCTCAAAGATGGAGGTTTCCGGTTCAATCTCATAGTGACCCGTATTAAGATTTTTTGTTTTCGCTTGGTTCCGAGTTGAACATGCTTTTCAGCATCAAGGCTATACGAGATGTGAGCTTAAAGCTTAACGTGTGATTCAGCCACCAGAGCTTCCACCTGGAACGGAATCCTGGTCTACCGTGTCAAAGACGCATACTGTAACCAGGGGCGTCATTTAGGGGGGCAGGAAGGGGAATTTCCCCCCTGAGTTTGAGATTATATAGATTTTATCAATAGAATTGTAGTAAATCAGTGAGAAACGCGAAATTTTACTAATATCAAGGGATCTTGCCCCCCCCCAGCAAAATCTGAAATGACGCTCCTGACTCTAACCATTTACCGCAAGAAAGTAGAAATTCAAATACAAGGATACATCTATATCTACATCATCAAAATGCTATTGCTTACATAGAGCTGTACCTTGAATGAAATAAATATCCTCGCGTGGGATAGTCGCTAATGCTGTTGTCTTTGGTGGGAATGGTTCCGGGTTCAATCCCAGTGGGGACACTCGGTCGCGGTCGGAAAAGTGTAAAAACTTTTCCAGGCCAGCCATCCTGAGTGCAGTTTTCGGTTTTCCTAATTCATATCAGGCATATGTCGGGATGGTACCTAACATATAGATCCTAGGCCGTTTCCTTTCTTCCCTTTCCTCGGATAGTGTGATCATCGAGGGATATCATCCCTCATACGTGACAGGCCAACATAATCATAGATACCGAAAGCCCAGAAACCTAATTCTTAAATCCTAAATGCCTTGAATGAAATAAAAGTAAGAATAGGAGTGGTGAAAAATGCATTTAACAAAAATAAAAACATATTGTAAGTTTTCGGAAAGAGTTGAGAAAAATTGTTCATAAAATGTTTCATATGGTTAATTGTATTCTATGAGAAAGGAAGATTTGGGTCTATGCAAAAACGACGAATAAAAAATTGTTATCTTTCGAAATGTGGATGTGGAGAAGAATGGAGGGAATTAACTTATGTTCACCGGAAAACCAGTGATTAAGTAAGGGAGAAGTGAATAAGCTTCACTAGTGGAAGTTATTAAAATAGAAAATTTTAGTGTAAAGACGAGAGGTTAACTGAAGACCGTGATATACGGAAACTTCTGAGTTTGCAACAAGTGATCTGCCAATAATGACAGAATAGCTATGATGATAATGATGATTATGATGACCATCTTTAGAGCATAAGTATAAGAATTTAAAGTTCAAGGTTAGTTTTCATTTCACAAAAGAATCAAATGCATATGATGTAGGTAAAAGTTCATTCCATATAGTTATCATCAGGTGTTGTCGAAATATGTGTTTTTGTATTATCCCCTAGTAACCATGCAGTTACATTGGTCTTCTTAAATGCTGCAGTTACCAATTTGTATTCAAAAATTTGTTGTAGTCTACCTAAGCATGGTCGCTGAAGAAAATTCGTCAAGTAAGAGGTGTCAAGGATTAAATAGTAGTGCGTATAAACTGATCCAGATTAAATCGCCGACGGTTCGATCACAAGTGGTCACAAAGCTTGCAAGGAACGGACATGAACGTGTCATCCGGACATAAAATTAGGTGCCATGGAGAACGGAATAAGTGCCTCGAGCCTATTAACCCTGTTAGTAGGCCTATAAAGCAAATATAGACTTGCAGTGAAATAGTTATTGCATCAACACTGTTCATTGGAAAGTGGTTTATAGTTAAAAGGAAAGAAAAAGTAATTCTTTTGTAGTATTTTTCAGAATGTAGTAGTTTTTTCCTTTTCTTTTTCTTTTTCTTTTTTTTTTTTTGTAAAACAATTGAGACATGCCACAATTGAGATACAACAATTTAATTTTCTGCGGTAATATAAGCATGCTGCATGACTTAAAGTCCTAATCACTATTAGTAGTATAATTCTACATAATCACATAGTTACACCGTAAGTCAACTTATTACAGAAAATATTTCCTTAAATCTGAGAAACCGTTTTTTCTCAAATCTTTCTTACAGCACAGAGAAAAATCTTTTCTCAGAAACGAGACTTAGCAATTCTCGTTCAGAAAGAAAACAGCAGTATCTGTTTGAGTTATGCTTTATACAACCGCCTCCAGTTTCCAAGAGAGACGGTAATGATGATGATAATGAACGAAATGGTGCAAGGAAGGAAGGAAGTGGGAGGAAACGAGAAAATCTCGAGAAAACACATAAGCGCGGTATTTAGCCATCAGAAGGCTCAGTCGGCAAGACATGGAATCGAACAAGGGACCTCACACATCAGCACCTCTACTACTGTGCTGCTGAGGCCTCAATTTGACATAGACTTCAGTTCACTGATTCTTTTATTTCATTCCGAATAAACATTTTTATTTATTTAATTTTTGTTATTGATTTATAATGAACTCTTTCAATATGCGATTTCGGGGCTGTTGCTCATATTTGTTAAATCTGTTGGCAATGCTACTTAGTTAAAATTAATTTTAATTGCAATTGTATATTTTATACCATCAACTTCACAGTCTGAAGAAAACGCTACCCGAGTACGAGATATGTTCAAAAGAAGTCTTCGAAAATCTATCCGTCAGGTAATCAGAGGAAAGCGGGTTAATACGCTATACCATTGAGACAGTTTAAAAGAAAGTACTTGAATTTCCGTCCGTAGAAGCCTCATTACGTTAAACAAATCTTTCTGGAAGATTATGACCATCGTATGAAATTATTTCAGGGTGAAAAGAGGATTATTCCAAATTATTCAAGAACATTTTATGGTCTGAGAACGCATTTTTTTATGTTGGTGGTTTTATTAATTGGGACAACTAAGTGTCATATTGGAGAAACGTTGATCCAGGTGATGTTCAAGGGTAACAATGTGCTATTGAATGATACTTCTATGGGATACAATGAATAATCTACTCTACCTGGGTTTGCTTATGAACCTCGTTGTATCTAATGGGGGGCGATAACACTGGGAAACTTATATATATGCAGGATGATGCTCCTCCTTACTTTGCTCTTGATATTCAGTAGGACTCAATACTCTTTTCTTAGAAAGAAAGATAGGTTGTAGTGCACCAATACTGTGGCCTGCTTGAATCCTTGACCTCACACCTCCAACTTATTCTTATGGACTGGGCCAAAACATAAATTACATGACTCATCGAGACACTCTCGACGAATTTGAGGAACAAATTCGTGATGTTTTGAATGCATTTGCACGTGATTTCTTAAGAGAAGCAGTGGATAACGTACCAAAATGTTTACAGAAATTCCATGACAACCTATGCTTGCGTTGAATTCTAAGGGTATTATTTGCGATGGCAATAAATGTGCTTTCTTTGCTATGAGCAAATGTATATGCAACTTATACTAGGTATTGACTTTTCAGTACATTATTTTTGCTACAAATATGTATGCAAAAGATTGAAGGAAGAGTATTACATAATAGTACGATAATTAGAATCAATAACTTTTCATTAAAAGAGTCGGAACTAATTGACACTTAAGATCAAACAAATATTTTCAGACCCTTCATTCATCATTGAGGCGCCGACTTTCATCCAAGTTTCATTTCAATTCAGCCAACACAGTAAGGAATTGAACGTGTCAATTAACGCGGAAACCAATTCACCAGTAGCATACAACGATACCATTAAAACATCAACAGTCATGACCAAGTCAACGGGGAAGTGTGTGCTCTTCACTTTACCATAAATATGTCTTAAGTAGGATGTTTGTATTCTTCATTTCTTCCGATTACATATCCCTATTTTACATAAAGAAATTATTGTAATTTGTAATGGAGGAAACACAAGGAAGTATGTATATGTATAATAGCAGAGGAGGTCGTTCTTCGTATGTGAAGAATAATGTTTAATGAATACATAACTGGAAATTTGAATATTGTAGAAATCTTCCTTTTCCCTCTTGCATTGCTACATTGCTACAAGGGTTTCTTAGTTTAACTGAAGAGTTTTTGAATTGAATTTTAAAGTGGTAACTAAATCGCATTACCCATTTCCTGAATAAAAAGTCATAAATTTTAATATTATAGAAATTCCCACTTTTCTTCTTTATGACTATTTCCGAAAACGCTGAAACACTCCTGTTATTTTTTAGTGAGGAATTTATATGCGGAGTCCTATTAAACTTACTTCAGGGATTTGTGAGACACTCTATTCTTGGGGCGAGGGAGGGAATAAACCGCTGTTTCCCCCCCCAAAAAAAAAATCCTTTATTATCCCTTACTTCCTTGACGAAAGTTTTTTAATTAAATTCCACGTCTTTAGCTATAGTAGAATGGCCTGTGCACTAGTGAGTCACGTTTACTCTTTTATATAATAATATTGATATGCAAATGCTGGATATTGTCTATGGTGATATGGCTGGATATTATTAAGGATGGTTCATAGTTTTGATCAGGGGTAAAAGTGGATCTGAAAACATAGGGAGACGGATGACATCACACCGTCCCCTTGTCTATCTTTGCCCATTGTGTATATATATATATATATATATATATATATATATATATATATATATATATATATATATATATATATATATTTGGAAAGTGGGAGAAAGACATTTACATTTACCTCACATTTACCCCTGGTTTTGACATAATATCATAATATACAAGCACCATATTTCTATACCAGTAAACCCATTGCTATGGCTCTAGTTCGAGTATTCAGTATTTTCTCTGCTTCTTACCATCTCTTCGAAGACTACTTTTTTAAGTATAAAAACGAGATCACAAATAACTGCTTTACATTAACAACATGTAAAATATGCGTTTTTGTGGATTATTAGAGGCTTCCCCATTCTGGTTGTTGGTACAAAATAATGAAATTAATACACAGAAAATTACAAACACAAAGAAGTCAACATTTTTGGAAGAGTAATAGAGATTTTTGCTTATTTTTTTATCATGTTCGTATTCAACCTTCGTTTCCCTATTGCGGACGCTACAATAGTGTCTTTATATATATATATATATATATATATATATATATATATATATATATATATGTATATATATAAACATAATGCTTGTGAATAGTAAATTCAATGCGGCGCTTGTTATCTTAATTAGTTTTCAAACTGGAATTGCATTGTTAGTTTCCAGTGGTAAGCTATTCAACCCAGCCTATCACTGGTATCGTTTTGGTTGTCTATCTTCTTTCTCAGTGCCTGAAAGTATACACGTTGCCATATGCATTTTGTTGTTGGTATCTCGTTCTTTCTAAAATTCAAACGGGTAGAAAAGAGCATGCTACATTAGATTAAATAACAGATACAAAACAATTTTTTTGTTATATTAAATTACACTTACTTCTCGTTCTGTATGGGAAATCTTTACTGTAGGCTTCAAGTGTTCTATGAGTTTAGTTTACAAAGTTAAAATCAGTGGTTCTCAACCTTTTTCGACTAACGACACATTTTACTGAACATCAAGAATATTGCAATACACTTGTGTGATATTTTCATTATAAATAATAATAATATCTATAATAATAGTAAAACCAATTAGTTTTATAATGACCATATACAGCACTGAATATTATTGCTACTGCTGGAGGTATTGACTGGTACAGTCTGTCTCAATTTTAATTAATTATAATTAAATTATTCATTATTTTTAAATTCTAAAATTTCGCGACACACCTTAGGGAACTGCGTGAAACACATGGTTGAGAATCACTGATTAAAACTATGAACTTCAATTCTTTATATTGTGTTAGTTTACTGCCTTTATTATTCACATATTTTCTTCTATCTTTTACTATTGTACTACGTCATTAACTTTATAAATTTAATCATTTTTAAATTTTAACGACTTCCAGAAACACCATACTTGTTCGCCCTATGCTCAAATATAAAATGTAAATGTTAGTTTATGCATAAATTGTAAATTATAATTCCATCGAACACAAACTAAGAACTAAATTTTCGGTAGTAACAGTTAACTTTTCTGTAGACCCATATATTGTATTTATTTAATTTTACTAAAACATTCCTGCTGTTGAGTATTTCTTTTATGGTTCTACAAACACTTTATTGAAGCTTCAATAAGCAGACTGATTTCTCATATCTCTTTTCTTTTAAATAATCCATTTATTTTATTTTATTTATTTATTCTTAAAAATTATTCTTTTTTCACAATATAGTAATGAAATGTTTCTTTCTAAATATTGTATAATGGAAAAAGAAAAGTAATAAAATATACTCTTATTACTGTTGCTTTTTCATTAAAATCGAAGCATTCAAAAAAGCCCCAAATTTTCCAGCTCTCCCCTCCCCCCCCAAGGGGGTGGAAAAAGTTTATATTAATTAAAAACTACTACTTGTATCTCTCTACACGAAACATAGTAATTAAAGGTTGGTAGAAGATTTAGGTCCTACATTTCATGTGCAGTGATCTCAACCCATGGAAAAAATCCCATATGGTGGGAAATTTCGGACAATCAATTCTCGAAATGGGATAAAGGGAATTTTCGTAAAAATGACAGGATTTGTGGAAATTTTCATATATCTATTCTATTGGCCCTAACAAAATTGTCAAGTAGTAGACAAACCAGTCTTCTGTAAATTTGAACTTGTTGTTGTCAAATTTTGTTGCTCTAAAATGCATGTTAGTGATAAAGTTATTTATACAGTCACTTGTGAATTTCAAAACAAGTGCCAAGGAACGTTAATTGAGGAGTTTGATGTAATAAGGGCGTAAATTTTGTTATTAGATTAGTATAGCGTGGGAAATTCGAGCAAAATGGGAATTTCTGCTTCTCGAGATGGGATTTTATAACGTTTCAGGTTGGCATCGCTGATCATGTGTGTGTGTGAATGATAATACCCAAGTCAAACATTTTCTTCATTTTTGCTTTTTATAACTATTCACAACTATAGACCTATATTTCATAACATTTTGATTTCAAAGTTTTATTAAATAATTATTATTCTTAACAACAAAAAAGCTTTAATATTAGTTTAGGTAAACATCACAAGAAAGAACTCATTTACTGAATGAAGAAATTATCTTCGTACAGAAAATTTTAAATTTAATGTAGAAAATAAGAATATCAGTAGGTTTCTTTTAGATATCGTTTTTCTTGTTTACATGACATTTTTTTTTAAACTTTTCATTGCGCAATATGATTGTTATTTATCATTATTGTTTTATTATATGTTATTTGTTGTTTTCAAAGAAAAAAGTCATGGCTGAATTATTTACTTTCGCCATTTGATCACTCTCAATCAAATTTGCGATATTGCACAAAGTTCAATCGAAAGCAATAAATGCAAGTTCAACCACAAACAACAAGCGAATGACAGATCGACCAGCTGTTGAAATGAGGTCGCTATTGGTGGGTGGACGTCATTGTTCAACCTCTCTCTCTCTCTCTCTCTCCCAAAATGCATTTGGATTCGAAAAGAAGAAATTAAAAGAAAAAAAGCCCGCAAACGATTCGAATGAAATAGATTTGTCCTTCAAGTGAAGCGTTTCCATAACAACGGACGAGACGCCAGGACACTAGTCGGATAGCCTCCAAATGGGTTGGGTGTTCCGCGTTTAGTGTCAACAGTTTGTATGCGCGCGGGAGGATGGACATAACCACGCTGGTTGGAGTGCTGATCTCAGGTAGGAGATGAAATAGCTTTCCCATTTTCATATTGTTATTCTAACAGAACGTGTCAATATTATGGTGCGTTCATTTTCCAATAACAGTAGCAAAACTATGCTTTTTTTTTTTTTTTTTTTTTTTTACCAGTTACCTTTTACGACTAGCGCAGTCAAATGACTTAAGGTACTTTCATGCAGAATTTGATTTCGTACCCAGGCTAAAGCTTCTTGTAAGTGCATGTCTATTATTTAGATTTCTGGGCTTTCGGCATCTATGTCCATGTTAACCCGGCACGTTTGAGGGTTGACGTCCCTTGTCGATCACACTATCCAAGGAAAGAGAAGGAAGAAAACGGCCTGGGACCTATCTGTTAGGTACCATCCCGGCATTTGCCTAGTAGAATGAGGAAAACTCAGGATGACTGGTCTGAAAAAGCCTTTTATACTTTTTCGACCGTGTCCCCACCAGGAATCGAACCCAGGACCGCTCAACTGCAAGTCTAGTAAGGTTAGCAAATAACTACGTTCAACAAGGTGCTAAAGAGATTCCTTGTGACTATGTGGTTAGCGTTTGCTACTTTGGCACGGAAGACAGGTTCGATTTCGGTGGAACTAATATGGTTCGGGTGCCACGTTAAACTATAGAGATGTCCACTTCTCATATAGAATCGGTTCTGAAAAGAGAGGGTAAACTCAAACGAAATCAAATCAAGAAGTTAATAAACTAGGCTTGCACAAAATATGGCAAATTCTTATTGCTTATTTGGGAAAATAATTGCTTTGTTGGGGGTCATATTAGGCCAATAGAAGCCTACTTTTGATTCAAACATCCACAATCTCTATCCCAAGCCGTGTGCACTTGTGTGGATATCGCCATCAGTGAGTTTTCTTGGAATTATTCTGTTTTGCCTCACCATGGTATTTCCACTTCTATTTTTTTTTTTTTTAACATTTATCACTTTCACTTTTGTTCTGTCTCCATTTGTTTCCTTGTTTGTTGAAACTTATCGTCCATTTTTAGCACCGAGACTATAAAACATGGACATGCAGTGGAAGATGGAATTCGAACCACTGTAATCGGTTCAATACTCTCCCACCGGGATTGAATCCGGGACCACGTTCTAGTCTATTCTAAAAATACGTCTGAGATCGAAGAATTTTTCCCTTCTAATCCAAAGATCTGCACCCTTTGTGGTATCCGTTTACATTCTGTAGTGAAAGAACAAGCCGAGGGCGCCGATCCTAGGGGACCGTTGGGCAGGGCCCCCCAAAGCTCATTTATGAATATAAAATATCTGGCATAATTTGAATGCAATTTGTCTTAAAATCCTCATATATATATATATATATATATATATATATATATATATATATATATATATATATATATATATATATATATATATATATATATATATATATATATATATATATATATACCTTCTGCATCTGAATGTCCCCCACCCAAATTTACAGAGAAATCGGCGCCCTTGTCGACAGCTGATTCAAAATAAAATTATAAAAATATTGTACAGACAGAAACAATATTAAGTACCGGTATAGGTGGAGCTATCATTTCTTATACCTCCAACCTGCACTTAATATTGTTTTTGACTGTATATTTCATTCATTACAGTTTGTCAATTTTTAGATCTTCCTTGTGGTTATGTAGTTAGCGAATTATCTTCGGCGCGGGAGACCCTGTTCGATTCCTGGTGGGAGCTTGTGTGGTTCTGATTCCATGTTAAACTGTATAAGTACGCCTTATAGGCGGAATATACAGAAAGGGCCATAAAATTCTAATCTACATAATCTACTCTACTCTAACACAACCACATGGGGCCGCGGTGGCTCAGTGGTAGAGCGTTCATCTCTGATGCATGGGATTCTTGGTTCGATCCCATCTCGCGCCAAGTTAACTTTGTGATGGACAAACACCGTGTGGGTAGGTTTTCTCAGGATTCTCCTGTTTCTTCCCACTTTCTTCATTACACCATTTCATTAATTTCTAATCGTCACCGTCTCCCTTAGCCTAGCCGGCATAACCGTGGGACGTAAACCTTAAAGATTTCATTTTTTCTAATCCAAAAACCCAACTTGTCAGTTGCTCAAAGTAAAGTAAAAGATGAGATAAAAATTAACATGAGCACTTTATTATTTACACAATTATACTCATATCTGCATTTAACTAATACAAGTTTAATTAGTGAGATCTAAAATATACCGTTAAATTAGTGCATGAGGAGTCAGTACTAAGATTTATCCCGCCTTATGCAGAGTCGTTTTGAAGTATGATTAGCCTTATACTAAAGGTCTGACTACTGCACGAAACATATGTTAGTCGAACTCTTTAGTATGACACTAATCACGCTTCAAAACGACTCTGCATAAGGCCTATTATTGCTTACTGTTGACTATTTCTTACCTTTCAAGAGCTATTTGGTAGTGGATGAATCAAGCTTCAAGAACAACGTACTTCTGACTCATTTACTTCCGATAGGTTCCAGAGAACTGTTCTACACGTGAAGATATCAATGATTGTGTTTTGCGTTTGACCTACAATTATTCTAAAAGAGGGAATTTTGTGTCCATAGGTAGGAGTAGCCAGGGATTACTTGTGTCTCCCTGCGACTATCTTCAAACCCTCTGAAATTTTTCATGTCCCTTGAACGTATGTTTAAAAAATAAACAGTAATTGCTATAGCTTATTTCATTGCATGCACAAGAAAAGTTTCGCTTTCTTATATGTGTGGGGTGAAATAGTGAACACAGTTTAACATTTTAGTATTTCCGGCTCATTGTTCAGTGCCGTGCCGTGGAGGGAACGGGACGAGAGCCCCGGGCGCTGAAGTAAGAGGGCGCAAAATTAGGGAGGAAAAAAGAAAAGAAAAAAGGAGAGAAGAAAGAGAGGAAAATTACTTGGAATATTTTAGATCAACAGCAGTATTTTTAAATTGTCCCTAGATACTTACTAAAAGCGTCCCACTCATGTATTTACACCCGAATCACTGGGGAGGGGGGAACTTGCCTCATTGCTATTCTTGAGGAAGATTTTATGCCCACAATTTAATCACTTTTACTACAAACTAGTATGTACTTAAATGCTCTTCCTACTTTAGGAAGTGGTCCTATAAGGTTACTCATGTTAGGAAAGTGCATATGCATATATTTAAAATGGAAGGAAAAACTAATAAAAAGTGCTCAAAATCAAGGAAAGGCAGGGTTTATTTTTAAAAAAATTTCTTGCGGTTTGCGCTAACCATGTTGGTGCTTCGCGGCTGGTATGTCGACTTCACTCATTTGAACGGGGGCGCCGTCATATACTGTTTCCCCGTCGCGTCGCCCCGACGCTGATTTTCCACGGCACGGCACTGCCATTGTTTCTCCGACAGAAGGAAACATTTTTACTTTCTTCTTTTTTTTTTAACGACTTGAAGTTTTTTTTTTGGCTGCTGTTTTTGATATCGTATCGTTGATAAAATTTCTACAAAGAGTACAAATTTCTTCACGGACCTGCGCACCATTTGCGCCTTTATATGAAAAAATGTAAATGGTAGTACAGTTTTGTGGAAAGTTCATTCATTTTCTCGATATACTACCTTACGTTTGATTATAAGAATTCCATTTTTTGTGTATCTAATAGTTCCAACTGTTATCTAACGAATGACGTTAGGCCGGACTCACTGCGACTAACATACCCTGTGATTTAGGATACTAATGCCACTTGTGCGGAAAAGGCTCACTGCGTCTTAGACTATGTGAGATTTAGATTAGATTGATACTAATCTAATGAGTTATTTCTACGGGAGGTTATTTCTATAGTAAAAAAATAGGTTAATAATTTTAATAATTAATTATTACGAATTTGTTCACGTATGTTTCATAAGAGACTCATTTTATAGGAAGTTAGTGTCTTATCTTTAGTTTAGGTATCTTGCTAAACTACTTGGGGTAACGAAAAAGTAGAAATTCAAAAAAAGAGAGCTTAAAAGAAAAATGACTTAAAAAACACTAAAAAGCAAACTAAATTAATTAATTAATTAAAATAAAAAAATAACTTTAAAAATATTTGAAACGACTTTAAGAAAAGCACTAAAAGGCAGAAAATATAATAATAATAATAATAATAATAATAATAATAATAATAATAATAATAATAATAATAATAATAATAATAATAATAAAAAGCCCAAAATCACTTATTTGGTCTAGGAATTAATTCGTGCGGGTGGACAAGAGATGGCGCAACGAACGGAGCGTCCCACAGTTCCGTGTATCCACACATGTGTTGCAAACCCCTGTCATCGCGTATCGTTCGTAGTATAGGGCAGTGGATTAAAGCGTCAACAACACCAGTTTGTAGTTAAGTGAACATGGCGCAATTTGTGCCTGATAAAGTGTTTTGCGGGGTGTCCTGCTGCATTACTTTAACATGCAGAAAAGTGCGATTGAAAGTCATCGTATTTTGGTGGAAGTGTATGGTGACCATGCTCTAGCTGAGCGAACGTGTCAGAAGTGGTTTGCACGGTTTAGAAGTGGTGATTTCGGCTTGGCAGACCAAGAGCGAGCTGGACAGCCAAAAAAATTTCAAGACGAAGAATTGACAGCATTGCTCGAGCAGGATTCGTGTCAAACGCAGGAACAACTTGCAGCAGCATTAGGCGTTGATCAAACAACAGTCTCCAAACGCTTGAAAGCCATGGGAATGATTCAAAAGATGTCACATTGGGTTCCACATGAATTGAAAGACAGAGACGTTGAAAGACGAAAAACCATTTGCGAATTGCTGCTTCAACGACAGAGCAGAAAGGGGTTTCTGCATCGAATTATTACGGGTGATGAGAAGTGGATCCATTACGAGAACCCTAAACGAAAAAAGGCCTGGGTGAAACCAGGTGAACCAGGTCCATCACAACCAAAACGAGATATTCACTGTGCAAAGGTTATGCTGTGCATATGGTGGGATATGAAAGGTGTGGTGTACTATGAGCTGCTGCAACCGGGTGAAAATATGAATGGAGAACGTTATCGACGAGAATTAATGCGTTTGAAGCAAGCTCTGGCCAGAACACGACCAGAATGGGAGAACAGACATGATAAACTTATTGTTCAACATGATAACGCTCGCCCACATGTCGCAAAACCGCTCAAAACCTATTTAGAAAATGTCGGATGGGAAGTTTTACCCCACTCGCCGTATTCACCAGACGTTGCTTCTTCGGACTACTACTTGTTCGATTGCATGAACAACGATTTGATTGGACAGCGGTTTACTTCTTCAGAAGATATCGAAACATGGGTCTCTGACTGGATCGCTTCCAAGGATGAGGACTTCTTTCGCCACGGAATCCGTACATTGCCTGACAGATGGGCGAAAGTGGTGGCTAGCGATGGACAATATTTTTCTTAAGGTATTTATGTATTTTGTGTTTGTACTACAGCTTCAATGTGTGCGTACCAACCGCACGAATTAATTCCTAGACCAAATATTATCTATAAAAAAAATTGATGTGTTATGCCAAGCCAAACACATTAATTCATCATAAAATTGCCATCGAAATAATTTCACATAGGCTTAGCATTACTTCAAAATATGTATTTATAGATAGATAATAATAGTATTATTTTGTGTTTCTAAGCACTTTATCATTTTCTGCCTTTTAGTGCTGTTTTAGCACTGGAGGTGAACGCTCTACCACGGAGCCACCGCGCCCCCTACGAATGTAAAGTTAATTCAATCCTATACTATACTATACTATAACAAACCTTTAAATTTACCTTGGCTTCCTCTCTATCAAATATTTCTGCCTACCGGCCCAGGGAATTCTGTTTTATGTTTAAATTTCCTGAACAACAAACTTTAAAAAACAAATAGATGAAAGATAGGGTAGATGAGGGGATGTAGCAGCAAAGTAGTTTTAGGTACAGTACTTTAGGAGGAGTGCAATATCCTCCACCGATAAGTATTTCACTTTCTCATTAGTACCGGTAGTGTACGTAAGGGAGGTTTCCGGGCTTTTACCCGCTTGCCTTCCCCTTGAGCAAGATATAACGTAAAAATAAACATGCACTATATTAAGATATGAATAGAAACACTTGAAATAATAAAAAAGATTTGGAGCTTGAGCTCTTCTTAATGAAATTCTGCATACGTAATTAATTAAAATGTAAATGTATCTCAAACTCAAATATATATATATATATATATATATATATATATATATATATATATATATATATATATATATATATATATATATATATATATATATATATATATATATATATATATATATATATATATATATATATATATATATATATGTATATAGGGGGCGCGGTGGCTCAGTGGTAGAGCGTCCACCTCCGGTGCTTGGGGTCCCTGGTTCGATCCCAGCTCGCGCCGTGTGGACTTTGTGGTGGACAAACACCGTGCTCGTGAGTTTTCTCGGGGTTCTCCCGTTTCCTCTCATTTTCTTCATTCCACCATTTCACTCATTTCTCATTATCACCGTCTCCTTTAGCCTAACCGGCATAAACGTGGGACGTTAAACTTAAAGATTTCATTTTATTTCATTTTCAAATATAAAAAAGAAATGTCCATCCCGAAACGATCCCCTTGAAACGCACCTTGAAACATGTACAAGTCTATGAATTCTTTGGAAGCAGGAAAATTCGGTGTAGGAAAACTTGGTGTAAGAAAATTCGGTGCATGGAAAATTTGGTGTACGGAAAACTCGGTGTGGGGAATGCTAGGTGTAAAGAAAGATTTGTTGCAGTAGAGCATAGGATTCATTAGAAATTTAACTTTGAGGATGAAGGAGCGTATTAGTTTTAAGTTCAAAGTTTGTGTAGATCGTACTTTTACTGTCTACTATAAGGAATTTAAAAAGAAAAATAGTAATCTTGAAATAATTGGAACTCAAGGACCTTGAGATTAAGCGAGACGACCATCACTACCAATCGACATTTAGGTCTAATTTGAAAGAAGTTTTTATGCTGTTTTTAGAGGGTATCTTCTAAAATTTTCTATTTTCAAATATAAGTGTAGGTTACTGGAGGAGTAAAGTTGAAAATTGCAGAGGTTTCGAAGCTTACATTGGTGGAAACCATCCATTAATATGGAGATTGGTGGATGTCTCGCAAAGGGAGCAGACGTTAGCGACTTTCCAAATTGAACTGTTACATACAGGTCACTACCATAATAGTAAGAAGAAATATAAATGCAGCACTTCCAGGTTGCAGTCACTTGCAACCACCTTTGGAAGTGGAAACATTGTTCAATATTTGAGAAGAGTGGCCTAAATTTGTCATTTTGACACATAATTCTAAATCTCGCATTTGTTATGCATACAGCGACGCAAATCTTGGGGGGGGGGGGGACAAGTAAGACCGTTTCTTTCTTTCTTTCTTTTTTGTTTATTTGTTTGTTAAGCGATGCTCAGTTAGTTGAAAAACAATCCTGTGGAGGATTCGGGAGCAGAATTGTCTTCAACATTGGGATGCGGGCAGATTTGAGGCTTATTCTGGGAAGGGGGGGAATCAATTTCATCTCACTTTCCTTTGTGCCAATCGGACACAAATTATCACTTTTTTTATTTCAAAAAAGCACATTTCAAATCGGATTATTGGGGGACAGTCCCCCCAGTTCCAAGATTGGAGGGGACATGTCTTCCTCATCTCCTCGGGATTTGGGACAAGGTATGCATATAACGAATTTTGAGAGCACAAATGTCATATGTCCAGTTTTCTAAATTGGGAGACTTTCGAAGTGATAAGGTGTCGTAGCAAAGCAGTGAGTTTGAGCTTTGCGACAACTATTCACTGTGTATTGTCAAGGACCTGTTTACAGTGGACATATATTTGTGCACCTGATATGGCAGGTACTAACCTATCGAAATAGCTGACAAAGTCAATATTTAGAAGAATTAGACATATGTTATTTGTGCTCTCAAGGATCGATATTATCCACAGTGTACCTAGGTATAATGTAGGTATTTTTAGACAGAGTAAATATTTTACTGAACTTGTTATTTTTATTTATTATTTTACCCTTTGTTCCTATTATTATCTCAATACTACTTCTACAACTATTATCTGATAAAACCAACCCACTTCATACAGGGTGTTCATGTAGCCAAAATCCACTAGCGACATCCTTACACCTAAAAATTAAAAAAAAAAAAATGTCCATTTGAATACATGGCGAAAAACGCGTTGTTTCAAAGTTAAGACATGCCGAAATCGATAAAATGGTAACTTTGAGCTTGCTTAGCTCGAAAACTATGAGAGATATCAACGGTGGTTAAAGACATATTAGAGGAACTAGTGCGCTGTCTGTCTAAATAACCATGTTTTAGGGGGGGGGCTATCGGCGCAACGGATTTTACAGAGGGAGCTGCGGTATAGATTCTGCTCTTCCTCCCCTCTATGTAAAATCATATGCGCAGAGTACAACCCAACTCTGAAACATGGTTATTTCGATAGACAGTGTACTAGTTCCTCTAATATGTTTTTAACCACCGTTGATATCTCTCATAGTTTTTGGGCTAGGCAACCTCAAAGTTACAATTTTCTCGATTTTGGCATCTCGTAACTTTAAAACAACGCGTTTTTCGCCACATGTTCAAATGGACTTTTTTAATTATTATTATTGTTTAGGTGTGAGGATTTCACCAGTGGATTTTGGCTACATAATAAGTGAACACCCTGTATTCCCCATCACACTAAGACTTTTTTTATCAATATTTTTTTGTATCTTACATATGTATATATGGTCTATGATGTACTATATGGAAGGTGTTTTTAGTTGTTTCAATTAATTCTGTTCCTTTAACTATTCTCTGAACTTATAGTTTTAATTGTTTTATTTCTGACAAAAAGTATCAGATTGATTGTATGATGAAAACAAATTATAGTAATCCCCCACAAAAGACATTTAAGAGTTATCGGACCCAATGCAAAAAATAAAATTTCATTTCTTGAAATACGTAGTTAAACATTTTATTCGTTACATTTTATGGTTTTCGTTTTCACAATATGAAGCGTCGTAAATTATCGTTAGTGATAATATTTAATATGTATTACACCGAATCCACCTTACATCTAACTTTCCTCATACAAAGTTTTCCGTACACTGAATTTTCTGTACACCGAGTTTTCTTATACCGAATCTTCCTACACCGAAATTCCCTACACCCGATTTCTTTATCTAGCAGTTACATTGTTAGGTACCGAAGACAACTGTTGAAACTTTGCACTTTCGCTCTCATCGAACTTGATTCATCCATTCGAAAGATTAAGCTACTCACGTCTTAAATTGTATTTCTTGAAAACTACACTTTTGAGAATAAAGCGATTAACATTACAGAAAATATGCTTACAAAATTTATTGCCTGTGTTGTTTTGTTCCTGAGCGAAATACAGGAAAATTTTCTGGAAGGATGACTGACTTCAAAGTTTAGATTTAACGTTTTGGAAATTAAGGGGAAAAGACCTATTAGATCACAAGGAGCGAGGTCATGATGAAAGTGACAAACATTTTAGGATAGATTTTATTTTTAAATTTTGAAACATTTAAACAAATTATTTATGCCGTGTGAGCTAAAGAAGAGGGTGATGATGGAAAATGAATGAAATAATGGAATGAAGAAACTGGAACGAAACGGGAAAACCGCAAGAAAACCCACGCACAAGATGTTTTTCCATCACAAACTTCATTTGGCGCGATCTGGGGTCAAGCCAGGACTCCAAACCAGGCCGGTAGCCAGCCTAAAAATGTAGGGAGGCCCAGTAGAAGTTAAGGGGGCCCGATCCAACCATAGTATAGTTCATCACCATGTTATAGTTCATTTGCAAGGCTATCTTGAAAATTTTAGGGGACCAGCAAATATTTAGGGGGCCCGGCCACCTATCCCCCCGTGGATACGGGACTGCTCCAAACACAAGAGGGGAACCGCCGAAAAGAATGTCGTTCGTTGCTAACCTTACAGTTGATAATTTTTATTTTGTTGAAATAGATTGTTTATATATTGTATATACAGATAAATATTGTTAACCAGTTGGTTGTATCTGTGGTTGTTTGACTGCTCCGAATAGTAACACATATACTGCTTGTAAATAAACAAAATTAAAAAGAATGGAAAAGGGAAAGACATTTTATTGAGGCGATCATATATTCTATAAATTGATTACATTATTCCTACATATATGAAACTTTAAATATTAACTCCAGTAATATTAAATCTATTCAAATTATCACAAACTAAAATTAACATCTTTAGATGGGGTCATAAAACCAATAGACTACGGGTAGAGTGGCCAGTTCGTTTCGCTCGTGATTCATAACAAATATATATACAGTGCAAATAGATAAGAAGTTCAAAACGTGAAACGGAAGTAATTTATATATTAAGAATTAAGGTAGGAATACAACACATATAGGAACTGAGTAATTCTCGCTTCATCACTCAGAAACTTGCTTCAGTACGTCAATAACGTTACTCTGATATACTGTAGTATAATACGCTGTAAACACTTCAGTGCCAAGGAGTCAGATTACTCATTACAGCTCCTATTTATGTCACTAATTGTGGATTTACTCTTTCGTGAGTACTCGCATTTGGCGCGGGAGACTCAGGTTCGATTCTTGGTGGGAGCTCCTATGGTTTGGACCAGTGGCGGCCGGAGGATTGTGGTTTCGGGTGTTGCAGTACGAACGATCGGAGACAGAAAATATAAAGTGGACTCATTGACTAATCAGCATAACTTTATATGCAAATCCTATGAGTCATGTTAAATTAAATAAAATTCTGTTTTTAAAAAATAAAAAATGCAGAACATTTAATCCGATTAATCACCTTATTTAATTAGTAAGTTCATTCTTCTCTCTTTGATTGGAACAAATCTGCCTAATACATACGGGTTGAACTCTAATATTCTGATCGTCAGGTCTTTTTCGATAGAAAGCATAACCAATGGTGATAACCTTTCTTGGGACATTCAATTTCTTGAAAGTGTCAATTCTTTTTGATGTGAAAAAAAACTTTTCTTCTTTTACTGACGCCATAGGTATAGTTAATATTAATTTCAGAAGCTTTGTAGATTCACTAAATATTTTTTTCTACATTATTGTGAACAATTCATTCTAGCAAACTCAGTCCCTGACAGTGATCCGAATTCCTCTTCAATGTAGACTGAAGAGAGTTCCTAGCAGAGATTAATGTTATAAACAAATGTACATTGAACACGCTTTATTCACAATTTATCTAGGAAAATTGAAAATAAGTTGTGGAAATGTATCTAGTGCATACAACATTACTGCCATAAGATGTCCTGTAAATTTAAACCTTTTTTTTTTCAACTCTCTCCTGAATTGCATTTTGCTTGTTTTGTCTAAGCCTTAATTGTAAGTTTTTCCTCGGTTGAAAGCTGGGCAATTTTTTTAAAGTTATTTACAGAAGTCATGGTATCCAATTCATTCAGAATTTGTAGGTTATGTACCAAGGGCGCCCATGTTCTGGTTTCCAAGGGAGGGGGCAAGTATAAGCCACATTTCAAATGTAGTCTTAATTTTTGCGGTAATTATTCTAAAATATTTATTGGGTTTTCGATCTTCCGAAGCATAATTTCCTCTAGGGGGGCGAGCGCCCCACCTTGTCCCCCATGATGGGCTCCCTTGTTATGTACAGAATTAAAGCACACACAATGAAATTAAATCTAATAACTAGTAACCAAAACAGCTGATACAAAAGAGATACTGGTATATGAATTGCGAATGTCACATATTCATACATAAGGCTGTCAACTGGCCGGCTTTTCATTGGCCTGGCCGGAAAAATTGCTGTTATTTTGATTAAAGCCGATGACGGATACAAACTTCTCACCAGCCCCTTTATAACATTTTTTTTTCAAATTTGTATATAGTTCGAAGTATAGATATTGAAAAGTAGCTGTCATTCTGTAAACTCAAAACTATTACCTTTCACCATCTCAACGATTAATATATTTTGTTCACCTGTTTAGAAAATTTTGGAGAGATGACAGGGACTGTATGAGGGAAAATTTGAAATTTACTTTCAAGGAATTTTATACATTTATTAAGAGTGGAAAAGGACTTCTTATAGCAATTTCCTATAGTTGAAGTAGAGACTATATGTTTAAAGAGTGAATTTCATTTTCCAAACCCAAAATTGTCACGTAAAGATTATTATACATTAGTTCATCTGTTTCGATAATTTTAAAGAAATGGTAGTTACTGGTAAATACAATAAATTCATCAATGCTAATTGATCAATTTCAGTTTCTCTTTTATAGCACAATGTATCTATTAAGCTAGTGAATGTTCTAAAAACATACAAAATATATGTGTTAATGCACTTTTGTTCACGATAGTACATTTCCTTTCCATGGATAGATCCGAACAGAAATACTTCACGCTGAGACCTATATCATAGAGAATTTTGAGGAAGTGCCGATTTTTTTATTTTACAGAGTTGGCAACCCTATTCAGACATCGACACACACACAGACACATGTGCGTAAAAGAAAAAAAAAACTACATTCCAAATCATCCGTCTTGGTTGTTATGCAATGCACAATGAACACAATATACTTCCACATGAGGGGAAACAATGTTTATTAATGTCATACGTTCTGGAAAGCAACCTTGAAACCCGCCAGATATAGGAACAACATTTTAGCTGGGAGGGGTCCAAAGTATTTGAGGAAGGTCCAATACCTCTACGTAATAACGAACCTGTCTTATACTGTGCCCGAAAAGATAAGTAATTCTTAATTACTGTCATCTATATTTTTAGAAAAAAATGATAGAACGATTATTTCTATAAGAAAAGAAAGAGTAAATGATGAGGCGTAAAATAAAATATTTAGCTTACATCAATCATTTCTCTGTTAAATAAGTATAGTTCGTTAAGAAAGTCTACAAATGCTAGTCGAATTTCGAAATTTTAGGGAGGTCCGGACCCGGTTGCCCCCCTCGTGGTAACGCCTCTGAGCATTGCTAACTAGTCTTAAATTCAATGTGGCGTTCCCCACCATACAGTTTTATCAAGAGTATAAAATATACTTATTTTATAAAAGAAATATGTATATACTAAAATACTATCCACAGAGGGCGGGGGATTCTGCATATTGACTTATTAATATTTGGTTCACAAATTACTGTAGAAGAAACCTTCATTATCTATATAAGCTAAGAATTAACTTGTAAATGCGGATCTACTTTCATTTGATTTCTGCTCTACTACATATTTTCTTTCTTATTTTGTAATTCTGCTATCACTTTTTTTAATTGCCATTATATTGATTTGCTTCAGTATAAGGACCGTAATTTAAAAATATGAATGCATAAAAACAAAATCCGTTTGTTAATTGCTAGTGGAATAAAATTCAGAAAGCTTATTTAGCGCGAAAAACCTTCTCATTCACTGGAAACCTTGCTGTGTTGCAGAAGCACTGCAACGACCAGACCCTTTAATTTCTGAGATAGGGGAAAGGATTATTTTTCGCTTTTTAAAACGGATTAACGAAACGGACAGTTACAGAAGTAAAAAAAAAAAAAGTTATTTAAAGTATATATGGGAGTATTAGAAAGTATTTTTTTGTTCTTTACTACTATTGCTAATAATATTTTTTTTTCTTGAAATACTTTGGTCGATGCGCAACGCTGCAACACTAACATTAGCCGCCACTGGTTTGGACCACACGTTAAGCTGTAGATCCACGTCTCATATAGCATTGGTGTTGAGCGGAAGAACGATAAACTCCAAATCAATCAACTACTATGTCGTCCTTAGTTCTCTTGTAACAATACATATGCCACTGGAGTCAAACTTTAACTAAGGGGCCGCGGTGGCTCAGTGGTAGAGCGTTCACCTCTGGTGCTTAGGGTCCTAGGTTCAAACCCTGCTCCCGCCAAGTGAACTTTGTGGTGGACAAACACCGTGTGCGTGGGTTTTCTCGAGGTTCTCCCGTTTCCTCCCACTTTCTTCATTCCACCATTTCATTCATCTCTCATTATCACCGTCTCCTTTAGCCTAACCGGCATAACCGTGGGACGTAAAACTCAAAGATTTCATTTCAAACTTTAACTAGCTCAACTTAATGACTTAAAACACCAGAATTTTCATTTCGATAATTTGGAAATTTTTCCTTCCGAAACTTCCTATCTCCTTATTGGTGGATTTCTTCAAAGTTCTTTTTGCTATGAAATTAACTATACAGCCCAGGTTTTTCAAATGTGACAAAAGGTACTGTACATCGTTATTTAATAAAAACTGAAGCTCTAAAACACAGATGATATAAAGTTAACATAATGATTGAGAATTAAACGATTGGCGATAATGATTGTTTACTTTAATGCTAACAGTATTTAAACATTATACGAAAGTAGTATTAAGCTCGATTGTGAGTGAGGGAAGTTTTAATGAGGGCATCAGAAGCACGATTGTAATTTAACAACGATAGGGCCGTTTTACATAGGAAATTTTATGATTCGATGGATGTCGCTGATTACAATCTTAGTTTCACATATTTTTGGCTCTGTATTTAGGGAATGTGGATATGGGATGATTCAATCTGCTGGAAACTGAAATTCGATGTTTATGTAACCCTTAGAAGATAGTTTTCATTCCAATGGTCGGTCGAGAATAGTATTGACAAAATGTGAATAATCTCTTGTCTGTATTTAATTTTCGAATATTCTATATTTACGTGAACAAGACAATAATTCGAATAGCTGTTTAAAGATTTAAATTGAACTAATGTTGTCTACGAGTCCAGAAATTTCTACTCTCGTCTTGTTTTGGAAATCCATTTTTAAAATTTGAGACAGTTTTCGTCTCATTATCCAGACTAGAATCGATCAGAGACGAGGAATTTATCAAGTCTCAGATCTTAACACTAGTTCATCCAAGTCTCAAATCTCAAAAATGTTTTAATATTATGTGATTCATAGTATAAAAACTATAAATTGATAAAGTGACTCTGGGAACATAACGAAGAACATTTATTAACGTTTATGGATACAAATCATTACACAATATACCCCAGTAATAAAATTTCTTTCATTATACTCATCATTAGAGACCGGATGTTAAGGCAAAATGTCTATTCTTTAATATTAAAGATATAAGCAAAAACGTTGTTTTAAAGTTTATATGGGGAGTTGTAGTTTCAATTTCAGCCAATTTTATTTTGTCCATTTTGTCTATTTCGCCTTTTAATGCCTAAATAATTGCTTTAGTGCCTAATGTTGCCTATTCTATGCATTTTCTTCAAAATAAGATTACGAAATAACATATAAGCCTGAAATAACATACATATATACATACATATATAGTGCTTCTTGCAAGTACTCGCCAGCCGAAAAATCTACCAGTCAAACCATTTTGCAGTCACGGTGTTTATACAAGTAAACAAAAATCACAGTAAACATATCAATACATTGTTTCTTGAATTCACGTATTTGACTGATCAAACTTTACTCTCCAAATGTAAAAAAGTACTCGCCATTAGCGAGTGAATTTTTCAAGCCCTGTATATTATAAGTATCGAAAGTATGTCAAGTTTCGTTTTTAGATATATACTAGCTGAACCTGCGCTCTCTACACAGCGCATCATTCGCATATGAGCATAAATCTCATTCTCATTCCTCATAACATTTGTACATGTCCCTTTACAGACACAAGTGAAAGACGTCTTGATTTTTAAAAAAATCGGCAAGGAGTACCATAAAAGGGAGATTTTTCGATTATTTTTTCTCAATATCTCGCACCGTTTGCAAGATTTGAGCCTACTTCCGGTTGGAGTTTCTAATTTATGTATGACCAGTGTTTTCTTTCTTCTTGCATGCAGTATGTAATAAGCAAATACATTACATATACAATTAATTATAATGTCAGTTATATATGGTGTTCATTGGGTAAAACACTCAAAAAATAAAGATTTATCTTAGGACTTGAGAAATGGTTATCCTTCTTTTTTCACTATTATTTGACCATGGAACAAACGCCTGAGACATATACAGCCCCAATATACAACATTGTGGTGTTGGAATGTATAACACATAGGATATGATGCTTTAGTTTTTTTTTCAAATTTCAACGCTTCCAGCGTACCCTAAAAAATGTAATAAAGAAATAATAGCCATGTTTTTTTAATATTCAATTAGAACTGGACAATTTCCAATCGATCAGTGAAAACGTCATTTTTCTAGAGCCTGTAGTTTCCGAGATCTCATTGTCGAAATGATTGACCACAAACATATAAACATAGTTTAAAAGAACTCGGAAGATGGAAGCACAATTCACATGCATTGATTTTAGAGAAGGCTTATTAAAATACAAACGCTTTGAACAATAATCTTATATCATAAACTTTATGAAAAAGATATAGTTAACTAATTTAGACTATTTAAAGTACAAATACTTAAAATATTTGTCTCTGTTAAACGTGAAATCATACATAACCGTAAGTGAAAGATTTGAAAGCCAAAGTTATACGTTGGAATCTCAGGCGCTTTTAATTGCTATTGTAGCATTTTAATAGATAGATAGTAAAAGAAGATATTAACAGGAAGGTGTATTTCTATGTTCTTTGAACATTATCTATGACTTGAATCTATTTTTTTTAAAATTGTATTGAGTATTTATTTTCATTATTGCGAGTTACAGTTTAGTGTCTATTTGACTGCCTATTTTTTAGATTTTAAGTGCCTATTTGCCTGCCTATTTTGCAGGTTTTTAATGCCTAAACATCCGGTCTCTACTCATCATAGACCTCTCGTGGTTCGATAGGATTCTGGTTACTTCTAAAAGTAATTAATAAAAAAATCAGGACATACACTTTGTAAATTAATTTACAAAAATTAGAGATTAGAAGAAATTCAAGTCGAGACTAATAAAAAATTTCGAGAATCGAGAAAAAAGGAAAAAATTTGAAGAATCGAGACGAGACGAGAAAATTTTATTTTTCATCTCTCTTCGTTTCATAGCAACGCTAAATATAATACAGGAAGAATTTTCTGAATAACAAAGAATTGCTCTAAATTATTGCAGAAAGAGTTGAGTTGAGTTGATTTTGAGTTTAACGTCCCTTTTCAGCAGCGAGGCTATATGAGACGTGGACCTACTGATTAACGTGGAATCCGAACCACATGAACTCCCGCCGGGAATCGAACCCGGTCTATTGCAGAAAGAAGAATATTTGTTCGTGTAATTATTAGAAAAGACTAATGTTATTATAACAAGTAATTGAATAGTTTGTTTTTTGAAAAACTAATGGAGTCTAATTATTTAAATGACGCTTATTCAAATAATTTGCTAATCCTGTACAATATTATAGTGTTTAACGGAAAATATTTGCCCAAAGATGGAACGTATGATAGCTATACTAATAGTCTATGGGTCAGTATAGGTAAGGTGAGTATAATTTGGGGGTACCAGATTTCCTTCAAACCACAATTGTATTGGTAACTGAGGACTTCGAAAAACTATGATGACCGTCTCGGAACGGTAGCATTTCAAGATGGCGTCGAATCAAAGATGGCGCCCGAGTCGATTTATAAAACTGGCAATATCTCGGCTCCTAATTATCGAATTTTAACGCTCTTTATTTTAAACAATAGCTCATTTTGCCGTATCTTGGACGATATATGAGGAAGATAACAAAAAATGAATTTCAAAGCGCTTTAAGTTTTATTTAATCTATATTAATCGTGATAACAAAAGATTTTATGAAAAATTACTTTGGACAAAAGAAAAGAGACATTAATTGGCTTTCGTTTAATCTATTTATGAACATTCTATCAATAGTACAGCCATAAATATCAAGATTTGAATGTTGAAAGGTGCGCGCGGCAGCACTACAATTCAATTTAAACAATGAATAGTGAGGTAGAATGTTTTCATAAAGTTACCGAGTTAATGGCATGATAATTCAGGAAGTATCAGACTCGTATTTACCTCCCAGGCCTGTATTTAGTAATGATAAGAAGAAAAGATGCATGGTATTTCACCATTCACTTTTACCAGAATATATTACAGGTAAGAAGATTGAGCCTCCTAACATTACAACAGCCAATTCCTGATTGCCTTAGCTTGTATTCGGAATCTAAACGGAAAAAATTACTTTTGGTTCTAAGTCGGCATTGCAACTCTGGAAATTAGGCAGTTAGCTCGTCGACAATTTAATATACTAGTCAGGAACAATGTTGGAATTAAACCAAATACAATATCTTATTTGCCTTTCATAAATCGCCACAACTGATAAGTTAACAGTCTATGAAATATTGACTGAGTGCAATCAAATAAAGTCAAGGCTAAATTTGAAAAATATTGTTGTTGTTGTAGATCAGGCCATTTTTTCAGAAGCAACAGAAATTAAATTGATACATCTCAATGAATTTGACAGTATCTTCATAATAATGGGATCTTTTCACATAGTTTGTAACCTATTTTCTAATATTGGAAAGTTATTGGTAATGCTGGACTTAGACTTAGCAATAGAATCAGGAAGAACTGCAATTGTCTTCATTTGTCAAGTTTTAGACGGAAAGCAGTACAACCGTCCTGTAAGACTCCACGAATGCGTCTACAAAGCCTTAATGAGTATAATTTGGAATGAGTTTTTGGATCATGTCGAAGTCGAAAATATTCAGCTTTCTTTTACAGTCACAGAATTAAATTAGTTATTTTGTTCATTTGCTGAAAACATATCTCAAAATATTTTTGAAACGTTGTTCGAAGACGACAAAATTAAAGAATTATTTATTCTTTTTGAAGGCTATATGAATCATTTGAAACATGAGAATGGAGCACTTTCGTCTTTCTGGATGGTTTAATTAGATTTAGTGTGGAGTTACTGTTGGGCTTGATTCGAGCTCATAAGGAAAATTATTGGTTACCCTACCTTTCGTGTTTACAAGAAATGATCCCATGGTTTTTTTTTATATATATATAGATAAAATGAACTATGCTATGTACTTATCAATTCAATTGGCCTAACTATCCCAATTGAAAAATACAAATCTTTCCATTTCTGAGTTCTACATGTCTATAGAATTTTCTGTCCAGCTTAAATCAAAGAATCCATTTGCACGAATTCCAGTTGATCAGGCTTTAGAGGTGACAGTAAATAAAGATATACAGACAGCAGGTGCGACAAAAGGATTCACTTTAAAGCTAGAAGCAGTCAGGAAATACTACTTAACTGCAGAATATCGAGCTTCAGCACTTGGAAGGATGCGAAGATTTGTGTAAATCACTCCAGACAAGAAATACCAGCATCCGGATCTTCAGAAGACCCTATTTCTAAAGACGAAGAACAACTCTCCGCCTTAGTTGAGCTTCTGTAAAATGAGTGGACTAACCCTTTCGACAAAAATCCCTCATTATTATGTACATTTCAAAGGCTTAGAAGCGCAGATACAAGTTAAAAATAATTTATTATTGGCAAGACATAAAAGGGGTAAAAAGCTTACCAAGACTTCCAACATGATCGTTTAGAAAAGAATAAATGTTTCTTTGACTCTACTAAAAGATATTTTCTGGAATATGATTTTGACAGCAGAAAACAGTAACCTAAACATAGAGGAAGCTTTCAGTCGCCTTTTGGGTCTTTGTCATTGAGACTAGTGAATCCTGATGATACTTTAAAAAAAATTAATAAAGCCACACCAGCGAAATTTCTTGAGAGTATGGTTTAACCTACTGACCTCCGCAAGGTAAATCTGCAAGTTATTGACACAATGGAGCTTATTCATAAGTTACACGGAAAAAATGTACTTTTGATGAAATATCTCATTTTAATACTGCTAGAAGTTTTAAAAGTAGGACATGTCAGTGACCGAATAGACATAGTTTTTTACACTTATAAAGAGAAATCAATAAAATCCGCTTAAAGAACTTTGAGAGGTGCTGATGAAGTGATATAATTTCATGTTTTGAAGAGTGCACATAAAATACAAACTGGAAGTGACTCTTAAGAAGAAAAGACAGCAAGAACCAGTTAACGAGAATCCTATGGAAAGAATGGATTTGAAAGGGGGAAAAAAAATATTTGTAATGTATGGAAAGAAGTGTTTAAAAAGTACAGCAAAAAATATCAATGAAGCGCCAGAACTGTCATCTTCTCAAGAGTGTTACATATTAAACATGACTCACAAGAGTTTTCAAATGTCATATGTAAATCAAATGACATGGATGTGTTCGTTCTGTGTGCATATGCGTCTGTGCATATTGAAAATCAAAGTAATGTTTCCATTAAACGTGAAAAAAAAAAAAGAACCGAATTCGACTTATTGATGTGAGGAAACTTGTCTCAGCTTTGTGAACTCCTTTATTGTCTGCTTTACCTTCCCTTCACACAATGGCTTGTTGTGACAGTGCTATGTGTATTCAAGGAAAATTAAATGCAACTAAACTGTTGAGAAATGATGATGAATTTATAAATTTATTTTCTTTCTTTGGACGAGATCGGATTATAAACAGTGAACTTTTCAGCCAACTACAAAAGTTTGTTTGATTTCTGTATTTGAAACATAAGCGTATTGATCAAGTAAATGAGGCACATTACCAATTATTTTGAAGTAAACGAGGTGTAATCGATTCTGTTCAACTGATCCCTGCGAAGATTGCCTCTATCAGCATGCCCTAAGACCAAATTACCAATCTGCAATTGTGAAACGATGCCTGGAGAACTTTCCTGAAATTCCCGAGCCTGAAAACCATGGTTGGACAATTGACGAGAGCGGACATGTATCTGTTCAGTGGATGACCGATTACCAGCTGCAGAAGATGTCTTGAGCTTTTTGAGATGCCCTTATTTTCGTTCCTGTAAGGTACCTAACAGGTTTTTTTTTTTTTTGCTTAATAACATAAAGTGTACACCTGCTTGTAAGTTTGCAGAGTGTGACAACCTACCTCAAACAGATCCTGAGGAGTATACAGTTAACGAAGAGGTTGGGTTTTCAGACAGTGAAGAGGAAAACTAAAATTTGCGAGATAATTCACATTTAAAGAGAGTAAAATAATATGAAATGTAGCTTGTGTTACGTGCTTTTTGCAAAAGAGAAGATTTTTAAAAAATCAATTTTTAATTTGGGCTTTCTGAACGCCGCGCACCTTTCAAAGTTCAAATCTTGATATTTATGGCTGTATTATTGATAGAATGTTCATAAATAGATCAAATCAAAGCCAATTAATGTCTCTTTACTTTTGTCCGAAATAATTTATCATAAAATCTTTTGTTGTTATGATTAATATAGATTAAATAAAACTTAAAGCGCTTTAAAATTCAGTTTTTGTAATTTTCTTCATATATCGTCCAAGATACGGCAAAACGATGACAACATCACTTGTTGCAAATATAATGAGCTATTGTTTTTTAAAAAAAGAGCGTTAAAATTCGATAATTAGTAGCTGAGATATTGCCAGTTTTATAAATCGACTCGGGCGCCATCTTTGATTCGACGCCATCTTGAAAAGCTACCGTTCCGAGACGGCCATCATAGTTTTTCGAAGTCCTCAGGTACCAATACAATTGTGGTTTGAAGGAAATCTGGTACCCCCAAATTATACTCAAATCTTGTCTGGCACATAGACTATAATGGATAAATCTGATTGAGGTGAACAAAATGACATGGGCGAATATTAATCCTCATGTGTAGTTTTTGAGAAAATTCAGTTAAAATTTATTTTCTTAGGATTAGGAATTAGATTTCTGGATTTTCGACAGCCATGACCATGTTAGCTCGTCATGTGTGAGGGATGACGTCCTTCGGCAAACACACTGCCCAGGGAATCGGGGAGGAAGAAAGAAATGGGAAAGGAAGGAAACGGCCTAGGACTATTGTTAGGTACCATCCCGGCATTTTTCTAATGTGAATGAAGAAAACCCAGGAAAACCTGATTCAGAATTGTTAGCCTGAAAAAGCTGTGTTCGACCGAGTGTCCTCACCGGGAGTCGAACCAGGTGCCATTCGCATCAAAGGCGATAGCGTTAGCGACTACGCTACGCGACGCCACATGTATTTTCTTGTAAAAATTAAAAAAAAAACTGTACAATAATCACACTACCTATTAAGTTAACTTGAAACAAGAATAAGGTACACAGTGTGATTAATGATATAACCCAAAGTTATGATTAAATCTTATACTTTAATTAATTTATGTTTACTATAGGTCTAATATTATCCAAAGATAATACACACATGCATTCCGTAGATCACTTCGAGCTGACCCAAACGAAACGATTGTAAGTAAACTATCATCGATTGCGGGCGGGCACCCAGAATTTTTTTTGTTGGGAGGAATTGAAAGCTTTTTCTGGGGCAGGGGGTGCATACGTCTATGTAGTACTAAACCTGTGTTATTCTGTACCCGAAAAGACGATAAGTAATTGTTAATTACTGCCACCTGTATTCTCAGAAAAAAATCTGAAAGATTTGATTATGATTTTCAGTTTAGTGTTCCTTTCAGCAGCGAGGCTAAATGAGACGTGGACCTACACTTTAACCTGGGATCTGAACCATATGAACTCACGCCAAAATACGAAGCCGTGTCTCCCACACCAAAGGCGCGTACCTAATTGCTTACCCACAAGGGAACTCAAAACATCTGATAGAATTAGATTTTTTTTATAAGGAAAGTATGGTGTAAAATCAAATCTTTAGGCTACACCAATCACTTCAATATGAAAAAAGTATAGTTATGCTAAGAAAGTGTACGTTAGTTACTCAAGTCGAGTTACAAATGTCAGTCGAGTTACGAAGTTTTGGGGCTCGGACACGATTGAACCCCCCTGGGTGCACCCCTGAACCATTATTTCGAGAAAATGTAAAATTATCGTATTTTTTAAGACTCTAAAAGTTGGCAATTTGTTATCAGTATTAATAGATAGTTATTATTCTACTGGAACAGACTATATCTATTGCTGTAACTTGTGTTTTTTTTAACAGTGACACATACATATTTCGAACAGTGACGCACATACTACTTCTACTAATCAACGGTGACGCCAGGTTTAATTTCTTTGGGGTAGAGCAGAAGGATTTTTTGGGGGGAGGCACTATTTTTTTGGTGTACCGAAAATACTAGTTTAATATTACTTATCCTACTTTACTACACAACATATCTGAGGGGGCAGTCAAGGTGTAGGCGCTACTATTGGGGCTCTCACCG